>NC_080165.1:26895749-27495749 GCF_950295315.1 Erinaceus europaeus
TCCCTGGGGACAGGCATGAGTTCCAGTGATGTCTATGCATTGTTTCAGTATTCATTTCCATTTCAAAAGTTGGCCTTCTCTGCATTTTCCATAGTCTTATGATGGTGACTGTAACAGGCACTCCCTGCTCCACAGTGCCTGGGACCACACTGGCCTAAGCCAGGCACTTGGAGGGACTGACGGGTGTTTCTTTTGTTGTTGTTGCTGAGGACAAACTGTAGATCACACCTTCCAACTGCTAAACCATTTGACCTCTTCTGAATTCTTTCTTTGGGATAAAGTCCACAGAGTGGAAGTACTGAGTTAAAGGGCATGTCTGTTCATGCATTCAGCAAATATTGACTGGGTGCCTCTGAAAGAATGCAGGAATTTTCTTGAACTTGAGGGGCCTGGAAATTCACAGTGAGCAACTAAAAGGGACAGTTTTCAGGAGTTAGCTTGAAAACACAGACAACATATGAGGTGCGTCTGGGCAAGGTAGGAGATGGTCACGCTCCTTTATTGTTCATCTATGGGAATTCACTCCTTTGGGCTGACTTTTTCAGAGAGGGATTGAGGTTGGGGGAGGGAGAGAAAGAGAGAGAGAGGAGGCCACAGCACCAAAGCTTCCTTCAGTGAGGTGGGTCAGCACATTGCAAAGAAGCACACTCTCTAAGTGAGCTGTCTTGCTGGCTTTAAGCCCACACTACTCCATCATCACTCTGTGAGAGGGCCCGTTTCATCTCCAGCAGTGAAGGAAGTTTAACCATTTCATGCTAACTTTGCCAGCACACTGAGGCATCACTTTAAAACACCAGTTCCTCCCAGGGTAGGAATGGGCAGCCCTGATCATGATCCCTGGGATCTCCCAAGCTCACCTGATCAGCACAGCCTTGTCAGTGTGCTGCTGCAGCTCCTTCATCTCCTCCTGTAACTGCTGGGGCTTAGTGAAATGGCCCATGAAGTTGAAATAATCCTCCATGTAGGGCCGGTGAAGTTCTGCTGAGTAGCTGATCCCCAGCTTCTGTAAGAACTCCTGGTAAGTAATGTACCCTCTTCCCTCGGTGTCATAGCTTTACAAAGAAAGAAAGAAAACTGTCATCAGTAGCTACCAAGCTTGCAAGTGCTCAGGCCTGAGGGCGGACAGTGTCCACCTGCACACCCTGTGGATCTTCCCCACTGTGTTTACTCTCCCAGATCAGCTGCACTGGCCTCCCCAGGGAAGCCAGAAAGGTCGGCTCTCACTCCAGACCAAATCCTGGTGCGCACTTAGCAAGACCCCACGCATATCACCATTAGAAACCCACCACTGAGTCAACTCCATGCCAGATGACTTTGACCCTTCCTGAGGGAAAATAAAAAGAAACAAACAAAAAAACTACTGCATCTGTTCATCTGTCATTCTCCTGTGACCACAGAAATACAAATTTGCAAATCAAGCATTTCATTCACTCCAAAGCTTCTTTTTTTCCCCCTGAGCATCTACATATGCAAGGAACCATATTAAGGCCTAGAAGAAATTTTAAAATATATTTTAAAATATATGTCAACCTAAAGAACTCAAATAAATGAATGCCACTTGATTCAAATTCCCCCTTTTCTCTTTGAGGAGATGCCAATTACATACAACCAATGAGACTGACGAGTCAGGAAAACAAGATAAAGACTATGCTATGTACCTTTTATGTCAATTTCTATTATTGAGATTTTTTTCTCTAGTCTAATTCATTAAGAGTCACAATGAAGGGTTTTTATCTCCCAACGTTATTCAAATAGAATAGAATGACTTCAATTAAAAAAATAAAGTTAAGGCAAATTGCCAATTTCCTTTAAAGAAAAAAAAAAGCATTTATTTTTATGGAAAGACCTTAGTCCTAATCTAATCGATGAAAATGACATTTGCGGGCATGGGCTTTCCTAGATGGAGTTGGCTATGAGGACTGGAACCATATTTAAACCACGCTGCAGGCACAATTCCTCCAGCAGGCTGCTGTTTGGCTAGTTGTCTGACAGCACATAAGTGCAAGCATCTTCTTTGTGAGAAAGCTTGCTCACTGACAAGACACTGCAGGAACTGCCATGCCAGGACACTGAGCCCATAGCTGTGTTTCCACTGAACAGCAGTGGAAGAAGCGCACTTACTGACTGGGAGTCTGTGTCCTCAAGGGGTGGTGCTGTGCAGGAAGTTTGGGCTATAGCTCCATGCACTTGCACTGGGGCAGCATCTGCAGAGCTCCCAGGACCTGGCATACCATCCCTTTCTGTCCAAGGCCCTAAAGGCCTCTCCCCTAGGTGCCTACAGAGCCAGAGGCCTCCCCTTTCTCCACACCCTCCTCTCCTTTGATGCTTCTGTCTGCCATGTGTTCGCTTGCATGTATGTTTCACCTTCATCGCCCAGGTCTTTTCATTGATTTGTTTTTAGCAAAGATTCCACCTCAGAATGTAGGAGGTTCCCCACTGGTGAGTGAGAGGTTGTACAGGATGGTGAACTCCAAGTCAGACACAAGGTTCCTGGCCGTGAGAGCCTGCCCAGGCCATTGCCCACTCTTGGGTTCATTATTCTCCTCTGGCAGCCACTGAGGGCCTTCCTAACTGTGAGGCCCTGGTCACACCTTGCACTTATGTGATGACTCTACAGAACCCTTTAAGACCTTCCTATGGGGATTTGAACTCTGCCCTGGCACTTGCAACCTTCAGAAGTAGCTTTCTATTGCCATTCAGATTTTGTTTCTAAATCAGAACAGAATGGTATCCCTATAAAAGGAAACCAGGAAGGATAAGACATATGTCGTAGCTACACAGGAATTGTGATGGCCCAGTAAGTTCAAAGGCCAGGGCCTCGAGCAAAAGGTTTTCCCCCTGCTGGTGAGGATGCAAAAACTGCAGCAGAGCTGCTGAGCTGCCCACCAGCAGACCTGGAAGGGGAGGAGCTGCCACTTCTTTGGCTTCCAGAGTGATGCCAGGCCAGGCCTCTCTTTCTGAGCTGTGTTAGGCCTGTGACTGGCCTTGAGCCACCTGAGTGGTGTGGTAATGTAACCCTAGCAAGACACCCTTCCCCTTGCCCAGTCCCACAGGGAGCTTCCTGAAAGAATGGTGCATAGACCAGACAACTGACAAACAACCTCTGGGGAGCCAAGATGAGCAGGCCCTTGAGTAGTGAGGTCTCAATCAGTGTCATTTGGTTACAATGTTTCAGTGAGATGAGGAGAAACCAAGTCCTGATTGACGTTAGATGAAAGGGTAGGAGTCAAGGGCCTGGTTTCATGTTGTGTGGCTTCATCCAAAGCTGCTTCCAAGGACACTGTGTGTGGGCAGCACACAGTGAGGACTCAGTGTACCGCTTTCTGGAGTCTCTTTCTCCTTAATCTAAAGTATTACATCGCCACCTTCCTCTGAATCCCTCCAGGAAGCAGTGAGGGTTTGATGGGCATATGTCCCACAGGAGCTCAGGCCATCCTGGCGCACAGTGGGTGCACATCTATGTTCACCATGGCCGTTCACCACGCCAAAGTGCTAACACATTCTGCCTCTACCTCCTCATCCATGCAATGGCTCCCAGCTACACAGCAGGTGTGTTGAGGAAAAGCCTAGCAGCTTCCTGATTAGCACGTCTAATGTGCATTTCAAAGGAAGGGCTGCCCTCCTAGTGTGCTATGCTCAAGAGAATACCAGACAAGTTCTAAATCATGACACTTGAACTGAATGAAAAGACACTTCTTAATTACTTCATTAATAAAGATCATAAACATTCTATTCTCACTGCAAAGGAACAGAAGACCAGATTGCACAAATGCAAGCAAAATATTGTTATGAATGTGAATAATAAGAGAGTTAATTCAGCTTACATAACCTCACCCTTCATTATATAATCTTTTGTGTAACATTACGAAAAAAAATCAACTTGCCTATAAAGGTTGCATTTTAAAATGGTTCAGTAACAGATGTGGCAGGAAAATATGTGCACACAAACAGAAGACCCATAAAAACTCGCATTTGCATGTGGGAATGGCCGCTAATTTATGATATAATCAGATGACTCTGCCCATTTATTGGACACACAGCAATTCAGTCGTACACATGATCTGAATATGTTCACATTGATAGCTGTGGCTTACTGAGAAACTCTCAGTCCTTTCTGCTCAGTTGAAGCCCTTGACTGACTCTTCTGTTAGTGCTTTTAAAATGACCCATCCCAGCAGTAGAGGGCATAGTCAGTGGATCTAATGTAGGCCCACTAATGGCCCAGACCACTCATGAGAAGTAGAGCTGGCACCTTCTGCAGCATGGGCAGGGGTTCTCAGGCACCAACTTTGAAGGTTGTCTGATAGCTCAGATGCTATCTTTCTGAATGCAAGGGTCCAACTGCCTGAGTTGGCTGTGTCCAGTGGTTGTACTAAGTAGTCCTTGTGGAATCTCAGAAGCTTAGACATACCCCTGCTCCTTGTCCCTTTCAGGACTACGGTCCCTCCTCTATGTGTCACAGCCTACTCATGCCAGAGATGGGAGACCTGCTCCTTTGAAAACTGACCCCCCCCCCCCCCGAGAGTTCTAGACAATTTGAACCATTGAAAAAGTTCTTCAAACTAAACTGGATACCAACCCAGCTAGATATCTAAAAGCTGAAGCTGCTTCATTTATGGTTCTTCTAAAACTTGACCCTCATAGTTATACCAATCAGTCTTTCCTACTCACATCCTCCCATTTCCAGGCTCCTCTGGTCCACATGCTCACTGCCCTGGCACCAACAGGTTCTCTCTTGAGGCTTCCATGCAGCATCCAACACCGAGGGGCTGACATCATGTTAACTTGAGATCACATAGTCTTTCATGTCAGCTGACTATTTGGCACAGGCACTCCTTCCATGGTGGTTTCTCTTTATATTTAAGTGTTAAGATGCTGATTATCTACATCATCAAGAAATGCATCTAATCTGGACATTAACTACCTGGAAGCTTTCTACCAGGCTCACTTGACTAGCTGGTTTATACAACCAATAATCCCTACTGAAGATACCTGAGGCTACTGCTTTCCTAATTTTATCTTCTCTTCTGGCCATTTTTGTTTATATATGTTTTATTTTGATGAGACAGGGCTTTGCATGGGTGATTTTACCATTGTGGGGCTGCTTTTTCATTCAGAAAGCAAGAGAAACAGATAGTCAAACACTGACTGAGACAATAGCAGCACTCTTGAGATGCTAGGAATCAAACCTGGGCTAAGGCAGACGCCCTGTTAGTGACTCTGTCTCCCTGGAGTAGGGCCTCTTGGGACCCTGGGCAGCAGGCTTGGATAGCACCTATTCTCCCCATGCCAGACAGGCTCTTCTACGTCCTCCCACCTCCCCCTGGGGTTCCTTCTCTGCTCATTGGCTGGATTGCCCTTCCCTAGCACTTGCTTCCCTTCTAATGACTTTTTACTAAGACTCAAGTGAGGTGTCTCATCTATCTGCTGGGGGTCCCTTTTTGAACACCCCTAGGGTCCTCACATACCTCGCCACCTGCACTGGCACCTACTGACATGCTGCTGACACATTTGTGTGTTTGTCTGCTAAGCTGGGAGCATCCTGGGGGCAGAGACTGCCACCATGTCTGAGGCCCAGATCTAACATAAAGCCTACTTTCTAAGAGTTCTCAAAGTGTCCTGTTCAATGACTGCTCAAATGAGTGAACTGGCCTCCATCTTGTAATGTATTCCTAGCAAACTCCTGCCAGACAAATCCAAGCATAATGCTTCCGCAGTCTCCTGGCTGCTGTTACTGGTTTTTTTAAACAATTATCTCTTTCACTTGTCCCTTTAATCTTCAGTGAGCTAGCCTGTGACACTTAGGACTCAATGGCATCCATGTTCTGTCCACTCTGTCCAATCCCTGTACAGTTAGCAGAACCACTTGGTTTTCCTGAGGTCATGGGTTGGGGGCAGAACAATGTCATTTTAAGGCCATTTAAAGTCTTTAAAAGGCCTCTGCAGCTCCCTTGGTCCCCTCTTAACTCAAGGGCAAGGACCCCACTGAGATGAGAAGTCATACATTGGTCAGATCCCTAAATCACCAGATCACAGCTCAGAAGAGAACCATCCAGAATTGCAGCTGGACATGCAGACATTGGTAGAACAAGGCATTAAACATCACTGTGCAAAGCCACTGAGACTTGGGGGTTAATTCACGAATTGACTTCCACAGAAACAATCAGGCCCTCCACAGTAATCTGAAGTGCTAAAATAGTACAACTTCACAGGTGCTTAATAAATGTTAAGTGAATAATGGATGTTGACATTTTTTTTCCTTGTCTATCTTCTACCCTATTTTCTATTTTCATGTTCTCAAAAGAGCAGAATGTTATTTTCCTACTCATTTCCACCTACCCAGTTCTGGGGGTGCTTTCCTGTTCTGACAGCCAACTTGGGCTTGCCTAGGGCCTGAAAGCTGGCAGAGTATGTCTTCATGGGCTTGGGGCTCCCGATCATTCCTAAAGTCCTCCTTTACTCACACCCAGGAGGCCCCAGGGGCGAGAGTCCCTCCCTTGGAGGAGCACTCTAGTGCCTGGGTGGTGCACCTACTGTTCTTGCTTCCTGCTATGTAACAGAGCTGGAGTTCAAGGAAGTGGATGTCATTTCAGGTCAACACTGAGTGCGTGCGGGAATAGCCCAGAGAGTAAATGAGACTGGGGTTGGTGAAAGAACTATGAAAACAAGGCCCACTTGGCTGTAACTATTAGTGATGCCTGTCTGCTTTCTCGCCAGCACTGGTGTGTTCTCTCCTTGAGCACCTCCTTCTGCAATGTCCCTGCCCATTTTCCGTTGGAGACTAGGCCATATGAGAGCTCTCCATCTCTGCTTCTCTTCCATTGGGGAAACATCCAGACTCCTCCTCCCAGCCTCTTTTATAGGTGGGTGCAGCCACACTAAGGGGCTCTGGACAACAGAAAGGGAGTAAAGTGATGACCACACATCTAGAACAATCTGAGCTGGCAGATACAAAAGGGATAGTGGGACTCCTGTCCCTGCATGACTTGTGGGCAGAGCCTCTGATATACACAGTAGACCACAATTCCTTAAGATGCCAGACCCCTGAGATGCTGGCCTACTGGTTGTCTAAACTTGCCTAGCCTGACTGGCAATTCATTTGAACAAAGCTAGCTTAAAAGTCACCTTTAAAGGACCAACTTCAAATTCATCCATTTCTAAGCATTTGGGGATGGGGGTAGGGTGTGTCCTTTGTTATTTGTCTTCGTCATCCCCAGACTAATACAGAACCACATAACCAGGTAACTAGTAAATATTTACTAGGTGGAGAGACAGCATAAAAATTATGCAAATGACTTTCATGCCTGAGGCTCTGGGCTCCCAGGTTCAATCTCCAGCACCTCCATAAATCGGAGCTGAGCATACTCTGATAAAATTAATGAGTTAATTAATTAATTACTGAACAAATAAAGAGAGGGCTTACAAGGTCCCAGGCATGGTGCTAGTACTGTCCACATGAAACAACCAGTCCCCCATCATTCCTAAGCAGTAGGGTTGAAGAGTCTCATGTTCTTTACCATTAGAATAAGGTACAGAGAAGTTAAGTGGGCTGGATGTAGCTAGCATAATGGTTATGCAAACAGACTCTCATGCCTGAGGCTCCAATCCCCTGAACCACCACAAACTAGAGCTGAGTAGTTCTGTGGTAAAAAGAAAAGGGGGGCAGGCAGGGGTGCACCTGGTTAAACTCATATATCTCTATGCATAAGGACATGGGTTGGAACCCCCACTCCCCACCTGCATGGGGGATGCTTCACGAGTGGTGAAGCAGGTCTGTAGGTGTCTATCTTTCTCCCTCCTTCCCTGTCACCCTATACCCTCTCAATTTCTCTTTCCTGCCAAATAAAATGAGAGAGAGAGAGAGAGAGAGAGAGAGAGAGAGAGAGAGAAGAGTTAAGCAACTTCACTGCTCTAAGAAAACTTTTTCAGCTAGGAAGAGAAAGACAGTGACAGAAAGGCCCATGGAGAAAAGGAAAGACACCATGGCACCTGAGCTTTCTCCAGTGCAGTGGTGGCCGGGATGGGACATGGTCTGTGTGCTTAACAAAGCAAATGCAATGTCCAGAAGAGTTAGCTTGCAGGCCCCAAAAGGTCTACCTCTGCCCACTGCACAACCATCTTTGGATTACTCGGTTGGAACAAATTTAGTCTAGTTAGACCAGTTGGAACTGATCTAAAAAAAAATTAAGATTTTTGTAAGAACTTCAAGTTGCTTTGCTAAATTAGACACAAGACAGCCCACCTAATTCTAAACTCAGCCAACATCTCAGTCTTCCACTTTGAACAGACGAAAAACTGAAAAATGACATGAGTAGCGGCTGAAGCCTGGCCCTGAGCAGATTATGATGTTGGTACATAGATCTAATAAAATATGCCTCCCCAAGGGCCATGCTTGTGGTAGTAACATATAATGGAGAAGCAAGTAATTCCAAGGCAGCTCTGGAATTTGGGATTAGACCGAACTGTTAGTGCACCTCGACACATCCACGTCTACATGGGGAATACTGCAAATGGAGGTCTGATTCCAAAACAGCTAAGTCTAAAATACAGTTTGAAAAATGTGACCAATATTAGATATCATTTTCAGTTTAAGAGGCCCGTGGGAAACCACTCCAAGTCGCCAAAAGTTTGATTATTTTCTTCTAACAAATTACTTATAAAACAGTGGTGTAATACAGGTTTCCATCTTTAGGCAGTGGGGAGAGACTTGTTTCTTTTCCTTTACTGTCTGCAGAGCCAGAGGGAAGTCTTTGGAGAGCAACTTACTTCTCTAAAACAACCAAACATGGCTTGAATGTCTGGTTCCTTGGCAATGCTAACCAGTTTCTCTCATCTAATGTTAGGGGAGAGAGAGCTGTCCCTGGTCCTCCAGGTTCCTAAAGGCCAATCTGTTCACTGAGGCTGTGTTCTGTGGGAAGCAAGGGACCAAGGAGACAGAGAAAAAGAAAGAAAAGGAAAGGAAAAGAAAGGAAGCTGATCCTTGCTCCTCACTGTGCCCCAGGTACTGATGAAAAGCTGGTGCTGGATTTGCAGGAAACAACCCTAGACTGTGGATTCATCCTTCAGATCCGCTTACCGTGTCCAAAGCTTTTCAAATTCTCTTGGTGTGAGAGGGATATCAAAACCATACAGTGCATTCTTTATATCCCGCCGTCGAAGAATGCCATTGCCTTCATTGTCTGTTTCTAGAAAATTCTACAACATTAGAAATGGTCTTTAGTCATATATAAAATTAGTTTATGACAATATAAAGAATTATCAACTGTCATTATCTGTAACAATCTAAAACCTGCTTCTAAGGGCCAGGTAGTAGGTGGTGTACCTGGTTAAGCACCTTACAGTGTTCAAGGACCCTGGTTCAAGTCCCCGGTCCCCACCTGAGGAGGAGAAGCTTCATAGGTGGTGAAGCGATATGGCAGGCCCCTACCTATCTCCCCTTCTCCTCTCAACTTCTCTCTGCCCAAAATAAATAAATTAGTAAATGAAAATTACTTTAAAAAAATGCTTCTCCTCAACCACTTGCAGATATGTATCCTCAGCTCTTATGTAAGGAGGTGATGGAGCAAAACACAAATAGTTGTCATGAGTCATCAAGCGGGTTATTTTCGGGGGGAAATGGTAGCCGCAGGTGAGTGCCCTGAATTCTTCCCCTGACAAATGACTTGGGTCCAAAACCTACTCAGGAGGCCTGGGACTGTAGTTAGATAGTAGAATACATGACTAGCATGATGTGAGGCCCTAGGTTTGATCCCTGGCATACCTTGAAAAAGCAAATAAGATACAAGTAAAACTATTAGAAAGAAGGGGTTTCATGGTAGCATCTGGAACCTGGTAGCATCTGGAACCAAGTTGTTGACTAATTATGAACCTAAAGGCTGAAATAGTGTAGATGAAGAGTTGGGGGGTTTCCATTTTGTAGATAGCTAATACACCTATTTTAGTTATATTCCAAAGGGCCCGTGACTATACTAGTTTTTTTTTTAATATTTATTTATTTATTCCCTTTTGTTACCCTTACCCTTGTTGTTTTTTATTGTTGTAGTTATTGTTGTTATTGATGTTGTTGTTGGATAGGACAGAGAGAAGTGGAGAGAGGAGGGGAAGACAGAGAGGGAGAGAGAAAGACTGATACCTGCAGACCTGCTTCACTGCTTGTGAAGCAACTCCCCTGCAGGTGGGGAGCCAGGGGCTCAAACCGGTATCCTTATGCTGGTCCTTGCACTTTGTGCCACCTGTGCTTAACCTGCTGTGCTACCACCCGACTCCCCTCCCCCCCTTTTTAAACTCTCTTTTCAGCCACCAGTTTCCAAATGCTAGCATGATGTCAACCAGACCCCACCAATGTGTCCTGGAGCACCACTTCCCCAGAGCCCTGCCCCACTAGGGAAAGAGAGAAGCAGGTTGGGAGTATGGATTGACATGTCAATACCCATGTTCAGCAGGGAAGCAATTACAGAAGCCAGACCTTCCACCTTCTGCATTCCACAATGACCTTGGTTCCATACTCCCAGAGGGATAAAGAATGGGTAAGCTATCAGGGGAGGGGATGGGATATGGAGATCTGATCATGGGAATTGTGTGGAGTTGTACCCCTCTTATCCTATGGTTTTGTCAATGTTTCCTTTTTATAAATAAATAAATAAATAAATAAATAAATAAATGAAAAAATGAAGGTGTTTGAGACAGTATTCCAGGCTGCCTATAGTTACCTCAGTGCTGCAGGGGATCTGGCCCTCAGGCTATGAGAGAAGAAGGAGATGGGGTGAGACTCCAGCTCCCAGTAGCTTGATGTTGTGGAGACATTTTAAAATCCCTGAAGGTGCAGAAGGTAGCTGGAAATTTGTCAGGCACTTAGAGAACCACAGACTGGAGCAGCAGGTAACACCCAAGGCCCTCTGCACTGTCTTAAATTGTTCTTAAGTGTTAATTCATTTCACCCACCCAAGGACAACACCAGGCAGCAGGTACAGGGAGACATCTCACTAGTCCTCTGCCAGGGTTACACTTAGAGGTGAAAAGTCAAAACAGTTCCCTTAACTCAGGAAAAAGATAAGATTATCTTTATCACACTCTGTTTAACACTGTACTGGAGAGGTCTCACCTAGTGTGGTGCAATAAGAACAAGGAAGAAAAAGGCTAACAAGAGAACAGAAAGAAATTCAACTGTCATTATTAATAGGTGACTTGATTTCATATTTAGCAGTAGAAAGAGTCCATAAATAATTATAATAAGGAACTTTAGCTTGATGTTAATAGGTAATGTTATCCATGTTTTTCTATATCAAACACAGAAAATGAATTTAAAAAAGCATCAAAATGAGAAAATCTTAGGAATAAATTTTACAAATGACAGCAAGACCACTGCCTAGAAACAAACCAAAGTGTTTACTGAAAAAAAAGTTAAAATATCAAAACAAATGAAAATGCACTGTATTCATAAATTAAAAGACTCCAAATAGTAAAGATAATTCTAGGGGCCAGGTGGTGGTGTCCCTGGCTCAGTGTATACATTACAGAGTACAAAGACCTGGGCTCAAGTCTCTGGTCCCCACCTGAAGGGGAAAAGCGTCATGAGTGGTGAAATAGGGCTGCAGCTGTCTCTCTCCCTATCTCTCCCTCCCCTCTCAATTTCTCTCTGTCTCTATCCAATAATAAGTGAATAAATATAGTTTTTTTTTTAAAAAGTGTCTTGCCAGACACACATCCCAGTAACAATTTTAAGATAAAACTTGACAAACGGATTTTAAAACTTTTATCAGGGTGTTGGGCAGTAGCACAGCAGGTTAAGCGCAGGTGGCACAAAGCGCAAGGACAGGCATAAGGATCCCGGTTCAAGCCCCTGACTCCCCACCTACAGGGGAGTCACTTCACAGGCAGTGAAGCAGGTCTACAGGTGTCTACTTTTCTCTCCCCCTCCTCTCTCTTCCCCTCCTCTCTCCATTTCTCTCTGTCCTATCCAACAATGACAACAACAATAATTACAACAATAAAACAAGGGCAACAAAAGGGAATAAATATTTTAAAAAACTTTTATCAAACAAGGGCTCTCATTTAGCCCACCAACTAATTAAAGTATATGAGTTTTGCTGTGGTATTAGTGCCAGGACAGACGAACTGACCAACAAACCAGCATAAGGAGCCCAGATCCACTCAGGTCTTGATGCAGAACAGCAGCAATGCTGCAGCTCAGTGGGGACAGGATAGCTTTTGGAGTGACAGGGTCCAGGGAAGCTGACCTGTACCTGGAAGACCAACAACAAATCTCTGCCTCGGGACATGTGAAAAACATCCAGAGGAGATTTCAAAACAAAACAAAACACATAAGAGCTGAAACTGCAAAGCCACAGAGTAGGGGAAGATCCTCATGACCTTGGGACAGGATTTCTTCAAAATATATTTTACTTATTTATTATATAAAGACAGAGAGAAATGTATAGGGAAGAGGGATGTAGAGAGGTAAAGAGATAAGAGACACACCTGCAGCCCTACTTGACCACTTGTGAAACTATCCCCCTGCAGGTGGGAACCTAGAGTTTGAATCTGGGTCCTTGCACACTGGAGTATGTGTGCTTAACCAGGTGCACCACTGCCCAGACCCCTGGGACAGGATTCTTTAGGCAACACCTATCACGAAATGTTCACCAGTTTGGCTCATCCAGAAAGAACTAACATCTACCAAAAGACACCATGCAGGGATGGTAGAAAGTACAGTAGCACCAGCTGGGAGAAGAGTCTTGCTTCCTGGATCATTCAGAAAGGACCAGAAGTCAAACAATAATAAGAGTGACCCCTGGCAAAAAGACAGAACTGTAGGATGAAAAGCATAACAACTCTCAAGCAAGGAAAGGAAAACCTGCCTGATGAACAAAAAAGAAAAAAAGTTTAATCTTACTAGTAACCAACAAGAACTAAATAAAATTGACATGAGACCATGTTACACATCCACTGAGGAGGCGGAAAAATCAAGTTGTCTGATAGTCCCAAGACCTACAGAGCTCTGGGGGTCCAGGAGAGAAGTCTGGCAAAAGGGCCAGAACTAGGGAGGGGCAGTAAGAGGAGGAGTGGGCTTGAAGAGGAGGGGACTCTTTCCCTTCACTAGTCGGAAGTAAGTGAGTCTGAAGGCCAGAAGCTAGAAGAGAGGACAGGAAAGACAGTGTCAGGAACAGTGCATTCTGGGCATGCACAGCTGGCAACTGGAGCTTGTTCTGGACTTCTGGCCTAGAGGGCTGCTCTATAAGGCCAGCCCTGTCTTGGTGGGCCCTGAAAAACTTCAGTCTGAATGGCCTGCTGGCCTGGGGTCAGCAAGGTCACCTCAGCGAAGACAGAGGACTAGGGAGAAGTGGCCCTAGGAGTCCATCAGCCTCTTGGACAGAACTTCACATTTGGCATTGGCCCAGACTAAGATACTAGCCAGCTAAAGCAGTGCAGAGACTATCTTTAAGACAGTCTGAACACATCTCCATTAATGGGATGTGGGAATACTTCTACTCTTGAATGAGAAGTCAGTGTGTCCTTGTTTCATAGTGTGATGTGAGCCCACATCCAGCATTGCAGGTTGAGCCCAAGTAGAGATCTCCTGCTCTGTAGGGACAACTGAATCACAATGTGCATAATGCATGGGGCAGATATTCACCCAACAAAGGTGTTTTCTACAATTTTGGCAAGACAGGAAGAAATAGATGTTCAAAATGCATGCTCACAATGGTGTGAATACGGTAGCACCTTACATTCTTCATTTAAATTTTAAATCTACATCAGACACTAGAGAAAGCTAGGAATTTGTGTTCCTATGAGTCCTGCAATTACTTTCTTGATATTAACCTTGAACATGAGAATTTACTCTGAATAAGTATCTTAAGAATGAAAGGAGTCAGGGCTAGAAAAATAGTCCACTTGGCTAGTATGCTGTTTTGATATGTGTGCAACCCAGTTTTGAACCCAGTCCCCGCTGCACTGAAGCTTCCTCTCCCTCTCCCTCTCCCTCTCCCTCTTTATCTCTCTTTTTCTCTCTCTATTTGAAAAAGTCATCATGGAGTGGTCAAGCCCTGGTGATTACAACAAAAGGAAGAGAGGGAGGGAGGGAAGGTAGGAGGGAGGGAAGGTAGATCACCAAATTAGGAATACAAAGTTGCCTTCCTATATTAGCAACTAGATCCCAATAGCCTTCCCTTTCCTTTTAAGGAGATAACTCGCTTTCTTACCTTAGACAAATCTGACCATCTGTTTCTTGCTTTGGTAGCAAGATACTGATGAGCCTGTTCACAAGCTAGGTCTGAATCCGCAACCTTCTGTTTCGGTCTTAAAAAAAAAAAAAAGACAAATAATTGTTTGGATTAAATGAACTCATTAATCTCTTGAGAGGTCTCCCCTATCCCATTTATTTCAAAGACACTGTTAAAGTCTGTTATTTCACATCTGGACTAACAATTCTTAACATACAGTTTAATACCACTAGCTTCATGTAAGGGAGTCCTCTTAAATGCTATAATTTCTTCCTTGTTTTCAGATAGATGATGTTTAACTCTTTTTTTTCTTCCAGGGTTATTGCTGGGGTTGGGTGCCTGCACTATGAATCCACTGCTCCTGGAGGCCATTTTTTAAAAGTTTATTTATTTATAAAAAGGAAACACTGATAAAACCATAGGATAAGAGGGGTACAACTCCACACAATTCCCACCACCAGAACTCCGTATCCCATCCCCTTCCTTGATAGCTTTCCTATTCTTTTATTTTTTTTTTTTTTAGAGAAATGGAGAGAGGAAGGGAAAACAGAGAGGGGGAGAGAGAAACACCTGCAGACCTGCTTCACCACTTGTGAAGTGACTCCCCTGCAGGTGGGGAGATGGGGGCTCGAACTGGGATCCTTATGCTGGTCCTTGCACTTTGCACCACATGTACTTAACCCGCTGCACTACTGCCCAACTCCAAACTTTATTCTTTAATCCCCTGGGAGTATGGACCCCAGGTCATTTTTTCCCTTTTGTCACCCTTGTTGTTTTTTATTGTTTTTCATTGTTGTTATTATTATTGCTATTATTGCTGTCATTGTTGGATAGGACAGAGAGAAATCCAGAGAGGAGGGGAAGACAGAGAGGAGAAGGGAAAGATAGACACCTGCAGACCTGCTTCACCACTTGTGAAGTGACCCCCTGCAGGTGGGGAACCAGGGACTCGAACCAGGATCCTTCTGACTGTCCTTGCACTTTGAGCCACGTGTGCTTAACCTGCTGTACTACCTCCCAACCCCAATGATGTCTAATTCTTTTCTCCAGTTCACAAACAAACCTGTTTCATGTGTGTGTATGATGGGAAGAGGGCACACAGTATAACATTAAGTGTCTTTAGAAGGAAACAACTAAGACATTTTCTTTCTGAATTTATAATCTGGAGCCACTCAAAAAAAAGAAAAATCTAGGGCAATAGTCAAACCTTCATTGCTTATAAGATTTCTCAGTCACTTCTGCTGTTCAAGGGTTTGGCTTCTAGGCTATAAAAGGACCAGAATTCTGCTCATTTACTCAGAGGATGAACACTGAAGATACAAAAATGTGCCCATAGCCTTGGGTAGGACACAGTGAGGTGTAGTGAAGACTGTGTCTGAAGGATATGAGGTGCATTGGATTATCCTATTTAGCAAATAAATTAGAAGAGTATGTAAACTTGTAAAACCCCTTCATGCTTCTCATCTCTCTCTCTTTTTACAGAGCACTGTTCAGCTCTGACTTATGGTGGTGTAGGGGAATTGAACCTGGGACTTTGGAGCCTCAGGCATGAGAGTCTGTTTGCATAACCATTATGCTATCTACCTTCCACTAATTCTTTTCTATGTATCTGCCTTGCACCTGGGGAATGTGTCACTGAGTTTTTTGCAACATGAGCTAGACCCACCAGCAGCACGTGAAACACCTTCCCTGGCTGGTACTAACACAAGACAGCCCCTCAACAAGCCCATTGTACATACATCACCCCACAGATTCTTGGTGTGGCCCACACCTACCGCCTGCCTGGAAACACACAGAAGGTGGTTCAAAAGACCCCTGAGCAGGGACCCCCATGGAAGTTAAAATGGAGTGCTCCCCCCGGCGTCCCAGAAATTCAGGCCGGGGAGATGGTAAAGCCCACACAGCCCTTTTATCAAAATATGACTTATGCCTCTGCCAATTGCTTACAAAAGAGTCAAGAGTTTTCACAGTGAAAGAGGACACTGTGGCTTAGAAAGGTTGAGTCACTTGACCAAATCACACAGCATGACATGGGTTTCCAGGCATTTTTGCTTCTTTCCTTTGGAGCTAACATTTTGGCACCTCATTTTTAGTAGGAAAGGCCCTTAGAGACAGTATTTCAAAGAAGGAAGCCCCCCCCCCCACCCGGTTTTACAGCACAGAGTCACCTCTTTTCCCTCTGCTGTAAAATTTCAAGTGCACAGACGCAGTCTTGGCTGACATGCAGCAGAGCGCCATCATGGGGTGAGGTCCCAGAGCAGCAGGGCCTGCAGCTTCTGACACCAGAATAGGCTCCACCAGCGTTTCACTACGGCCACAGGTCTGTGTGCTCTACCAGGTGCACCACCACCCAGCCCCCTATAGTCACACTTCTGAAAGTGAACACCATGCCAGGGTGGGGCAAGCAGTGTCAGCAGGCGGCTTCTCCTTCAAACCACTTCTGAGAAATTGGCCTGCTCTCAAGAAGGCTAACCTGCATTAGCTCTCAACTCCCTTGGTGACTAATGTGCCCAGTACCACGCCCCCCCCCCCCACATGCATCATCAACACTACAGCCTCACCTGCTCTTGTGCTGTTCCATCTCTCTCCAACTGTCTACCGGACTTCACAGAGTCATGGAATTTCAAGGGTGGAACAAGACCCCGAGGTCAGGCATCCCAGTTCCCTATCACTACTTCACCAGAAAAAAGTTTGGGAGGTTGGTGGGCCTGTGTCATATTTTCACAAGTACTGCTTCATAGGGTACTGGTACTGAGGTACAAATCCATCTTCACCTTGAGACTCCACCTATGTCCTTCCTGCACCAGGAGGATTTGGGGGAAGTTCTCCAAAGGGCTCTCAGGGAGGTCCCGAGGGGCACGTTCTGCCTTGACACAGAGAGTCCATCCAAAAGGACCTCACTAACCAGACACATATGCTAACAGCCCCCCCCCCCCAGGCTCATGTCTTGCTATCTTCCCACTCATTCTTTCTTCCTCTTCCCTATTCATATGCCTGTCTCCACGACAGAGAAGCTCAGAAGGCTTTTCTGTAGACCTTTCCTTATTTCCTTTCCTGTTGCCTGCCTCTTATACCTTAGCAGTCAAGTCCAGCCCTCCTATAAGCATGCACGAGCTGCCACTGTGTGCTGCTCTAAACCCTGCAGACACATGGACAGAGCAGACTGTGTCCTCGAGCACAGCACACTGCAATGGTGGGGAGTTTACAGCAAGCACATGGGAAAAAGCACATGGGAAAATGAATGAGTCAGAGAACTCAAGAAAATGGGTGTGACTGAGGATGATGGACAGCAGGGGACACTCAGCCAAGAAGGTCATGGGTACAAGTGATGAAGGGGTTGCGATGGGGCTTCAGGGGACCGTATTCCAGGCAGGACAAGCACCCTGAGATGTGCTGCATGGTGAAGTAGCCATGCTTCCTGCCTTTTCTCACATTGAGCACAACCAAAACTTGAGACAGAATACGAAATGTCACTTGTGGTAGGCACTAAAAAATAAATAGGATGATGGAGGGAAAAATCACAACTTGGAGAATGGAGGTCTAGGGGTGAGTTTCATAAGCTCTTCATGCTTTGTCTTAAGGGCAGCTCAGTTCTAATTCTTGAGCTGTGCTGGAGACATGGGCAGACAGAAATAGATCCCCCTAAAAGACTGTTTTCTGACTAGAGAAGTAGGAAGAAGGGTTCCTGCAGTATAAATGGTGGTATTTTTTTTTTTTTGGTGGGGTGTGTTTCCAGGCAGTGGTACACCTGGTTAAGTACACACATTGCAGTGTACAGGGGCCCAGGTTCAAGATCCTGGTCCCCACCTGTAGGGGGAAAGCTTCATGAGTTGTGAAGCAGGGCTGCAACTGTCTCTCTGCCTCTTTTCCTCTCTATCTCTTGCTCCCTTCTCAATTTCTGTCTCTATTCAATAATAAATAAAAACATATATTTTTAAAAGGGTAGGGGAAAACCTCATTTCTCTTCAACTTATTTAATCCTTCCTCCCAGCTCTGGTCTGAGGTGAGTTCAGCTACAAAATTGCATTTTGGCTGTGTTCCCAGTAATCAAAGGGAGAGAGTAAATGCCTAAAACTGAAATTCTTCTCTCTAGCCAGAGGAAAGGAGTCCTGCGACTCAAAGGGGTGTTGAAGAAATCCACATTACTTTTCTCTCTATTTTCTCTTACCACGTTGCCTTGGAGATGGAGCAGCCAGGAGTCACACAATATTATAGAAAGATTAAAACCTAACATTTTCTTAAAAATAAGGGGGTGGGGGTGTGCTCAGAAGCTGGAGAGCATGGAGAGGTAAGAGTTGGAGAAAGAGGTACTGATCTACACAGGAAGTTCCACAAATGTTAAACTAAGCCCAAATCATCACAGCAAGAGCTTCAATACCCTGGCTATGTCATCTAGTGAAGATTGGGACTTGGAATCTACATATGTGGGTTCACCTGATGGTGCTGCAGTGACCCTGAGAATTAAACTTACATCCAAACCACAGAAGGCAGATCAGAGCTCAGTCCAAAACTAGCTGGGTTAACTGCCTTCAATAACAAACACAAAAAATTAACCAGCACACTATAGAAGATTTTAGAAGGCCAGAACATCCTAATATAATACTAAAATGCCCATTGTATAGTCCTAAATTATTCAGTAAAGAGCCAGGATAATCCCAATAATTATTCGAAAATGGTGATCCCTCTCCAATGAGCCACTTCCCCAAGTCTCTCCTCTGTGCACTTCACCAACAACCCTTCTATTTCAGCGTCGCTCTTGAATCTGGTTCACAGTCTTCCAGGAGCCTGTCAAAAAGGCAGTGTATCTTTTTTTTTGTCTTTGCTCTTCCTGATCCTAGGGAAAATATCCAGCACAGAGGAGACCCTCAGTAATGTCTGATGAATAAATCAATAAATACAAACAAGAAGGTTTTTTGAATAGGAAGGTTGTGCGTTGTGGTTGAAACAGCCCATGTTTCTTCTGCGTAATTCACCAGAAAATTCTGTCTGAAGGATTTTGTTTTGTTCTGTTTTAATGTTCAGCAATCAAGCCTCATATTAGAGCTGTTCAGAACCTACACAATTGGAAGCAGGTGTCCAACTCACATGTTACAGGATCGTTACCCTCAGGAAGAAGCCATAAATAGTTTCTTTTTCTTACTAACTATTATTTTAGTAGAAACAAAATAAAACTAACAAATTTAGTGGGGTTAAAGTGAAAGCTCAGAGAGCTGGCTTCTGGCTTCTGGGGTTCCCCTTTCCAGGATCCGGCCTCCTCTAACGGAGTTCCCACATGTGTCTCCATGGCAAACAGAAGTGTCTGGTGTCTATCTTGTCACAGCCTTCCCCCAAGCTAATATGCACCTGTTGCTCTGATTTAAAAAAAAAAGAAAGAAAGAAAGAAAGAGAGGAAGAAATAAAGAGAAAAGGAAGGGAAATGAAAGGAACATATGTGCTTAGAAAAAGACTGCAGAAGGTAACCTTTCAGAGATTTTTCCTCTCTCTCTCTCCTCTCTCTCCCTTTCTCTCTCTCTCTCTTTCTTTCTTTCCTTTTCTTGCTTTCCATGGGTTTTTTTTTGAGACCTAGGGTCATGCATGTGCAAATTTCATCACTTAATGTTGGGCTGCTGTTTCATTCAGATGGAGACAAAAAGGCAGAGGGAGTCAGAGCAAGGGAGTGACAGCACAGCACCCAAGTTTCCCCCAGTGTTACGGCCCCTCCCGTGTGGGGCTGGGACCTGGGTCAGTGCAAGATGCAGCCCATGTCCTACCCAGGGAGCTCACTCTCCTGCTCCAGTGTGTGATTTTTCTTGAATGAAGAAAAAGGCAAAGGCATTGATCTGGGTATCCAGTGTACCTCACCACAGTGCTCATGGAGACATGGGACAACGGAACTGGTGAATCTGAGATAGGAACCTGTGCATGGCATTGCAGGCCCCCTGCCCGAGAGCTCTTACCGAATGAGTCTTTGAGGTGCGTCATCTGCTCTGAAGGGTGTCTTCTCAAAGAGACCTTGAAATTCCCGAAAATTTAAAGTCATGCTAAGTCTCAAGCCCAGGAGGTGAAGGAAACGCTCGAACTCTTCATCTTTGAGATTGATGAGTAGCTGCCTGAGCAGTCTGTTAAGATCATGCATGTTAATTATGCCGTCCCTGTCAGTGTCTATTTTAAAGAAGGCAGAGTAGGGGTCCTAGAAACAAAACACACAGGTCAAAGCAATGCATTGGGAATGGACAGCGATGCACATGCCCCACCCCTTGTGTGCACGCATGCGTGGACTCAGGTCCAGATCAGGAAAGGGCAGGTGAGCCTGCTTTTCTGCAGAGTTTGCTGCTCCAGCAACAGCCTTGCTGGGTGTGGCATTTTCTGAGAAATTATAAATAATGGTCACATGTGTCGTCTTAACACAAAATCTGGGAAAATGTGCCAGGGATCCTAGCACAATAAGTAAGACAGTGCATGCTGGAGTTTTCCAAGACAGAGAGAACACTGCTCTTCATGTTTCTATGCCATTTTCATATGGCTTTCAGAAAAGCAAGCAGAGTAATGATTTCCACCCTGAGTTGACTGCCTAGAGATCCAAGACCTCTGAGCTTGGGTGACTGGGCAGAAGTTACAGCCCTCTCTGCTCTGAAGGGCTTTGTATGGGGCAGCTACTCTGAAGGCTGAGTTGTGCTATGTGAAGAGAGAGCAGTTCCCATCTTCAAGATGAGGAAACAGGCTGAATAGGAACTTATGACTCAGGGGCTGGGCTGGAGGAGCATAGACACACTGTGGACGCAGTGTGATTGATGGTAAGTCCCAGCTTTGCCACTCACTGACCCGTGAGCTTGAATGAGATATTTCCACGTGACATGTTTCCATTTTTCCATCTGTAAAAACGGAAATGTGTGTGTGTGTGTGTGTGTGTGTGTGTGTGTGTGTGTGTGTGTGTGTGCACACAAATATCCATGCCTTCTCAGGGGGTTTTGAGAACTGACTCTCCATATATACACAAAGTGCTTAGAGGGTACATACAGGTGGTGTAGTATCTCTGAAAGGTTAGATACAAATACCTGGCAGTTTGGATTTCAGTGGACCCAGGCTCTGCTTTCCCCTCTATGTTTCCTGTGTCTTAGATTTGAACAGTTGCTGGTATGGCCCAACACCCCTTCCTTTTCATCTGTATGTGACACAGCCTGCTTCGCAGGAACTGCTGTCAATGCTGGAGGCACTGATCTTGTAGCCATGTTCCAGGCTCCCCCATAGTGGGAATTTAATAAGATCTGCTGTGTCTTACCTTCTAAAACCAATGTTTTGGGATGTTATCCACTCACCAAAAAGTATTCAGCACTTAATATGTACAGTCACTGTGTTACTATCATGGAAATCAACTTACATGCCACCCTGCCTCTGGGTGACATGGCCATCTGTTTGGCAGCACTCTTGGGGGAAACCCACAGGCCCCTCTCCTTGCTGCTGATCCTGTCTGTCACCTGTTCCAAGCACTCCCACAGCTTGCAAATCCACATCTTTTGCAGTTCAGCCATTCTTAGATGTTAAACTGAACAAGACCAGTATCAAATTCCTCACCCCAGAACCATGATCCAGGTTGCTCCTCTCATGTTTTTCCTGCCTCAAGAAGTGGCAGCTTTTTCTTTCCAGTTGCTGGGACCACTGGTCCTGGAGCCACCCTTGGTTCCTCCCTTCTCTGGCACTCGACATGCCCAATCCATCAACATGAACTCCCTCAGGAATATCCATGATAGAATGGCTTCCCTTAGGGTCCACTTCCTTTCCCCGGATCCCAGGCACCTGGGTTCCCACAGGAAGTTCATGATGGACTCCCAGCTCCCGCCCCTGTCCTCATCTACTCCCATGGTAGCCAGAGAGAGGTTCTCTCAGCTCCATCCACCCCCATGCTGTTCCTCTAGTCCATCCTGGCTCTCTCCATCACCAAGAGTCCATCCCAAGTCCTGACCATAGTCCCCAAGCCCCATTGGACCTCTACTCTCTTGTCCATCCCTCCCTGACCCTTACCCCCAGTCCACCCTAAGGCATCTTGGAATTATCTACCCAGAGTCTGCACAACTGGAGTCTCATTCCTCTAGGTCTCTGCCCTGACACCACCTCTCCAGGGAATCCCTTCCCAACCTCTCAGTATGAAGGCTCTGATTTGACCCTGACCTCTTCCCCACTGCTCATTTTTAAATTATTTATTTATTTATTATTGGATAGCCAGAGAGTTATTGAGGGGAGGAGAGAGGAAGAGAGACACCTGCAGCCCTGCTTCACCACTTGCGAAGCTTTCCCCCTGCAGGTGGGGACCAGGAGCTTGAACCCAGGTCCTTGCACACTGAGGTGTGCCTTAACCAGATGCGCCACCGCCTAGCCCCGACTGCTCCTTTTTTCCTTCAGAGCATGTGTCCCCACCGGACACATGGAGGCTTCTCTGTCCCCCCAACTGCTCCCTCTCTAGCACTTGCACTCCATACAACCCCTACCCTTGTGTGAGACCCTTGGTATAGCTCCCTGGTGTTCTCTGTTCTCTTTTACAGCTAGTACAGTTGGCTTATTAAATTGGTCTTCCTTCCTACTTGAATCACAAGCATTCATTTCTCAGCCCAGAGACAGTCTGGGTCATTCTACCCTTGCCTCTGTGTCTGAAAAGCTGCTGTTTCTCCTGTGTTGTTCATTACAGCTTCCACATGCAACCCTTACCTCCAGACTGAGCCAGGAGTTGCTTCTGAAATTTCACAACATGTCTGCCACCTTCCTTGATCAAGTTCCCTCTTCTATTGTTTGCCTTTCTACTTCTGGCCAGTACATTCTGAGGCTTTTATCAGTTCAAGGGTCACCTCTTCCAGGAAGCCTTCCTGACAGAGGGTCTTTTCCCTGTGCCCCAATTGCATGATACATTTCCCTCTAAACAGCTATGCCTATGAACTTGGGCCAGACTGAGCTCCCTGAACAGGACCTGGATCTCTCCTTCCCAGCACTTAAGCAGAGACTTCAACATATAGAAAGTGAGAAATACTTGTTTGGTGAGTGAATGAATGGAAGTGATAGAAAGTAAGAACGGATCTTAACTCCACTGTACCTCGGGCTGGCATGTCCCTTCTGGGCCCTTCCCTCTCTTGTGAGGAAGGTCTCCTTAATTCTCGAGGATCTTTGAAAAGCAAAAAGCAGACCCAGCAAATTGTCCTCTGAAGGCCTCTGGCCTCTGGCAGCTAATCTTAGGTCAGAAGGAAAATGCTGTGTATCCCATAGTGACCAGGAGTCACACTCAGTGTGGCTGAATGACTTGGGGGTGGGGGTGATGGGGGAGGCAGGAGCTTAGATAAGCTAAGCAGTAGATCGGTCACCCCTTACCCGGAAATATTCCTTCAGTCTCCGAGGGAAAAGTTTTAGGCATTCCTCAGCTGTTATGAAGAAACTGTCCAGGTTGGTTTTTGAAGGAGGTGGAGCATGAAATGAAGTCACTTCCGGCCCGCTGATTTTATTATCTGAAACAAAAGTCAGAAGACTCCCTTCAGTGGTTAGTGCACTTCTTAATGTCTCCATCAGCACTTGCTTTCTTCCTGTCCCAAAGCCTGACGGAGCACCTCACACTAACCTGCCCTGGGAACTGGACACAGCATGAACTTGGTGCTGACCTGTTGGTCCTCCCTGGGTTTTCTAGGCATTTCCCAATCACTGCAATAGAAGTTTCTGCTCCTAACTGCCAGTGCCCTCCACGCCTTGCCCACCCCTCTGCTGTCCCTATCGTTCCTCCAGGGCAGAGAATGAGAAACCCTGCCCTTTATTTGCTTCCTAGAATCATGTCAAATACAGACATGAGAAATTCATCCTGTAGTGTTTCATTTGTCAGGCTCAGCCACATATCTGCTAGACGCATTGTGAGGGACATTCATGCATCTTTTGGTGCTTCCAGTAGATTCTCTTCCTCTGACTGCATCACATGCCAGGGAACCTATTCGTATGAGCATTCCACATGTGAGAAGAGGAGGACCCAGGCGGTAGAAACTCAACTTCCCAAGGTCATACAGTTCATGGATAGTACAGCTAGCCCAGGCTTGTCAGAGGTCAGATGCTGGCTAGTTACTATGAGGTGCCCTCTCCCTCTTCTAAAACAGAGGAAGGGGGCCGGCAAAATAGTTTGCTTGGATAGTGCAATGCTTTGCCATGTGTGCTACCCCAGTTTAAGCCCATTCCCTGTCACACTGAAGGAAGCTTCGCAACAAAGGCCCTCTCTCTCTCTCTCTCTCTCTCTCTCCTGAGTCCATCAGGGTGGAACCTTTTGAGTGTGACCTTGTCTAAAAGCCAGGCTCTAGACCTGAGGTGTGGCTTTAGATGTGGTCCTCTCTGCACATAGTACACACCCCCTACCTACTGGTGTGGTCTGCAGGCTGGATGGGGGCAGAATGTCTGGAGCCGGTGGGTCCTGTCCTAAACTTGACTTCTGCCCAGCTCCACTTTGTGCTAGCTGCACCTGGTTGGCCTTGCTTGGTTTCCTTTTGTCTGGGGCAGGCAGGTAACACCTCCCTTTACCATCCCTAACCTCCTTCTGCTCTTGCCTCCCCCATCCCCCAGGCCCTTGGTTGGGATCCAGTCAGAAGCCTCAATACCCTCTCCCGAGCATCTGGTCATACGGGGACACAGGCAGTATGGGGTTGGGGAGGACTAACAGGGACAGTGCTGTTACACAGAGGGGAGAGGGGGAGGACACAGGAGGAGGGAGTGAGGGGAAAGGGCAGGCTGGGCAGGAAGGAAACCAAGAGCAGTTCCTGGCTGTTAAGTCACACTCTCTCCTGCATGGATTCATTATGCTGGAGCTTCAGGCAGTAATCTGTGTCTCCCTGTCTCCTCTCCTGACACAATGGGAACATTCACTAAAGTAAATGGATACAACACCACAGTGGCTCTCAGGATGCAGACGGGCAGAAGCCTGTGTGTGAGAGGACACACACAACTCCAGTTGCCGTGAGGGCACAGGAACTTTGGTGAGGTGAGTGTGAGCAGTAAACATACATCCAACTGTGAATCTGTCCTCTTAAAATCTCATAATACCACAAGCCAATATTAAATTAATAAACAAGTTTAAGTACTATCTGAGTAAGGTTATGAAGAGATGCAGACACATAAGTATATCCAACCTCAGAAGTATATCTATCATAGAGAACCTCTTCTCTGTGAGGAATACGTCCCCAAACCCCCAGTGGGTGAATAATCATGGGAAGTATTAAGCCCTATATATATTATGACTTCCTATACAGAGGTGGTGTGGTCCTCTCTGCACACAATACCCACCCCTACCACTGATGCGGTCTGCAGGCTGGATGGGGCAGAATGTCTGGAGCTGGCCCGACCTGTCAGATGTCAGAGGCTGGCTAGTTACTTCAGGATGCCCTCTCTTTCTTCTAAATCAGAGGAAGGGGGCCAATTTATAAATCAGGCATAGTAAGAAACCAATAATAGCAACTAATATAAAATAAACACTAACACTGTGTATCATAAAATAAAATACATGTGGGTTTCTTCCCTCTTGCATTTTCCTTTAAAAAGGTCAAAATATATTCCCAAAGAAATGTCAGAATTTAAAATTCCAGCTTGTACTGTTTTCACAGCTGTGGGGCCTCTCCATTTGGGCTTGACAAACCAGTCTCCAGTGTTGAACAGAGCCTTGGGGTACTTCCTGGGAAGGAGGTCCAGCTGCCAGGCTTATGAGTGGGGACCCAGATATGGCCCAACCTAGACCACATATGGTAGGTGGCAAAAGGCACATAAGTCTCCTGGGTCCAGCTTATGGCCACATAGAAAGGTCTACCTCAGTTAAGCATATGTGGTGATTCTGGACACTTTCCCAGTGTGCTTCTTTTGCCACCTTCACTTCTTTGGCACACGAGAAAGCAGTATGAGTAATAAGAGTGCAATGAAGGAGACAAGAGATGGCACAGCAGAGACAGGAAGCTGGCACTTAGGGTCCCAGCCAAGCATGTGACCAGGAGAGTAGAAAGGACAGGTCGCAACCAGAGGATCAGCTTCCAGCCTGGGCTGCACTGCACCCTGTGAACTTCTTGAGGTGCTGTGGGAAGGGGTGCAGGGGTGGGCCAGAGGCTGGGACAGCTTGGAAATGTCCCTGAATGCAAAGAATCTCAGTGTCCACATCTGCAGAATGGGAGGACGGAAACAACCTTGTCACTAGTCACAGGGAGCAGTTTTTAGGTAAATCACTATAGTTCTGGGATTCTGTGGGAGCACATTCTGCACTCAGCTAAGTGGAACTTCATAAAAGTAAAAGGCAAAAAAAAAAAAAGAAAAAGAAAAAAGGAATCAGATAAGATGAAGCAGAGATATCTGCTCTGGTGCTAGAATACCCGCATCTCGGGGCATGCTCTGTGACCCCTCAGCCTGGGGGCCCTGCTAAGAAACACTCCCCACAGGGATCATGCTGGGTGACCAGCTACCTGCAAATCTTGTTGCAAGATCCAAGTAACTCATCCCTTCTGCTTTATATCCTATTTTTGCAGTCAGCAGAGCATACTGGTCGTTATTCATGGGCATTCCGTTATCTTCCAGAACCTGACAAGAGAGACAGGAGGGAAGGGTTAGGCTCCTCCCCATCGTGCCCCAGCCTGATTCCAAGTAGCCATAGGTTCACTGTGGGTGGGTCCCATCACAGTCCTTGAAAAAGGCTCCCTAATTAGGAACAATACCAAAATGTGGAAGCTGAATTGAGGCTTGGTAAGTTGCCCTGATCATGTGAGTGGATGGTGAGGCCTGGGCTTCAAAGCCAGTTCTTAAGGAGTGCTGTTGAAGTAAGGTCATGGGGACCTAGAGAAGGAACACAGCAGGTAGAAAAAGAAAAGGAATGACAGGGTAAGGAATAGGGCAGGGCCCTGCATGGAGAATACATCCAAATAGGCCTTATAGGTAAAACCCATCCAGACCTTGGCAGAACTCCTAGCAATTGTCCGGAATAACAGAGCCTGAGGGCCTCTGAGGAGCTGATGTGAGGCTATCTGCCATGTGTCCCTCTCTCCCCTGGAGCTTGGGGACTGTCTCCCATACTTTCTCCTTGCCTCCCAGGTTATGACAAGACTTAGAGCTTCCTGCTCTGAGCACTTCAGCTTCAGATTATAAACTATTCCACGGCAACAGGAGACCCCCCCCCCCAACCCAATCCCCACTTTGTTCTTAGCTATCTTTTTATCTGTGTGGGACTAGGACCAGGGAGCTGACCCCTCTGGCTATCTACATTGACAACAAACAGAACAGAGAACTATGGTTCAGACCCAGTCTAGGCTCGGCTCCTATGTGTCAGTTGAAGTAAACAGCAGCAGGATGAGCTGAGAACAGGACTGAAGGAAGGGAGGGAACTAACGCAGGTGTGCTGCTGTTGCCAGAGGGGCTTTGGGGGAGTGGGCTGGATTCCAAGACTGCCCTGGGAGCCTGCCGGGGGACTCAGGCAGGGAGGGAGGGCCTGGGAATACTGACAGCTCAGTGCCATCTACACCATCTGTGCCCCAGCTCTGCAGAGGAGCCTGTCCCAACATGGAAGGTGGGGTCCACGCAGAAACATCCAGGCAGCAGTGGGCCTCCCAAACAGAGATTGGTTAATTTCTTTTGAAAAATAACTATGTTTTGAAAACAATTGCACATGAATTATTCATTGTAAATTCCTCCTCCTCAGCCCTTTCATAAAAACATAAGTAATGGGTAGAAAGGAAATGTCTGTAGGCAAATGTTTCACAGCCTGGGGGGTAGGGGGTGGGGGAAGCAGGGGGGTGGGCATGTGTCAGTCAGCCTGTTTGCACTGAGCTTCACAAAGGCCAGCTAGCTCAGAAAGCCTCCACCAGAACAGACCTCAAGCTCTTTAATAACAGTGGAATTCTGTCTCCAGTGTTTTTCCCTTGTAACAGGGCAAATTGACTGGTCCCTGCTCTTGGAGGCAATTTCTAACCAAAGGAAAGGTAATATTCAGAAAACAGAATCAAAATGCTTAATCATTCAAGCCATGTCCTGTGATCTTCTAGGAAGCATCTGTCTGAAGTTCCTCCAAGAGTGACAAGCCCTGGCCTGACACCTTGTGAGGCACCCATATCTTCTGCACCTCTGGGTCCCCACAGGGATTGTAGACTGACTCCTCCTTGGGAGGCCACCCCACTTCATGGAAGCCTGGCTGAGAAATCTCAGTGAAGACATCAGGGAGTCCCCCAGTAGTCCACCACTGGAAGATGAGGGTGTGGCTTGATTTTTGTCAACCCAACTTCTGCAAAAGCACCATTAGGACCACCTCCAGTCTCTCTGTACATGTGAGCAACGCTGGGCTGCTGTACCTTTTTGTTTCCCCTTTTTGGTGACTTTCTAGGTGTGTGTGTGTGTGTGTGTGTGTGTGTGTGACCATCTTTAACTTTCACAGCCTGTCTAGAGTTAGTATTGAAACCATATAGGTTTTTCCCCTACCCTTTCTCCTTTACACTACACTCACTTCTTTCACATTGATATATGCTATGAACTTCACACAATGATGTTAACATTTTTGCTTTAAAGACTTGCATGCAATTGTGTGCATTTCTGGTTAAAAAAATTTTCTAGATTTAATTGGATATTTATTACTTCCAAAATCCTTTGATGATCTGAGTGCCCTCAGGGTATCAAACTCCTTCAGACTAAAGAACTTCTGGTGGCATTTATTATAGTGATGATCTGCTGGTTAGATCAAAGTGCTTCTCTGATATATGCAGTGCCAGGGACCAAACCTGGGGCCTCACACATGCAAATCTGGCTATTTACTGATGAGTCACCTCCCTGGACATTGCTTGTGATGTTTTGTTTTGTTTTTAAATCTAAATATACCATTCTTTTGCTTTTATGATAAAAGGAGATAGGTTTTTATTGTTGTTGTTGTTTTTTAAAATAGGTACAGAGAGGCAGAAAGAAAGTGAAAGAGACCACAGCACCAAAGCTTCTGTCAATGTGGTGGGGGTTGAGCTCAAACCTGGGTTGTGTGCATAGCAGCAGCAGACTATCCAGATGAGCTATTTCACCAACCCTCAAAGGAGATTTTGATGAGATATAAATTCTGGGCTGGGAGACCTCTGCCTTCACTTCTGTTATTGTCCAACTATGCTCTGGATATATATATATATCCACATTCTCCTGTTTATAATGTGCTCATTTTCATGTGCTGTATTCTTTCTTTGATTTGGTATTCAGCAGTTCAACTATGGCACTCTGTATTTATTCTTCTTGAGGGCAGAGAGAATTCTAAACATCTTGAATCTACACATTTAAACCTTTTATCCCAAATAAAGAAATAAATAAGCCATCATCTCTTCACATATACCTTCCTCCTCCTCTTCCTTTGTCTACGGCTCCATCTGTACATCTACTGGACCTTCTGCTGCCATTGGTTCTCTGCGTCCTTCTGGCACTGGCTTCCTCTTCCTCCCTTCCTGCCGGGATAGCCTGAGGGTACTTCTTCCCGAGCTAGTGCTCTCTGGTTTGGAGAGAACTCAACTGGAGCTGATCTAGGCTGCTGTGTGGGAGAGGGATCAGGAACTCGTGCTGCACCAACTTCCACAGGAGATACACTCTGGAACTCTTGGAGCCGGAAAGCAATTTCCAAGTGTCTTTAATCAGAAGAGCAGCTGTTTTTATACTCTCCAAGTAGGGTGGAAACAGGATGTGATATAGAGAGGGTGGAGAGAAAAGTGACTGGTGAAAATCAGAGTGTGACAAAGAGGGGGCGGAACAGGCGAGAATCCTATCACTGAACCACCAATGCCCTGGAGTGCTTTATGTAAAAGTGATTTATGTAAATATACCAAAGCTTTGGATCAGTAAATCCCTATATAGGCATATGGTTAAGCAGAAGCCAGGGGGAGGTGGCATACTACCCAACATCTCCCCCTTTCTTTTTAACTATTTGCCATAGTATCAGGAGTGCGGGGCACTTTGTGAGGCAGGGAGACTGATAAGAGGCACACCTTTTTTGGGGTTCTACTGTCCCTCCTTGCTCAACCTCTCCGTGGAGAGAGAGACTAACAGGATTGACACACCCCTCAGGCTCAAGCCCTTCCAAGCTCAACCATATCCTCACAATTCCCCAACATCTTCCTCTTATTTAATGGCCATATATAACTGGGTCAATGTCTGTAAAAGGCTTCATCTCTGTCAGGGGAATAGCAGTGTAGGGGTGAACGGAAACCTGTTGGGAAGAAAGCAGAATGATAGTGTGTAAGTGTCTTCAAAAAGAACTAGCACAAGACAGGGAGGGATAAGTAAGAGTAGCAAGAGACAGAGTGAGCCTGATGGGTGGAGGAGTGGGGGCCTGATAAGCTGAGGGGCTAGAGGGGTGATCTGGCATTGCAAAATCCCGAGTCAGCTGGTGGTAAGTTCTATGAACTGCTACAGTCATTCTTCAAGAAGTCCAGCAGTATAAAAGGAGTGTACAGCAAGTTCTGTAGAAGCATCAGTCCAATGTCAAAGGCCAGGAAATAAATGCCACACGTCTATCTTGATGGAGGAGGACGGCCACTGGAACTTTTCTTCTCTACAGAGAGTGACCTGGAACCGCCAAAACATGGTGGGTGAAACAGAAGCAGGAAGAGCAGACACCGATGGTTGAAAGGCAGTAGGAAAGTCTTGTCCTTTGGAGTCTGTGAATCAGGTTCTCCAGATCGTGTCAGGTCACATCATGGGTTTCGGGGGATGGCTGTAATTGTGGGTGATGTCAGAGGTCAGGGGTCCAAGATGGATTTCTGGGGATTCTATATGAGCAGATGCTTCTTTATGCGAAGGCTTGTCATAGCTGTAGTCAATTACTTATGAAAAAACTTTGTAACAAATTAGAAGTTTACTACAATTGATAACTCAATGATTATAATTGGTTTAGGTATCTTTATAATTTCGTGTAAAGGTCATCTTACGTGACCTCATGTAGCAGTCTTTATATAGCAAAGTTTTCATACCGAATTTAAGTCACATATATTGATTCTTAACTATTTTTACATTGGGTTTTTAAGCAAACTCAGGTTACTAGAGTTAACACATTTTAGTGACAATTTTTTTTTGGTACATTTACAATATCGGATTGATGCCAAATTTGTTGTGGATTAATTTCCACAAGATAGCTTACAGGACATTTTTGGGGGCCCTCCAAAAATGTCCTGTATAGAGAATTTGTATTTTAACTTAGGAGATGATGAATTGTCACATTGAATATTTAGAGTTTTACCTTAAACACTCAGTTACTTAAATGAATTGATTTTACCTCTTCTCGTAAAAATGTAGCTTCGAAGTTACAATTTAACTGTTAAGTTAATGTTTACCAAACTTGAAACACGCATATTAAACATATAGTTTATAACACACAGGAGGAGAAAAACTTGTAAATAAGATATATCATTTCAAATGTGAATTTAGATCTACTGTCATAGTTGAACCATCTTTACTCACACAGTTTAAGACTAAACATTTCATATTGATATCAAGACTTAAAAAAGAAATCAAAAGGGGGAATGAACAATTTTTGGACTGTTTCTGGACGTCTCCAGAAACCATGGCTGCGTCCAGCTGTTTTATATAAAGTCAGTTAACTACCCAACACCTTCCCCTTCCTCTCCTCTCTATCAGTCTACTCTCAGATTCACTGACTTCCTTTTATCATCTCCACTCTGTGGCTTGCTTCAACTCATGTAGCGAACTATTTATTTTAGCTATTTTATTGTTGGTTCTGTGTCTTCATTTTCATATATTCTTTTTCTTTGCTCATGCTCCTATGTTCTCCTTTATATCACTGAGCACAGCTACTTAGTAACCATATATATGTGTATGTGTGTGTGTGTGTGTGTGTGTGTGTGTGTGTGTGTGTGTGTGTGTTTTAAGTCACTGGGTTGGAATTCTAACATATAGATCTTCTTAGGGTCTTTTTTAAAAAGGTCACATTTCATATTTCCCCAAATGTGAACAATTTTGGAGTCATATCCTGAGCGTTATGAATCTTGTGATGTAGAAACTGGATTCTGTCACAAGCCTCCAAAGGGCATTGGCTTTGTTTTCTTAAGTAAGCAGGAAACTTGGTTAAATTCAGACTAACAAAGTCTCTTGAGCAGAAATTTAAATTTTGGGCCAGCAAAACAGCTCACTTGGATAATGTTCCTTTGCCATGGGTGTGCCCCAGATTAGAGTCTGGCTCCCACCACCCTAGGGGAAGCTTTGGTGTTATGATGTCCTTTTGTCCCTCACTCCCTTTCTCTCTGTGTCTGTCTCTTTCTCTCTATCTGAAAAAGTTAGCCTGGAGTGGTGAAGCCCTGGAGATAAAGAAAAGAGAAAGAGAGAAAAGAAATTTAAATTTCATCTCAGTTATTTTATTCCTAGTCAGGTTACCTGAAATCTACCCTTGGAGCCAACTTACATGATTCAGAGTCAGCCAGAGGATGTGGGGAGCCTACTCCCTTTGTTCTTTCCTCTATAAAAATCTCCCGTTACAGCAGTTGCCCTACTTGCCCTCTGCCTTCCGGTTCTTGGTATGAAAAGACTGTTGTGTTTCTACCAGTGCTTTGTCATCTGTCTACAGTTGTGGAGCTAACTATAGGCTTCATGGGGTGTAAAGGTATTAGGAGAGGAATCTCATTCTTTTTTTTTTAATGTTCGTTATTCTTTTTTAAATTTTTTAATTTATTTTTATTTATTTATTTTCCCTTTTGTTGCCCTTTTTTTATTGTTGTTATAGTTATTATTGTTGTTGTTGATGTTGTCATTGTTGGATAGGACAGAGAGAAATGGAAAGAGTAGGGGAAGACAGAGGGGGAAGAGAAAGATAGACACCTGCAGACCTGCTTCATCGCCTGTGAAGCGACTCCCTGCAGGTGGGGAGATGGGGGCTCGAACCAGGATTCTTACGCCGGTCCTTGCGTTTGGCACCACCTGCTGCACTACTGCCTGACCCCCAGGAATCTCATTCTAAGCTCATTCCTTCTTCTAGGAGTAGAATCAGTGAGCTCAGTTTCATTCTCAGGACCTTTGATTACTAATTTATTTCCTATTGAACACTGTTCAGTGCTTAAAGCTGGTATCTCTGGGATGACTGATCTATTAGAAGTTGTCAGACATACTGGACATAGAACTCTCAGTAATGCTTGCTTGGACAATCACACACTTAAAATATATATGAAGAACATCAAAAGGTAGGATATGAAGGCATCTCCTTGTGAGTCAGACCTAAGGGACCAGAGAAGAGGGAGCAAGTGGGGGCTAGGACGTTATACCAGCCTCTGACCTGCACTGCAGACACTCCAGAGGTGGCTGAGCTTACTGTTTTTGTGCTCAATTGGCTATCATACCTTCATATTATGTTCGGCAGCATTCTCTTTTGAAAATGTCAGTGGGCTCAGTTAAGGGAAACTGAGGTAGTGGTTTATGTTTATAAAACAAACCTGGAAAGCTAAAGATTATAGCCCAAGGATAAGGCTGGACCCTCGGGACAGAATCTGGACACTGTTTTTCAAGTCTTTCTGTACCTGGAGAGTCTCTGGTATAAATTCTGATAAAACAACTAAGGAGAGTCCTAGGTTTCATTTTGTACTTTTTCTTAAAGCACTTTTTAAAAATTATTTATTTTCCCTTTTGTTGCCCTTGTTTTATTGTTGTTGTAGTTATTATTGTTGTTGATGTCATCGTTGTTGGATAGGACAGAGAGAAATGGAGAGAGAAGGGGAAGACAGAGAGGGGGAGAGAAAGAGAGACACCTGCAGACCTGCTTCACCGCCTGTGAAGCGACTCAGAGCTGGAACTGGGATCCTTATGCCAGTCCTTGCACTTTGTGCCATGTGCGCTTAGCCCGCTACGCTACCACCCGACTCCCTCTTCCATTCTTTATACAGTCATTCACAGACAAGAGTCAAACAGGAGGGGGCCGTGTGGTGGTGCACCTGGTTAAGTGTACACATTAATGTGTACAAGGATCTGGTTTCAAGCCCCTGGTCCCCACCTGCAGGAGGAAGACCTCACAAGTAGTGAAGCAGGGCTGCAGGTGTCTCTCTGTCCCCTCATCCTCTTTATCTCCCCCTCCCCTCACAATTTCTCTCTGTCTAGATCCAATAATAACTTTTTAAGAAGAAAAGCAAAGTATTCTCTTTTAAAAATTTTTTAAAGCTTTTTAAAAATATTTATTCCCTTTTGTTGCCCTTGGTTTTTGTTGTAGTTATTATTGTTATTGATGTTGTTGTTGGATAGAGAGAAATGGAGAGAGGAGAAGAAGACAGAGAGGGGGAGAGATCTGCTTCACTGCTTGTGAAGTGACTCTCCTGAAGGTGGGTAGCTGGAGGCTCTAACTAGGATCCTTATGGTCCTTGTGCTTTGCGCCACCTGTGCTTAACCCGCTACAGTATCGGCCGAAAAGCAAAGTATTCTCTAGATTCAGACAAACAGTATTCCTTATTCCTTATTCTCCTTATTCTCCATCCCCTCTACCACCATCCTACTGATTCCTGCCCTTCCAGCTCCTCCCCTACTACTAGCCACACAGCCATTCAGAATACAGGAGTGACAGGAGAATCCACTATCACTGGGATCAGCACAGCCCATGTGAATCAAGTTCAAAAAAAGAGAGCACCGTGTCTGAAAAGAACATGGAACTTTCAAATTATATTTGATTTTTACTTGAATGGAAAACTCAAACTCTCTTGGCAAGTGCTTCTTATTGCCCAAGTGGTCCCAGTAAGACCAAATCTTCAAAGCTGAGGCAAGCCTGCCAGAGATGCAAACACAACACTGTCACACATTCGGGTCTCAGTGTGATGGGCTTTAGATACTGCTGCCTGTTAAGGGTGCAGACAAAGGAACACAGCCACTGTTTTATCTCTTAACTGACAGTAATTCTGTGAAGAATTAAATGTATGTTCAAAGGGTCAGGTCGGGTTCATCTCAGATAAAAGGTCTTCCCGTGAGAGCAGATGGCTGCTCTGATACTCTGAAGTGGGAGTTCTAGCTGGTGAGCTCCAACCTTAACAGCACAGTGGCTGGGATCAGAGAGGCTTCCTGAGCTGTAAATGCACCTTCCTGAGCCCAGGTAGTACTAAAGGCTTCCCAAGTGTCACCAAGAAAGAGAATCCGATTGCAGATCTATTAGATTCTGGTCACTGTACTTTCTTACATTTAAACCTCGCAACAAGTCTTTAACCAAAGTAGGACCAAGTCCATCTTACAAATAAGGACTTACAGTTTAGGGAGACTGAAGAAGTCATCTGGTTTCTGAAAAGACACAGCTGTAGGTGGTGTAGCAAAGGTTCAACATGTGTCAGCCTGGTGCCAGAAGACAAGGCCCCAGCAAGCCTCAGCGCTGTGGAAAGCTAGGAGAGCCTGGCTTCAACCTCACAATCTTCAGAATAGCCTGAAGCCAAAGGTGCAAGTGTCTGCCCCAAGGCTGCATGTGAGATTATGAGTAGCATGGAATCACTTAAAGAGCCTCTGCTGACACTGTGCCGGCAAGCCTGGAGCTAGCTGCAATACAGTTCAGATTACTGAGTCTAGATTTCCAGCTGAGGCTCCAGATCCTATTAGTAAACAATGGTTTGTCTTCTGCACAGAAACATGTCAATTCCCATCAAACTACCCAGGCTCTGGGTATTTTGCAGAGAACAGGTTTGAGTGGTCACCAAGCCTTTGTGTTGTGCATGTTGAAAGATGTCTATGACAGGGACTCTGAGTTAGCTATTGCATGATGAGTGACAAAACTGAGTGACAATCAACAAAGCACTGATTCTTAGAAGTCAGGAGCATAAGTGCAATATGACTAATGGTAAACAGACTTGGTTGGATTAGGCTTGGCTCCAGGCTGCAGGTTGGGTTTGGTCCTGTTCCATGTACATTTGATCTGAGGATAAAACAGAAGTGACAACAGCTGGCCTAATAGAAGACCTAATAGAAGATTCCTGGAACACAAGGCCATGCCAAACCACACAAGCAGTCTTAAGGAGATAAGAGTTCAGAGATCATGTCACAGCCATCACATCCTATGTGACCAATCCCAGTATCATCAGGACAGGGGATAGGCTCCAGCACTGAAAAGTCTAACAATGAAGAAAGGGTAGACTGAGAGCAATGACAAGTATTTGAGCCCTTCCAACTCTGAATTTGTGGAATTATACAAATGTGGTGGCAATGTTGTGAACATGATCACACCCTCAAAATCTATCTACTCCCAAATCCAGAAGTTTCTAGTGTATAGATTAGACCTACCGAATCTGCCTGATCTCATCCCACTCGATCTATCAGTGATGCTAGATGCTGTACATATTTGCCAAAACAGTGTTTCTTCTAGCCTTGACAAGTAACTCTGAACCTTCAAGACAGACCAGTGTTTCTTAACAGCAATCAAGAGTCTAGGCCCATCTAAGCACAACTTTAGTCTTGTTGGGCTCTACAGGAGTAGTATAGTAAAAAAAAAACTAGACCAAACCATCATTGTCATCATACCTGAAGCAAAAAAAGGAAAAGAAAAGAGCCCGATTTAGGCCTAGACTCTTGGTGATTGTTGTTAAGAAACATTGGTCTGTCTTGAAGTTCAGAGTCAACAAAGCTTTGATTCCTAGAAGTAAGGAGGGCAAGTGCAAATATTCAGAATAGTTCATTTTGCAAACATTTAAAATCTTTGTGTTCTCTAAGCAGAACTTGGACTAGAGTTGATGTATTATACCAAAGTAAAAGACTCTGGGGTGGGTGTGTGGGCAGGGGAGAGTTCAGGTCATAGAATAGGATGGCAGAGGACCTAGTGGGAATTATATTGTTGTGTGGAAAACTGAGAAATATTATGCATGTACAAACTATTATATTTATTGTCAACTGTAAAACATTAATCCCCTAATAAAGAAATAAAAATATAAAATAAAGCAAAATCTTAGTGTTCTGTGGACAAGTGAGCGCAGCACTTCAGCAGCAAATTGTGAAGATCCTTGATTTCTTAAGTAGATATATTTTTAATCTATAAATTCAGTGCAAGCCCAATTATAATTCTAATAATGCATTTGGGAGATAATCAGATAAACTTTATATGAAAAAAGTAAATCTGGCTGACAAGAGCCAAGAAAATATGAAAAGGGAAAAAATTAGGAAAGATCTGTTTTACCACGTTAAAAAATTGCATTGATAGAGAAGTAGAGACATAGACTAATGTATCAAAATGGGAATTTTCAGATGTAGGCCCCAATGAGTGAAACGAGGATTATTATAAATGACAAGGTTCAATTAAGTGGGAAAAAACAGGAGTGTGTCATATTATACCACATATAAAAGTCAATTCTATATGGATTATGCATTTACATTTTAAAAATAAGACAGAAAAACTTACTGAAAGAAAGTCTTGGATATTATCTATAAAAGGGGATTGGAGTAGAAAAACAGATGTCTAGTAACCAAGACTAAAAAGTCAGCCTAAGGAATTCTGTAATACTAGAGTGTTATTTTAATAAAATAAACATACAGCATGTGTTAAAAATATACGCATATAGGGGCTGGGAAGATAGCATAATGGTTATGCAAAGAGACTGATGCCTGAGGCTCCGGAGGTCCCAGGTTTAATCCCCAGCACCACCATAAGCCAAAGCTGAGCAGTGCTCTGGTTAAAAATAATAATAATAATAAAATAAAATATCTGTACATATATTAACTTAGACCAAGCAATCCTACTCCTGGAAAATCACCCCTTGGGAATAAAAGCATTACTATGCAGAGACACATAAGGAAAGACAGTTTAAATAGGAAAAAAGAAAAAGAGAAGTGATTTCCAAGCACAAAGAACAAGGATTGTCTTCAGCTTATTGGAAAACAACACAATCTATTCTTTCTCTGAGAAGAAGCAGGAATGGCTGAAAGAATGCAGGAATATCTGACTAACAATTTATTAGAACACCAATACTCAAAAGGACAAGAGTCTGCAAGAAGGAGACCTCAAACCCCGAAAGGAAGTGAGCCCTTCACCTGTCTGGTAACAGGAGCAGGTGATCAGGCTTAGGGTAGATGGTCTGGGCAGATAAGTCACTGCCAGCAAACAGAGAAACAAGTGGAGCTTGTGGTGAACTCTCAGGACTGCAGAGACTAAAGTGAGAGGCTTGAGTGCTCAGAGCCTTCCAAATAAGGGGCAGCAAAGGACTGAACCCCAAACTTCCAGGTTTCCTCTGAAGACATGAACACTAAGTAACATTCTATAAAAACTATCAGACATATTAACAGAAAGGTCCAGGTGACCCACAAAATAAGCAAGAGGAGATGATCTATGGATAGTTCAGATACTCAAGTTGTCAGGAAAAAAGATTTTTAAGTAGTTATGAATACACTTAGGAAAATACAAGACTATGTTAAAACAGAGGAAAAACACAGTAGATATGGAATATAACAAAAATAGCCAAATGGACATGCTACATATGACAAAAACACTAAAATTAAGAACTGTATAAATATAATTGAACCACAGATTAGAGAAAGCAGAGTATAGGATTGACAAACTAGAAGACAAGTCACTGGGAAATGCTGAGACTGAAGTACTGAGAGGAAAAGGGTGGAAAGTACATGGGAGAGTGAAAGAGACATGAGGGAATGATGGATGATCTGACATACTGAGCTAGAGTCCAGGAAGGACTGAGACAATGAGGTGTAAGGAAAAGCAGAAATAGTTATTGAGAATTTTTTATGTTTCAGTTTCTCAATTGAATAGATCAGCCTATTGTGGAAAGTTGCGAATGCCATCAGGATGCACAGAGAGGAAGGCAGCCCCAGACACATCAGTGACACTGAAATCCAAGAGCAAAAGGGAAGTTCTTAAAGGTTACTGAAAAGAAAAAAAAAAAGAATAACCACATTATATTGTGGTCTGGGAGGTGGCACAGTGGATAAAGCATTCGACTCTCAAGCATGAGGTCCTGAGTTCAATTTCTGGCAGCACATGTACCAGAGTGATGACTGGTTCTTTCTCTCTCTCCTCCTTTCTAATTAATAAATAAATATTTTTAAAAGACACATTATATTCAAATGGGCAGCAGTGAGACTGATGGATTATTATCAACAGAACTGATAGAAGCCAGAAGACAATGAGGTAATGAAATGTCTTTATGTGGTAGGAGAAAATAATTGCCAGATAAAACTGTTAATCCCAGCTAAACAAATGTATTATGAAAAATAAAGAGCTTATGTTTTAAAGTTTGATGTGTAAAGAGCTTTCACACTTGGAACAAAAAAGATGGAGGAACTGAAAATCAATAACTTTTCTTTAGTGTCATCAGAGAATAGTCATTTCTAGAAAGATAGGTGGCCACAGAGAATCAGCCAGGACCAGCCCATTTGTATCAGAAGTCACTGTGACTGCACCTGATAGGAATGTTTCTCTGGTAGTTTAGAAGGTACTGGAAAATTAGCTTTAGAAGGAGAAATGCTTGGGACACAAGCCTCTGTGGGAAGCAGAACACATGATCGTGGGTTTCACTACCAGCAACTCCAATAGGTTTCCAAAGTGAATGTTTTAAAGAAAATTCCCCTTGCATGTTGGGAAAACTAATCCCAAAGTGGATTAATCCCAAAGTAAGTGGTTGTGATTAAGTAGAAGAAATAATGAGTAGAAAGCAGTGAAACTAAATATGGACAAACAGCTGAGAAAAATCACTGAGACCACAACTTGTTTTATAAAAAGTTCAGTCGAAGTGGTAACCCTCTTAACCCTCTAGTAGCTAGCCTATCCAAGAAATAAACAGAAAATATTTATAATGTCAATATCATAAGTAGAAAAAGAAATATCAGGACTATGTGGACATTTAAAAGATGGTGAAGAATGGCCCAGTGTGATGTGAATACTTGACTGAATAAATGAATGAGAGAGGATACCATGAAGCGTTCCACATAATTTATGTAGGTATTCTGAATTTAAAGAGGTGGTGCATAATTTCTCACGTCTTAATGTGTGAACTTTACACTGTGACATTTTCTCCAAAAACTGAAGTGTGGAGATATGAAAGAGAGAGAGAGAGAGAGAGAGAGAGAGAGAGAGAGAGAGAGAGAGAGAGAGAGATTAGCATGGTAAAAGCCCAACAGATGCAGCTCAACCAGTTGATCAAGGTTATTATCATAGCAGTGATCAGTCCTATTGCTGGCAGATGTGCCTAACAGGATGGGGTGAGGATACCACCTCTAGGTCTTTCCCCCCCAAAATGCATTGTCCAGACAAATCCCACTTGATTGACATTTTACAAAATAGTTCAGGTCAACAAAAACAAGTTAGGTTTCAGAAATTATTATAGCCTAGAGCAACTAGCAGCATAGTGATAAAGGATCAGGTGGGATCCAGAATGAGATGCTGGGCAGAAGAAAGACGAGCTGAAAATGAAGAAAATCTGAACTAAACGACGGCACACTCGAATTCAGTGGAGTACAAAAGCGTCAGGAAGGTGACTCAGCGATATAGCATTCACCTCCCATGTGTGAGGCCCTGGGATCAATCCCTGGCTCAATACAAGAGCAACAGGGAGAACCCTATGGAAGGTGGTGTAGAATAGTGCATTTGTGTACTGGCCCCACCTCCACTATTTCTTTTATTCTTACAGAAAAAAAAAAGAGCAGGTAAGTAGATCAATGGGAAAACACATGTGTGAGAAACCTGGGCTCAATCTCTGACATCACATTAAAAAATTCTAAAAGATGGAGGAAATTGCTCAGCCAGCAATGCGCAGGACTTGCATGCCTGAGGCTTCCAGCTCCAGTGACTTGTGTACTGAGTGATGCTCTGGCACCTCTGTTTCTCAATCTCTCTAATGCAAAACTCTGTAGAAAATATGAAATAGACAAAAAAAATCCTTTTTAAAGGAGACTTATAGAGGGTGGCCAGGTGGTGGTAAACCTTGTAAGGCACACACATTCCCACACAAAAGGACCTAGGTTCAAGTACCTAGCCCCCACCTCTAGGGAGGAAGCTTTACAAGTGGTGAAGCAATGCTGCAGGTGCCTCTCTTTCTCTCTCCCTACCTATTTCTTGGTTCAACTTCTCTCTGTCCTATCAAATAAAATAAAGGAAAAATATGACTACCAGGAGCATGAATTTATTTTGCAGGCATTGAGCCCCAGAGGTAACCCTGATAGCAGTTAAAAGAAGGGGGGCAGGCAATGGCACACCCAGTTAAGCACACATAGTACTAAGTGCAATGACCCATGCAAGGATCTGGGTTCGAGTCCCCAGCTCCCCCCACCTGCAGGGGGTCTGCTTCAGTAAACAAGTCTACAGGTGTTTATCTTTCTCTCTCCTTCTCTCACTCCCCCTTCTCTCTCAATTTCTCTCTGTCCTATCTAATAAAAGGGAAAAAAATAGCCACCAGGAGTAGCGGATTTATAGTGCCAGCATAGAGCACTAGCAATAACTCTGGAGGCAAAAAGAGAGGGAAAGGGGGGTGGGGGAGAGGGAGGGAGAGAATTACAAAGGGAGATCTTTAGGCAGAATAAAAGTGAGTCCAAAACATATACAAAAATATAAGGTGGGGGATCAGCAGCAGCTGTGTTTCTCTCCCCTCCTCTACCAGGTCAAGTAGGAATACCAAAGGAGACCACCTGGGACTGCAATAAGAAAGGACTAGAATGACTTCAGGCAGGAATCCACCAAACCACTGGTGAGTGCAAACACTTGTGGCTCCTGGACAGAGAGGAGCCTAGGGAGAGATTAAGTGGCTGCTAACAGCCCGGCAGTTTACCAGTTGAGACACCACCTCCAGTCTCTTTCACAAATAAAAAGACAGCTGAAGGGAGGAGAGGATTCCCCTAAGACTCACCAAATGCAACTGTGAGTCTCCATTGCTACTGCCCTCAGAATCTAGAACAGCAGTGGGGAGGCCCTGTGCAGACACCAGGGGACAGAGAACTAACCAGGAAACTCAGGAGAAGATATATACTTCGGTGGCCTAGTGGTGGGTCTGTGAGAGTCTCTTTGCACAACCACTGGATTATCTCTGCCCCACCCTGCTTTATCTCTTGGTTCAGGAGTCAATGATTAAGCTAAGAAGCCTACTTATAGTTTAAAAGCTCTAAGGCTCCCATAGCCTATAGGGAAGAAAAAGAACAAAAGAGGTTTTTAATCCACTGAGCTCCAACTCAGGGATTAAAATAATATTGAAACAACTGTCGACTTCCATAACTGTGAACTCTCTTAATTACCTTACTTAGATACAAGTCAATCCAGGCAAGAGTGATCAGTAATTTGAAAAGTACTGAGAGAGGGAACTCATAACATACTATATAAAATGGTTAAGTCTACAAGAAGAAATATTGGAGAAATGAACCAGAACAAGTCCAGGTAAAACCCCACTCCAAAGGGTGAAGTACAAAATAATGAGGTCAACATCCAAACACTAGTCAAGGAAATAATCACAGGAATGAGTAAAGAGTTTACTGAACTGTCATCAGAAATGCAGAAACAAAAAATGAAACTCTGGAAGAAAACACTAATTATCTCAAGGTTATTTGAAAGCTGAAATCACTGAGCTAAGAACACAACTAGCTGAACAACCTAAAACAGTATCAGAACAGGGTAACAAAATAGATGAACTCCAGAAAACAGTAGAGGGGAGAGAGAATAGAATAAGTGAGGCTGAAGACAGAATTAGCAAGATCAAGGACAAATTAGAGACAACTAAAAAAGAAGTAAGAGATCTCAAAAAAAAGATTAAGAGATTCTGAAAATAACAACAGAGACCTATGGGATGACTTCAAAAGAAATAATATACACATTATTGGCTTACCAGAGGAAGAAAGAGAGGGAGGGGAAGAAAACATTCTTCAGGACATAATAGCCGAAAACTTCTCTAGTCTAGACAACATAAAAGACATAAAGGTCCAAGAAGCCCAGAGGGTCTCTAACAGAATTAACCCAGACTTAAAGACACCAAGACACACCATATTTAGAATGGAAAGGAATAAGGATAAAGAAAGGATCCTAAAGGCTGCAATAGAAAAACAAAGAGTCACCTACAGAGGAAAACCCATAAGATTAGCAGCAGACTTCTCCACACAAACACTACAGGCCAGAAGAGAATGGAAAGATATCTATCGAGTGCTCAATGAGAAAGGCTTTCAACCAAGACTATTGTATCCTGCTAGATTGTCATTCAGACTAGATGGAGCCACAAAAACCTTCTCAGACAGCAACAATTGAAAGAATCAACAACTATCACCAAAAATGCACTGAAAGAAGTTCAGAAAGGTCTCCTATAAACAGTCAGACCACCATAAATATGGCATATATTTAGAGAAAACTCTAAAAATCTACAAGAATGGCGTTAAAATATCTTCAATCTATGATATCAGTAAATGCCAATGGCCTGAATTCGTCTATTAAAAGGCACAGAGTAGGAAGATGGATCAGAAAACACAACCCAACAATATGCTGTCTACAGGAAACCCACCTAACTCAACAAGACAAACATAGACTTAAAGTGAAAGGATGGAAAACTATCATACAAGCCAATGGCCCACAAAAAAAGGGCAGGAACAGCTATTCTCAAATCTTAGATGATAGACTTTAAATAAATAAAATTTAAAAATATAGGGATGAACACTACTTAAAGCTCAGAGGATCAGTCAATCAAGAGGATTTAACAATTATTAACATCTATGCACCCAATGAGAAGATATCTAAATGCATCAAACATCTACTGAAAGAGCTAAAGCAATATATTAACAGCAACACAGTCATAGTAGGGGACTTCAGCACCCCACTCTCTCAACTTGACATATCATCCAGGCAGAAAATCAATAGAGACATGAAGGAGCTAATTGAGGAGATAAACTAGAACTATTGGACATTTTCAGAGTCATTCATTCCAAGAAACTGAAACACACATTTTACTCAAGTCCATATGGGTCATTCTCAAGGATAGACCATATGTTAGGCCACAAGACAGCATCAGCAAATTCAAGAGCATTGAAATCATCCCAAGCATCTTATCAGACCACAGTGGAATTAAACTAACACTTAACAATCAACAAAAGATTAGTAAGAGTCCCAAAATGTGGAAGCTCAATAGTACACTACTTAACAATTTCTGGGTCAAAGAGGAAATAAAGGAAGAAATCAAAATGTTTTGAGAGTTCAACAAAAATGAAGACACAAGCTATCCAAATATTTGGGACACAGCAAAGACAGTACTGAGAGGCAAGTTCATAGCCATACAAGCACACATTAGGAAACAAGAAAAGGCACAAATCAACAACCTGATAGCACATCTTAAAGACCTAGAAGAAGAAGAACAAAGGGACCCTAAAGCAACCAGAAGGACAGAAATCACTAAAGTTAGGGTAGAAATCAATAACAATGGAAATAAGAAAACCATACAAAAGATCAACAAAAGTAAATGTTGGTTCTTCGAAAGAGTGAGCAAAACCGACAAACCTTTAGCCAGACTCAAAAACAAAAAAGGGAAAAGACCCAAATAAATCGGATCATAAATGAAAGAGGAGATATCACAACAGACACCACAGAAATTCAGCATATCATGCTAGATTTCTATGAACAACTATATGCCATCAATCTAGAGAACCTGGAAGAAATGGACAATTTCCTAGATACCTACGAACTTCCAAAATTAAGTAAGGAGGAAGTAGATAACATGAACAGGCCCATCACAGCTAATGAAATTGAAATAGTTTTCAAAAACCTTCCCAAGAATAAAAGTCCTGGACCAGAAGGTTTTACAAATGAATTCTACAAAACCCTCAAAGAAGAATACCTCTACTTTTAAAAGTCTTCCAGAAGGTTGAAGACACTGGAATACTCCCTGCCAGCTTCTATGAAGCCAATATCACTTTGATACTAAAAGCAGACAGGGACACAACCAAAAAAGAAAACTACAGATCAATATCTCTGATGAACATAGATGCTAAAATACTGAACAAAATTCTAGCCAACTGGATACAGCAGTATATTCAAAAGATTGTTCATCATGACCAAGTGGGGTTTATCCCAGGGATGCAAGGTTGGTTTAATATACATAAATCAATCAATGTGATCCACCACATCAACAAAAGCAAGACCAAAAACCACACAGTCATATCAACAGATGCAGAGAAAACCTTTGACAAAATACAACATCCCTTTATGATCAAAACACTACAAAAAATGGGAATAGATGAAAAGTTCCTGAAGATAGTGGAGTCTATATATAGCAAACCTACAGCTATATATACAAACCAAGATCATACTCTGTGTTGAAAAACTGGAAGCATTTCCCCTCAGATCAGGTACTAGACAGGGATGCCCACTATCACCATTACTATTCAACATAGTGTTGGAAGTTCTTGCCATAGCAATCAGGCAGGAGAAAGGAATTAAAGGGATACAGATTGGAAGAGAAGAAGCCAAACTCTCCCTATTTGCAGATGACATGATAGTATACATAGAAAAACCTAAGGACTCCAGCAAGAAGCTTTTGGAAATCACCAGGCAATATACAGTAAGGTGTCAGGCTACAAAATTAACATTCAAAAGTCAATGGCATTCCTCTATGCAAACATTATGTTAGAAGAAGTTGAAATCCAGAAATCAATTCCTTTTACTATCGCAACAAAAACAATCAAATATCTAGGATTAAACCTACCCAAAGAAGTGAAAGACTTGTACACTGAAAATTATAAATCCCTACTCAAGGAAATTGAAAAAGACACAAAGAAGTAGAAAGATATTCCATGTTTATGGGTTGGAAGAATTAACATCATCAAAATGAATATACTACCCAGAGCCATCTACAAATTTAATGCTATCCCCATCAAGATTCCAAACACATTTTTTAGGAGAATAGAACAAATACTGCAAATGTTTACCTGGAACCAGAAAAGACCTAGAATTGCCAAAACAATCTTGAGAAGAAAGAACAGAATTGGAGGCATCACACTCCCAGATCTCAAATTGTATTATAGGGCCATTGTCATCAAAACTGCTTGGTAGTGGAACATGAATAGACACACTGACCAGTGGAATAGAACTGAGAGCCCAGAAGTGAGCCCCCACACCTATGGACATCTAATCTTTGACAAAGGTGCCCAGACTATTAAATGGGGAAAGCAGAGTCTCTCCAACAAATGGTGTTGGAAAAAAATGGGTTGAAACATGCAGAAGAATGAAACTGAACCACTACATTCCACCAAACACAAAAGTCAATTCCAAGTGGATCAAGAACTTGGATGTTAGACCAGAAACTATCAAATACTTAGAGGAAAATATTGGCAGAACTCTTTTCTGCATACATTTTAAAGACCTCTTCAATGAAATGAATCCAATTACAAAGAAGACTAAGGTAAGCATAAACCTATGGGACTACATCAAATTAAAAAGCTTCTACACAGCAAAAGAAACCACTACTCAAACCAAGAGACCCCTCACAGAATGGGAGAAGATCTTTACATGCCATTCATCAGACAAGAGGCTAATAACTAAAATATATAAAGAACTTGCCATACTGAACAACAAGAAAACAAATAACCCCATCCAAAAATGGAACATGGATAGAATATTCACCACAGAAGAGATCCAGAAGGCCGAGAAACACATGAAAAAATGTTCCAAGTCTTTGATTGTCAGAGAAATGCAAATAAAGACAACAATGAGCGATACCACTTCACCCCTATGAGAATGTCATATATCAGAAAAGGTAACAGCAGCAAATGCTGGAGAGGTTGGGGGGGTCAAAGGAACCCTCCTGCACTGCTGGTGGGAATGTAAATTGGTCCAACCTCTGTGGAGAACAGTCTGGAGAACTCTCAGAAGGCTAGAAATGGACCTACTCTATAATCCTGCAATGCCTCTCCTGGGGATATATCCTAAGGAACTCAACACACCCATCCAAAAAGATCTGTGGATCTGTGTACACATATGTTCTTAGCAGCACAATTTGTAATAGCCAAAACCTAGAAGTAACCCAGGTGTCCAACAACAGATGAGTGGCTGAACAAGTTATGGTATATATACACAATGGAATACTACTCAGCTATTAAAAATGGTGACTTCACTGTTTTTGGCTGATCTTGGATGGACCTTGAAATATTCTTGTTAAGTGAATAAGTCAGAAATAGAAAGATAAATATGGGATGAGCTCACTCTCAGGCAGAAGTTGAAAAACAATATCAGAAGAGAAAACACTAAGCAGAACCTGAACTGGAATTGGTATGTTGCACCAAAGTAAAAGACTCTGGGATATGTTGTGGGGAGAATACAGTTCCAAAAAGGATGATAGAGGACCTAGTGGGGGTTGTATTATTATATGGAAAACTAACAAATGTTATGCATGTACAAACTATTGTATTTACTGTTGAATGTTAAACATTAATTCCCCAATGAAGAAATTTAAATATATATGGTAGAAAATACAATGGCAATAGTAAATATGCAGATACAAAAGGCAGTTTATTTACTCTAAAAAATAGCATCTTGGAGGATTGACATATAACTACAAATTAAAATGCATAATGTCAGGTCATGGGTGTAGCTTAGTGGTAGTGAGTATTATCTGCATTTGTAAGGCTCTGGGCTCCATCCCAACTGCCAAGCAAAGACAAAACAGAATGTCAACAATAAAACAAGGGATAAGAGAGGATAAGTGAAATTAAAGAATTTTAAAATCTAGGTTTGTTAAGGAAAGTTCATCATACTTTCTACTTGGTGAAATGCAATAATACCTGAATATGTGTTGGAATCACTATTACCTTTTCTCTATTGGACTACCAGGGTGCAACCAATAATAATAGAGTGGGAAGTGCAAAAGTAGCCAAAGTTGAACAGTTTAAGAGAAGGCAGGAAAGGATCGAGAGAGAAACATAGGAGAGCTGGGACACACAGGAAAAAGAAACACTGAGAAAGAGACAAACCCAACTCTACCAATAGTTACGTAAACGTAAAATGGTTTGGATACTCCAAGTAGAACTCACTAAGGCTGCCCTGATTTATTTGGGGGGAAAAAAACAAAAAAACAAAACAAACAAACAGACAAAAAACCAGCTCTGTGCTGCCCATTATAGATTTACTTTAAATATGGGCATTCAGAAAGTTTGAACTAAAAGCATAAAAAGAAGAAGAAAAAGAGGGCAGGCATGCTAAAACTAAACAACAGTGACAAAAAAGCTGAAGGCTCTGTATGATTATCTGACATAAATAGGCTTGAAGGTAAATAGCATTGCTCTGTATCAAGAGAATCATGTCATAATGATAAAGGAGGTAATTTACAAGAAGTTTCAGCAATTCTAAATCTCCATGTATCCAATAATTTTGCTTCAATTGAAAAAGCAACAACCAACAGAGTGAAGAAAGGTCTCACTAGGCAAATCTACACTGGGAGACCCAGCACACTTCTTTCAACAGTTAATGGAAGAAGCTGACAAAAATGTGGTAAGGATACAGATATTCTAACACAATTAATAAGGTTAACCTAAATGAGATACTCAGAAATAATCTGAGCATACAGGATGGACACATTCTTTTCAAGTGCTGATAAAGTACTTACCAAAATTGGCTCTATGGTGGATCATAGCCCCAGCCTAAATATATTTCAATAGGTTGGCTGAGTCATTTAGACCTTATTGTTTATTCTCTGATCACAATGGAATCAATTTTAAAATCAATAATAAAAGGTAAATCATAGATTCCAGCTGTTTGAAAATGAAACAGTGCCCTTTGGAAAAAACTGTTAGTACCAGCCAAATAATCACTAGGATAGTGCCCTTGCTATACCACTGAGCTTCTGGGCTCAATCCTACCCCCCACTGAATTAGGGGAAGGTGTGATGTCTGTCCCTCTCTCTCTGTTTCTGTATATATATATCTGAATAAAAGTAGCTCAGAATGATGACTCTATGGAGACACAGACAAAAATAGTTGTCAGGAAAAGAAGAAATTGCAGGAAAATCATAAAATATTTTCTGTTTATTTTTGCCATCAGTATTATCACTGGGACTTGGTGTCTTCATGGCTCTACCATTTCCAGCTGCCATTTTCTGTATTTTTTTTTTAGTAGAGAGTAAGAGACAGAGAGAAATAGAGAAGAAGAGAAGAGAGAGAAAAAGAGAGAGGAAGAGAGAGAGGGAAAGACTAGAAGTACTACTCCAATATCCATGAAGATTCTCTGCGCAGATGGAAATCAAGGACTTGAGCCAGTTCCTCAAGCATGGTAACATACACTCTGAGTCATCACCTAGTCCCTATAAAATATTTTGAATTAAATGATAATGAAAGCAAGACACACTGTAATGTGTGTGATGTGGTTAACCCTGTTCTTATGAGGGCAAGCAGAACCATCAACACATACATCACTGAAATAAGGTCTAGAGAACAACACTAGAAAAAAATCAGGTAGGAGGAAGAAAATGATGAGTGAAGCAAAAATATATAAAACAAATACCCAAGAGGCAAATAAAATACAAGTAAAATTTACATAGAAAATTTACTCATCAAAAGATAGATTTCAACCTCTGATTCTGGGTAAGATGGACTAATTTAAAACAAGGGAACATTCACAAGGACAACACTGGGAAAGCTCAATACAAAATAACCAGATGATAACAGAGAACAAGGAAGACTTAAGGCCTGAAGGGATTGAGGCTGCAAAGCAGAAAAGATCCTTCAGCAGAGGAAGCTGGATCACACTTTCCAGGGGAACTTCTGGTGGTTCTGCAAGTGGCTTCCGTCTGGGAAAGGCTATCAAGCCTTCTGGGCTGACAGAAGACAAGGCCCTTGGAGTTTTCTGGCTGTGTGGCACTGGAGGGGTAAGCTGGGAACTGGGGTGTGGAGTGGGGGAGGGAGGGCAGGGAGGACTCATGCCAGGCCTCAACTGGAAACTTCTGGCAAGCAGAATGCTTGGTGGACAAAGGACTGCTCGGGAGAAAGGCTCGAGGATTCAAAGAACAGTCTCAGTAATTATAGACCCCAGAGGGTCTATAATTACCCCTTCTCTGGAGGATGTCCCCACCTGGGTATAATTAAATGCCAGTGAAGACAGCATTGGCCCTTAGCAAAAGGATATTGTTAAGAGATGGAGAAATAGGGGGTCGAGCTGTAGCACAGCAGGTTAAGCTCATATGGTGCAAAACTTGAGAACTGGCTTAAGGATCCTGGTGCGAGCCCCCAGCTCCCCACCTGCAGGGGGGTCGCTTCACAAGCAGTGAAGCAGGTCTGCAGCTGTCTGTCTTTCTATTCCCATCACTGTCTTCCCCTCCTCTCTCTGTATTTCTCTCTGTCCTATCTGGCAACATCAATAACAACAACAATAGTAACCACAACAGTGATAAAAACAACAGAAAGGAAAATAAATAAATAAAATAGTTTTTTTAAAAAAAGATGGAGAAATAAATAAATATAGACTTAAATGACTGTATGGGTTTTAGACCAATAAAGTTAAAGATGTAAGGGATCCGTGACACACAGCTGGCCACCCCCTTTAAACTACTACAAGACTAGGGAGCTGCCTAGAACAGGAAGTTAAAGATCAAGGTGTATTCCTCCTCTCCCCACAGCATCTGCGTATTTCATCTGTTTTCCAAAGTCTGTTTTCACCTGACTTTCAACCCCCCTGAACAAGCCTATACTCTTCGTGCTAAGCCTGATTAGCTCTCAGAGCAGCATTGAGTACAACAGTCCTGCTGACAGCTATCAAACTGCAACATAGCGTCAAAAGCATCAGTTCTTAAAGGGCCAACTTGGGGAGAGGATGCCCTGTTCTCTCTCTCTCTGGATGTGTCTTTACATGGATTTATTTACGTGCCTCTCACTGTGCATGTTTCTATTTGCCCCTCTCCATGTTCCCTTATTCATGTGCTTTTACTCTCATAAGCACAAGGACCGGCATAAGGATCCCGGTTCGAACCCCGGCTCCCCACCTGCAGGGGAGTCGCTTCACAGGCGGTGAAGCAGGTCTGCAGGTGTCTATCTTTCTCTCCTCCTCTCTGTCTTCCCCTCCTCTCTCCATTTCTCTCTGTCCTATCCAACAATGACAACAACAATAATAACTACAACAATAAAAAAACAACAAGGGCAACAAAAGGGAATAAATAAATTAAATAAATAAAATTTAAAAAAAAGAAGATGTAAATCCAGTTGAACTATATTTAATAATTGACTTAAAAGCCAAATTCACCCAGTCATCATAATGATTTATTTTGCTTGTCTATACTCAATGGCTCTAATGAGATTCCTGACAGTGTACCTGGGGTTTGGTTTACACGAGGGTCCCTGAACCCCAAGTGGTAAAGACTGATTCGATTAGGAAGTGGTGGTGGTGGTGGAGTAGGGAAGTGAGTCTAAGCAGTGTCCGAGGGTGGAAGGGATATAGGAAGACACTTTTTTGCTAAGCAAGCCAAAGAGTCATTGTCTTCTGATAGACACGGGAGTAAGAGCCAAGGGCACTAAGAATCTGGGGCACGGGGTAGGGCTGCAAGGGACTCCCATGTCCCCTTTCCACAGACTCTCAGAGGGGCTCCGTGTGCCGTTGTTAAGTCTCCAGAGGCCTCTGCTGGGATTTGGAGATGAGACTAAGAATAGCAGTGAGTTCACCGAAGCTGTGCGTATTTACTGAGGATGAAGAATAGCAATTTCCCATAAAGAACAGTCAATTACAGGGAATTTGAATTGTAAATCTGCCCTCAAGTTCCTGATAGATGGAGTAACTCAATTAATCTAATTACTCAATTAGACTAATCCCAACTTAGGTGTCTTTGGGTGTTTTCTCATTCTGTGTTTCCCTTGGGTCACTGGCTCCAAGCAGTGAGCATCTGCTTCATCTGTGTCCCCCATGTGGCTTAGTCCTATACCAAGTGTGAGAGAGAAACATTCAAAATGTTCTCAGAGTGTAAGGGTGGCAAAGACAGCTATACTTGCCCACCTAGTATATATTCTCTCTCACATACATAGTCAGACCTGACCTTTTCAATAGTATACCCAGTAATGTACATACACAAAGAAATCACATGAAATTTGGCCAGGAACATAGCTACCAAATATACATACTTACATTTGTATCTCCCATTCTTTCCTATAGATGAGAAAGGTCAGATAACATCATCTTGGATGTATGTATATGCATACATATATGTATCTGTGTAGAGGGAGGGGTGGGGAGGGAGAGAGAGAGAAAGAAAGAGAGAGAGAGAGAGAGAGAGAGACTGTTGAAAGGAACTCCCACGAAAGTCCTTTTTTTTAAAAAACTAAAGATTTGTCTGGATCAAGCCTTCTGCTTTCTGATCTTGAGCCTGAAACATGTGTGTGATAGTTGGTGCTCATGTAGCTCTCATGCATGTATGAGGTTAAAACTGGAAGAGTAAAAGTAGAGAGAAGCTGAGTCTCTGGAATCACTGCAAAGCTGCCATAAAGACCCTGTTCCAGCAACCCTCAAAGTCTCTGTAAATAAGAGATAAAAGAAAAATAGCCACCTCATTTATTCAAGATGCTATCTGGTGGGGGGGAGGCTTTTAATTCTGCATATGAAGTAGAAGAAGAAAGGGAAGTATCCAGAGAAGGAATATTAAGATTCTAGGTCACCACCATCATCAAAAACATTTTGAGAACTTGTTTGGAGGTTCTAGCAGCTACTTGTATACCCTCGACCAAAGGCCAGTCCATCTCTATTCGGGGAAGCCCACCCTCTTTGACCGAGCACACAGCTTCGGGAGGGACGCACACCCGCCTAGCTAGCCAGATCAGCCGAACCAACTCTGCAATCAATAGGGTGACAGATGTCGCAGCCAGATCGCCCTCACATCCCATCAATAACATTTTGAAACATTTTTTCTGTAACACTTGTTCTTGACTCTTTATTTAAATAAAATGACAAACTGAAAAAGATGCAAAGTCACTAGTTGTGTGGTCCAATGGCCAGAGCTATGGGCTGGGAGAACAAGATGTCCTGGGTGAATGTCACAGGGACATCATGAAAAAGGAGTCAATGCAAGAGGCAAAATAGTAAGTCAGGTCTAGGATGGTTCTAGAAAGAAAAGCCCTGACTCTAAGGGAAATTACAGCTTTGACCATGAAACCCTAGTGGCTCTGTCTCTGTTGGGACAGTAAGTCATCTCTGTGTGTAATATCGGTCCTCCTGCATTCATCAGAAGCTCGGGCGGCCCTTACACAGAAGAAAGGCAAAGCAGGAAGGACAGGAATACCGCACACCCATCAGCAAACAGAAGGTGTAGACACTATCTTCCTAGTCACGAAGCTGGAAACACATAGCAGTGATCTTGGCGATGAGGGTGCTGGAACTCAGTGGAACTCAGTTGGCCCTAAGCCAACACTGAGCTCTAGAGTCTCCGCTCACAATTGTACCTCACTGAGTCTCTGGACAATCACCTTCTTCCACTGCACTAGGGAAGGTATTAATGTGAGGGATTAAATAATCAGAACTTCAAATCTAGGGTCTAAGGTTCCTAGCCAAATGACCAACACCTGTTGCACACATAAGGGGGAAAGTGGGTTTCTGTGTTACTGGCTCCCAGCTTCCTGGGATGAAACTCTGTACTACTTCAATGTACAAATTGATATCAATTTATCACTGCTGTGGGTGAAGGAAAGGCCAGCTCACACATCCACAACCACAGTGACAGGAAGATATCAAGTGGTATTGCTGTTCAAATAAAAACTCTGAGGCCAGATACAAGCTCAGAGCTGCCATCAATAACACCTGTACTTACAGGTAAGCTGGTAAGACAACCAGAAGGGCCTGAGGGTGAATAATACAGACATGGATTCAAGTTCAAGTGTCTGAATGATTAACCAGCTGAGCAACTTAAGTAATCAGCCACCATCTTAACTCCATAGCTTCCTTCTCCTCCTCTATGAAATGGGCATCATGTAACCACACACTGTGGGGCTGGTTAGAAATAACACACAAAGATGCCTCTTAATACAGGTGAGGTCCTGTGAACACTGATTTCAGAGGCTCCTGTCACCACCCAGTCATCTCCCAGTTAAGAATTGCCTTTAAGAATTGTTAATGCCTTTAAGAATTGTTGTTTTGTCATCGTTTAAATGTACAGATTCCTAGGAGTTCATTTTAAACATTTCCTTGACATTTAAATTTGACTTTCCCAAACCTTTGCTATCTGGATGCCCTGGTAGATGTCCGACCTAAATCCTCTCTTCTTTCTTTCTTTCTTTCTTTCTTTCTTTCTTTCTTTCTTTCTTTCTTTCTTTCTTTCTTTCAATAGTTTTCCCATAGACCCTGATTGTTCTGGCCCCAACTGCACTGACAGTAGAATCACACTCATCTACAATCCTTTCAATTAATGACAAACATTTACATAATGCTTTAAAGTAGTCAGCCAGCATGTGAACAACAAACTCAGGTCCCCAATAGTTTGCATAATCACCCCATCATTGTTGATCTTGAGGCAAAGCAGCTGGTTATAACGGGATTTTTTTCCCAAAGAAGCCATGAGTTGGGAAAGCATAGATATTCTATCAATAACTGTGTTCACAGAGAATTGGTTAATAATCTCCATGTTAAAACATCTAAGTCTTCTCCCTTTCATGACCCTGCTTTCCTTTCCTCCCTCATCAAGGGCACCTCTCCAGACTTTGGGAATATCTTCTGCAGGCCAAGGACCTGGAAGGTGGAGAGTTGCAGGCTCTACAGAGAAGCAGGCTACAGAGTGACTGACAGGGTCTTGCCCCTGGCATCTGACTGCAGTGTAGAGAAACTAGCAGGAGCTCCCATGGGTTTGGGACATCACCGTGGGAAGGGGTAGAAGCCAGCTTCACTTCAAAGAATCCCAGCAGGCTTCTGAAAAAGTATGTTTCTCTTTGCCCCTGGAGGCATTCACTCAGAACCCCAGTAAGGATTTTAAAAAACTATTTTATTGATTTGAGAGAGAGATACCAGTACCAGAGCACAGCTCAGCTTTGGCTTATGGTGGTTCTGGGGACTGAACCTGGGACCTCGGATTCTCAGGCATGAAAGTCTTTTGCAGAACTACAGCTCCACTGGGAATTGTAGTTTCCCTTCAAGATTCATCTATTGTTTCAACAGATGGTTACTGGGGCCTAGCATAGGTCATGCATGTGGGATACATCACTATCCATAAGAGATAAAAAAGGGTCAGGAGGCAGCTTATCATGCCTTACTGAGTTTAAGGCCTTGTGGTTGGAGGCCTAGAAACACCAGGAACACCAGGGAGGGCTGCATGGTGAAGTGGTGGCTAGTGTCCTTCCCCCTTTCACACCCTTCCCTTCTCATTCTAAAATAAAAAGAATAGTCATCCTAATCTGGGACAATTTTCAAGGGAGTCAAGAAACTTTGTTGATGAAGACCCCAAGGGGCTAGGAGATGGAGACGACTCTCCTGGTAGAACACAGCATGGCTTAACATGTTGAAGGATCTGGGTTTGAGCCCCAGTACCACATGGGAGCCTTATGGGTAGCACCAGGGGAAGCTTCACAGATGGTGGAGCAGTGCTGTGGTGTCTCTCTTCTTTGCCTCCTCCTATCTGCATTTTATTATTCTATTTTATTTTATTTTATTTTATTTTATTTCATTTCCTCCAGAGTTATGACTGGAGCTTAGTGCCAGCACTATAAATCCACTGCTCCTAATGGCCACTTTTTCTTTTTTATTTATTTATTTTAAATCTTTTTATTTATTTATTATTGGATAGAGACAGAGAAATTAAGAGGGGAGGAAGAGAGAGAGAGACACCTGCAGCCCTGCTTCACCACTCGTGAAGCTTCCCCACTTCAGGTGGGGACTAGGGGCCTGAACCTGAGTCCTAGTGCACTGTACTATGTGTGTCACTGCCTGGCCCTCCTAATGACCATTTCCCCCTGTTGGTATGCTTCTAGTTCTGCTTCTGGGATCCCTTCTGTTACACTGCTTGACGCTGTGGTCTATTTACATGGTCATTCTGTTACATTGGTTTGGTCTCACTCCCCCTGCCTCCAGGAGATTTTGGTTTAGTCCTTACCTTTTTGCACTTTTTCCTTCTCCCCGCCCCTTATCCTATATACTTCCTTGGTTCCTGACTCTTCCTCAGGAGGAGAGAGATGGAAGATAGAATTGGGTTGTGATTAGATTAGATTAGATTAGATTAGTTTTTTGAACCGTTTGCTCGTGAATAAAGAAATACTGCTTCTCTGTTCAGCCATGTGTCCCTGGTTGTCTGTCTCCCACCGCAAAGCTAGCCCAGCATACTGGTGCCCTGAACTTTGACTGACACTCCCCACTTTATTGGATAAGACAGAAATAGATTGGGATGGGAGGGGGGATAGAGAGGGAAAGAGAAAAACAGACAACTGTGACATGCTTTGCAAGAGGCTCATGGGGAATGGGGGCTCAGAATGGGGGCTCCAGCCTGGATCCTTGTACAGGCCCTTGCATTTAGTACTATGTGAGCTTAACTGGGTGTGCCACTGCCTGGTCCTGTCCATACTTTTTTTTTTTAAGAATGGGGAAAAAGGGGACTTGGCAGTAGCGCAGCAGGTTAAGCACACGTGATGCAAAGCGCAAGGACCAGCATAAGGATCCCTGTTCGAGCCCCCAGCTCCCCACCTGCAGGGGAGTCGCTTCACAGACGGTGAAGCAGGTCTACAGGTGTCTGTCTTTCTCTCCCTCTCTGTCTTCCCCTCCTCTCTCCAATTCTCTCTGTCTTATCCAACAACAATAAAAAAAAAAAAACAAGGGCAACAAAAGGGAAAATAAATAAATAAAATATTTTAAAAATTAAGGGGGAAAAAGGAAGACTCCAAGATTTTCACCCTGACCAGCTGGAAGTAAAGGTCACCCTTGACTGAGGATGGAGGCCTCCTGCTAAGAACCTAGTGAGTCTCAGACCCCCAGGAGAAAAGTGGAATAGATAGCTGGCAACCTGAGACTGAGAACTCACAAGAGTGAAATGGGATATGACCTATGGATTTAAACATTTGAGTGCAGGTAAAGTCATGGGATGGAGGACTTTGCAGCCTCACTAACGGCCTGAACGTGTTTGCTTCCAATGCTTCCCTGCCCTCTGTAGCCGCTTTTCTATTTGGAAAGGCCAGAGGCACACTCGCTGATTCTTGGCTCCTGTGAACCTAAGAGCTAACTTGAATTGAGGACATGGGGCACATTGATCATTGTAGAGTATAATGCACTGGGGGTCAGGAGCGATCAGGACAGGGAATCAGAGGGGAATAAACTGTAGGGCAAAGGCCCTGGGGAGTGCTAGAGGGGTTCACACCCCTTGCCACCATTCAGTAACCTAACTGCCCTTCTCAGAATCATTAGTGACAGGCTACCAGCCACCTGGTCCCCAGCTCAGACAGCAGAAATCCAGGAACCATCCTTGAATCTCCCTTCTCCTTAGTTCCTTATTTCTTGACTCTAGCCTCCTCCTCAAGCCCCATATGCTCACTTAACAGCAGGTCCTGTCGTCTTTTGTTTTGTTTTGTTTGGAGAGGGGAGGTCTAGACTGTTCCAATAGCTACATAATCCCATCTGTGTGCCTCTATTCCCCCGCTCCATCCAGCATCCTGGATGCTGCCATCAGGAGCTTGGAAAGAGATGCTGAAGAGCCTGTTACAGAACCTGGCATGGGGGTAGGCCTCAGATAAATAGCAGCAACTAATATAATTATTCTCTTCGTGGAAGTATATTTCATTGCCTTCTTCCAAATTTGTCTACCCGGGCACTGCTACATATTAGCTGAAATGCTTTCCTTAAAAATAGCTGAAGATGATTAGCTAGCAAGATCATAATAGGAATTTTAAGCAATCATTTAAATTAATTCCTGAGAAGTCTATGCAGAACCCTTCAAGCTGAGTCCTTTCTGGCAAAACCTCACTAGTTCCCATAAGCACATGCAAATCAGCAAATCAGAGCTTCCCATATTTTGCTGCCAGATTTTTTTTTTTAATTTTCTGGAGGAACAAGCCACAGCTCTGCTACTGCATGATTATAGGACACAGGCAGGGTGGGGCCTGACAGCTTTGCCTTCCCATCCCCCGACTGTCCAAATCCTTGGCAAAAGGTCCAGCAATGTATCAAGATAGCTTTCTTTAAAAGTGAAAAAAAAAAAAAAAACCTCAAATGTAGCCACATCCATAGAAAAAGTGTTCTCTGAAGTTCCCAAATACATTTCTGGCCTAAAGGATGCTTTAAAATTGTTCAAAGATGCTTGAGAGTAGCTCTGCTTGGCTCTGGAATAGCATTGAAAACTATTTCATTGAGCATGTTAGCATAATAAGACAGGTTAACTTTTTTAGGAGAGGGGAAAAAATAACCCCAGAAGAAGAAATCATTTATATGCCCACCTTCCTGAAGTCATGCTTGCCAATTTTGCTGCAGGGCTCCTTGCTGTAGTCAAGAAATCGCCTTCTGAATACTGGGTCCTGCTTCTGTATGTAGGTTTTGAGCTTGCCAAGAACTTCATCCATGGTCATGCTCCTTGTCAATGTGCTTTTGTGACTGGCAGGTCTGGTTCTGAAATCACAAACAGGTATTCAGAGCCAGCAGAGTCCTTCCTATAGGCGTCCTCCAGCTTCCACTCAGCCCACAGCAGCAAGGAAGTGTACGCTATGTATTTGATGAGCAATGAAATAGATGCTCAGGGAGATGGAGTGGCTTGGTGACTGGTCATATCAAAGACTGGAAGATGTGGTGGCAGACCAGGGTGGGTACTCCAGGAGACAAGTGATTTCTCATCCTTGCACTAATATGTTCACTTGTGTTTGGGGCTGGTGAAGACACTGTGTGACCAGGCAGACATGGTGAAGAGTGTTTTGGTGAACTGAGAATATGAAGCCAGTACCCATCATAAAGCACTAAATTAAATAGACTGTGTTGTGGTAATTAAATCAGGGAACTTCTCAGACATCCCTGGGAATGAAGGCAAGGATTTTTTTCAGGTTCATTTCTTTCTATTTTCTTTTTTAAAGATCCACTTTATTTATTCCCTTTTGTTGCCCTTGTTCTACTGTTGTAGTTATTATTGTTGTTGTTATTGGTGTTGTCGTTGTTAGATAGGACAGAGAGAAATGGAGAGAGGAGGGAAAGACAGAGAGAGGGAGAGAAAGATAGACACATGCAGACCTGCTTCACCGCTTGTGAAGTGACCCCCCTGCAGTTGGGGAGCTGGGGGCTCGAACCGGGATCCTTACACCAGTCCTTGTGCTTTGCACCACCTTCGCTTAACCCGCTGCGCTACCACCCGACTCCTTCCAGGTTCATTTCTATGATCAGCATGGTGTATGAAACAAACATGGCATGTAATGTGCTATGTGTGAGTGCGAGCATGTATGTGTAACCAGAGGAAAAATGGTTTCTTCAGATATCTGGAAATTTTCTAAGCCTCATTTTTAAGGGCCAGGCAGCTACCAGACTGAAGGAGAAGGAACTCCTTTCCTGCTTCTGTCGACTTTTAGAAGTTCTTTTGTCAACTCCACATCCTGTGAAATGCTTAATTGCCTTTGCTTTTTTCGATGGTTTTAAGAGACATCCATATTTCATCGTAGAATACTTAACCTTTCTCTTAAAATGCCATCTTTCTGCCCATTTATAAATCAGCTACTACTGAAATATCTAGATACTCACATTTCATTAGCATACCATTAGAATATTCCTATTGCTCCATACTCACGAATGTCTTAAAGGGATGCCAACAAAGTGAAGGCTGCTGTACAGTTAGTTCTACATTATACCTTTCCTTGTGGATTTACTATAAGCTATGAACAAGCAAGTTCAAGTAGTATCTTCCCATTAGTCTAAATCTACACTTTTCAAAATGAAAACGGTTTAGAATAGTCACCAGACTGACTTTTAATACATATGCTAAGCATGTTTTATTGATATAATTCAATTTGGCAATAATTTTTTAATAATTCTATCATTCATGTTAAGGAAATGGTAACTAGTTTAACGGGTATAATTTTCTAATACATGTTAAACGGTGGCCAGGAACAAAAGTTTCTGGAAAGGAATAAATGTGAATGCAAGGATGTATTAGTTGGGAGGCAGGCAGCTTCTCTAGTAGTCCTGGGTTCTGGACCCAGGATAATGTTCAGTTTATGAACATTATGAAACAAGCCTCCTTTAAGACCTTGGTGTTTTGATTTCTAGAATTAATAGGTCAGAGCCTTAACTTCTGAGATCTCTGCTTGCTCTAAGATTCCTTGACTCAAATCACTGTATTCATAGTCTGTCACCTTCCATATTTAAATACTAAAATATTAAAATTCTCATTTAGTCAACAAATATTTACTAACTACCTTATCCATGATAGGCACTGTGATTTTAAATATGTGGTTTCCTTCTGATATATTTTACCTCTCAGAAAGATCTGGCATCTGCCGTTTCTCCAGTGGATCCTTGCGAATAGGAGCTGGAGAGCTGGACAGGTTATTAATTCCAATGTATGCCAAGAGTTTCTTATAAAGGATTCTTCCTGAAGCAACATCTTGAAACTTACTGTAGAGCCTAAATTAAAATAATAATAATTAGTATTGCTTTAGAATAGCTACCAAGTGTTGGTGAGAATGAGTGACTACAACTTGGATGGCTGGTGGGTGTGAAACGGAGCAAACACTTTGGGGAAAGCGTGTGGCAAATGAATGCCACTTTTGAGGGGATCCACTCCTCCCACCCCTGGTGCTAACCCAAGAGACATGAACGTGAATACCCCCCAACAGAAGTCCACAACATGTACAGCTAAACTTGCAATGCCAAAAACTGGAAGGAAATTTTTAAAAGCCCACCAAGAGATGCTAGATCCACAGACTGGGTAAGAGCATACAAGGGAGTTTAACTCAGTGATGAGGTGAAAACACTGTGGACACACAACAGACACAAAATCATTGTGCTTGGTGAGCAGAGCCTATCTGAAAAAGTATGTTTTCTGTACTTACACAGATATGAAACCCTAGCAAGTGTACAGTGATCTTTAATGGCAGAGAGCAGGTTGTGGGGAGGAATAAATTAAATTGAACAGAGAGCTTTGGGGGAGATGAAAAAGTCTGCTATTTTGATTGATACTGTGTCATGATTTCATGGATATATACATGATTGATGTGTACAAAGTGTATCATTTGAATATATACAATTTATTGTTTGTAAAGAAGACTGCAGGGCCTGAGAGAGAGCTCACCGGGTCCTAGCATCACGTAGGAATGGCATGGTAACAGGAGGAAACTCTGGTACTGTGGTTTCTCTCTCTCTTTCTCTCTCTCTCTCTGAATAATAGCAATTTGGATAGAGATTCACCAGCTTGAAAGCCATGAAACTGTGCTCACACAAGGCCATGACTCCACCAAAAAGCTGTGCCATAAATATGCAACAAATTTAAACAAAGAATTTTTAATTGGAAATTTTGGTACAGAATTATGAAAGTACTTATGATAGAATTTTGGCATATGCAAATATTTTAACAGGTAAGAAACCACTCATACAGCAAGTCTTTCCTAGCATTTTCTATGTCTATGTTACTTTATTGAAAAAGATTAATTTTATTAATATATACAAGAGAGTTTCACATGAGACAGCAAGAAGAGAGACAAGCTGGAGTATCACTCTGGTACACATGGTGCAAGAGTGAAACGGAAACCTCAAGCATGTTAGTCTGATGCACTACCAACTAAACTATTCCTCTAGCCACTGTTGATACGTTTCTAATGATAATTGTTATACATGCTCTTGTTGAAAAATTGCACAATAATTTTGAGACAAATGTAACAGAATTCCATGAGTTAAACTGCACAACAGTTGGGGGCATGGCCCCTGAAAATGACCCTCCACAGGTCTGAACATCAGCTTTCAGGCACTCTCTGAGTCACGGTGTGACCTGCAGACACTTTGGGGCCTGAACTATTTTCAAATTAACCCCAAGGTGTTCAGTTTGTTGTCTCTACTCCAAGTCTCTTTCTTGTATGCGTATGTGTACTTGTTCAGAGGCGACTATGTGACTTGCATCCTCACTCCATTAGCTGACGGAAAGCACTCTCGTATTCTCTAACATTTTCTAAGACTATGAGTGTGTTTAGCATGTCAGTGAGGAGCCAGAGTTGGTTTGCAGACCTTAACTTAATTTCTTTTTTTAATATTTTATTTATTTATTCATGAGGAAGATAGAGAGAGAGACAGAGAGAGAGAGAACCAGACATCACTCTGGTAAATACTGCCAGGGATTGAACTCAGAACCTCATGCTTAGGAGTCCAATACTTTATTCACTGTGCCACCTCCTGAACCACTAATTTCTTTCCTTTTCTTTTTCTCTTCTTCCCTTTTATTTTTCTTTTCTTTTCTCTTCTTCATTTTTTTTTTGCCTCCAGGGTTATTGCTGGGACTTGGTGCCTGCACTACGAATCCACTCCTCCTGGTGGCCATTTTTCCCTTATTATTGTTGTTGGACAGGACAGAGAGAAATTGAGAGAGATGGGGAAGACAGAGAGGAGGAGAGAAAGACAGACACCTGCAGACCTATTTCACCACCCATGAATTGAAGCCCCCTGCAGGTGGGGAGATGGGGGCTCGAATCAGGATCCTTATGCGGGTCCTTGCACCCACTGTACTACCCCCTTAATTTCTTTACAACATTGACTGTAATGTAAAGTGGCTTGCTCTTTACTAGCTATCTTTGGTTATGCTCACTCAAATTTCTGGAATTCTCTTATCACCCAATCAAATGTTATTTTGAAGCCCCAAAGTTTTCTCTGAACCTCCTTTCTTTCAGTAACGTGTTTAATGTTTCAGTTCTCATTTTAATATGGCAAGCACATATATCCTCTATGTATTAGCGTAGTCTAGACCTCCACTCAGTGAGAGGTTTGGGAATTGCTGACCTGGACATGTTACCCACCCTTCCTCTGTGTTGGCTTCTTTACCTCTGAAATGACAATGGAATTACCCACCTCTGAAGATTACTGTAATAATTAAGTCAAAGGGTCCATGTAAAGCTTCTAGCAGAGTTAGCATACTACAAGTCTATGTGCTCAGTAAACCGTGACTGATAATCATATCACAATTTCATCATGGTGATTTACATAGAGCTGGGATTAGAGCATGAGCTCTGAAGCCACACTTAATTTGATAAGTACTCAGCATTATTATACTCTATTTCAATAGAGAGGCTGTGTTCACTGTGCCAATATTATAGCTGCAATGGTGAGCAAACTAGAATAACCTCTGCCTTGCCGAGTTTCAAGTAGCCTGAGAATTGTTCACTCAGAAAAAGGGGAATATACCACGTGAAAGTCCAGGGGCTAGAGCATAGGCATTGTTGCCAAGAAATAGGAAGCTTTTCTGTCTAACCAGATGGAGACTAGCAGAGACAGAGTGACAGACATTTACTGAGCACTCACTGTTTGAGCCTGACAATATGCCTATGATCTCATTTGATCTTCACCATGACACTAGTGAATAATACTGGTATTTGAGTAAGAAAATAGAAACTCGGAAAGGTTAAGGAACTGGTCCAAGTTCACACCTAGTTCAAAGCCAGGTCAGAATCTGTACCCAGAAGTGTGACTACAGAGGTGAGAGGATCAAGAGGGGTCTAGGGAGCCACACATCCACACATATAGAGGTCTGGCTGATGTTTCATAATGGTAACAGGACAGTTTACCATGAGCAGATTTGTAGCTTAGATGAATAGAATCAGGATATGCCACAGAGATGGACTGGAGAGGCTTCCATCTCATATATCCAACTGCCAACTTGAGCAATACACTAGATGTCATTCATTCATTCATTCATTCATTTATTCATTCCTTAATTCATTCCCCTTATCAGCATTTAAGCAGTTTTGCCCATGACCCAGTTCCACCACTAGATACTGACTCTTTAGGGGTGACAAAGTAGACAAAACCCCTGCTTTCAACATGCTTGAAGAAAGGGGCATGTAGAAAGTAAACATAAATAAGTAAATGGTAATAACAGTAACAACAAGAACTAACGGGGGGAGCAGCACTAGGTGCAGGGATGGGAGGTGGAGAGGGGTGTTGTCATCAGTCTTCAAGTTAATGTGTCCTAAATGAAACCCACAACTCTCCTTGTTGAACTAGCTCCCTCCTCTACCTCCCCCACCACCCCCCACCTCAGTCTGCCCCATTGCAAAGCCCTAAGTTCCTAGGCGCCTGAAGCATAGGCTCCTCCTAGCTTCCTCCTCACCTCAGCTAGCTGTGCTCCAAACATAACCCCAAGTGGTTTTACTGATCTGCATTCCTAAAACTAAAGAGACATTGAGGGAACAGACAATGGCTCAGCAGGGAAAAGAAATTCCTTCCCATAAGTGAGGCCTTGGGTTCAAACTGCAGCACCATATGAGAGCAATATGGACAACACCAACCAAATTCTATGGATAGTGCAGTGGTGCTTTGGTGTCTCTCCTTCCCATTCTCTCTCAGAAATAAAGATAGTGTAGGGGAATAAATGGACCATGGAGGAAATTGAGAAGTAGCTTGTATACGTGAGGACATGGACTCCTTTGTTGGCAACATGTTATAATAAAAGAAGGGGGTGGAGCTACAGGGACAGAGGGGAGGAGTTGCATTTGAGGAATTTTTGCTATACTAAACTTACCTCCAAAGATGTTTTACCACTGACCCTCCCATCAGCACTGAGGACTATCTTTTAAACATAAGTTTGCAAAGTTGCAATTCCTTTATTTCAAATGATATCTAGTGTTATTCCCCCCCCCCACACACACACTTATTAGCCTGCATTTAAGCAAAGCAATAGGAAGTCTCATACTCAGAACCTTTGGCAGAGACATCTCATTAGGATTTAATCAATCGTTGTCATGATATCTTGTCTTATCATAACTTCCTTATGGCAAGAGAAACTGTTTTACATGCACAGTGGTGGGAAAGGCTGCTGGTATTTGTTTATTACAAATTAACATATTTAAGAAAGAGAGGATTGACATAAATAAAATAAAATGCATTATCCTTTTCTTGTGGATAAGAAAACAGATCTCAGCGTTGACTTATCTCCATCCCCTTCTCAGAAGTTGTTCGAACTTTTAATAGTTTCCTGGCTCCCTATCCCACTCCCAGGCTCCCTTCTTTTCTCATGGCCTTGCCTCCACCTGCACTGAGAATGCAGGAGACAGCCAGGATACCTTGGCCTGTCCCCTCCCTGGCCCTCTCCCTGTCTACGTTTCCCTGAGATTCTTCTCTTCCAGCTACTTCTTCCAGGACCCGACACACAAGCGTGCACACAGCTGCAAAACAGTCCTTTCCTCAGCTGTCTTCACTTTGCCCAGCAGGTCTCTGCCACCTGCCAGCTCTCTTGGATCCACTCCCTGAGTCTTACATCCTTCTCCAAGTCTGTACTTACTAAGGCAGCAGCCTCAGTAAGTGGGTGCCTGACCTTGCTGCACCTTAGGTGCTTTTCAAGCTGGCCTGTAACCCCTTCTCCCTGTCTCAGACTCACTAAGTATGCAGGGAAGTCTGTGAACTTATTCCATAGGGCTTCTAGAGTGCACTCAGTTCTCTTCCAACTCACTGAATGACACACCCATCTAAAAAGACCTGTGTATACCTATGTTCATAGCAGCACAATTTGTAAATTCCCAAATCTGGAAGCAACTTAGGGGTCCAACAACAGATAAGTAGCTGAGAAAGTTGTATATATATTACTCAGTTATTAAGAATGATGAATTCACAGGGCCAGGCAGTGGTGCACCTGGTTGAGTGCAAACATTACAGTGCACAAGAACCCAGGTCCAACCCCCTGGCCCCCACCTGCAGGGGGGAAGCTTTACAAATGGTGAAGCAAGGCTGAAGGTGTCTCTCTTGTTTCTTTCCCTCTCTGTCTCCCCCTCTTCCTCTCAATTTCCTCTGTCTATATGCAATAATATATATACATGTATGAATAATGAATTCACTTTATTCACCTCATGCTTTATAGAACTTGAAGGAATCATGTTAAGTGAGATAAGCCAGAACGAGAAGGATAAATATGGGATGATCTCACTCATGGACAGAAGTTGAGAAATAAGAACAGAAAGGGAAACACAAAGCAGACCCTAGACTAGTTTGGTATATTGCACCAAAGTAAAGGACTGGGGGAGGGGATTTCAGGTCCTAGCGCGTGATGATGGAAGAGGACTTAGGCTGGGGTGAGAGTGTTTTGCAGAAATTTAAAAAATTTTACACATGTATCAACAACTGTATTTACTGTAAACCATTAATACCCCCAATAAAAATATTTTTAAAAAGACTAAATGAAGGAGTAAGTGCAGTGCTGCCCACCAGCCCTGGGCCCTTTCCCTGGTACTTCTACACAGCACAGGCCTGAGTGGCTGAATTCCTGGAGATATGTTAATTTAATGTCTGTCTTCCCAGCCCCATCACTGGCCAACTTAGGCCCTCAGCCTCCTCTAGGCATTTTCTAGAATCTTCTGTCCTCTTCCTCTCCCTAGCATCTCCCTTTTCTAGTGTTTTCCACCACACATTAGCAAACTCATCTGTCTGCAAAAGTCTGATAAGACTGACCGACACAGGTGTCCGGTGCTAGCACACCAACTTTTCCTAGAGAAAAAAAGGCTTTGCCTCATTCTTTTCTTACTGGCCTTTCAACCCCTCTTATTTTACAGAAAACTGCAGGAAAAGTGGGATATGAAATTCAAAACAGGATACTCATGTGGCCAACAAAAACAGGCAGGCCAACTTCTACTTCAGATCACTTAAAATGAGTGGAATGTGAGCCACAGCAGTACATAGGATGCTCAACACTCAGAAGAACCAGGAGAATGATTCTTCCATGATGCCACTCCCCAGCCCCAGGAATCTCTGGGACACTGACACCGCTGGGAAGTGCTAGGCCACCTATGAGGCTAGGCCACCATTCAGCAGCAGCAGACTAAGTTGGGGGAAGCTCAGAAGGTGTGGGGAACGCTCTGCAGAAGAGTAAAGGATACTTCTCAAGGTCATCATAGAGACGGAGGTGTCAGGCTCCATGCTCGAGGGAAGAGGTACACAAGACAAAAGAGATCCACACAGGGAGACCCACAGGGGCCTCAGGGACACTGTTCTACCTTGCTCTCAATACCCCTAATATGCAGCTACTACCACAGCCATGTCCTTTTTTCACCTTTTCAGTTTCAGCTCATCCAAGGGAAATTAAGTTTTATAGGAAGGTGAAACAAAATAGGTTTTAAGCTACTGTAGATTGGGGTGCCTGCAGCATAGTCCAACACAACGGGAAGTGAAAAAATAGCTACACATTAAGAGCATCCGGGTCACACAAACCCAGGAGAGACAGAAGTTTCAGTATACTGACTCCAAGCAGGTACTGGAAGTCTATGGAGGGGGAACGTAGCTATCTTACAGGGCCTGGACCAGGATAGATTTAGAAGACAAAGGCTAAACTCTGCACCGGTGTCCAGTGCTTATCAACGACTAGAAGCTATCATCAATATTACCTATTGACACTGCAAAAGTAAATACACAGCAAAGGGTTTAGGGTTATGAAACAGACATGGTAGAAAATATAACGTGAATTAATTTTCTTCCCCATGACCCCAACTTACTTTATTAAATGCTCAGCTGTTAAAAATGGGCAGTAGATGAGCATGGCTTTCTTGAAATTATTTCGACTAATGAGCCCTGTGGCTCCAGGGTCATATGACTGTAGCATTTCGCGTAAAGCATGTCGGTTCCTAGCAATGGTATCATGAATGATTTCTTCCACCTGATGTAGAAAACAGACAGGTTTACCAAGCAGCACCTTTGTCACCTGGGGTGACAGCACCCCAGGGACTACCCAGGAAGGCAGACAGGAAAGAGCTACTCACTGAATCCCATGCCATCGGGGGAGGCTCCTTGGTGTCTGGATAGGACATTTTTCTCATCTGATTAGGAAAGAGTATATAAAATTACTCATGGAGGAGGCAGGAGGCATGAAAGCTGAGTAGGCAAAAGTGACTTTGCCCCCAACCACCATCTGGAAATGGGTAATAACATTTATCTTGTATATCTGGGGAGGTAGCTGAGTGCAGAATTTGCATGTATGAGGTCCTGAGTTCAATTCCTTGTGCTACATAAATATTAATATTAAATGTTTACTACTTGAACAATCAGCCCAGTAAACACGAAGAAATCTATCTAGAAATTATATACATGTAAAAGGATGACAATATGGCATGTTTTGCCAATCAACAAAATGAAAGAAAGAAAGGAGCAGAAAAGAGAAATTTGTTAGTGTGAGCAAGGTTAATATTAGATAAACTAATAATTGTCAGGCTTGAGGATAAGTGGGCACTGCTAGGGAGTGACTAGGGGCCAAGGATGGAAGGAAAGCTTACTTTTCACTCTGTTCCCCTTTTCTATCTTTTGTGTTTTGTACTTTATACATATATCCCTCTCTGAAAACAATGTGTAAGTGGGCAGGGAGATAGCTCAGAAGACGGGACGTGCATGCCTGAGGGTCAGGTTCACTCCCAGAGCTACTAGAAGCCAGAACTGAGAGTTGCTCTGTTCTGTCTTTGCCCTATAGATAAATAAAGCAAGTGAACATGTCGGGGGCAAATGGTGACCAGACTGTCTCTTGGACTCTGTGAAAACTAAGATGGGTACCAAGGTGGGATGGAACTTTGATGTGTGTTGAGGGGAAGGGTGACTTCCACAGATCATATGTGGTTATGAAAATACTCCTAAACCTGGATGGTTCTGTAAAAACAATGTTAAGTAGCACATAAATAAATAATCAAATCCTTAAAATAAATGAAACTACTAGTAAAATAAAAATATTCTTTCACCCAGTAATTCCATTTTAACAAACATAAGCTATAGGATATAGAATTATATAAAAAACATCCACTGTCATAATGACCTTGGGTCCATACTCCCAGAGGGATAAAGAATAGGAAAGCTATCAAGGGAGGGGAGAGGATATGGAGTTATTGTGGTGGGAACTGTGTGGAGTTGTACCCCTCCTATCCTATGGTTTTGTCAGTGTTTCCTTTTTATAAATAAAATTAAAAAAACATCCGCTGTATCAAATTTATGAAAGAAAAAATGAACACCTAGAGTATAACAATAGGGAATTACTATGTTTCTAAATTATTTCACACTTTTAAATTATGGGTCAGAATTTCTATTGGCATCAGATGTTAGCAGTATGTTAGTAAAGAACAACAGACTAAAAAATCATTAGTCACATGATCTCATTTTAAAATTAAATATATGTCACATGTGACAGACTCTAGCCACTTAATCAAATTGTATACATCAGCTATGCATGTTTTCATATGAATTATACCTCAATAAAGCTGAAAACAAAAAGTACATGTGTGCAGGCATAGTTTTCGAAGAATATACAACAAAGCATAGTTTGTATATTAACAGATGTTAGAATGAGCAGCCTTTTAAACATCACTTTGCGTTAATAGTGATTTAAGTGAGAGCCAGAAGATAACTCACCTGGTAGAGTGTACAGTTAATAGTACTCAAAGACCCATGTTAGAGTCCCTGGCACCCATGGGAGTGCCATGCATGACAGTTACTGTGTTGTTTCTCATCTCCTTGCCTCTTTTTGTTTTATTTTCTTCTATTTGACTTCTGTGTTTTCCATTTTTTTTTGCTTACCTGCCCATATACATACATATACCCACATAGATGCATTTCTAGTGCAGTGCTGGAGCACAAATCCATGGCTTCACACATGTGTTTTACTGCTGAACCACCCCCTGGATCAATTGTTTTGTTGCTGTTTAGAGAGTGTACCAAGCATTGCTCCACCATCCATGGAGTTCTTGCTTTCATGGGGTGCCAGAGCTTCATGTATTCAAGATCCACCTCCCAGGCCCTGTATTTTTAACATGTGTGCACAACCAGGTGTTCCACCAGCCAGCCCCGAGACCCCTATCTTTTTTAAGGAAAATGGTGTTTATATGCATGGGTGCTGTGTTCATTAGTCATGATTCTCAAGTGCTAACACATGTTGTTCAGAAAAACTGGTGATTTCATATTTTTGTGTGTGGAAAAGCCCTGGGACTCACTGTTGAATTACTGTTTGAGGAAGATCAAGCAGCATAGGCTTAGGATGTGGCTTACTGCCTAACCTGCATTAAGTAAGTTATAACATTAAAGTGAAAATCTAAATGAAGCTACTAAAGTAAGTCTTTTTTTAACTGACTGAATCTTTAAAAAAAATTTTTTTATATTTATCTTCCCTTTTGTTTCCCTTGTTGTTTTTCATTGTTGTTGTAGTTATTGTTGTTGTTACTGATATCGTCTTTGTTAGATAGGATAGAGAGAAATGGAGTAAGGAGGGGAAGACAAGAGAGGGGGAGAGAAAGATAGACACCTGCAGACCTGCTTTACCACCTGTGAAGCGACTCCCCTGCAGGTGGGAAGCTGGGGCATGAACCGGAATCCTTAAGCCAGTCCTTGCGCTTTGCGCCACATGCGCTTAGCCCACTGTGCTACCACCCAACTCCCCTAAAGTAAGTTTTTAACAAACATTTCCATGAAAGTCTATTAATGAAATGTCTCTTCTAAAAATATTTATCTGTTTATTTATTCTCTGAAAGACAGAAAGAATGAGGTGAGAGAGACTAAAGCACTGCTCAGCTCTGGCATAAGGTGATGCCAGGGATTGAACCTGTGTCAACCTGTGAGGCCCCAAATATGCAAGCTTGGTGCTCTAACAGGCTGAGCTATCTCCCTAACCCAGTGAGAAATTTCAGTGAAAATCTGTTAATACTGGGTGGGTGCATGCAGTGAGACTCGTTTGATTCTTAAAATTGTATATGCTAATAAGTATTAAAGTTAGAGGAGATTTTCTCTTCTTTCTTTCCTTTTATTTTCTTTTTTCTTTTCATTTATTGTCACCAGGGTTATTGCTGGGGCTCAGTGCTAGCACTATGAGCCCACTGCTCTCAGTGGCCATTTTTTCCTTTTTTCCCCCTTTCTATTTTTATTTGATAGGACAGAGAGAGCAGTTGCAGAGGGGAAAGATAGAGAAGGGGAAAGATAGACACTTGCAGACCTTCTTCACTACTCACAACGTGTCCTCCTTGCTGGTGGGGAGTAGGGGGCTCAAACCTGGGTCCTTGTGCAAGGTCACATGCACTTAACCGGGTGTGCCACCATTCCATTCTCTGGAGGGACATTTCTAATAATAAACTCTGTCAACTTTTCCGCCCAAAGAAACAAATACCAAAGTCAAGTGTTAGTTACTAGCAGCAATAATAATTTTTTTAAAAGTAAACTAGCAGAAAAACTCTAAAGATATTGATGAGAATCAAAACTGCACTTCACAAGCATTCCTCCAGAAGATATGGGCACCGTGGAAGGGCTGGTGAGAACAAGTTACACCTGCATCTAAGGGGCTCTCATTCAAGGAGAGGTTTTCAGAAATGTCAGGTATCATTTCTAAACAAGATTCAGAAATTGTTTCTATATTACAATTAAATAACTGTTAAATATTTAAGTCTTGGGAGTTGGGCAGTAGCGCAGAGGGTTAAGCACACATGGTGCAAAGCGCAAGGATGGCGTAAGGATCCCGGTTTGAGCCCCTGGCTCCCCACCTTCAGGGGAGTCGCTTCACTGAAGCAGGTCTGGAGGTGTCTGTCTTTCCCTCCCCCTCTCTGTCTTCCCCTCCTCTCTCCATTTCTCTCTGTCCTATCTAACAATGATGACATCAACAATAATAATAACTACAACAACAATAAAGGCAACAAAAGGGAAAATAAATAAAATATAAAAAAACTTTAAAAAATATTTGTCTTCTTTAAAATGAAAATGAACTTTGATAGGAAATGTGAAATCATCAACTTAGTTGAGCTGTATTTTGCCTGCATCTCTTGTTTGAAATAAGAACATATAAATTTCCTGCCATTAAGTAGGGAGTATCACATCAGCCTTAAACCTCACCTTGGGGTCCTGTTCGAGCAGTCCAACAAATGTGCTGACACTGATCATCCCAGTGCCACTGGGGTCAAGTGTCCGCAACAATTCTTCGAATTCTGAGTCACTTATTTTGATGACCATGCAATTTAGAATATGTCGCAATTCTTCTGTTGTTAGACACCCATCTGGTTTCTGAGTAGGAGAGTGCATAAGGGAATTAAAAGAGAAGAAGAAAAATGAAGGAAATGCATTACATATATTCAGCATCACTTAACAAAGAGTGGTGTTTGGCCAAACAGAATTATGACTTGAAACTATAATGTCTCCATTGGTAACCGTCATGTAATACATGTGCCAAGAAGTGTGAGCAGCAGGGTGCCAGAACTTTACAGTATGCAGTTCCAACAAGGTTTTTTAGCTGTACTTGGGAGGAAGATGATCCCACAGGAGAGAAGAGACTGGTTTAGTGGGCACAGGGTAAGTCTACCCCAGACAGGCTAGATGTTGCTGGCGCAGATGGCTGCCCCAAGCCCACCTGGGGCTCACCCACAGGGGACACAGAACTTCCCAGCAATTCAATTACAACTTGCCAATTTACTAGGAATATTAATTATGCTTGTTTTCACTACCACCAACCTCATCAATTACATAAATGGATGATTACTTAGTGAGAAAAATTTCAGCCGTGCTGCATAAAGAAAACATGTTATGAGCAAAAAACACTGTGAGGCAAATTTCTTTCCCCAGAATTAAAAAAGAAATTAGCAGGAAGTAAATTAAACACCAAAATTGAGAGACACTGTTTACTAAGAAAAGCAGGGGGAAATAAAGTGCCTCTACCTCCTTGAAGAAGGAATATTAATGCAACAAAAGGGTTTATTGTATGACAAAGCAGTATGTAACTGGCAACTGTTACTCTGGAAGGCGAAAATCTGAAAAGGACTCTCTTGGGGAAGACTAAGAATGTCAAGGTTATATACTGCTTACTTTTTGGTTAGGAGTGATGATCAATTTTTAAAAATACTTTATTTATTTATTTATTCATTTACTGAATAGAGATAGAAACTAAAACAGAATGGGGAGAGAAAGAAAAAATGAAAGAAAGAAAGAAAGAAAGAAAGAAAGAAAGAAAGAAAGAAAGGAAGGAAGGAAGGGAGGAAGGAAGGAAGGAAGGAGGAAGGAAGACACCTGAAGACTTGTTTTACCACCTATGATGCTCCCTTCCCACACACACACACCTGCAGACTGGGACCAGGGGCTTGAACCTGGGTCCTTGCACATGGTAGCATGAGCACTCAATTGAGTGCATCACCACCCAGCTGCAACAACAAATTTATTTACTTATATTTATTTGTTTGTTTGTTTATGCCTCCAAGGTTATCACTGGTGCTTGATGCCTGAACTACAAATCCACAGTTCCTGTGGCCATTTAAAAAAATTTTTTTTGATAAGACTGAAAGAAATTGAGAGATAGAGAGGGAGCGAGACAGAGAGACAGACATCTGCAGACCTGATTCACTGCTTGTGAAGTGACCCTCTCTGCCCCCTGCAGGTGGGGAGCCTGGGGCGCCTGGGCCTTGAACCGGTTTCCTTGAGCAGGTCCTTGCGCTTCATACTATGTACCATTGTCCAGCCCCCAATTTATTATCTTTTTAACATTCAAATTGGATTCTTTGGCAACTAAACTTTTTTTTTTATTTATTTTTTTTATTTAAGAAAGGATTAATTAACAAAACCATAGGGTAGGAGGGGTACAACTCCACACAATTCCCACCGCCCAATCTCCATATCCCACCCCCTCCCCCGATATGATTTTTCAGCATAACTATAATATTGTGCAGCCATTACCAGTATCTAATTCCAGAACATTCTCATTGTCCCAAAAGAAACCACATCTTTATATTGTCATTTCACATTCTCATGTCCAGTCAAAGCAAACACTTTCTATATCTCTGTATTTAGTATTTTCTGGATATTGCATGAAAGTAGAGTCAGTCACACAGTAGGTGTGCATCCACATGCCTCTTGTGTGTGGCCTCTGCTACTTAGCAAAGTCTTGCAGAGATTCACATTCGCCATAGCATGGATCAGTATTTTGCTCCCTTTTATTAGTGTGATTATTCCATTGTATAGATGACCGATATATTATGTATCACCTCATAAGTTGGTGAACATTTTGAGTGTTTTCAGTTTGGAAAGGACAAATTACATTGCTGCGAACATTCTGCACACGTGTCTTTGTGTGGACTTATTTTTCTTTGTCTTGGGCAGGCACTGACAAGTGGAATTGATGGGTCATGTGACAAATTTGCTCATGTTGCTAAGAGAAGCTGAGGAGATGGTTGAGTGAGTAGAGCATGTGTGAGGCCCACCGTTCTATTCTGAACATCACATATGATGATAAATCAGTGCCTGAACTCTCTCTCTCTCTCAAACAAATAAACAAATATTTTAATTAAAATTTCAAGAAAGTAACACATTGTTTTTCATAGACAGGTGTGCCATTTAACATTTCTACCAGCAGAATTGCATCTCCACATTCTTGCCAACACTTGTTATTATCAAAATGGTGTTTTGGGGGCTGGGGCAATAGCATAATAGTTAAGCAAAAATAAGACCTTCATGCCTGAGGCAGCAAAGGTTCCAAGTTTGGTCTGTAGTACCACCAAAGCCAGAGCTGAGCAGTGCTCTGGTAAAAAAGTAAATCTATCACAGTCAATCCAGTTTGTTGTTGTGGATTTTATTTGCATTTTCCTAAAGTTTAATGTTACTCCTACTCATATATTGTCTTTGATTAAATGCCTAATAAAATATTTTGCCCATTTTAAAAGTTCACTTACCTATTTACTGAGTTCTAATAGTTCTCACATATACTGGACAAATAATTCATATACATTTTCTCCCAGTCCACCTGTTTTTTATTATAGCTTTAATGGTATCTTCTGAACCACAAGCATCTTTAATTTGGATAAGTTGACTTTATCAATTTATTGTTGATAAATCATATTTTAAGTGCCTAACAAATCTTTGTCTAGACAACTTAAAATTGTATTGTTCTAGGAGTTGGGCGGTAGTGCAATGGATTAAGCGCTCATGTCATGAAGTGCAAGGACTGGTATAAGGATCCCTGTTTGAGCCTCTGGCTCCCCACCTGCAGTAGGGTCACTTCACAATCGGTGAAACAGGTCTGCAGGGGTCTGTCTTTCTCTCTCCCACCTCTCAATCTCTCTCTGTCCTATCCAGCAGCAATAACAACAACAAGGGCAACAAAATGGGAAAATTGGCCTCCAGGAGCAGTGGATTTATAGTGTAGGCACCAAGCCCCAGCAATGATCCTGAAGGCAAAAACAAAATTGTATTGTTTCAGCATCTATATTTAGATCTGTGATTCATTTTTGTTATTTTTTTAAGTATGATATAAGGTATGAGTCTACATTCATCTTTTACATATGAACATCTATCTCAACAATATTTATTGAAGAGTATTCTTTTCCCTATTGCACTGTTAAGAACTGACTACAAATGTAAGTTTTTACTTCCATACTCTGAATTCTACTCCATGGGTCAACACACCTACCCTGTCAATGTGAATTTTTTTAAGATCAGTTTTTTTTTTTTAATTTCTGCAAAAAAACACACACAAAAAAAGGCACCAGGTGGGAATATGATGGGGCCTGAATTTTAACTAAGCTACAGATGAATTCGGATAGGACTGCCATTTCACTTCTTCTAGCGTTTGCCCTTCTTCCGTAGCCAGTCAACAGCGTCAGGTTGAGCCTGATGTAAAGTTTCAAGACCTCCTTTGAATCTGGAGAGGTGGCAGTCGTTGACTATGTGGGTCATAGTCTGTCTGTAGCCGCAGGGGCAGTTCGGGTCGTCTCTGGCTCCCCAGCGATGGAACATAGCGGCGCACCGGCCATGGCCTGTTCGATAGCGATTGAGGAGGGCCCAATCATAACGTGCTAGGTCAAAGCCGGGTTGACGCTTGCAGGGGTCTGTGATGAGGTGTTTGTTCTTTACCTCAGCTGACTGCCAACTCTGTTTCCAAGAGTCTGGAACAGAGAAGTTCAGTGTAGGCATAGGGGACCAGATTGGGTGACGAGACGTCAATTGTTGGACAGGGTGGGTGAAGATATCTGCGTATATTGGCAGGTCCGGTCGAGCGAAGACGTGGGAAATGAACTTAGATGATGCCGCATCCCGACAAATATCTGGCGGGGCGATGTTGCTAAGAACTGGCAGCCATGGAACCAGGGTGGAACGGATGGTTCCAGAAATTATCCTCATGGAGGAATATAATTTGGAATCGACCAAGTGGACATGGGGGCTACGGAACCATACTGGGGCACAGTATTCTGCAGTGGAATAGCATAATGCCAGAGATGATGATCGTAGTGTGGAAGCGCTCGCGCCCCATGAGGAGCTGGCAGCCTTGCAATGATGTTATTCCTCGCGCCCACCTTTGCTGCAGTTTTTATGAGATGTTCGTGAAATGACAGAGTGCGATCGAGAGTAACACCAAGATAGACTGGCTGGGCTTCATGCCGGATTCTCGTACCGCCAAGCTGCACATTAAGCTCACGCGAGGCCGAGGCATGGTGTAGATGGAAAACAGATGATACCGTTTTTGCAGTGCTAGGGATTAGACGACATTTTTTACAGTAATCAGATATCAGAGACATGTCTTTCGTGAGTGTTTCCTCGAGGATGTCGAACTTTGATGCCTGAGTTGCACAGCAGATGTCATCGGCGTAGATGAACTTCCTTGAAGAAGTTTCTGGGAGGTCATTGATGTAAATGTTAAATAGCGTAGGAGCCAGAACAGAGCCCTGGGGGAGGCCACTTGAGAAAATTCTCCATCTGCTAGACTTGTCACCCAGATGCACCCGGAATCTTCTGTTTTGGAGAAGAAATGATATAGTGTTGGCCACCCATGGAGGCAGGCATCTTGAGATCTTGACTAGGAGACCATGATGCCAGACCGTGTCATAGGCTGCTGTGAGATCAACAAAGACAGCACCCGTCTTTAAATTCTTCTGGAATCCATTTTCAATGTAAGTTGAGAGGGCCAGGGCTTGTTCGCAGGTAGATCTTCCTGGGCGGAAACCAGCTTGGGCGGGTGATAGGAATTTCTCTGTAAGAGGAGAAATGCGTGACAGAAGCAGCCTCTCAAGGAGTTTGTAACACACGGAGAGGAGAAAATTGGTCTATAGCCATCTTACTAATACTGAAATCCAGTCCCTGTGGACAGAATTTTCAATTGTGTTCATCTTTTCCAATTACTGTTACCAGTATTTGGTAATGTTAGGTGTACGTGACTAGTACTTCTTCAAGTTTCTTTCTAACTCCAGTATTCTTTCATGTTATCTTGAATGGCACAACTTTCTGAAGTCTGTTTCCATGTAGTTTTTTTTTTTTATTATTGTAGTTATTGTTGTTGTTATTGATGTCATCATTGTTGGATAGGACAGAGAGAAATGGAGAGAAGAGGGGAAGACAGAGAGGGGGAGAGAAAGAGAGACACCTGCAGACCTGCTTCACCGCCTGTGAAGCAACCCCCTTACAGGTGGGGAGCCCGGGGCTCAAACCGGGATCCTTATGCAGGTCCTTGCGCTTCATGACATTTGTGCTTAACCTGCTGTGCTACTGCCTGACCCCCATTTCTTAAGATTTTTTTTTCGATTATAACATCATGTTATCTGTAAATTAAAACAGTTTGCTTCTTCCTTCTCATTTTGAGTGCTTTCCTTTTTCTTTCTTTTCTTTTTTTCCTGATTTTACTGTCTAGAATTTCTAAACAACATTGACAAGAAATAATAAGAAGTTAACGTTCTTGTGTTTTTTTCCTGATCTTAGAAGTAGTCAGTCTTTCACTATTAACTATGTTACTCACTATGAGTTTGTTATAAATGCATTTTACCAGGTTAGGAAATTTTCTTTCTATCCCTAGCTTAATAAAAATCATTATTAATGAATGCTGGACTTTTCAAAATATGTTTACATATCTATTGAGATAATAATGAAATGTTATCCTTAATTCTACTAATATTGCAAGCTATATTGGTTGACTTCTAACAAGATGAGCCAGCCTTGCATTCCTGGGATAAGTCCTACATGCTCACAGCATTCTGTTCTTTTTCTGTGTTCCTGGGTTCAGTTCACTACTTTTAATTTTTTCAGATTTGTTGCAACAGTTTTTACAAGGAATCTTGATCTGTGGCTTTCTTTCCTTGTTACCTATGTCTGGCTTTGCCTACAAGGCAATATTGGTCTAAGAGAGTGAATTAGGATGTATTCCTTTTATTTATTTTATTTATTTATTTTTTATTGGGGAATTAATGATTTACATTCAACAGTAAGTACAATAGTTTGTACATGCATAACATTCCCCAGTTTCCCATATAACAAGATTTTATTTATTTATTAATGAGAAACATAGGAGGAGAGAGAAAGAGCCAGGTATCACTCTGGTACATGCGCTACCAGGGATTGAACTCAGGACCTCATGCTTGAGAGTACGATGTTTTATCCACTGCGCCATCTCCTGGATCACAGGATGTAGTCCTTATTCCTAGGCATTCTGAAACTTTGTAAGTGGCTGGTAGTATTCCTATAAGCAATCTCTATAGCTCTCAACACTGAGGATCTTTATACCTTTCATTAGATATACTTCTATATTTTATTTTAAAATAGTATTAGAACTATTCAAAACTCTTTCTCAAATTGCCTAGTACAGTTTCTAAAAAAAAAAATACTGATCTTTACATACTGACCTTTTATCCAATGACCTTCTAACTCTATTACTAGTTCTAATGTTTTGGAACATTTTATTCCTGCTTTGTATAAAAATTTTCCCATATGTAAAAAATCATTTGAGCTGCGAATAATAACACCCAGATGAAGTGTGTGTAAACAGGCAGGGTACAATTTGCTTCTGGCTGATGGAGGGGGAGCCACATCCGATTTAAGTGAAAGTAATCAAATGGTCAGGCCCACCTCTGAAGAGGCAGTTATAATATACCTGTTTCACTCTCTATAGCAAGAGAGGAACCAGTTTCACATAGTGTCTAGTGTCATCTGTGGTCAGGCAAAACACTCACCCCTGCCAATCCCTGCCTGTCCCCCTCTGTACTTCATTTCTTCCAGGTCTCAGAAGGGGGTTCATACTATGGCAAATGATGCAGGTTGGGGCGAGACTACTGGTTAGCCTTGGTCTCTGCAATTTTAAGGCACTTGGTGATCACTGATTCTGTGTGAGCTCATGGATTTTGCCATGTTCATGTATGTGTCCAGCTCAATATCCAGCACTGTGGCAGGCACCCAGTTCCTTGATATCACTTCAGTTACTTTTAAATAGTCTAATATTTTGGGTGGTTAGCATTATCACAGCCCTCCATTAACGGAGATGAAGACTTTGGCTATTTTTAATTAAATTGCGTCTTCAATATACTAATAGAAGCTGAATCAATTAAATACATGAGGCTTCATTTGTCTTCACGAGGCAGCCCAGCTAGGAGCTGCACAGGCAGGTAGGTGGGTCTCTGACTCCACTGCACATTCTTTAGTTACTTAGCCTAACACTGACTTTCCTCGGCAAAAGATGACAAAATGAAAGAACCTAACAAAGAAAAATGCCATTGAAATGTCAGAACTCGTGAATGCAAATAAATAACTTAAGACAGTGCCTGGTAGAAGCTGGCAAATACTCACCTGGAAGAGTGCACACTATGCCATGCGCAAGGCCCTGGGTTCAAACCCCTGTTCACTGTATGGGGAAGCTTCATGAATAGTGGCGCAGTGCTATAGTATCTCTCCTTCACTCTCTCACTGTCTCTCACCCTCAAAAGAAAGAAAGAAGGAAAGAAAAAGAGAAAGAAAGAAAGAAAGAAAGGAAGGAAGGAAGGAAGGAAGGGAGGAAGGAAGGAAGGAAGGGAGGAAGGAAGGAAGGAAGGGAGGGAGAGAAAGGAGTCTGCCAGGAGCTTAGGAATCATGCAGGTATGGAGCCTGAGCAATAAACCTGGTGGCAAAAAAGAAAAAAAAAACATCTGGCATATAGTTAACATTTAATATGACTACTCACTCAATATGTCTATTCAATAAAAGACCAAATGAAATAAGTCTAAATATTAACAATAGTAAGTATGCCAGTGAAAATGCACACCATGATTAGAAATTCCAAACAATGACATTAAATAATTCATTCATTAATTAATTTTACCAGAGAACCTCTCAGCTCTGGCTTTCAGTGGTGTTGCGTATTGAACTTGGAACATCTCACAGGAAAGCCCTGTGTACTAACACTTCATAATTTCCCAGCAGCAATGGCAATTTACATCGACAGACTGGAGGACCTGTAGTTTCAGGAACAGAGCAAAATGCCCAACAGAGCACCATCCCACAGCTCTTGCTCAATGGGACTGAAGTTGAGATCAAGTCATTTCTCTTTCATGCAGCGTGTTTGAGTCTGAGGAAAAGTAAGTAGCTTACCAGACTCCTAGTTATGTACTAGAGATTCAGTTATTAAATGTGTTTAGTAAAAAGGGAAATAGAAATGCCGCTTTCTGAAATAAACATCAAAGTTGGAAGAGCTAATGTTTAAAGAAATTTGTAAATTAATGAACTAGCTTTCCTTTGCAGTTCAAAGAGAATGACTGTTTGGGAAGCGTAACAGTAAGAGAATGTCCATGTTATGGTCTACAGGTGGGTGTTGAAGCCATAAACTTGGGGTGAGGCAAAGGCGTAACAAAACTAGAACACACCTTAACTAGTCAGTGCTTATCTTCCAACTGTTCTTGACATCATACCACACATTGTTTTAACCACCTCTACCCAATTAGCTGACTGTGAAGCAGCAAATGCTGTATTTTCTGTCCTCAAACTAGACCCAATCCTCGTTAGCAGGCTTTGTATCCCTATAAACACTCAGGATAATTCCTAACATATGGTAAGTGCTCAAAACCTTTGGATGGATAAACGAATAAACAGTTCTTGTATGGAAGACAAAACCAAAAACAAACCAATGGGACTACATCAAATTGAAAAGCTCCTGCACAGCAAAAGAAGCCACCACCCAAAGAGACTCCTTACAGGATGGGCTAAGATCATTTACATGCCACCATCAAACAAAAAGTTAATAACCAAAATAAACACTATAAAGAGCTCACCAAACTCAGCAACAACAAAAGGCCCCATCCAAAAGTGGGGAAAGGATATAAATATAATGTTCACCAAAGAATATATTGAAAAACACCAACAAAGAAAAATGGTCTTAGTCATTGATTGCCAGAGAAATGCAAATAAAAACAACAATGAGATACAACTTCACTCCTGTGAGAATGTCATACATCAGAAAGGATGGTAGCAACAAATGCTGGAGAAATTGAGAGGACAAAAGAACCCTCCTGCACTGCTGTTGGCAATGTCAATTGGTCCAACCCCTGTGGAGAGCAGTCTGGAGAACTCTCAGAAGGCTAGACATGGACCTTCCCTTTTTCTTCTTCTAGCGTTTGCCCTTCTTCCGTAGCCAGTCAACAGCGTCAGGTTGAGCCTGATGTAAAGTTTCAAGACCTCCTTTGAATCTGGAGAGGTGGCAGTCGTTGACTATGTGGGTCATAGTCTGTCTGTAGCCGCAGGGGCAGTTCGGGTCGTCTCTGGCTCCCCAGCGATGGAACATAGCGGCGCACCGGCCATGGCCTGTTCCATAGCGATTGAGGAGGGCCCAATCATAATGTGCTAGGTCAAAGCCGGGTTGACACTTGCAGGGGTCTGTGATGAGGTGTTTGTTCTTTACCTTCCCTTCTTCTTCTTCTTCTAGCATTTGCCCTTCTTCTGTAGCCAGTCAACAGGTCAGGTTGAAAGCTGTCAGGAGCTGCTTGTTGTTGGCTTTGAAAGTGACTGGGATCCATGTGGATTCAGTCGGCTAGGAAGGATCGTCAGTTTCCCCAATGAATGGGTACTCACGGGATGCACCACGAGAAGGTCAATCCAATGCATACCTTCCCTAATACTTGGCAATTCCACTTCTGGAGATATATTCTAAGAAACCAAACACACCCATCCAAAAAAGTTCATCTATGCCTATGTTTATAGTTGCACAACTTGTAATAGCCCAAACCTGGAAGCAACCTAAGTGGTCTGAAATACATCATTGGCTAAGAAAGTTGTGGTATATATATACAATGGAATATTACTCAGCTATTAAGAATGATCAAGAATGATCACCTTCTTCACCTCTTCTTAGAGCTTGAAGGAATTATGTTAAGTGATATAAGCCAGAAAGAGAAGGATGAATATGGATGATCTCACTCATGGACAAAAGTTGAGAAATAAGAATAGAAAGAGGAAACACAAAGCAGAACTTGGACTGGGTTTGGTATGTTGCACCAGAGAAAAGGATTCTGGGCAGTGAGGAGTTGGTGTGGGGGTGGGGGTTTCAGATCCTGGCACAAAATGGTGGAGGAGGACCTAGGCTGGGAGTAAGAGTGTTTTGCAGGAAACTGAGAAATTTTACATGTGTTGACAAATGTATTTACTGTAAACCATTAACCACCCACAAAAAGAGAGAGTGAGAGAGAAGTTAAGGGAAAAAAAAAAAAAAGAAAGAAAGAACAGTCCTATTGGCCTCGTTTTGAGTGTTAACATTCTCAGAAGAGTTGTCAGATCTTACATCGTTAGCAATCAGCAGTGCTTTCTTCAGTGATGCGTAGTGGTCCCCGTGACTGAATAACTTAGTGATAATGTTTCCCTTGTAGGACTGATTTCTAGAGTTGATGCTGCAAAAGGATTTAGAGGGGAAAAAAACAGATCAAGACTATGCTCTTGAACTTGTTCTTTCTAAATGCAAATAGTGAGAGAAAAAAAGCACCCTTACAATAAACATCATAATACTTTGTTTGCAGATGACTTTCTCCTAAGAATATAGTGTGCTTCCTGGGTCTAGCCATAGCTGTTAGTTAATGTGAGACTCAATAAGAAAGATAGTCCCAAGAATACAATCCTTCTAAGCATCACATAATTTTGCTGACAAAACTGGCCTGGTGGGGGCCAGGGAATGACACACCTAGTTAAGCACATAGTACTGTGCAAAGATCCTTCCAAAGATCCAGGTTTGAGCCTCCACTCCCCACCTGCAGGAGAGATGCTTCACAAGCAGTGAAGCAGAACTCCAGGTGTCTCTCTTTCTCTCTCCCTCTCTGTCTCCCCCTCCACTCTCACTTGCTCTCTGCCCTATTCAATAAAATGGGGGGGAAATGGCTGCCAAGAGCAGTAGATTCTCAGTGCTGGCACCATGCCCCAGCGATAACCCTGGAGGCAAAAAACAAAATGGACTGGCCATCTTGCATTTCATTTTCTTAATTTAATCAGGACTAGGAAAGACACCAGATCACTGTGGAGTTCATCGCAGTGTATCATCCTCACCTACATGACAGCCGATGGCACATATTTCAGCATTAGATAGTGATGATCTCAACTTTCACCAGCTCTCCTTTTGTGCTGACGATGGCTGTGACCACCTATCATCAGACCCTTCTCCCTTTCTCCCCCCTTGAGCTCAGGTCCACCAGTTTGTGTGCTCTGTGAGCACCTGCTCTGGAGAGCAAAACCAACTTCACTACAATCTCTGGTCAGAAAGGAGGCTTCTGACACTTAGGACAAAATACTGCTGTTGACTTCCTCTTCTTGCTGTTCACTAAATAGCAAAAGTGAGTCAGGTTAGCTCCTGAAAAATTCTCAGATTTGTTTGGAGGATTTCAATGCTGCATCTGTATAGACATCTTAGTTTTATTTAGTTCTGTAGATGTATAAACACACATACCTACCATCACTTTTTTAACGTTTATGGGGGGGGCAGGTAATGGTTTACAGTATAGCTATTGACACATGGGTAAAATTTCTTATTTCACCATGTCTTCAAAACACTCAAAAACAACCTAGGTCCTTTTCCACATCATGCACTAGGACCCTAGCCATCCCCCGCCCAACCCCCAGAGTCTATTGCTTTGGTGCAATACACCAAAACCTAGTCCAAGTTTTACTTTGTGCTCCCCCTTTCTGTTCTTTTTTAAATTTTATTATTGATTTATAACAGGGATATAATTCCACACAGTTCCTACCACCAGAGTTCTGTGTGTCCCCATTACCTCCATTGGAAACTGTTGTAGTTCTCCCAAGGGTGTGTGTGTGTATATATATATATAACCATTTTTTCAATGGTCCTGCCTTCTCTTCCTTTCTAAGTCATGCCTACACCTATTAATACTTCTAAATATCCTTCTTTTTTTTCCTCTTCTCTCTCCAGGTCTTGATGGAATTGGAGTTCAGAGCTCTCTGGTTATCTTCCCCTAACAATTCTCCCCCTCTGGAAGTATGGACCAAAATTCTTGTGGGAGTGCAGAAGGTAGGAGTTCTGGCTTCTATAATTGCTTCTCTGCTAGACATGGGTATTGGCAGTTTGATCCATACCTCCCCCCCCTTTTCTGTTCTTGTTTCTCATCTTCTGTCTATGCGTGAAATCATCCCATATTCATTCTTCTCTTTCTAGTTTATCTCACTTAGCATGATACCTTCAAGCTCCGCCTAAGATGAGGTAAAGAAGGTGAATTCATAATTTTAAATAACTGAGTAGTATTTCATTGTGTATATATATCATAGCTTTTGCAGCCACTCATCTCTTGTTGGACACCTCGGTTGCTTCCAAGTTTGGGTTGCATATGTGTGTGTGTGTGTGTGTGTGTGTGTGTGTGTGTGTGTGTGTGTATGTGTGTTTGTTATGGGAGTTGGGTGGTAGTGCAGTGGGTTAAGTGCAGGTGGTGCAAAGTGCAAGGACTGGTATAAGGATCCCAGTTTGAGTCCCTGGCTCTCCAGTGACAGGGGAGTTGCTTCACAAGCGGTGAAGCAGGTCTGCAGGTGTCTGTCTCTCCCCCTCTCTGTCTTCCCCTCCTCTCTCCATTTCTCTCTGTCCTATCCAACAATGATGACATCAATAACAACAACAATAACTACAACAATAAAATAACAAGGGCAATGAAAGAGAATAAATAAATATTTTAAATTAAAAAACATATAAAGTGTCAAAATTCCTCAATTACTCATAAGACTTCTAAGAGTCTGCATTTTTCCTGGAAGCAGTAGCTCTGGATAAGTAGGAACTGAAGTACTGGTAGTGTTCGGGAAGCATGATTCTCATTGTGTGCATGGGGAAAGAGGATCTGTCTAGTGCACTGTGGGATTTTAGCAGCATCTCTGAAGCCCAAGTGCCAGTTGTGATAAGCCCAAATGCCACGTACGTGAGTGTGTGTGTGTGTGTGTGTGTGTGTGTGTGTGTGTGTGTGTGTGTGTGTGTGTGTGTAAGATTCCCAACATTTGAGAATCACTATTCTAAAATAGCTTAAATTCATATTTTAGTTATATCCCTAGACTAGGTGCTATAAGACAGGAAAAAAGAAACAGAAGTAACATCACTTAAGAAATGTACTCTGATGTAGATCGGAATTAAGTCTGTGGTATATTTTACTTTGTAACAGAGCAAAGGGCTGTCAGTGCATGTGCAAGACTACAAGGTCTGTTTCTTTTCTTCCAGACTTAGGCAGGGCAATCATTAGAGAACACATATCAATATAAACAAGAGCCTTCCTAGAGAAAAAAAGCCTTAATTCTAAAATATCATATTACTAATACGGCATTACACCTAGGGGTCACCACCACAATTTAAATGATGATGTCAATCTGAAGCTGTGGCAGATAGGATGGGAAAGAAATGATGCTCATGGTTACTCATGCCCGTGACCCACTACCTCTGCCCACACAGCTGATGGATGGGAAATAAAGTAACATGCACCTGCCCACAGGACAAGTTATAAATGTCTGTGCAGTCTCACAGCACACACTTAACAGTGTAATATGGGCTGTGAAGGTGTGTATACCCAAAGTATTTCAGCTCCGTTTCTGCTTCTGCCACTCAATAAACATGTGACCTAGTCAAGACCTCTCTATGGTCTTATTTTTCCATCTAAAAATTGAAACTGATGGTAGATCTGCTTTATATTTTGAGGCAATTTTAAGAAAAATGACTAATAAAGTGAATCACTAGGTACACAAACCTTGGCAGTTATCAATGGGAACAAATTTATCATTCAAAAAATGAAAAACAAGTAATTCAAATAGTTTTCAACCTTTAGCTTGTTATGATAGATGTAACCAAATTTTAGTTTAAAAAGAAAAACCTACCTATTTCTTTTTGCCAGAGGGAAGGCATTATTAACTTCCAACCACTGGGATTCTTTAAGTAATGTCAGAAAGTGTTTCCAATTGATTCTACTGGTGGTTCTAAGTCCAAATCTGGATTTAAAAAGAATGAAAATATTATTGCAGACATTTTTGCCTATATCCCTGTGTGGATTGTATGCTTAATATTGAATTGAAAATAGCAAGGAATTTATATGAGATTTCAAATCTAAGATAAACAAAATAATTTAGTAAAATGGTGCTACAAATTGATTGCTTTTCAAGGGCAAAGAAATATCAAATTGACTATAAAACTCTATGTATTTAAACTCCATAGCAGCATTGACGGAAGACACATGGAGAATTTTATTAAATTCTAATGCCCACAAAATAATTATTTCATAACTTGCACCCAGTTTTGAAAGCAACCACTGATGGTAGCAGCTATTAGATTCTTAGAAAGATTTAGTCTAACCCCCACACCTATGGATTTCTAATCTTTGATAAGGGGGGCTCAAAGTATTAAATGGAGAAAGGAAGCTCTCTTCAATAAATAGTGCTGGGAAAACTGGGTTGAAACATTCAGAAGAATGAAACTGAACCACCTTATCTCACCAGAAACAAAAATCAACTCCAAATGGATCAAGAACCTGGATGTTAGACCAGAAACTATCAAATACTTAAGAGGAAAATATTGGTGAATGTTTTCCCACCTAAACCTCAAGGATGTATCATCTTTGATGGTACAAACCCAATTGCAAGGAAGACTAAAACAAAAACAAATCAATGAAACTACATCAAATTGAAAAGCTTCTGCACAGCCAATAAAAACTATCACACAAACAAAGAGACCCCTCACAGAATGGGAGAAGATCTTCACATGCCAGACATCAGACAAGAGACTAGTCACCAAAATATACAAAGAGCTCAGCAAACTTAGCAACAAAAAAGCAAATGACCCCATCCAAAAATGGGCAGAGGATATGAACAGAATATTCACTACAGAAGAGATCCAAAAGGCTAACAAACACATGAAAAATTGCTCCAGGTCACTGATTGTCAGAGAAATGCCAATAAAGACAACATTGAGATACCACCTCACTCCTGTGAGAATGGCATACATAAAAAAAAAAAAAAAAAAAAAAGGACAGCAGCAACAAATGCTAGAGAGGCTGTGGGGACAGAGGAACCCTTCTGCACTGCTGGTGGGAATGTAAATTGGTCCAATCTCTGTGGAGAGCAGTCTAGAGAACTCTCACAAGGCTAGACATGGACCTTCCATATGACCCAGTAATTCCTCTCTTGGGGATATACCCCAAGGACTCCATAACAACCAACCAAAAAGATATTTGTACACCTATGTTCATAGCAGCACAATTCATAATAGCTAAAACCTGGAAGCAACCCAGGTGCCCAACAACAGATGAGTGGCTGAGAAAGCTGTGGTGTATATATACACAATGGGATACTATGCAGCTATTAAGAACAGTGAACCCACCCTCTCTGACCCATGTTGGGCAGAGCTAGAAGGAATTATGTTAAGTGAGCTAAGTCAGAAAGATAAAGATGAATATGGGATGACTGCACTCATCAACAGAAGTTGAGAAAGTAGAACAGAAAAGGAAACTCAAAGCAGGATTTGACTGAATTTGGAGTAGGGCACCAGAGTAAAAATCTGGGGTGAGGGTAGATGTTTGGCTTATTGGGGGAATGGCTTACAGTCTTTTGGTGGTGGGAATGGTGTTTATGTACACTCCTATTAATTTGTAGTCATATAAATCACTATTTAATTAATATGAAAGGGGAAAATTGATTGTATGTCTCAAACTTTTTAAAGCACAGACTGAGTCTTTTTAATATATAGGCTGAGTCTTTGATATGTTGACTCTCTCAAAAGCCTAGACCAGGGATAACAGAAACAACCAGTGGCACAGCTATAGACATATAATGTCAAAGGACATAAATTATGCTGATGTTGTGCATCAAACAGCAAAGCCTAACAAAGGGGTTTTTCAAAGTTAACCCAATTGCCAAATAATGTGATTATAGCAATAGCTATCTATTGTCTTCTTAACCCTAAGACAGCAGGAACCTCCCACTTCCTCTATAGAGCCTATATTTCCCCAGTCCTGGAACCTCTAGGGTAGGGCTCACTTTCCTGCATGCTTCTCTCAATTCATACCAACTGATATTGCATCTGCCAATCCCAACCTAATCAACACAATGAGTACCACCTCAGCATGCTTTACTTCAGAATGTGTCCAGAGACTTCAGGTGTGGAATGACAACTCTTCAGCTTCATTACTTGGGTGAGACCTTTCATTTCATAGTATTTTCTAATTCCATTCTAGGTGGTTCACTTCCTAACAAAGTCCCAAAACCTAGATATAGACCAGGTCCCCTGAGCTAGAGCATATGTTCACAGGTATGCATAAACTAGGGCAAAATATATACCTGAAAGCAAAAGTACACAATAGTCTGCAGTGCGTACTCCCCAACACTTCATCTGCACTATTCCAGCCTTTAGGTCCATGATTGTTCAACAATTTGTTTGGCTTTGTATGTTAACTCTCTTTTTAGCTACCAGGTTCCCGATGCCAGCAGGATACCGACCAGACTTCCCTGGACAGACGACCCCACCAATATGTCCTGGAACTCAGCTTCTCCAGAGCCCCACCCTACTAGGGAAAGTGAGAGGCAGGCTGGGAGTATGGATCGACTAGTCAATGCCCATGTTCATTAGGGAAGCAACTACAGAAGTCACACCTTCCGCCTTCTGCATGCCACAGTGTCCTTGCGTCCATACTCCCAGAGGGATAAAGAATAGGAAAGCTATCAGGGGAGGGGATGGGATATGGAGATCTGGTGGTGGGAATTGTGTGGAGTTGTACCCCTCTTATCCTATGGTTTTGTTAATGTCTCCTTTTTAAATAAATAAAAAAAAGAATAGGAAAGCTATCAGGGGAGGGGAGGGGATACAGAGTTCTGGTGGTGGAGATTGTGTGAAGTTGTACCCCTCTTATCCTATGGTTTTTGTCAGCATTTACTTTTTATAAATAAAAATTTTGAAAAAAGATTTAGTCTAGGGAGCCGGGTGGTAGTGCAGTGGTTTAAATGCACATGGCACAAAGCTCCAGGACTGTCTTAAGGATCCCGGTTCAAGCCCCCCAGCTCCTCACCTGCAGGGGGTTGTTTCACAAACGGTGTCTATCGTTCTCTCCCCATCTCTGTCTTTCCCTCCTCTCTCGATTTCTGTCTTATCCAACAACAACAACATCAATAACAACAAGAATAATACCCACAACAATGATAAAACAACAAGGGCAACAAAAGGGAAAAAATAAATAGCCTCCAGAAGCAGTGGATTCGTAGTGCAGGCACTGAGCCCCAGCAATAACCCTGGAGGCCAAAAAAAAATGTAGTCTATCAAAATCACTCTACTGCCTATATAGCCTAATGTAAAAATAAATTAATTAAAATAGAAAAAATAGTTGTTATTATTAATTCAAATTCATTATTTTGCAAAACTCGGTTTCTATGGAAGTCAGAATAAAGGTCTTCTAGTTATCCCCATCCTGGTCCCTGGAATCTGTGAATATATGATCTCTTGTGGCAAAAAGAACTTGCAGGTATAATTAACAGTAGGACCTGGAGGATTAAGAAGAACATCCTATGTAACCTCTACATCCCTGTAGGTATGAGTCTCATTCTGTGGTCATGAGTAGGAATGTTCCAAGTTGCACCAATTTCAGAACCCATCTTCCTCAGGTGGTAGATAGACTAAGTTATCCAACCTCCCTTCAGAGGATGGAACATTCTCTACTATTGCTGATCCACATTGAGGGCAAGGTCCTATGGGGGCTCACAAAGGGATTCATTATGTTGTTCCTGATGGAGATGACCAGTGACAATGGAGAGAGGGATCTATTCAAGGTCTAGACCCATCATGTCTGTTTGAGAATCTCAGGACTCCCTGTATAGGGCCCCAGCTGATGGTGTGGCCTGACAGGGACTAAGGAGTCATCATGAAAGCATGCCAGTCTCTTGCCCTTATTCAGCTTTTGTAGTCCTTATTTTGATAAGGTTAGCTTTGGAGTGACTGATATAAGTGTAATAGGAAGTAGGTGAGGATGGTATCTAGGTCAAAGTAGAAACTACTTCATTAGGTACTTCATGGTGTCTTTTTAGGTCTTTCTACTTGCTTGCTTCATTTATTGACTGACTCACTGCAAACTATTGTGCACTTTTGCTTTCAGGTATATGTTTTTCCCTAATTTATGGATACATGTGTGTGTATGCCCTATCTCATGGGACCTGGTATATATCTAGGCTTCTATGCTGAAAGTGGCCCCCAGATCAAGCTGATGGAGTTTATAGTTAACAGTATTTATACACTTTTCCCATATTTGGGAGCTACTCTCTTCCCTGATCCAGCTTTCTAGCCCTTTTTCCAGCCATGACATCATTTCCCCAGAAAATAACTTGGGTCCACCTGCATATCATATGTCAGGCTCAGGCAAAAACTAGTAAAGTCATGAGCCCCTTGGAATAGACCTAAAATAGACCTACTAGCTATCTTCAAAATGGAGACCCTAAATCTTCATCTGCAATATTCATGGCTTTAGGCTTATGATTAGTCAACAATTTGTTTGGCTTTATATATTAACTCTTTTTTCAGCCACCAGGTTCCAGATGCTATGATGATGCCAACCGGACTTCCCTGGGCAAACAGCTCCACCAATGTGTCCTGGAGCCCTGCTTCCCCAGAGCATTGCCCCATTAGGGAAGAGAGAGACAAGCTCGGAGTATGGATCAATCTACTAACACCCATGTTCAGCATAGAAGCAATTACAGAAGCCAGGCATTCCACCTTCTGCACCCCATAATGACCCTGGGTCCATACTCCCAGAGGGATAAAGAATAGGAAAGCTATCAGGGGAGGTGATGGGATATGGAGTTCTGGTGGTGGGAATTGTGCAGAATTATACCCCTTTTATCCTATGGTCTTGTCAGTGTTTCCACTTTATAAATAAAAATTTTTTTAAAAAATTAAAAAATAAGAGCATCCTAAGCTATCCAAAAAGGCCCAGCCTAATTCTAGGAATCAACCAAACTAGCTACCTTTTCCCTGCAGTCAGAAGAACATGTGATCACAGAAGAAGTGCCAAAGACATATGACATCTGTGACTCTGAATATGGAAGAAGGAGTCACAAGCTGAGGAATTCAAGTGGCCTGCAAAAAGTATAAAAGCAGAGATGGATTTGCCCCTACCCCACCCAGTGAGTGCCTTCTAACCTACTGAACATTAAGAGAATGTTATTTGGGGCCTGGTGGTGGTGCACCTAGTTGAACGCACACATTACAATGTTCAAGGACTCAGGTTTAAGTACCCTGTCCCCACCTATGGGGGAAAAAAGCTTCATGAGCAGTGAAACATTGCAGGAGGTGTCTCTCCTCTTCTACTTTCCTCTCAATTTCTTTCAGTCTCTATGCAAAATAAACAAATAATATTTCTTTAAAGTTTCAAAAAAGGAAAAACATTATTTGTGCTGTTTTTAGTCTCTAGATTGTGATAAGTCAGCGTGACATCAAGCAAGACTAACACAGATTTAAACTCCTAGCAAGAATTGGTGATTGGAAAAATGTCCAAAATTTAACTGCATTCACATCCTATGACTCAGGTCCTGGTCGTGTCTGAGTTATATCAGCTGGGGCAATGTGATTTTAACAAATCTTTGGGATTCAGAAAGATCAGGCTCTCCTTCACTTCCTACCATGTGGCCTCAGGCAGGTGATTTACTATCTCAATTCTCTGTTCCGCTAACCTATAAAATGGAAATACTGATATCTACAGATATCAATATCTGTAAGAAAGGGCTGCCTTAAGGATAAGTAATAGATCAAAAGTCACTCGTTACTGCAGGCCTGAGTCACCTCAAATGTCCTGTCACATGTCCTCCCTGCTGTATACACATGAAGCATTATGCAGGCTGCCATCACAAGGTGGCACAGATATTTGGACTGGGATCCTTAAAAAACAGTCACAAGAGGCCAAAGTAGGCATACAACAAAGTACCCTGTTTTGATTATTAAAAACAAGTGGCTAAGAGATGACCGGCTAAGCAAACTTGAACCTTTCACTTGCATCTGGGTACCAGAAATGTAGAGGAAAGAGAAGATGTGGGGAGAAAAGGCTTTGGTCTGTTGCAAGTCGCAAATCAGCCCCAGGTGGGGGAAGAGAGCTTGCGCCCAGCCCAGCCTTGAGTCTTGGGAGAAGGGCTGGTTTTACTCAGAGTATGTGTGCTCCCAATTCAGGGAGGCTACTGCACATCTCCTACAATGGAGGGGCTGATGCCTTGATGCCTAACTCCCAAGGAGAGACTCTAAGTCGGAGAGGAGCTTGCTGGCCACTGAATCCCAAAGCAGCAGGTGTGTGTGTGTGTGTGTGTGTGTGTGTGTGTGTGTGTGTGTGTGTGTGTGTGTGTTAGCAGTGGAAATGATCTATCAGTCATAAGAGAAATAATGCATGAGGGTTTTATGAAACATGTGTGCAAAAGAGATAGAAGGGGAAAAAAGAGGGGTGAAGAAGAGGGTATACACACAAGAACATGATCACAGAGATGAACAAGCCTTGAGAAGGCTTTCTTCTCTGACCACATTCCCAAGGGCTGGAAAGGAAGCAGGTGATCAGTGGAGACAGAGATACATTTTCCCTTATCAAAGCTTTGAATGGGAGACCCAAGTATGAAATTCAAAAATCCAACAGTTCTACATTCATCTTGGAAAAGTAAATATGAGATGTAAAACATTCCCCAAAAGAAAACTTCAGGCAGGGACAGGGGTAGATCGCATAATGGTTCTGCAAAAACACTGTCATGCCTGAGGCTCCAAAGTCCCAGGTTCAGTCCCCCATACCACCATAAGCCAGAGCTGAGCAGTGCTCAGGTAAAATAAATAAAGAGGAGAAGAGGAAGAAGAAAACTTCACACAGAAATGGCGGACCTTCCATATGACCCAATAATTCCTCTCCTGGGGTTATACCCCAAGGACTCCATAACACCCAACCAAAAAGAGGTGTGTACTCCTATGTTCATAGCAGCACAATTCATAATAGCTAAAACCTGGAAGCAACCCAGGTGCCCAACAACAGATGAATGGCTGAGAAAGCTGTGGTATATATACACAATGGAATACTATGCAGCTATCAAGAACAATGAACCCACCTTCTCTGACCCATCTTGGACAGAGCTAGAAGGAATTATGTTAAGTGAACTAAGTCAGAAAGTTAAAGATGAGTATGGGATGATCCCACTCATCAACAGAAGCTGACTTAGAAGATCTGAAAGGGAAACTAAAAGCAGGACCTGATCAAATTGTAAGTAGGGCACCAAAGTAAAAACCCAGTGGTGAGGGGTAGACATGTAGCTTCCTGGGCCAGTGGGGGGTGGGAATGGGCAGGAGGGATGGGTCACGGTCCTTTGGTGATGGGAATGGTGTTTATGTACACTCCTAGCAAAATGTAGACATATAAATCAGTAGTTAATTAATATGAGAGGGGGAAATCAATTGTATGTCTCAAAGGTTCTCAAAAGACAAACTGGATCTTTTTAATAGATAGGCTACGTATTTGATATGCGGACTCTCTCAAAAGCCTAGACCAAGTAGATTAGAAGCTTCCAATAGCACAGCTATATACAAGATACTGGGTACTGTACAGCAAACCATAACAAAGGGACTTTTCAAAGTTAACCCAATTAACAAATAATGTGATGATAATATTAACTATTGATTGTCTTTTTGAACCCTAAGACATCAGGAACCTCACATCTTCACTATAGAGCCCCTACTTCCCCCAGTCCTGGCACCCTTGGATAGGGCTCACTTTCCCGTATGCATCTCCCAATCCATACCAAATAATATTGCATCCGCCGATCACAACCTAACCAAAGCAACGATTGCCATCTCAACATGCTTCACCTCAGAGTGTATCCAGAGACTTCATGTGTGGAATGACAACCCTTCAGCTTCATTACTCGGGTGAGACCTTTCCTTTTATAGTACACTCTAATTTCATCTCAGGTAGTTCACTTTCTAACAAAGTCCCATAACCTAGACATACACCAGTTTCTGTGAGAGAGAGCGTATGTGCACACGTATCCATAAACTACTGCAAAATATATACCTGAAAGCAGGATTACACTAGAGTTTGCAGTGAGTACCTCCCTAACACTTCCTCTCCACTATTCCAAACTTGGGATCCATGATTGCTCAACAAATTGTTTGGCTTTGTATGTTAACTCTCTTTTCAATCACCAGGTTCCAGATGCCACCAGGATGCTGGCTAGGCTTCCCTGGATTGAAGACCCCACCAATGTGTCCTGGAGCTCAGCTTCCCCAGAGACACACCTTACTAGGGAAAGAGAGAGGCAGACTGGGAGTATGGACCGACCAGTCAACGCCCATGTTCAGCGGGGAAGCAATTACGGAGGCCAGACCCTCTACCTTCTGCAACCCTCAACGACCCTGGGTCCATGCTCCCAGAGGGCTAGAGAATGGGAGGGCTATCATGGGAGAGGGTGGGTTATGGGGATTGGGTGGTGGGAATTGTGTGGAGTTGTACCCCTCCTACCTTATGCTTTTGTTCACTAATCCTTTCTTAAATAAAAAATTAAAAAAAAAAAAAAAGAAATGGCCTCTCAGGTGAATTCTAAAGGAAAATAAATAAGACCAGTCAGAAAGTCATGGGGAAAAACACCTTTCTCAACACATGGGCTGAAGTCAGTGCTACTCTTAACCCCAAACAAAGAATATAAGCTTACAAGAACATACCACTTTAAAGAAATATCACTTGTGGAAAAAAGATGCAAACAATTTTTAAATCACTGTATGAAGGCTTTTCAGGGTAGTTGTTATTCCAACAGTACAGTTCCACACCCCTTGACAGGTGTCAGCACGACTGACTTCCTACCAAATTATCACCCTATTCATCAAGGAAAAAAAAGTTCTTAACAAAATTTGACCAGATAAAATTGAATAACATGTACAAAGTACAGTATATCATGACCAAATGGGGTTTAATCCCTAGATGCAATGCTGCCTTGCCATTTGAAAATCAATCACTGTAACTCACTATACTGGCAGAACAATGGAAGAAAAAGACATGGTATCAAATATAGAAGTAGGAGGCTATTTGACAAAACCCAGCATATATGGCAAAAAAATTTTCAGAAAAATAGTAATAAAGAGAAACTCTCTTAACATAATTAATCCACAAGTAACCCATAGCTAATAGGACACTTTATGATATAAAATGGAATGCTTTCTATCAAAGAGAATGAATGAACAAAGAATGCCCAATGCCACTTTTCCTTCTCAATGCTTTACTGCCAAGCAAAATAAGGTCAGGAAAAGAAATAATGACATGCCACTTATGAAGGAAGATATAATATGCTTTCATTCGAAAGCAACATGACTGTTTAAAAAACAATAGGCAACCTACAATAAAGATATTAGAATTAATCAGTGAATTTAGTGAAGTCAGTTTTCCAAGTCACTATAAATAAATAATCTTCATTTCTAATTTTAATCATGAAGAATTTGTAAATGAAAGTTTCAAGTTCCTTCTGCAGTTGCACTGAAATAATACTCAGCATTAAATATAATAAGTATAATATTTGAATATTATAAATATTGCTTACTAAAATATGGTGAATCAAAATATTTACTATGTTCTCCTGGGGATATATGGGGATATACCCCAAGGACTCCATGACACCCAACCAAAAACATATTTGTACATCTATGTTCATAGCAGCACAATTCATAATAGCTAAAACCTGGAAGCAACCCAGGTGCCCAACAACAGATAAGTGGCTGAGAAAGCTGTGGTATACATACACAATGGAATACTATACAGCTGTTAAGAACAATGAACCCACCTTGGACAGAGCTAGAAAGAATTATGTTAAGTGAGCTAAATCAGAAAGATAAAGATGAATATGGAATGACCCCACTTGACCCCACTAATCAACAGAAGTTGAGAAAGAAGAGCAGAAAGGGAAACTCAAAGCAGGATTTGACTGAATTTGGAGTAGGGCACCAGAGTAAAAATCCTGGGGTGAGGGTAGATGTTTGGCTTACGGGGGGGGGGGGTTCCACAGTCTTTTGGTGGTGGGAATGGTGTTTATGTACACTCCTATTAATTTGTAACCATACAAATCACTATTTAATTAATATGAGAGGGAAAAATTGATTGTATGTCTCAAACTTTTTAAAACACAGACTGAGTCTTTTTAATACATAGCCTGAGTCTTTGATATGTTGACTCTTTTAAAAGCCTAGACCAGTGATAACAGAAGCAACCAGTGGCACAGCTATAGACATATAATGTCAAAGGACATAAATTATGCTGATGTTGTGTATCATACAGCAAAGCCTAACAAAGGTATTTTTCAAAGTTAACGCAATTGCTAAATAATGTGATTATAGCAATAGTTATCTATTGTCTTCTTAACCCTAAGACAGCAGGAACCTCCTGCTTCCTCTATAGAGCCTATATTTCCCCAGTCCTGGAACCTCTAGGGTAGGGCTCACTTTCCTGCATGCTTCTCTCAATTCATACCAACTGATATTGCATCTGCCAATCCCAACCTAATCAACACAATGAGTACCACCTCAGCATGGTTCACTTCAGACTGTGTCCAGAGATGTGAGTCATGGAATGTCAAACCTTCACCCTCCTTTCATAGTATTCTCTAATTCCATTCCAGGTGGTTCATTTCCTAACAAAGTCCCAACGCCTAGATATAGACCAGGTCCCATAAGATAGAGCATATGTTCACAGGTATCCATAAACTAGGGCAAAATATATACCTAAAAGCAAAAGTACACAATAGTCTGCAGTGAGTCAGTATAAAGTTCATAATGAAATAGTATCTAATTAGACTTAGATACCCTCCTCACCTACTTCCTATTACAGTTCTCTCACTTACTCAAAAGCTAACCTTAGCAAAGCAAGGACTGCAAAAGCTGAATAAGGGCAAGAGACTGGAATACTTTAATGATGACTCTTTAGTCACTATCAGGCCACCCATCAGCTGGGGCCCTATTCAGGGAGTCCTGAGATTCTCAAACAGACATGATGGGCCTAGACCTCAAATAAATCCCTCTCTCCATTGTTATAGGTCATCTCTATCAGCAACAACAAAACAGACCACTTTGTGGGTCCCCCATAGGACCTTGCCCTCAACTTGGATCAACAACAGTAGAGAATGTTCCATCCTCCCTTCAGGAAGATGGACAACATACTCTATGCTACACCTGAGGAAGATGGGTCGATATTGGGGCAGCTTGGAATGTTCCTACTCATGACCACAGAATGTGAGCTCAGATCTAAAGGGATGCAGAGGTCACATAGGCTCCTAAACTGAATATGGGCCCCAGACCATATCAAATTGATGGAGTTTACAGTCAACAATATTTATACCCCTTTCCCATATTTGGGAGCTACTCTGTTCCCTGATCCAGCTTTCTGTTCCTTTTCCAGCCATGACATCATCTTCCCAGACAATAACTTGGATCCACCTGCATATCAGATTTCAGGCTCAGAGGGAAAAAAAAATTAGTATAGCTACAGGCCCTTTGGTGGTGTGGGGGATTGAACCTGGGATTTGAGAGCCTCAAGCATGAAAGTCTCTTTGCATAACCATTATGCAAATATGCCTACTAGCTATCTGCAAAATGGAGGGATCCCCCCTAATACTTCATCTGCACTATTCCAGCCTTTAGGTCCATGATTGTTCAACAATTTGTTTGGCTTTGTATGTTAACTCTCTCTTTTCAGCCACCAGGTTCCAGATGCTAGCATGATGCCAACCAGCCTTCCCTGGATAGATGACCCCTCCAATGTGTCCTGGAGCTCTGATTCTCCAGAACCCAGCCCCACTAGGGAAAGAGAGGGGCAGGCTGGGAGTATGGATCAACCTGCCAATGCCCATGTTCAGCGGGGAAGCAATTACAGAAGTCAGACCTTCCACTTTCTGCATCCCACAATGACTTTGGTCCATACTCCCAGAGGGTTAAAGAATAGGAAAGCTATCAGGGAAGGGGAGGGGATATAGAGTTCTGGTGGTGGGATTGTGTGGAGTTGTACCCCTTTTATCCTATGGTTTTGTCAATTTTTACTTTTTATAAATAAAAAAAAAACAATGAGATAACTTGACGCAGCACCAGAATGAATGGCTAAAGTAAGGAGGCTGGCAATCTCCAGGGTTGGTGGGGGCATGGAGGAATTGGAGGAATTTCAAACTGCTAGAGTCACTTTGGAAAACAACTGATGGAACCTATAACTTCAGACATATTGTCATCATCATACAATCTAATTTACTATTGGGGATTTTCCCAAAAGAAATAAATACCATGTCCACACAAAGACTTATATATAAATGTCCATAGTACTAGCTTCCATAGTTAGCTGATCTGCAAACAGTTCAGATGCCTATCAGTAGTTAAGCAGTTTGTGGTCTGCTGGTCTGTGAGCACCACTCAGAAACAGAAATTAATAGAATGCTGTGAAAACATACAACGTGGCTGGGTCTTAGAAACATGCTGAGTAAAGAAAGTAGCCAGACACAGACACCACTACATTTGTGAGAAATCCTAAAAGAAGTCAAAACTTGAATGATAATGACAGAACACAGATCAGTGGTTGCTGGGATGGGGCTTGAGGGCAGAGGTTGGACACATAGGTAAGAGCAGAAATTTTAGGGTAATGAAGTATGCTCTGTGGGGGTATCACACAAATACATACAACTTCCAAAACTGTACTCTGTACACTCAAGAAAGAACTTTGCTTGGCTCAACTTATTTAATATGTTTATTGGTAAAACATATGAAAACAAAACACTGGGGTGGCAAAATAGCTCGCTTGGATAGCACACTGCTTTGCCATGTTTAACCCCACCATGACCACACTGAAGGAAGCTTTGGGGCTGTGGTCTCTTTCATTCTCTCTCTGCCTCTTTACCTACTCTGTCTCTATCATAAATAATACTTAAAAAATAGAAAGTGCCCAGAGGATGTGAACAGATAATTGTTCACAAGAGTGCTTATAATTTTTAAATATGAAAAATGTGCACTCTTGGTAGCAATCAAAGACATGAAAATCAAAACAAGGAGGAACTGTGCTTTCACCCATCAAATTAAGCAAGGATTTAAAACTGGCAATGTTAAATGCTAGTAAAAAAAGCACTCTGATGAACCTCCCTTGTAAGAACAAATTAACACCTTCCTAAAGTGTATCTTAGCAATATGTAATGTAAATCTTAGAAATGTTCAAACCCTTTGACTTAAGGGTTGACAAAACATTTCACATCCATTAAGACTTAATGTTAAAGGTTGTCTAATGACATAAAAGTGCTCCTGATAAAGTTAATTCAATGAGAAAGCAGAACATAATGTATACTTCATATGGTCTCAGCTACATAATTTATAAGTAGAATATATCTACATGTGCACACACCCACACACATACACACACATATTCTGGAGGGAAATATATCAAAATATTAATAGTGTCTATTCTGGCTATTACAAATATCAGAGAGGTAATCAATTTTGTGGCTTCCCCTATTTTCCAGTTTGAGCCTTTATGGCTCTTATAATCAACATGAATAAAATACAATTTTCAGGAAACAGAATCAGCACATAGTTTTTTGTTTTTTGTTTTTTTTTTGCTATAAATTGTACATGTTACCATGATTAACTAAAGTGACAAAGACAGAGCTGATTAGTTTACTCTTTAAAAATGCCCAACGGCTCCTTTTCTTGCCTCAGGGAGTTCCCTCTATGATGTCTGATGCTGGGTACCCAGTGCCATCTCCAGCCCATCTCTCTAGTCCCATGACTCCAGGTACAGACTGATTGGTTTGTGGCTCCATTTATGGGGAAGGGAAGAAAAATGAAAACTTGTTAACTTTGTTTCAAAGAATCGCTACTGAACAAAAAGGTATAGTCAGGAGGCAGACAGAGGGCAGGGACTAATCTTACAAGAGTCATGGAGGGGCCTGAGAGATAGGCCACTAGATAGGGTGCATGCCTTGCAAGTTTCAGCCCTGGTAACACATGGGTTATGCTATGATACCAGAGGACATGGAGACTAAGAAGGCTCACCCATAAGGGGAATCCTTGCTGAAGGGTGGACACACCTGCAACAAGTGAATAAGGAAACAAAGAGTAGAACGCAGGCAAATAAGAACTGGACTGGCTACTCTTCTTCCTCTGCCAGCCAAAAACCCCACCTTCCTTCTCATCCATCTGCTCACTCTTGGCAACTTCCTCCCTTCTCCTGACTTTGATTATTATTGACACTGATCTGGGTGCTATCGATGCTCTTATTTTTATTTCTAGCCTGGACTTCTCCTCTAAGTTTCCAACAGCCTACTCAATGTCAACAGTTGGATTTGTAACAGGCATCTCAAACTTCACATGTTCAGAATTAAACTCTTGCTTTATGTCCCCCAATCTGTTCTCCCTCTTGTCTACAAATATGCCAAGGCCTCTCTCTATGAAAGTTTCCACATGTATGTGTCTGTTGGCCCAAGGTGCTCTGCGTTTCACAAGTGTGACCATTGGCTTTAGATTGGGGGTGACACTGCACACTTCCTGTCCTTTCACCTGAGGTCTCTGTGCAAGCCTCATCTTCATTCACTTGGTCAGGAAATCTTCCCCTGCCTCAGCTAAGGTAGGTATACCCCACCAGTATCTCCCCAGACAGTCTCCACAGTCTGTATCACCATTAGTTGTGGATCTATTTGTTTCTGATGCAACGATGTATGTTAGTTTAAAAAAAAAAAAGTTCACTCATTGAGGCAATGCCCCACTAACACTGCTTTCCTAGAATTCTCTGAAGGAGATGACAGGGGCCTCACCCCTCATGGGAAATGACGGAGGACAGCAGCCAGGGGGCCAAGATCTACACACCACAGAAGGGAGAAAGGCTGTGGGGTGAACCAACCACAGTAATAAAACTCCTTCAGATAGCCAAATATATCATGGAGGAGGGAGAGCAGTGCTGGACCAATGTGAGATGGAGAGGCTTGAACTTTTTGCCTAAGTGTGGGAGGTAGTAATGGCTGAGGCTTTATCAAGTTTTGACCCCACTCCCCTCCCTGCCCCAAGCTGCTCTCTCTTGTCCTCCTTCTTGGACAGATCAGACAGATTCCTCCTCTGTGCCTGTGTCCCCAACAGCAGTGTGCTCATCTCACAGCCTGGAATGAGTCATGTGCACTAACTGCCAAGTTTATGAGTATGCTCTAATGCCAACTACAGACCACCCATCTCTTCTCTCAGAAGACAGCAGAGTGCAAGAAGCCCAGGATGGAGTCACTTCAGGGGAGAAACTCTGACTTTGCCAACAAATAAACTCACTTGCATATTTAAATGATATTCTCAGTAACTACAAGTCACTTGCACACAGTCCACATTTCACAATAACCACCCCAATTCAGGGTACCATGATGCCAGAATTCAGAACTACAGGTCTAGGAGAAAGGTAGTGAGGGACTGAAGTGAATGGAGCAATAGGGTCACAGGGATGAAGGAGACACATACTCGGCTACTGTGGCATCCAGAACAGGACTGCTCTGCAGACAAAATCAGCCTGAGAAATACTTCAGGGACACAGGTTCAAGTCCCTGGTCCCCACCTGCAGGAGGATAGCTTCACAAGTGGTGAAGTAGGGCTGCAGGTATCTCTCTGTCTCTCTTCCTGTCTCCCCCTGCCCTCTCAATTTCTCTCTGTCTCTACTCAGTAATAAATAAACAAAAATATTTTTTTTAAAAAGGAGAAATACTTCAACCCAGTTTTCCTGGAACCATTTATTGAGAGAGCTTCCTTTCTCCATTCAATACTTTGGGCCCCCTAATCAAAGATTAGATGTCCATAGGTGTGGGGGTTTAGTTCTGGACTTTCAATTCTGTTCCACTGGTCTGTGTGCCTATTTTTGTTCCAGTACCAGGCTGTTTTGATGATGATGGCCTTATAATATAGTTTGAGATCTTTGATTCCCCAGAACCCCACCCCACTAGGGAAAGAGAATGGCAGGCTGGGAGTATGGATCGACCTGTCAACGGCCATGTTCAGCAGGGAAGCAATTACAGAAGCCAGACCTTCCACCTGCATCCCACAATGACCCATATTGGGCCCATAGTCCCAGAGGGTTAAAGAATATGAAAGCTATCAAGGGAGGTTATGGGATATGGAGTTCTGGTGGTAGGAACTGTGTGGAGTTGTACCCCTCTTATCCTATGATTTTGTCAATGTTTCCTTTTTAGAAAGAAAGAGAGAGAGAGAGAGAGAGAGAGAGAGAGAGAGAGAAAGGAAGAAAGAAAGAAAGAAAGAAAGAAAGAAAGAAAGAAAGAAAGAAAGAAAGAAAGAAAGAAAGAAATAATACTGCATACCTGCTGGCAGGTGCCATTGACTGTGTTCAGTTAGTCTCTCAACAGCTAGGAGCTATCCTAAAGACATGAATCTTCCCTGATAGTTTCCAAATTTACTTAACATTCAATTCTCTCTTTCTCTCTGCAATAACACTTTGAAATATTCCTTTTTTTTTTTTTTTGCCTCCAGGATTATCGCTGGGGCTAGATGCCTGCACTATGAATCCATTGCTCCTGAAGGCCATTTTGTTGTTGTTGCCCTTGTTATTGCTGTTGTTGTTGTTGGATAGGACAGAGAGAAATGGAGAGAGGAAGGGAAGAGAGAGGAGGAGAGAAAGATAGACACCTGCAGACCTGCTTCACTGCTTGCGAAGCAACCCCCGCTACAGGTGGGGAGTCGAGGGCTCCAACCGGGATCCTTATACCGGTCCTTGCACTTCACGCCATGTTCAATTTTTTAAAATATTGAATAATAAAAAAAAACCTAGAAATGTATTTTTCTACCCTGGCTCTTACTTTGAAATATTCTAATGAAGCATTTCAACATTTATTCTTTTGCCCTCCTTTTTCTAGATTGTACAATGGAATGCATGAAGGGTCTCACCTGTGAAGCCGCTCAGCAGCTTCCCAGGCACAATAGTTTCAAGTCAGCTACTCAATTAAAGCCTATCAGTGCTTTAAGAAACAGATATGGAAGATATCTTTTAAGGGCTCTCAAATATTATTTAAATCAATTTGTTAAGCCTCTCTACTAAGCTATTCAAGTGTTTAATTTAGGTCCTACATATTGAATATTAAAAAAAAAAAAAAAAACCTTTAAAAGGTCTTTTTTCTACCCCCTCTGAAATCGAGTAGTAAGCATTACTCAAATCATTTTACTAGGCTTGATAGTTCAGATTTTAGTTCATTTCCTTATTCTTTTCTGCAGTGGTTTTTTTTTTCAAGCCTATGTTTTTAATGTTCACGCCTTGATTTATAATGCAACAAAATTAACTTTTTCTTCAGCTTGCAACTGTAAAGTATGTTTGGATTTGTGTGGCCACCACAACTGGAGACAGAGCAGCTCTGGTCTTCCAGCTAAATGTGACTGGATTAAAAGGAAGGAAAATATCTAAACCACTCAGGGTTCCTAGTGGCTCTGGTGTCAGAACAAACCATCGATACCCAAAGAGCCAGCGTGCTCTGTGGCCAGAGTGGAGGATTACAGAGGTGATGTCTGAGTCTGGCGGCTTCTTCTCCTGGTTTAGAGTCCACAGTGGACACAAATATGCATAATTCTCACATTGGCTCTCTGACCCATGCAGTAACGTCTTTGATGGTAGGAAGGACTAAGTGGAAGACTCAATCCTTCACAAGAGAGTAAGCAAAAGAAAGCATTTCCCTGGGGGTAAAACAAAGCCTGGCACCACTATCAAAGAAGAAACAGATTGCAATGGGATGGCATAGTGGTTGGCATCTACCTGACTGCCATTTCAGTCACCTGTTTGCCAATGCAAAAACTACTTGGATGTTGGAAGATGACTAGATTATTACAAATTTAACCAAGTGATGATGCCAGTCATGTAGGGAAAGCATCATAGACCCTGACATCTGTTAGCACCCAAACACGTCAAATGCCAGCTTCTCCATTCCAGTCTACAAAGTCTATCTGCAGCACACAGTCACAATCTTACCTCGCAGCTACATGAGCTCATCTGCTTTCTGTCCTAATGTAATGGGAAGTAATTCTAATGAAAGTTTGTCCAAAGAGTCCTGCAGAGATCTACAAAGTAACTGTGTTATTAGCATGTGCTATAGCCATAAATCAGTCCATTATACCCATGATATTATAATAACAGAACCTACTAGAGAAAGACAGAAACAGGCTGGGGTATGGATTGACCTGCCAACATCCATGTTCTGCGGAGAAGCGATTACAGAAGCCAGACCTCCTACCTTCTGCACCTCATTAAAGCTCTTTGGTCCATATTCCCAGAGGAATGATGAATAGGGAGCCTCCAAATGGAGGGGATGGGATATGGAACTCTGGTGGGGGGAATTGTATGGACTTGTATCCCTATTATCCTACAATCTTGTTCATCATTATTAAACCACTAATTTAAAAAAAAAGAAAGAGAGAGGGAGTCGGGCGGTAGCGCAGCGGGTTAAGCGCACGTAGCACAAAGCACAAGTATCGGCATTAGGATCCCGGTTCAAGCCCCTGGCTCCCCACCTGCAGGGGAGTCGCTTCACAATCAGTGAAGCAGGTCTGTCTTCCCCTCCTCTCTCCATTTCTCTCTGTCCTAGCCAACAACGATGACAGCAATAATAACTACAACAATAAGGGCAATAAAAGAAAAGAAAAGAAAGAGAGAAAGGAAGAAGGAAGGGACGAGTATCCTAGAGCCCTCAGCAAGTTCCATGTCTGAAAAGAGGAGATAAATCATACGGCATCTTCGGGGCTTGCCATTCTGGCAGAGCTTCCTAGGAGGTCAGGGGCCTGAGGCATGTTGAAATCATTCCTCTAAATCGAAAGACACGCTTTTACACTGCCACATGCCACCCATCAAAAAGAAAGAGGTGTGCAATCCTGTCCTACTGCTCTGATCCTTCATCAGCTGCACCTTGGGCAGAGAGCAAGAAGAAGCAGTTGTCGAAGACTCAGGCTCCCGTGTCAACTGCTGCCCGCTGCAAAAGTTCAGCACAGCTCACTTTGCGTCAATACTCCACCACACCAAACCAGCCCAGGTTTTACTTCGTGTTTCTCCTTTCTGTTCTTGTTTCTTTAGTTCTGCCTATGAGTGAGACCACAATACCCAGAGTCAACCCTCCCTCTCAGCCTTCCCCTCCTGCCCCACCTCAGCAACCACAGCTCTCTGCCATTCCTGTTGTTTAGACTATCACAGAAAAGTCGTATAAATAGAAGAGATCTTGGACACATGGTCTCTAACAATATCTGAAAATAGTTACAGGGTTTGGCTTCTATACTTCATATAATTTAGACTAAATGAATTTTTTTCCCATCTGCATAGCTGCTGCCTGGTTAAAAATGCTCGCAGCATTAAAGAAGAAATTCTGACCAGGAGATATTTCTGAGTAAAAGGCCTGTTTATTGAACTAAGGCTTAGAGTAGGGTCTCTACTGAATGAACATGTGAGTCACAGCATTATAAGGACATCCTCTCAACTCGTCCTTAGACCCCAGTCTTCATCAAACACTGGCTTTATTTTTAACAGATCATTTAGTGTAAAGGCTAAGCAAACTGGAGAGCACAGCACATTAGCAATAAAGATCAACTATCCAATTAAAGCCATCCACAGCTTTAAAAAAATGAAAAACAACATTGAAGATATATTTTAAAGTCTCTAAAATATCATTTGGATCAAGATCTTAAGCCTCACTACTAAGCTATCAAATGTTTAATTTAGGTCCGATATACTGAGTAATCTAAAAAGAATTTTAAAAGATGCCTTGTTTCTATATTACTCCCTCTGAAATTATATAATAAGCATTCCACAGATTGTTTTGTTAGGCTTCAGACTTCAGGTTTTCTTTCACTTTCTTCTTTTCTGCAGTTTTTTTTCCCCCTCCAGGTTATCACTGGGGCTCAGTGCCTGCAGTATGAATCCACTACTTCTGTGGCCATTTCTTCGATGTTTTTGGGTAGGACAGAGAGAAACTAAGAAGGGAGGGGAAGACAGAGAGGGAGAGAGAAAGACACCTGCAGACCTGCTTTACCACTTGTGAAATGCCCCCCCCCTCCCCGCACGCCTCCTGCAGGTGGGGAGCAAGGGCTCCAACTGGGATCCTTGCAAGGATCCTTGTGCTTTGTACCCTGTGCGCTTAACCCAGTGTACCACTACCTGGCCCCCTAGTGTTTTGTTTTGTTTTTTAAGTTTGTGCTTTCAATGTTTATGTCTTCATGTATAAAGCACCAGGATTAACTTTTCCTTTGTGCGGCCACCACCACCAGGAAAAGGGCAGCCCCAATACCCCGCAACCACGCTCCTGCTGACCCCTCCCCACCCCCGCCCAGTGCTGGCCACATCTTGAGGTGACAGCTTTGCCTCCTCCAGGAAGTCACGTCAAGAGAGTGACTTAAGACTTAAGACTTGTTCCTTTGACTTAGAAGAATGTCTTTGAGATGTATCACATGTGTACCAACAGGTTATTCCTTTTCCCTGCTAAGATGTATTCCATCACATGGGCATGCCAGCTTCAAGCCCCAGCACCACATGGGAGGTACTATGTATGGCACTGGGGGAAGTTCCAGTGCTGTGATGTCTCTCCCTCTCTATCTAAATGAAGAGAGAAAAAAGACCTAGGAAAGGTATAACCACACATGCGTGAGGCCAGGACTATGCGAAAGAAAGAAAGAAAGAAAGAAAGAAAGAAAGAAAGAAAGAAAGAAAGAAAGAAAGAAAGAAAGAGATGGAGGAAGGAAGGAAAGAAGGAAGGAAGGAAGGAAGGAAGGAAGGAAGGAAGGGAGGTAGGAAGGAAAGAAGGGGGAAGGAAGGAAGGGGGAAGGAAGGAAGGAGTGATAAAAGATTCTGTTTCTATTTCAAGAGAAGTATTTTAATTGCATATCCACCTTATGTCAGAGTAGATTAAAGTGTTTGATTTTGTTTGTAAAGAATAAGAAAAGCAATCATAGTAGAAAAGAGCTGTTGTCAAGTCTGAACAAGAATGACAAATTTGTAGATTTTAAAACAACATAAAATATTCCAAAAGAAGATTAATGTATTTGATATTAAGACAGAAACTTTGAAACAGTGAAATATGATGTAAATGAAAGGGAAATACCTATAAAGTCAATGTCAGAAAAAGAGCTAAGGGTTATCTATTAATAATATTTTAATTATTAAAATCAGAAGCAACACAGTGATAAATCGCCTTAAGAACCCCCCCCCAGGGGGGAAGCCTGAAGCAATGAGAACATGAAGGCTACTCACATCAAGGAAGGCACAATCAGCTCATATACTCATGAAAAAGTCCAACCTCAACATCCCTTCCAGAAATACAAATTAAAACAATAACAAGGCAGCATGTAAGCCTCTTGAGTTATCAATATTTTAAAATGGTGTGAATATTCAATGCTGGAAAGAAAAGGAAACTAGAATACTCACGGTATGTTCAAGGCAATGTAAATTGCTAATATTTTCCGAGACAACACTTGGAAATCCTCATAAAAATACAAAAAAAAAAAATTCACTCTGGCCTTGAAGCTGACTTTTAGAAATGCATTATAAGGAAATAAAGCATCTATCAGAGAGAGAGGAAAGAAAAAAGAAAAAAAGAGAAAAAAAAAAACCCTGCTCTTAAAGATGAGGTTTCTGGCAGCATGGACAATGTCATTCTCCAGCTAGAAACCTCTGCGCTTGCTGTGACCCCAAGTCCCTCCCCAGTTCCTCACCTGCCTTCCTCCCCATCTCTCCTCTACACCATCCTCACCTCCCCTGCCACCTGGGCTTCTGTCAGAAGGCTCCCTATGTGTTAGTATGCATGAGACCCCTTCTGTTTCATTTGGTTTAAATCCCCCCTGCTTAACACTATTCTATTTACATAAACACTTCATTCTATTTACATAACCGCTGTTAACAAGCACCACCCTCCCTCCAGGGCATTGGTTCAATCCCCACTGTTTCATGATATGTTTTTGCTCCACCCCCTCTCCTTGTCACACTCTGATTGTCACCAGTCACTTTTCTCTCCACCCTCTCTATGTTTCCACCCTCCTGTTTCCACCCTACTTGGCAAGTATATATAAAGACAGCATTGTGAGTTTTAGGGTACCTTGAGTTTAGCTTAGCTCGTCTTAGATTGTGCTGCGTCCTGCATGAATAAAGAGATATTGCCTACAGCTCAACCATGAGTCCCTGGTCGTCTGTTACCCGCCTGTGAAGCCAGCCCGGCGAAAACGACATAACCCGTCGAAAACAACACTATAGCACTCATCACATAGCATACTCCATTTCATTATTGATAGTTTGTTGATGCCAGCCACCCCACCCCCCCACCCCATCAGAAATTGAGGGGCCAGGTGGTGGCACACGTGCTTGAGTGTACAGGTTACTAGGTTCAAGCCCATGCTTGAGTGTACAGATTACTAGGTTCAAGCCCCTGGTCCCCACCTGAAGGGAAGAGGCTTCAAGAGCAGTGAAGCAGATCTGTAGATGTCTATCATTCTTTTTTTTTTTTTTTTTTGCTTTTTAAAAATATTTATTTATTTATTTCCTTTTTGTTGCCCTTGTTTTTATTGTTGTTGTAGTTATTACTGTTGTTGTTGATGTCGTCGTTGTTGGATAGGACAGAGAGAAATGGAGAGAGGAGGGGAAGACAGAGAGGGGGAGAGAAAGATAGATACCTGCAGACCTGCTTCACTGCCTGTGAAGCAACTCCCCTGAAGGTGGGGAGCCGGGGGTTCAAACCGGGATCCTTGGGCTGGTCCTTGCACTTTGCGCCATGTGCACTTAAGCCACTGAGCTACCGCCCAACTCCCTCATTCAATCATTCCCTGTCATCTCAGTTTCTCTTTGTCTCTAGCCAATGAAAAAAAAAAATATATATATATTAAAGAAAATTTAAAAATAAGTTTCTGAAAGCAGGGATCATGTGTTCTTTTTTCTCAAATGAGTTCCTAGCATCTAACACCTGGTATAGAAATTGACCAAGAAAAAATGGCTGGGGCCGGCAAAATGGCTCACCTAGGAGGGTGTCTGCACTGCCATGCGCACAACTCAGGCTCAAAACCCCAGACCACCACATGGGAGTACTGTGGCACTGGGGGAAGTATGAGTGTTGTTCTCTATCTATTTTCTTCCCTATCTCTCTCTTCCTCTCTGAAAAAGTTAGCTTGAAGTGGTAAAGTAACAATGACTTTAAAAAAAAAAAAAAGAGGGTTGGGGAGATAGTACAATAATTATGCAAAAAGACTTTGATGCCTGAGGCTCAGAGGTCCTAGTTTCAACCCCAGCACCACAATAAACCAGAGCTGTTCAGTACTCTGATATCTATCTATCTAAAATAAATATTTTAAAAAGAAGTATTATTTGTTGACTAAGTGAACAAATAGATGAACAAGAAAACTTGTGCAAAATTATGAAGAACCTAGAGAGGCAGCAACAGTGAAAGTGCTAGATGCACTTTAATAAATAAAAGTAAAGAGTCCTAACAATTTGGTCATGGCTAGTGAGTGGCCAGGTGGTGTACACATGGCTAAGTGCACACAGTACAGTGCACATGGACCCAGGTTCAAGCCCCTGGAAAGCTGTGTGAGTGGTGAAGCAGTGCTCCAGGTATCTTTCTGTCTCTTTCCCTTTCTTTACCTCCCTCTCCCCTCTCATTTTTTCTGTCTCTATCCAATAATAAATAAATTTTTAAAAAATGGGTCACTACCTGATCAAACCAGTCCTTTTGAAAATGCTCTTTGCTTTTTTTCTGGATAGAAAATCTTTATTCCATTATCCATATAGGAGACTATTTACATTTGAACGATTCTAAGGGCTCTGTTTACCCTTGGAAGACTTTTTGAAATTCCAGTCAGTGAGAATGCACTATGGTGAGATTTTTGACAACTAAGTAGGTTTTCCCCTAAGCTCTTTTTCTAGTCATATGGAAACATATGAAGAGACAGACCAAAAGCACTGGAATGAGCATATTAGCAATGTTATTTCTGTCATACAGTTGGAGTTAAAGCCAATTGAGGGAGATCTACAGGTGTTAGGAGCAAAGTAGAAGTCAACTTTGGATCAATAAGGATATCAGTTATTACCACAGCCTCCCAGGTTCTCTCAGTCCTGGGCAGCACCATGTCTGTACTAACAGAAGCCCTGGGGCTTAAGTGTTGGCACTGCAGGATTAAGGTACCAACTGCCATGTAGGGAGAGCAGACCAGGATTGTGCAAGACTGGGAGGAGATGTGGCACAACTAAAGAATTAATAAACTAAAATATCCTAGAAACATAGCCAGAACAGGACTGGAGAAATAGCTTACCAGATAGGGTGTGTGCCTTCCTAAAGCCCAGGTTCAGGACCAAGAACCAACTGGAAGTACTATCTTGTCGCTCTTCTCTCTGTCTCTATCTGAATGAAAAAATGGCCCAGAATGGTGAAATCATATATATGTCAGGCCCTGCATATATATACACACAAACACACACACACACACATCAGAATATAGCCCAGAGAGATAAAGACATGATTAATCTAAAAGAGTCTAAGCAACATGGGAATGGAAAGGAAAGATCTAGTATGTTCCATAACAAAAGTCAAGTGAGAATAGGATGGAGGCAAAAGTAGCTGAAACTGTTGTAAAATCTATGAAAAGCACTAAACCTCCGAGCGAGGTGGTATGAGTCCAGGAAGGTTAAATAAGCAGACATCTATGACATAACAAGTTATAGGGGAACTGGAAAGGCACAAAAATAAAGAGGAACTCTGAAACATAATTAAAAATTGAAAATCATATCACTTACAAATTATTTGCATTTAGACAACAGGTTCTCAAAAACAACAGCAGAGGCCAGATAACCACAAAGAACATCTCCAAAATGCTAACAGAAAGTCACTCTCAAACACAAATTCTATTTCCTGATAAACCTTCATTAAAGAAGGGGAAGGGGGCCAGTAGTGCAAGGACCAGTGGAAGGATCCCATTTCCAGCCCCCAGCTCCCCATCTGCAGGGGGAGGTGACTTCACAAGCGGTGAAGCAGATCTGCAGGTCTGCAGGTGTCTGTCTTTCTCTCCCCCTCTGTCTTCCCCTCTTATCTCGATTTCTTTCTGTCCTATGTGGCAGCAATAACAATAATAACAAAAACATGGGCAAAAAGGGCAACAAAAATGGGAAAAATGGCCTCCAGGAGCAGTAGATTTGTAGTGCTGGCACCAAGCCCCAGCAATAATGCTGGAGGCAAAAAATGAAATGAAATAAAATAAAATAAAAAGACAGTAATAAAAATAAGGGAAAGATTCACTTATCATTAGAGGAATGCAAGTTAAAACTACACTGAGATACCATCTCACACCTGAGAGAATGGCTTACATCAACAAACCAGGAAATTACAGGTGTTGGAGAGGCTGAGGAGAAAAGAGAACTCTGCTACACTGCTGGTGGGAATGCAGACTGGTACAACCACTTTGGAAGACTATATGGAGAGTCCTTAAACAAAAATCAAATTACCTTAAGATCCAGCAATACCACTCTTAGGCATTTATCCAGTGGACATTCAAGCATTAATTAGAAGGTGTATATGCACCCCTGTGTTCATAATAGCTGCATTATTCACAATAGCCAAGGAGTGGAATCAGCCTAAATGCCCATCAGCAAATGACTGGCTAAAGAAGTTTAGGGAAATATATATATATATATGTATATATATATATATATGTATATATGTATTTATATATATATATATTTCATGTAATATTACTCACCCTACAATAAAAAAGATTATACTGTATCCCTTGGTACAAAATGGATGGAACTAGTGGTAATTATGCTTAACAAAATAAGTAGATAAAAGACAACTACTAGATAGTTTCACTCATCTGTGGAATCTAGAGGTTTGATTTACATGAACTTGGCAAAAAAAAATTCAAACAAAACAGAAGCAAGCAAACTGTTTATAAGACTTGGGGTGGGGCCGGATGGTATAGCACAGGATCATGGTTGGAGCCCCAGCTCCCCACCTGCAGGAGGGTCACTTCACAGGTGGTGAAGCAGGTCTGCAGGTATCTATCTTTCTCTCCCCCTCTCTGTCTTCCTCTCCTCTCATTTCTATTTGTCCTATCCAACAATGACAGCAAAAACAACAATAACAACAACAATGATAAACAACTAGGGCAACAAAAGTGGGAAAATGACATCCATGAGAAGTGGATTTGTAGTGCAGGCACTGAGCCCCAGAGAAAAACCTGGAGGCAAAAAAAAAAAAAAAAAAAGACTTAAGAGAACTATGGTGGCTATCTTTGGAAGGTTAGAGGGTGGGGAACTTTGGTAGTGAGTGTGGTGTGGAACTACACATTGTAATCTTGTAATAAACTATTAATAATAAAAAATTATTTTAAAAAGGAAGAATGGGAAGAGAAAGGCATGTTGGAAAGCAAGTCTGAACATCTCAACTCACAAATCCTCACTTGAAATTTTTTTTAAAAAACTTTTAAAGGATATCAGGGGATCTCTAATAAAGCCTGGACCTTACTGTGCACCAAGCCCTAGATGCAAGCACCAACACTACAGTGGGACACCAGTGCATTAAGGGAAGCTCCACAGATGGCATGGCAGTGCCCTAACAAGAGCAGTGGAGTCCTCCTGCAGGCACTGAGCCTAGCAATAACCCTGATAGAAAAGAAAAATTAAAGAAAGAAGGAAGGAGCAAGATTTAGGAAGCTAGGTGGTGACACACTTGGCTAAGTGTACCTATTACCATGGGCAAGGGCCTGGGTTCAAGCCTTCACTTCCCACCTGGATGGGGGATACTTTATTTTATTTTTTTATTTCTTTATTGGGGAATTAATGTTTTACAGTCGACAAATACAATAAAATACAATAAATACAATAGTTTGTACATACATAACATTGCTCAGTTTTTCATATAGCAATACAACCCCCACTAGGTCCTATGTCATCCTTTTCCCGAACCTATATCCCACCCCCACCCAAGAGTCTTCTACTTTGGTGCAATACGCCAACTCCAGTTCAGGTTCTACTTGTGTTTTCTCTTCTGATCTTGTTTTTCAACTTCTGCCTGTGAGTGAGATCATCCCATATTCATCCTTCTGTTTCTGACTTATTTCACTTACCATGATTTCTTCAAGCTCCATCTAAGATGGGCTGAAAATGGCAAATCACTATTTTTAGTAGCTGAGTAGTATTCCATTGTGTATATATCACAACTTGCTCAGCCACTCATCTATTGATGGACACCTGGGTTGCTTCCAGGATTTGGCTATTACAAATTGTGCTGCTATGAACATAAGTATATACAAATCTTTTTGGAGGGGTGTGTTGGGTTCCTTAGGATATATCCCTAGGAGGGGGGGGGCATACACTATAAGCAATGAATCAGGCCTGCAGTTATCTATCTTTCTCTCTCCCTCTCTCCCTCCTGTCCCCTCTCAATTTCTCTCTGCACTACCCAATAAAATAGAAGGAAAAATAAAATGAAAAGAGAAATAAAAAAGGCTGCCAGGAGCTGTGGATTCATAGTGCTGGCACTGAGTCCCAATAATAACCCTGGTGGCAATAAAAAAATTAAAACAAATAAATAAAGAGGAATAAGATTTAGAATGCAGTCATGAGCAAGTAAACTGATAAACACTCAAACAAACACAGACCATATGAAAAAAACAATAATGATGACTAATTCAGACCATGTCAAAACAAGGCAGAAACAAAACAGCAGTCAAAAAAATTTGACAGGGCTTGTTTTACTCGGGGCACAAGAAACATTAACTAATGTTTTTGACTTTATAAGTTTTGACTTTATAAGTTTACAACACACATTAAAAATTAAAATTAGGAACAGAAATAAAATAGCTAAATCTTATAACAGTGGAGGGGGTGAAAAGAGTGATAAGGAAAACTCAGCAAGAACCAAACACAGTGGAGAACAGGAAAAGATAAAGAGCAGAATAACCATAGAAAGTCAACAATAGGGAGCTGGGCGGTAGTGCAGCGGTTAAGCACAGGTGGCGCCACGCTAAGTGCAAGGACGCCTGCAGGGGAGTCACTTCACAGGCGGTGAAGCAGCTCTGCAGGTGTCTGTCTTTCTCTCCCCCTCTCTGTCTTCCCCTCCTCTCTCCATTTCTCTCTGTCCTATCCAACAACAACGTCAATAATAACTACAACAATAAAACAATAAGGGCAACATATGGAAATAAAGAAAGAAAAAAACTTTAAAAAAAAAAAAGTCAACAATAAAGTGATATGGGAAAAGTCTAAATGTGCCTGCCCATCACAATAAATGGAAATAAACTCAACAGGACCATTCAAAAGGCAAACGTGTCTATTTAGATCTTAAAATGCAGATGTATTCTATTTTACAAGAAACACACCTAAAATATGATTTTAAGAAAGTGAAAGTAGAAATTGGAAAATGATATACTTAAGAAATACTTAGCAGAAGAAAAGCATCATGGGGATTTTGTTTTATTTTAGGTGCTAGTTTCCTCTTCATTTCCACTCCTGGCAATTTCCCTTAACGTCCTATGAGCATAGCGTAATTTTTAGAAGTATGTTTAAAATATCTTAATGGCTGATTAGCTGTTTTGCTAAGCCAGAAATTGAAACCACTTGTTTTATTAAATGGGCATTCTGTTTTATCAAATGGGAATTCCACAATTTATGAACATTTGCATTTCACTTAAAAGTCACTTTTCTACCACAATATATAGCACATTTAAAAAAAACTAAGGAGTGTTTTGTTTTTACATTGGAATTTTCATTAAAAAATTTTTTGTTGTTGTTGTCTCAGAACTACAATTTCACATCTCCTCAAAATATGTGTCAGTCCACCTCACCCAACCACCAAAGTGCCACTTCTCTCCACCAGAGGGCATTGAGCCCCTGTCTCTTCTAGTCCCCCACCCCCTTTAGTAACTTCAAATATACATATAGAGAATACAAGTTTAGGTATACTTAGATGAGTACTTCACTTTCAGATAAGATAAAATATAAAGTGGGTTGGATAAGAGAGTATGCATGTAATTATAAAGGAAACAGTTGACAAAGGAGATAAGACAAATCTTTACTTCCAGATATGGGTACTAGGAGACATACCTAGTTCATAATTCACAATATTGCTATATGGGCATCATCTTCTTGCTGTCCCTTGTGCTCTGACCCAGTGAGGATTCTGGGTGAATATGGAAAAGGGTATGGGCCCTGAAATCCCTGGACCACTGGCACACTCTGGCTGACTTCAGCCTCCTGCTATGCTAGATTCCTAACTGTACCCATCAGTGTGCATGTGCATAGCTGTCATCACTCTGGCACATCTCTCTGACTTGGGACTATCTGCCTCGTTAAGGTCATCCTATTTTACGTGATCCCATTGATAAGAACAAAATATAAGATGAGGCCCTGGTTTCATTTCCTTGAAGCCACAGTTTCCAAGAGTCTCTTTCTTAGTGGCACTGAGGACTTATTGCATTTATTTCTGCATTCTTAGCACTTCCCACGGTGTCTAATAGTGAAAAACACTCAATTTACATCCATCAAAGTTATAATTTTGAAGGCTTTGAAGCCAATATAAAGAATGCCTATAGTATGCATTCCTATTTTTAGAAACTCTAGATGTCCTAGGCTACAAATATGTAAAGTTACATATGTGTAAAAAAAAAAATCTAGTGGAGGATGTAAAAAATGGAAATAGTGAATTTGTTGTGTACAGTAGGTGGTGAATTCTCGGTTTTAACTTTAATTGTTGCCATTAAGTTATCTTTGTTGATTTTTAATGCAATATGAAGAAACAGCCATACAACGTTTAGCTATAAAAGAAAATATTCATGAGATCACCTCTCCAAAGATAGGCAGGACAAAAGAGCTGCTTCCTGGGTCATGTGGATTTATCATCTAGACTCTAATTTTGCTTCTTTCTAACTCTGAGAGTCTCAGGGGTATCTGGGATTCTGTCTGGAAATACAGGTGCTGTAGGAAATGGCCCAGCACTTCTGGAATTTTCTCCTTTTTCTCTCATGCCTTCTTTCAAGGTAACTGCAAAGTGTCCAGAGTTGTATAGGATCATCTTTCAACTGGCTTTTATCCTTCTTCTCCTGAGATAAGGCTCTAAATTACCCAAGCAGAAAACCAGGTAAGTTTAGCAGTTCCTTTCCCAGATTTTAGATCTAGAAAAGCCATTTCCACCTGAAAGGAAACAGGGATCCTTGGGAAAATGACTGATCACAGGCCCAGGACAGATTAAGCCAGGGCATGTGGAACATTCTGTCATGCAGAAAGCAAGAAAGCTAACCGAGACTACTGATAGCAGTGTGTCAACAGGACTCAAAAGTCAGCACAAAGAGGCTACCACTAGCCAAGAAAGAACAAATGAGTGCAGTGAGAACAAATAATGAACTGACAGAATATGTTTAAATTTATGACTTTGTAGCTTTCAAGGAAAAGAAAAAAGCACCCATTATTCATTTTTGGAGAATGCCAGGGAATCAATTCATTATTTTGAAAGGTAATACGTGAAGGGAAAGAAACTAGAATACCCTGCCTTTCCCTGTACTAACTATGCTGTTGCCAAATAGCTAGAGAGAGGAAATTCTCATGGTACAAGTATCTCAACCATTGCAGGAAATAACAGAAGTAGGATGTCAGCACTTAACAGTCGCTAGTGAATTCATTATACAGGTCTCATCAACAATGGCTGCTAACATTCCAGAAAGAGAGGCAACTAGTCTGTATGTGGTTGTCACCATTTATGAATTCCTCCTGCCAATAAATAAATAAAAGTTGAACTTGGGTCTGTATATCCAGCAGTTTAGGGGGCAGGTAGTGTGGAGGAAAACAGAGGGCCTGTCAACATGGGCTACAGATAATCAGGTCTAGATTATAAGAAACTCCATTATAGTCCAGATTTCAACAAGCACATCACCACGGAAAAGATTAACAAATGGGGAGAAAACCTATCAACTAAAAAAGAATTTACAGCCAATTGCTCCACTGCAGTGTACAGATTTTATTTGGATCTTGACTCAGACAAAAGAAAAACAGCAACAAACAATTTGAATCCTGACTGTGTATTTGGAATATAACTATATGTGAAAGCAGTATTTTCCGCTGTTTTAAAGCACTCATATTGAGAGACATAATGAGATCTTTTCAATGAAATGTGGTGACTGGTACTTGCTTCTGAAATAGGTGAGGCTGAGGGAAAATGGGCAGGGATTCACCTAAAGTGATTGACCATGTATTGAATGTGGAAGCTAGGTAGTGGATACATTGGTGGTTTCATTTATATAATTCTCTTTACTTTTGCATGTGATTGAAATCTTTAGTAGTAAAAAAAAAAAAAAGAAAGAAAGAAAAGTCTAGAACGTTAATAAAAAAATAAATGAAGCTCTCTCCTTATTCTTACAGTTGACGTTTAGAAAAAAAAAAAATGTCAAGGGAAGAATGGAGCTCTTACCTTCTCATTAGCTGGATAAAAACTCTTCTTGGTAGCCGGTACACAAAGGTGTCAAGGACAATCTTCAGGTAATTCAAAGATATAAAGCCACCTTTGGTGGGGTCCCCTGCACTCAGGGCTTTTTCAACATGTTCATAGGACTTCGAAAACTGTAAAATAAGAGTGTGGCATTCATAAACAGCAATTTCACGGAGCTTTCCAGTAATTTTATTTTTGCCAAAACCTCTTCTCATTTTCCTCTCCACTACCTGATCAAAAGGTTACCATGGCATGTACTGAACTTCAAATGTTTAATTGATGAGTTCACTACAAAACAGTATCCCCAGCCACAGCTACTCAGTTGACAAGGCAGACAAGTTACTCAGGGAAAAAAAAAAAAAAGCACAGATAATAGCTCTACCTCAACTTTTAGAGCTAAAAATACTCAGTGGATCTGCCAGTTTGATACATCTTTCTTAATATACTTTCAAGTTATTCCTACTGTGAACCCACACTAAGATTCTCCTGATTAAGTCAGGTCAATCAAACAAAAGAGCTGGCAACATTTTATTAAAAATAGAAGTAGATTTTACAGTAAGAAAAAAAATATTAACACAAGGACTGCATAAACATAGCACACATTGGGCATTTTTTTAATTATTCTTTTTTTATTGGAAGTTACAAAGAAAGAACCAGGGTGAATGATTTTGCTCTAGGGACTTCCAAAATGCAATAAAGTAGGTTAACCACTGATTTTTATATGATTCATAAAAATTCTAGGAAAATTGATTTTTATTTCCAAAGGTTTTCCTGCTGTTTATTATTGAGTAATAACGATATTCTCCGATATTTCCATCCCTCTCCACTATGACTGGATTAGGTTTTTTTCCTGCTAACTGGGAAAAGAATATAGGCAAAATGGCCATCCTTAGTGCAAAAAAAGTGACTTTAAAAAAAAAAAAACTGCTGGAACATGAAAATAGCTGCAAGAAGAGTCTCTATCCACTAGCAGCTTCATTAAAATCCCCTGAGGGTGCACAGGAACACAGGAAATTTAAGTAAAAGCTCTCTTAAAGCATTGAGATTATAGGGCCTAGCATTCAGGAAAAAAAAAATCACATGAAATGAACCCCGACTCAGTATACCCGTGTCTGTGGGCCACTGGAGGGAAGGTTCCTTGATCTCAATAACTTTCTTCTTTCAGGACAGTGCTTCAGACACAAACAGGAGCCATAAAAAGCAAAACCAAACAAACAAACAAAAGGGACAAGGAGTAAAACAGAAAACAGAAGTGTCTTTGTGACACCTGTGAGCCCTTAGGAATTTTCATTTTTACTGTTGCAGCGAAATTAAAGTAAAAACAAAACACAAGCAGTTTAGCAAAGTATCAAAAAGGACAGAAAGATCCCTGGAAGTCTCACTATCCACAATTTTTTGTATCCTGTGCCCAAAACTCCCAACATGATCATAAAGACATGTTTTAACACTTTATAAAAATGAGCCCCTACTAAACTTACAGGATTAGCTAATTATGTCTTTATTTAATAATATAATTGATGCACCTGATTGGTGCACATTACCACATTCAAGGATCCAGTTTCAAAGCCCGCTCCCCATCTGCAGTGAAGCAGTGAAGCAGGTGTCTCTCTTTCATTCTCTCTTTCAATCTCCCCTACCCGTCTCAACTTCTCTCTGTTCTATGAAATGAAAGCGAAAAAAAGGAAAAAATGGCTACCGGAATGGTAGATTCATTGTGCAGGCACTGAGCCCCAGTTATATATATATATATATATACCAATATATATGAATATATATACCAATATATACCAATATATACATACATATATATATTTGGGAGTAGGGTGGTAGCGCAGTGGGTTAAGTGCACATGGCACAAAGTGCAAGGACCGGGTAAGGATCCCCATTCGAACCTCCGGCTCCCCACCTGCAGAGGAGTCGCTTCACAGGTGGTGAAGCAGGTCTGCAGGTGTCTATCTTTCTCTCCCCCTCTCTGTCTTCCCCTTCTCTCTCCATTTCTCTCTGTCCTATCCAACAACAATGACATCAATAACAACAACAATAATAACTACAACAATAAAACAACAAGGACAACAAAAGGGAATAAATAAATAAATAAAAATTAACAAATATTTATATATATATATTCATGAAATGGTTCTCATCAGCATTATGTAATGTAGCTACATTACACTTTTCAGTGATATATAGGTGTCATAGTGTTAACAGACAAGCAGAAGGCAAATCCATTTTCCATGATTATACATCTAAATTTTATAAATGCTCAAGTAAATGAGGTTTCCCTTGTTATTTGGTATCACAAAACCCTTTCCTTTTCTGTCATGCCACTCAAGAAAAGCTGTACTTATGAACATGCTTGTCTAATATGTTTCTCCTTAATCTAAGGCCATATGATCTCCATGAAAGAGAACTATGTCTATTTTAATCACATCAGAGACCTAGAATGAAGCACAATTTGGCGTACAATTGACAGTCAACAAAGATGTGTTAAAATGAATATTTTTTTTACCATTAAAGAAATGTTCTTTTAAAATGTTGCAAATTGAAGCTGGCAAGATAGCTCACTGGGTTAATGCATCTGCATTGTTATGTGTAGAGCTAGGTCCCCACTGCCCTGGGGGAAACTTCAGTTCTATGGTATCTTTTCTTTTCTCCTTATGTCTCTCTGTGTCTTCCTCTTTCTATCTGGAAAAGTCAGCTCAGAGTGGTGAATCCCAAGCAGCAACAAAAATAAAAGATTGAAAAAAATGTTAAAAACTACTCATCACAACAGTAATAAAGGGAAATGAACATTAAAATCATAATGGAGAAGCTATTTCATCTGCATCAGACTGATGAAGATATAAGAATACAGCAATATCAATTACCGGCGAACAAGCAGAATAACAGAAACTCCTCACTTGCTTCTGTTGGGTGTCTATATTATTTTTTGGAAAGCATGGACATCTATACCTATGTTCAGAGCAGCACAATTCATAATAGCTAAAACCTAGAAGCAACCCATCACTTTCCTGCATGCTTCTCTCAATTCACACCAAATGATATTGCATTGGCCAATCCCAACCTAATCAATGCAATGAGTACCACCTCAGCATGCTTTACTTCAGACTGCGTCCAGAGACTTCAGGTGTGGAATGACAACCCTTCAGCTTCATTACTTAGGTGAGACCTTTCCTTTCATAGTATTCTCTAATTCCATTCCAGGTGGTTCACTTCCTAACAAAGTCCCAAGACCTAGATATAGACCAGGTCCCCTGAGCTAGAGCATATGTTCACAGGTATGCATAAACTAGGGCAAAATATATACCTGAAAGCAAAAGTACACAATAGTCTGCAGTGTGTACCCCCCAACACTTCATCTGCACTATTCCAGCCTTTAGGTCCATGATTGTTCAACAATTTGTTTGGCTTTGTATATTAACTCTCTTTTCAGCCACCAGGTTCCAGATGCCAGCATGATGCCAACCAGACTTCCTTGGACAGATGATCCCACCAATGTGTCCTGGAAATCAGCTTCTCCAGAGCCCCACCCTACTAGGGAAAGTGAGAGGCAGGCTGGGAGTATGGATCAACTGACCAATCAATGCCCATGTTCAGCAGGGAAGCAATTACAGAAGCCAGACCTTCCACCTTCTGCATCCCACAATGACCTTGGGTCCATACTCCCAGAGGGATAAAGGATAGGAAAGCTGGGAGTCGGGCTGTAGCGCAGCGGGTTAAGCGCAGGTGGCGCAAAGCACAAGGACCGGCATAAGGATCCCGGTTCGAACCCCGACTCCCCACCTGCAGGGGAGTCGCTTCACAGGTGGTGAAGCCGGTCTGAAGGTGTCTATCTTTCTCTCCTCCTCTCTGTCTTCCCCTCCTCTCTCCATTTCTCTCTGTCCTATCCAACAACAATGACAACAATAATAATAACTACAACAATAAAACAACAAGGACAGCAAAAGGGAATAAATAAATAAAATAAAATATTTTTAAAAAAAAGAATAGGAAAGCTATCAGGGGAGTGGATGGGATACGGAGATCTGGTGGTGGGAATTGTGTGGAGTTGTACCCCTCTTATCCTATGGTTTTATTAATGTCTCCTTTTTTAAATAAAAAAAAATATGAGCTATCTAAAGGGAAGGCTTGAAGACAAGATAACATGACAATAAGAAAGATGAGAAGGGATATTTCAAAGCTAAGAAAATAGAAAACAAAAAATAATACCATTACAGGAAGTAATAAATTGGAAAGTAGATTTTAAGACAAGGATGAAATTAAAGTTAATAGTAAAGCAATGAATTGAATGAGTCTTCCTTAATGAAGGGAAAGTAAAAAACCAAAAGGATTAAAGCCACTAGAGAGAAGATACTAGATACTGAGAAAAGGCAAAGATGATCTATTATAAGCAGAACTGGGGGGGGGTCGGGCGGTGGCGCAGTGGGTTAAGCACATGTGGCGCAAAGCGCAGGGACCGGCGTAAGGATCCCTGTTCGAGCCCCCGGCTCCCCACCTGCAGGGGAGTCGCTTCACAGGCGGTGAAGCAGGTCTGCAGGTGTCTATCTTTCTCTCCCCTTCTCTGTCTTCCCCTCCTCTCTCCATTTCTCTCTGTCCTATCCAACAACGAATTGCGTCAACAAGGGCAATAACAATAGCCACAACGAAGCTACAACAAGGGCAACAAAAGGGGGGAAAAATGGCCTCCAGGAGCGGTGGACTCATGGTGCAGGCACCGAGGCCAGCAATAACCCTGGAGGAGGAAAAAAAATAAAATAAGCAGAACTGGGAATACCACTGATGGGAAAGAAGATGAAAGGAATAAGGGAGGGGAGAGAAGGAAGGAGACTTAATGTTAAGACAAAAGGAAAAAATATATTCCTGAAATCAAGGAAGAGCTAAATCAAAAGAATACAACCATCTATGTTCTAGGTAACTTGACAAAGTACTCCATGCCAAGACAATTTAGCTTTACTTTGTAATTTTTCAAGTGTCAAGAAAAATACCTTAGGAATTCAGATAGGAGAAAATAAAAACCACAAACAAGACAAATGGGGGGGGGAACCCCAACAGCTGACCTCAGGCCTCTTCTAAGAAAATCCAATGCCAGAGACCATGGAAAAATAGAACAGCTAGAAAAAGAATGTATGCTAGAAGAAAAATATGCAGCCAAATTGTTATTCCAGTAGAGACCAGAGGCGGACAGTCTAAAGCAAAAGGAATAAAGTCCTTGTGAGCCTTTCTTAAGGAAATTACTTGGCAATAAAACCTAACCAAGCAAAGAATAAATCATACTAAAGAATTCTGAAAGGGATTAACTGTGGGAAGCATTGAATCATAGTGGTATGCATCAAACCTATATAAATACAAAATGAAAGCAAAACAACTGGCAGATGCTGGTAACAGAACAGGGTATAAACATTGAAAACTCAGTGTAAGACCAAGTATCAATACCAACAATTGTGAGGTGGGAGGGAGGGAAGGGGGAAAAGCACCCGAAGTGCCTATCATTGTGAACAGAGTCAGCCCCCACAGCAAACAGGACATCTTTCAAAAATGGTGTCATTTCTCCAGTTTTTAATAGTTTGTTTTCTTCATCTCATTTCTTTCCTCAAAGTCCCTTCTGGGTACTCGATATCTCTGTGTAGATTTCTCCAAAGTTCAGAAGCTCTGTGGGACATTACCATCAGCTAGAAGGCTGAAGCTATTGACTCCTGAGCTTACTGACCGGAGGGTTCTTTGGGCAAGCTGATACAACCTCAGCAAGCCTTACCCCATGAAGCTAGGATGGCAATAGCACCTGGGGCAGCTGTGCTGTGAAGACTGACTAGGAGAACACCTGCAAAATGCTTAGAACGCTGTCCAGCACATGTAGCCCTATGAAAGGGTTAGTCATGAGATGATGGTGTTTCTTCTATTGCATCTAGGGAAATAAATTCAATGTGCCTTCTTTGTTAAAAAAAAAAGGGGGGGGCGGAGTATGAATGATTCTCTTCCTATACAATTATTTCTACACACCCTCTGATGCAGCCATCCTTCTACTGATAGGAATAAAGATAGGGTTAGAACTATGTTTACCAAATGCTGCCTTAGAGTATTTTTAGGTAACAGATGTTGAATGACTTCTTTCTTTCTTCTTTGTACTTTTCAGACATCCTTACATAAGTTTGTGTATGATGGCCATATATTTGGTAATGGTCATGTTTTTATGAAAACAGTAACTTCAAACACAAGAGAAAGCAAGTTCAGAACTAGGAATAACAAAGAAGATCACCTGGGACCACAACAAGACAGGACTAGAATGACTTTGGGAACCCACCAAATAACTGGTGAGTGCAAATATGTGTGGCTAGTAGATAGAGAGGAGCCTAAGGAGAGAATGCGGCTGGTAACAGTCTGGCAGTTTACTGGTTGAGGCACCACCTTCAGTCTGTTTTGCCAACAAAAAGATTGCTGACCCTGCAGGTGGGGAGCCAGGGGCTTGAACCGGGATCCTTATGCCAGTCCTTGTGCTTTGTGCCATGTGCACTTAACCCACTGCGCTACCACCCAACTCTCTCTCTCTCTCCTTCTTTATCTCCCCTCCCCTCTCAATTTCTCTCAGTCTCCATCCAGTAATAAATAAGTAAATAAGATTAAAAAAAAAAAAAAAAAGACTACTGAAAGGAGGAGAGGACTCCCCTAAGACTCACCAAATGCAACTGTGAGTCTCCATTGCTACTGCCTCTCAGAGGCTGGAGCAGCAGGAGGGAGGCCCTGCGCTGACATGGGGGGTTGGGGGGGACAGAGAACTGACCAGGAAACTCAGGAGAAGATCTATACTTGGTGACCTAGTAGTGGGGCTGTAGAGTGGGAGCCTTTCCACATTATTCTCCTGATGAGAAGATGGTGAATAATTGTCTCAGAATCTACAGACTATAAACGGGACTTATTTAGACACTAGCAGGACCCACAGTGCTGTCCAGCTTAGCAGAGAAGCTGAATTGAGCTGGAAGCTTTGGATCCTTGGTGTGAGAGTCTCTTTGCATAACCACTGTGCTATCTCTCCCCCACCCTGCTTTCTCTCTTGGTCAGGAGTGAATGATTAAGCTAAGAAGCCAGTAGGCTTTTTTATAGTTTAAAAGCCCTTTTTTATAGTTTAAAAGCCCCTTTTTTATAGTGAAGAAAAAAAAAAAAGAGGCTTTAACAGCCGCTGTGCTCCAACTCAGGGATTAAAATATTGAAACTGTTAATTTTCACAAGTGTGAACTCTTTAAGTACCTTACTTAGACATAAGTCAATCCAGGCAAGACTGATCAGTAAATTGAAAAGTACTGAGAGAGGGACCTTATAACATACTATATAGAATGGTTAAACCAACGAGAAGAAATATTGAAGAAATGAACTAGGACAGAAGTCAAGCTAAAAGCCCCCCAAAGATTGAAGCACAGACTAATGAGGACAACATCCAAATGCTAGCTAAGGAAATAGTCACAGGAGTGAGTAAAGAGTTTGAAAGAATTGTCATCAGAAATGCAGAAACAACAAATGACTCTGGAAGAAAACACTAATTATCTCAAGGTTATTAGAGACCTGAAAGCTGAATTAGCTGAGCTAAGAACACAACTAACTGAACAAGCTAAAACAGTATCACAACAGGGTAACAAAATAGATGAACTCCAGAAAACAGTAGAGGGGAGAGGGAATATAATAAATGAGGCTGAAAACAGAATTAGCAAGATTAAGGACAAATTAGAGACAACTAAAAAAATAAGAGACCTCAGAAAGAGATTAAGAGATACTGAAAACAACAACAGAGACATATGGGATGACTTCAAAAGAAATAATACATGCATTATTGGCTTACCTGAGGAAGAAAGAGAGGGAGGGGAATAAAGCATTCTTTAGGACATAATAGCTGAGAACTTCTCTAGTCTAGACAACATAAAAAACATAAAGGTTCAAGAAGCCCAGAGGGTCCCTGAAACAAACAGAATTAACCTAGACTTAAAGATACCAAGACACATCATATTTAGAATGAAAAGGAATAAGGATAAAGAAAGAATGTGTGAGTTGGGTGGTAGTGCAGCAGGTTAAGTGCACATGGCACAAACCACAAGGACCAGTGTAAGTATCCTGGTTTGAGACCCTGGCTCCCCACTTGCAGGGCAGTAGCTTCACAAGTGGTGAAACAGGTCTGCAGATGTCTATCTTTCTCTCCCCCTCTCTGTCTTCCTCTCCTCTCTCCATTTCTCTCTGTCCTATCCAACAACAACAATAATAACTACAACAATAAAACAACAAGGGCAACAAAAAGGAATAAATACAATAAATATAAAAAAACTAAAAAAAGAAATAATGCAGGTTACAAGCTTTTTGGCCCTCAGACAATAATAATTACTAGATAATTTACTCCCCACCCCCACCACTTTTACAGGAATGCCTAGATGATATGTCAAACTCACACATAAAATAGGTGCATTGGGTTGGTCTATTTGAATGTACCAGCATCATATTTGATGTACCAGCATCATATTTCTTTTAAAAAAATTGAAGGAGGGGGTCAGGCAGTGGTGCACCTGGTTAAGTGCACACATTACAGTGTACAAGGACCCAGGTTCTAGCCCCTGGTGCCCACCTTCATGAGTGGTGAAGCAGAGCTGCAGGTGTATTTCTGCCTTTCTTCCTCTCTGTCTCTCTCTCCCCCCTCAATTGCTCTCTGTCTCTATCCAATAATAAGTAAAAATGGTTTTTATTTCTTTATTGGGGGATTAATGTTTTACATTTGACCATAAATACAACAGTTTGTACATGCATAACAATTCCCAGTTTTCCACATAACAAGTCAATCCCCACTAAGTCCCCTGTCATAAGTAAAAATATATTTTTTTAATCTTTTTATTGGGGGGTCAGGTGGTAGCACAATGGTTAAGCAAACAAAGACTGGAGTAAGGGTTCTGGTTGGAACTCCCGGCTCCCCACCTGTAGGGGAGTTGCTTCACAAGCGGTGAAGCAGGTCTACAGGTGTCTTTCTCTCTGTCTTCCCCTCCTCTCTCCATTTCTCTCTGCACTATCCAATAACTATGACATCAGTAACAACAACAATAATAACCACAACAATGTTAAACAACAAGGGCAACAAAAGTGGGAAAAAAATAGCCTCTAGGAGCAGCAGATTCATGGTGCAGGCACCAAGCCCCAGCAATAACCCTGGAGGCAAAAAAAAAAAAATCTTTTTATTTATTTATTATTGGATAGAGACAAAGAAATTGAGAGGGAAAGGAGGAGAGAGAGAGGGAGAGAGACAGATACCTGCAGCCCTGCTTCACTACTCATGAAATTTTTCCCTGCAGGGGACCAGGGGCTTGAACCCTGTGTTATTTTGCACTGTAATGTGTGGGCTTACCCAGGTGCACCATAGCCTGGCCCTCCTGTTACATAATCTTAGTTACTGTGCCTCAAAGTAATTTATTACAAATGGCAGAAGAAACATTCTACTACATATTTTTAAAAGATTATATATAGGAGGCCAGGCAGTAGTGTACCAGGTTAAGTGCACATAGTATGAAGTGCACAGGCCAGTGCAAGGATCCCAGTTCGAGCCCTTGGCTCCCCACCTGCAAGAGGGTCACTTCACAAGCAGAGGAGCAGGTCTGCAGGTGTCTATCTTTCTCTCCCCCTCTCTGTCTTCCCCTCCTCTCTCCATTTCTCTCTGTCCTATCCAATAACAACAACAACAAAATGGAAAAAAATGGCTGCCAGGAGCAGTGGATTTACCGAGCCCCAGTGATAAACCTGGAGGAAAAAAAATTATATATAAAGGGTGGGGGTAGATAGCATAATAGTTATGCAAAGAGACTCTCATGCCTGAGGCTCCAAAGTCCCAGGTTCAATTCCCATCCTCACCATATACCAGAGCTGAGCAGTGCTCTGGTTAAAAAAAAAGAGCAGATGGAGTAGGTTCAAACAGTGGCACACCTGATTAAGTACATTCCCTTCCTCTTTTTTTTAAAGTTTTTTTAATTTTTATTTTTTTGGTATTATCTATTTATTTACTGGATAGAGACAGCCAGAAATTGAAAGGGAAGGAGGTGGGAGAGAGGAAGGAAGACAGAGAGACACCTAAAGTTCTGCTTCACCGCTTGCAAAGTTTTCCCTCTGAAGGGGGAGACTGGGGGCTCAAACATGGGTCTTGAGCATTGTTAACATGTGCACTCAACCAGGTGCGCCACCATACCACCCCTCTTTCCCTTTCTCTATCTCCCCCTCTCCTTTCAATTTCTCTCTGTCTCTGTCCAATAATAAATAAATTAAAATATTTTTTAAAAGATTATAGAGATAGATAGAGGTAGGTAATCAATTATATAGGGAAAGCAGGCACAAATCTGAATCTTCTGTTTTTTAATATAATTTTAATCCCCCCTCTTTTAAATATTTATTTATTCCCTTTTGTTGCCCTTGTTTTTTTATTGTTGTTGTAATTGCTGTTGTTGGTGGTGGATAAGATGGAGAGAAATGGAGAGAGGAGGGGAAGACAGAGAGGAGGAGAGAAAGATAGACACCTGCAGACCTGCTTCACTGCCTGTGAAGCAAACCCCCTGCAGGTGGGGAGCCAGGAGCTCGAACCAGGATTCTTACGCCAGTCCTTGCACTTTGTGCCACATGCGCTTAACCCACTGTGCTACCACCTGACTCCCCTGAATCTTCTAATCCAAAGAATGCAAAAAAAAAAAAACCCTTCGTTTACATTTTCCTTTATTTTATTCAATATGTAATTAGTTGAATTATGTCTTTACATAATCTGTCTTAAATGCTTATTAGGTTGAGTATGTGAAGACCACAAAGAAGGAATGAACACTCTCTTTACCATTGTTACTGGCATCAGTGTTCTGTGCTTTTGTTTTTCATTCTGTAGGGCTTTACCACTCCAGGTTAATTTTTCCAGATGAGCAAGAGAGAGGGAGAGTGGGAAAGACACCAAGGCACTAAGGCTTTCCCTAGTGAAGTGGGGGGTGGGCTCAAACCTGGGTCTTTTGCATGGCAGACCAGATGCCTTCCCAGGTGAGCCATCTTGCACCTCTCAGCGTACTGCTTCTGGTGGGAGATGCAGGAGCTGCCAGGGCTTGGGGAGGTTCAGGGAGGACACTTCACAGCAATGTCTAAACCTGATGATTTTCCATTGCTATCAACTTCAGGTGAGTCTGGTGTTTTAGGAGGGAACATCATTCTTACCTCTTGGCAAAAAATATTCTTAATTTCATCTAAGGAGTAATTTTTCCAGATATCTTCAGATGAGACAGAACTGGGGAGATACTCCTTTTTGGAATATTTGGTTTGTTGATTTCCCAGTGAATCCTCTATTGAAACAAAATCACTTCAGTTAATTAACACTGCCAAAGGTGCATTTACCTATTGTTTCTTTTACATCACAACCTGTCTGATAAAAATTAATATCTCAATAGACTGAAGATATCATAATGATGTGCTACATGGTGCCAGCAGAATTATTTTTGCCACTAGAGCTACTGTTCTCTCTTCCTCTCTCCTTCCTCCTCTCTCAATTTCTCTCTGTCCTATCCAGTAAAAATAAACAGAGAAAGAAAGAAAGAAGGAAAGATAGAAAGAAAGGCAAGCACCAGGAGCAATGGATTCATAGTGCAGGCACCAAGCCTCAGCAATAACCCTGGAGGCAAAAAAGAAAATCACTCTAGAAAAATTAGATGCAGTATAGAACGTATTTGTCTATGTGCATTTCTCAGTGGGAGTTCAAAGTCAGTAAGTTCCAGAAACTCTGAAGCAGCACAAAGGTAAAGAGTTCTGGCCCTTGAAACAAACCGCCTGGACCCCACTACTGGCTCTACCACTAGTTGTGTGATCTTGAGATTTTTGGTCTATGTGCAAAAGGAAATGGCAGATGGCATCTCTGCCAGAGTAGTTGTGAGGATTAGAAGACATGCTGAATGTATGTCCCTGACACTCAGTCCACAGGCAATATAAATATTAGTTCCACCCTGACTAATAAGACAAAAAATTTTATATCAGGAGACATGGGAAAATAGTATCAATTAGTGAGTTAAACTCAGAAACTACATGATAGAACTCAGAAGCAAGTGAGACTAACATTTCCAGGTTGAGGGTTTTGAACTGATAGGCTGGCAGAGGGGCTGGTGCTGGTGGGGGTGACTCATATTTTCCCACTGCACACCAGTAAGTAGGTCTCTGCATAGAACTTTAGTGTGATGTGGCTTGCAGCTCTCAACTACTATAGCTTTCATTAAGAACACTTGCAGAATGGCTTGCCTCCTGGGGGCCGGGCAGTGGCATAACTGATAAGCACACACATTACCATGCACAAGGACCCAGGCTCAAGGCCCCACTCCCCACTTGCAATAGGAGGGAACACTTAACAAGCCATGAAGCAGGTCGACAGGTGTCTGTATTTCTCTCTTTCTCTCTTCCTCTCTCTCTCTCTCTCTCTATCAAAAAACAAAATAGAAAGTATATAGGAAAAAAAAAGGAAAAAATAGCTACCAGGAGCTATTCATAACCAGCACCAACCCCTAATGATAACCCTGGTAGCAATAAAATAAATAAATAAAATTTAAAAAATACTTTCCTTTTAACTAATGGATTTGCGTTTCAATCATGGAAGTTACAGGATGCATTGCAGAAATAGATGTAAGAATTTATTTTAAGGTGGCCTCTCTGATTGGGGTACAGAAGACAGATTGGAATGGGCCTGTGCTGTAGATGATGCCAAGTAAAAGGCAGTAGTAAGAACTTAAGTTAGTGCTATAAGAACAGGACATACAGAAGAATAATTAGAAACATGTAAAACCAGTAGGACAAAGATTGCAGGTGTTATACCCCTCAAGGAAAACACAGACTGGAGCTTGTGAATACAGAAAAAAAAAAAAAAGACAAGGGCCAGGTGGTAGTACACCTGGTTGAGCACACATGTTACAATGTCCAAGGTCTTAGGTTCAAGCTCCTGATCCCCACCTGCAGGGGGAAAGGTTTCCAAGTGGTGAAGCAGGACTTCAAGTCTTGGTCTCTCTCTCTCTCTCTCTCTCTCTCTCTTTCTCTCTCTTTCTCTATCTATCTTGTCTTTCTCCCTATTTCTCCATTCCCTCTGGATTTCCAACTATCTCTAATAAGTAAATAAAGATAGTAGAAAAATTTTTTTTAAAAAAGACAAAGAGAATAAAGGAGTTCAAGAAAATATAATACAGAAGACAAAGACACTCCAATAAGGACAGACTGTAACACTGAAATTAAAAGTCTGAAAAACTAAACAGAAGATCTTCTCAAAGATAGATGATATTACTAAAAATAGTGAAATGAAAAAAAATTGACTTTGCAGACTGAAAACACTGTTTTGGAAAACTGATGCAGAAGATTCAATGGCAAAACATATTCTGTCTTCACTACAGAAATTAAGGGACAAACCATTTTTTAGGCAATGAGCTAGAAAAAGTCAGTCACTAACAAGGGAAGATAATGGGCCGTTCTCAGTCAAACGACACTGTTAAGGTTCTTGGATGTTCTTAAGAGGAAAAACAAATGAGCAGAAAATATTAAATCCAGCCAAGATGTATGCAGCGTTTCTTTTGCAACTTCAGTTCTTCTGGTAAACTCAAGCAAAAGCTTATATAAGTATAAAGATTTACATAAGATAACATCTGTGTGAACCCGTTACTATCTGACTCTCCTCCCCATATCTCTGTATGCAAAGATGCCAAAAATAACCCCAGTTGGCTATTTCTGGGCAGTAGGATTGCTTTTAACTGCTGACATCATTCCTCTTACTCATCTGCATCAGTGTCCACCTATGAGGTGCAGCAGTGAATAGGAAGAAGCAGTCCAGGAATGCACCTAGCCACTCAGTGCCTGGCGTGGAACAATATTCCTTAGGTGAAGTCAAGTAGTGGTTAGCATATTAGGCATTCAAAATTGTGATGAAAATCCTCTATATGGGGGTAGAGGTGAGCCTTGTGGTCCTAGTGCATAGTGCATGGGGAGATGAAGAATTGTACCCAAGTGTCAACAGCTACACTGTAAACCATTAACCGCCCCTAATAAAATTCAAAAAAAAAAAACTTTATAACCAAGCTTAGGCTCAACACCACTCATTTAAGCTGAAAACCTACTCAAACATGCCCTGCCCCAGGGCTCTTGGGCCAAAATGTCCTAATTCCCTTTGCTGGCATCAGCTCACTGTGGGTTCTGCTCCTGCAAAGGGGGCCCTAGCTCTGCACCAGTCACCCCTCCTCCACCTGTGAATATCCCATGGCATTCTGTTCTCAGCGCACAGGCATTTCAATAGAACACCTTGGAAGTGAATTGTTCAAACCTCAACACCACCATGAACTAGCTGTGCAACTTCAGGAAATTTATCTAGTGCCCCTGAGTCCAAGTTTTCTCATCTGAAAAATGGGTTCACATAAAGCCACTGAGAGCACTAAAAAATTAATATTTATAAAGACTTTACACAGAATACAACAGATGTTCATATTACTATCTATTTACATGATTTATCTTGCCTTCCCTTCTCTGGCATATACAAACACTATAAATATATATGTGCACATACTGAAGACACTTTTTCATTACTGGGCTTCACCACTCTGGGTTGATTTTTCCAGATAAAAAGAGAGAGAGAAACAATTAATCCCCCAATAAAAAAGGGGGAGGGGGAAGGACACTACAGCACCAAAGCTTCCTCCAGTGCAGTGGGGGTGGGCTACAGCTGGGCTTGTGCACATGAAAAATCAGGTACACAGGCCACCCCTTCATCCAGGGCCTAGTCAGGGAATCCTTGAATTCCCATATAGATATGATGGGCCTAGAGCTCTAACAGGTCCCTCTCCCCATCAGCACTGTTCACCTCCATCAGCAACAACATCATAAACCCTCTTGTGGACTTCTGCAAGACCTTGTCCTCAATGTAGAACAACAGTGGTAGAAATTGCCCCACCCTCCAAAGGGAGGCTGCGTCAACATACTCTGCCGCTCGAGGACAACTGGACCCGAAATGAGCGCAGCCTAGAATGAATGTTCCTAGCCATGACCAGGGAATGTGAGCTGAGACCTACAGGGATGCAGAGGTTACACAGCCTCCTATACTAAATATGAAGAGATATGGGCCCTAGGTCACATCAGTGGGGTTTATAGTTAATGGCATTTATATACTTTTCCCATATTTGGGAGCTTCTCTCTGCCCTTATCCAGCTTTCTAGTCCTATTCCGAACTCTGACACAATCTCCCTCAGATAATACCTTTAGCCCATCTGCATTTTAGCTGTTGGGCTCAGGCAAAAATTAGTAAAGGCATGGGACCCTTGGAATATACCTAAAATAGACTTCCTAGATCCTTCTAACATGAAGATTCCAAATTTCATCTCTTTTTCTTTTTCCTCCAGGTTTATCGCTGGGGCTCAGTGCCTGCACTATGAATCCACTGCTCCTGGAGGCTATTTATTGCCCTTGTTGTTTTTATAGTTGCTGTTGTTATTATAATTGTTGTTGCCATTGCTGTAGTTGTTGTCAGATAGGACAGAGAGAAATCAAGAGAGGAGGGGAAGATAGAGAGGGGGAGAAAAAGATAGACACTTGCACACCTCCTTCACTGCTTGTGGGGAGTCGAGGGCTTAAGCGGGGATTCTTTTATTTATTTATAAAATGGAAATATTGACAAGACCATAGGATGAGAGGGGTACAATTCCACACAGTTCCCACCACCAGAACTCCATATCCCATCCCCTCCCTTGATAGTTTTCTTATTCTTTATCCCTCTGGGAGTATGGACCCAGGATCATTATAGGGTGCAGAAGGTGGGAGGTCTGGCTTCTGTAATTGCTTCTCTGCTGAACATGGGTGTTGGCAGATTGATCCATACTCCCAGCCTACCTCTCTCTTTCCCTAGTGGGACAGGGGTCTCGAGACATGGGGCTCCAAGACACATTGGTGGGGTCATCTGCCCAGGGAAGTTAGGTTGGCATCATGGTAGTATCTGGAACTTGGTGGCTGAAAAAGAGTTAAGATATAAAAGCCAAACAAATTGTTGACTAGTCATGAAGCTATAGGCAAGAGTACTGCAGATGAAGATTTGGGGTCTCAGTTTTGGAAAAAGCTAGTGGGTCGATTTTAGGTCTATTCCAAGGGGCCCATGACTTTAATAGTTTTTGCCTGAGCCTGACATCTGATATGCAGGTGGATCCAAGTTATTGTCTGGGGAGATGGTGTCACAGTTGGAAAAAGGACTAGAGAGCTGGATCAGGGAAGAGAGTAGCTCCCAAATATGGAAAAAATATGTAAATATTGTTAAGTGTAAACCCCACTGATTTTATCTGGGGCCCATATTCAGCACAGGAGCCTATGTTACCTCTGAATCCCAGTACATCTGAGCTCACATTCTATGGTCATGGCTAGGAACATTCTAGGCTGCACTAATTTCAGGACCCATATTCCTCAAGCGGTAGGTAGAGTATGTTGTCCAACCTCCCTTCAGAGAATGGAACAGTCCCTACCATTGTTGATTCACACTGAGGGCAAGGTCCTATAGGAGCAAAATGGGTCCATTTTATTGTTCCTGATGGAGATGACCTGTGACAGTGGCAAGAGGGATCTTTTAGAGATCTAGGCCTATCATGTCTGTGTGGGAATCTCAGGACTTTCTGACTAGGGCCCCAGATGATAGGGTGGACTGGTAGTGACTAAAGAGTCATCATTAAAGTGTGCCATTCTCTTGCCCTTATTCAGCTTTTGTAGTCCTTACTTTGTCTGACAAGGTTAGCTTTGGAGTAATTGAGGGAAGTGTAATGGGAGGTAGGTGAGGAGGTCTAAGTAGGACTAAGTAGAGACTATTTGATTAGGTACTTTATGGTGTCTTTTTAGGTCTTTCTAGTTGCTTGCTGCATTTATTGACTCACTGCAAACTATTGTGCACTTTAGCTTTAAGGTAAATATTTTCCCCTAATTTATGGATACATGTATATGTGCCCTATCTCATGGGCCCTGGTCTATATCTAGGTTTTGAGGTTTTGTTAAGAAGTGCACCACCTGAACTGGAATTAAGGAGTTCTATGAGCTAGGAAAGGTCTCACCAGAGTAATGAAGCGAAAGGGTTGACATTCCACGCGTGATGTCTCTGACGTCTCTGACACAGTCCTAAGTAAAAGATGCTGATGTGGCACTGGTTGCATTGATTAGGCTGGGATGAGCAGTATCAGTTGGTATAAATTGAGAGAAGCATGTAGGAAAGTGAGCCCCACCCTAGAGGTTAAAGGACTGGGAGAAATATGGGCTTTATAGAGAAAGGGGAAGGTTCCTACTGTCTTAGGTTTTTTTTTAATTTTTATTATTTTTATTTATTTATTGGATAGAGACAGCAAGAAATTGAGAAGGAAGAGGTGAGAGAGAGAGGGAGAGTGACAGAGACACCTGAAACACTGCTTCTCCATTTACAAAGTTCTTCCCCTGCAGGTGGGGGTGGGGGGCTTGAACCTGGGTCCTTGCACATTGTGATATATGCACTCAACCAGGTGCTCTACCACCTGGTCCCTCTCTTAGGGTTTAAGAAGGCAACAGATAGTTATTGCTATAGCCGAATTATTTGACAACTGGGTTAACTTTGTAAATCCCATTGTTAGGATTTGCTGGATCATACTAGACCTCGCCATAATTTGTGTTCTTTTATGCTATTTATATATAGCTGTATCTTATAAAGTAATGCCACCTTCCATGTGCGCTTAACCCAGTGTGCTACCACCCAGCCCCCCAAATTTCATCTCTTATACTTTTACCTTTAGGTCCCTGATTATTAAACAAATTGTTCTGCTCTATATCTTAATGCTTTTTGGCCACCAAGCTGCAGATGCTACCATGATGCCAACCTGACTACCCTGGGCAGATAACCGCACCAGTGTGTCCTGGAACCTCACCTCCCCAGAGCCCTACCCCACTAGAGAAAAACAGAAATAGGCTGGGAGTATGGATCAACCTGCTAACAGCTATGCACAGCAGAGAAGCAATTACAGAAGCTAGACCTTTCACCTTCTGCACTCCATAAAGATCTTTGTTTAGCCCACACTCCCAGAGGGATAAAGAATAGGGAACTTCCAATGAAGAGGAGGGGATATGAAACTCTGGTGGTGGGAACTGTATGAAATTGTACCCCTCTTATACCACAATCTTGTCAATCACTATTAAATCACTAATAAAATAAATAAATAAAAATAAATCAAGCAAGTAAACTATCAAGGTAAGTTATATTTTGCCAGCATACAGACGGGATGCATTGGATCGACCTTCTCGTGGTGCATCCTGTGAGTACCCATTCATTGGGGAAACTGACGATCCTTCCTAGCCGACTGAATCCACATGGATCCCAGTCACTTTCAAAGCCATTGACTGGCTACGGAAGAAGGGCAAACGCTAGAAGAAGAAGAAGAAGAAGAAGAAGAAGAAGAAGAAGAAGAAGAAGAAGAAGAAGAAGAAGAAGAAGCATACAGACACAGACACACATACGCGTGCGCACACACACACACACACACACACACACACACAAACTTTAAAGACATTGTACTTCGTTTGACTTACTCCCCAGCGAATGACTAAGTACTGTAGGGACTTGGATACAAACTACTGAAACATAAGGAGTGAAAGAGATCTTGTAATATCATCTTGTCTTTTAATACCTAAAAACTGGGACACATCAAAGAGATACAATGAAGATCTGCTTTGTGGAATTAAACTGAAACTAGTAACAACCCACACTGAGCAAGCCAGACACAGGTAGCAGAGGCATGAAACAGCTTGTTTCATTTGATCAGAGACCTGGAAGAGGACATCTCCAACCACAGACACTACATTTATCCCCAAAGAACAGGGCCCTCTCCAGAACTCTCAAGAATTCTCCAGTAGGTCAACAATGCTAGCCACTGTGTGGGTGAGGCTGGAACAGACACTACCAGCACAAAGACCAGTGTTCATTCTCATAAGGCTAGATGACTGTGTGAGCTGACTGTGCAGGTCTTATAGAAATGGATCAACTACTTGACTATTTTCCCCCTTTCTATTACAATTTTTCTCATCATCAAAGTAATACAATACACATTCATTGTCAAAAACTGTTTAAAACATAGAAGCAGCAGAAAGAACAAAACAACACCCAAAGCCATAGCACTTAAAGACAGTCTGTATTTTGGAATCTCTTTCCAGTTATTTACTTATTTTCCATGCCATCATTAAGTCAGTAGAAATCCTTATTTCACTATGTGGAGATGTTAATCCTACTAGATATTTATGTTATTCTTACAGATAATGATGCCATGATAATCTCTGTGGATAATGTATTTTCCATATTTACAAGCTATTTCTTTAGGTCAGATTCAAAGAAGAGGAATTACCATGCCAAAGGATACTGAAACCTCTACCCATATGCTGTAAAAAAAAATACTTACCTTGATTTTCTAAATAATATCTAAGGTTCAAAGCAGTATTTGTACTGAGGTCCTTCATAAAAGCATTGTAATTCACTGCAGCATCTTTATCAATGTTGTAGTGTTTTGCAAACCTGAAATAGAAATAGTCTCTAGTAACCAGAATGTATGATAGAGAGAATCTAAAATGAAGTTGAGTCCATTATAAAGGCATCCTTTGTATTTGGGTTGACCTTCATTTTAATGTGTGTTTCTGACTACAATTGGAATTAAAAAGTGAATCCTAGTAAAAATTACTGTGAGACACATACTTGAAGCCATCACTTTACTTAGCTTACTGAAGGATGCATGGAGATTAGCAAGGCCCAGGGACAGAAATGCCCCTGCCTGCCACAACTAAGGGGTCTTCTCCCTTCCCTGGCAGGAGTAGGAATCAGGGGACTTAAATTATACAAGAGCATTTCCCCACCAAGGAGGCAAAAGAAGAGCCCACTAGTTAATAACTGAGGGGTGTGGATCTGGGTTGCGAATCTGTTAGCATAAAACTTCTATAATCACTGACATTTACAGCTTGTTGGAAGTGAAGAACACAGCCCCTCTTCTTGATCAAATATCTCACTTTACAGGGAGGAAATGAGGCCCACAGGAGGTATGTGGGGTTGAAAACAGTGAACAGCAAAAAGTCAAAGCTTTTTTTTTTAAGCATGCTATGGGTGTGTGTGTGTGTGTGTGTGTGTGTGTGTGTGTGTGTGTGTGTGTGCTTAAACACTTAACCACTGCCAATCCCTAAAATAAATATTGAGATATTCTTTTAAAAAGATAAATAGGACATTTGGGTTGTTTTTCTTTGTAAAATGGATTTTCTATTCTTCAAATCTGCCACTTGATAAATGGTTTTTTAGATAATCTCTGCATTATTACATTTGTAAAAAAAAATTGACAGTTTTTAAATGTTTGGTTATATTATCTCCATATGTGTGGTTTCTATAATTATCTTATTTCATGCTGCTTTCTAAAAATTCAGTAATTATCACTTTAAGTATTTGTTATTTTTGCTTTCCAAATTTAACAGAGTAATGCCATGTATTCACTGCAAATACATACCTTTTTTCCCACTTTGATGAATCTTGCTATTGTTCTAATAAGAAAAATTATCTTGAGATCTGATAGCTGCCAGATGTTAACACTGAGGACTCCCTAAATAGCTCCCTCTTTCACTGACCCACTCTGTCTTCTGAAAACGGGCTTCGAGCTCAACAACCCATATGGCAGCACCAAGATCGATCCCCTTTGATTCGTCTACCTGTCAAAGGCATTGGCTATTCTGTTACTCCAGAAAAATGCTGGCATGCATATAGAGGCTTGCCACCAGTATTCTTGTTTTCTGCCAAAACCCAACATTCCCTCAAGCTGGTATACGTTCATAAAGCATCCTCCTCTTCTCCTGTCCAGTCCACCCATATTCACAAGGCCTGCCACTAACTCATTCAGGACAGACACACAGAATCTTGTGCTTGACTATAGCTCCTACACATGACATTTCAAAACAAAAGCCTCAGTCCTGCCCAAGAATGCAATGGTTCAGAGTTTTGTTTTATTTTTTGTTTGTTTTTTTCTTACAAGATAAAAAACATGGGAAGCTGTCGTATGCTTTACATTGGTTTGTTCTAACCCTCCCCTGCCAAGAGAATTGGATTAGTCCAGTTAATTTGGCGGGCCTGCTTGGCCCCGCCCCAAGGAACCCCGGGAGAGGGTTCCTGAGTTCGAGAGTGCCAGAGTTAGCCAGAGTTCCTGAGTTTGAGAGTTTCAGGGTTACAGAGTAAGAGAGAGTTCCAGTGTGCCAGAGTTTCAGAGGGCTCTCAAGTACGAGAGTTTCAGAGTTCCAGAGTTGGAGAGTTGGAGAGTGGGAGAGAGTGCTTGCACTGCTGCAAAGAGACAGCAGAGTTCTGTTTGGTGATCAGTTTGGTTTAGTTTATGAATCGTTGTTCCTGAATAAAGAAATACAGCTTCCCTGCCCAGCCGTTGTCTCCGCATCTCTGTTCACCACCGCGAAGCAAGCCAGCCGGCAAGAGCCTCCGGAATTTTAACAACAGGAAGCAGCAACGACTGAGATGCAGCTATCAAGGTTGTTGTCACAGGTTCTGAGGACATGTCTACAGAGACCTACAGCTGACTGCGTGAGTCAGAAAGACTGAGATTAGGAGCCAAGGAAATGATGCTACTTACCGCCCAAACCTCTCCAATACAACCACTGGGAGCCACTCAGGGAACAGGCAGACCTCTAACGAAACTTTTTGTTTTTGCAGATCTGCTCATAGATTATTTCCTCTGCATGTGAAAAATCGTGGTCTGCAGGGCAATGGAGGGAGGGTAGTGGCATAGGAAGAACAAAGCCCAGTGGGTCTTAGGGACAGTCTGATTAATTACAATCCTTGGTAGTCATTCCCCACCCCTCTTTCCTCTGTGCACACAGGCAGGACAGCATTACATGGCCTAAAGAAAGCTCCTGCAGCTTTAAGCTTCTAGCCATTGTGAAATGGGCACCTACTATGTGTTAGACATTCCATGTACATTACATGGAATGTTCACAACACCCCCACAATGGGGTATCCTAGGTTCTGTTTGCTTAGAAGACAGCCTTAGGGAGGAGCTTCCCAACACTTTTTCAGTGGGGAGGGCAGAGCAAATTTGACCCCCCTCCCCAATCATGCCCCACTTCAAAGCCTGGGTCCACCCTTACCACACAGAGCCCCAAAGGCTGGTATGAAACAGAAAGCTGTTAGATCAAAGAAAGGATTCAAAAAATGCATGGTGCTTCCTACTTAGAAAGTAAAAGGCAAAGTTAATACAGAAGCTGCTTCTCAAGGAAAGAGTATGTTCTTGAGCTTCAATAAGAAAAGCATTAAAGCAACTGAAGAAACGGTCTGCTTTGATGGGCTACAGCTCTACACTAAGGGGAAGCAACTCTATTATGCTAAGTTTCTCAAGCCTTATCGTGAAAGCAGTATTGTTTTTGAGGCTTAAAGAAAAAAATCTCAAATAAAAATTTGTGGGTTTCTTTATTATTCAATACTTATGAGATGGGGAAACAGACAGTAACATTTTTTATAGATTTACTAGGTTGAAGACTGCAGTGCCAAACACAAGGTTTATTGTCAAATAAAGCACTGTTTTGTTTTTTGATTGCCTGTTTTAGAAGAGTGTTGCTTCTGTTCTATAATTGTGTGCACAAAATTATTTAATTTGTTTTGTTTGGATCTTATTCTGGACACTTTCCCAGCCGGAAAGATGTAAAAATTAAAACATCTATTATGTCTTTTATATTCTAGGGTGGGTTATAAAGAGGATTAGAAAAGAAGGATGTACTCAGAAAACAAGGAAATTCCTTCTTTTTTAAGGTCTCCTGACTTTTCATAGTCTGCAGTGCCCATGACAATGTCACACTCCCTCTAGACTTCCTTACTACGGGAATAAGTCCCTCTACACCAAACAGAAATCACATTGATTTACAATAGTACATAAGGATATATGACTTATAGTCACTGCAGTAATGTGAAACTCATAGGCGAAGTATGAAATAATAAGGTTTGGGAGTTGTGTTAATGACCCTAAGGATATTTAGAAAAGTGGGAAAGGGGAGGTTATCTTTTAGCTGCAAACTCTATAAATTAAGTTAAATATGCGCCACCTTCCAATGGCTTCCATTCAAAACTCAAGTGCCCACAGAAGCCAAGTGCCTGGCTTCTTCTAAATGATCTGGAGTTCATTAGAGGCTTCCACACGCTGCCCTCCAGTGAGGAGCAGGTGGCCGAGGCTTTCAAACACCATGACGCAGAGCTCGACATGTGGTTATTCACTATCCCCTGCCATCCTCAGTGAAAGCCGTCCTCAAAAGAAAACTAACTATCCTCCATTTGATTAGGCTGGCGAGCCAACAGGGAGGACAACGACCAATAAATAAACCCTTACATTGTTTATGTTCCTCCTGCCCTCCAAAGCTTTGAGTCCAAGTCAGCTGTGAGCTGGAAGCTCACGTGGGGGGGAGGGGAGTTGGGGAGGGAAGGAGTGGGTGCAGGGATGGTGCCAAGCAAGCAAAGAGAGATAACAGGTGGGTTAAGTGCAGGTGGCGCAAAGCACAAGGACCGGCATAAGGATCCTGGTTCGAACCCCGGCTCCCCACCTGCAGGGGAGTCGCTTCACAAGCGGTGAAGCAGGTCTGCAGGTGTCTAGCTTTCTCTCCTCCTCTCTGTCTTCCCCTCCTCTCTCCATTTCTCTCTGTCCTATCCAACAACGACAACAACAATAATAACTACAACAATAAAACAACAAGGGCAACAAAAGGGAATAAATAAATAAAATAAATATTTAAAAAAAGAGAGAGAGAGAGATGACAGGTGGTAGGAGATGGGTTCCAGTCCACGAGTCACACAACTCTCGCCTGGGGGTACTTAAGAATTCGAAGCATTGGGAGTTGGGCGGTAGCGCAGCGGGTTAAGCGCATGTGGTACGAAGCGCAACGACTGGAGTAAGGATCCCAGTTCGAGCCCCCAGCTCCCCACCTACAGGGGAGTCACTTCACAGGCAGTAAAGCAGGTCTGCAGGTGTCTATCTTTCTCTCCCCCTCTCTGTCTTCCCCTCTGTTGGTATCTTCTAATTCTGCTTTTAAAACCCCCTTCTGTTTCATTTGGTTTAAATCCCCCCTGCTTAACACTGCATTCTATTTACATAACCACTGCCGTCTATTTACATAAATCACTTTTACATTTACATAAAGCACCACCTTCCCTCCAGGGCATTGGTGGTTTAGTGGTAGAATTCTCACCTGCTCCACCCCCTCTCCTTGTCACACCCTGATCCTCTCCTTGTCACACCCTGATTTTCACCAGTCACTTTTCTCTCCACCCTCTCTGCGTCACATCCTGTTCACACCCTACTTGGGAAGTATATATAAAGACAACATTGTTCGTTTTAGTTAGTTGTTAGTTTAGTCTAGCTTGGTATAGATTGTGCTGCGTCCTACATGAATAAAGAGATACTGCGTACAGCTCAACGATGAGTCCCTGGTCGTCTGTCTCCCGTCAGTGAAGCTCAGCCCGACACCCCTCCTCTCTCCATTTCTCTCTGCCCTATCTAACAATGACAACAACAATAAAAACAACAACGCAACAAAAGGGAAATTAAATAATTTAAAAAAAAAAAAGTTAAAAAAAAAAGAATTTGAAGCCTTAGCTCTCACTTCTGAGAATTCATGCTGAGCTTCAAGAACCTGGGGAGATGCTCTTTGAGTGCCCCTTTGAAAGTCAATTGAGACAGTAGGGAGGACAAAGCCTGAAGCCGAGGGACCAATAGGTGCCATTTGGTGCCAAGTTCTCCTGAGCATGCTCACTCCACCTCTGCCCACTTACTTTTTGTATTCTTCATCTTTCATCTTCATGCAGAAGATATCCAGGATCCTCCTCAGATCGCCTTCTTGAATCAGGCCAGTCTTGTTAACATCAATGAGCTTGAAGGCTTTGGTAACCATTTTAATGTTTTTGAAAAGCTGTGTATAAAAGCGATTTAGGAGAAGTCAAAGGATGCCGTGCTGAAAACCAGAATGGTAATGGAAGAACAGGGAAGTTTTAAAATGCTTCTTATAAAATAAAATGTTTTCAAAGACTTACCGTCTAGGTACTGCAAAATGACATGTCTGTGAGAAAAGGGAACACTTCGCATTTATTGAATGTTTTCAAGGCAATTTTCTTTGTAAATGGCCTCAGCACATTAAAAAAAAAAAAACCTCTTTCTGATGTAAAGCAATAAGTCTCATGCACAATTCATTCCTTTTTAAAGCCACATGAAATATATAATTTTTTTTGTTAATTGACCCTTAAAAACTACAGTTCTAGCATACTGGTACCTGTAGAATTTTTATTTTTCATAACTGTATGCAAACTATTTTTACTAGAAATTGAAAAATACGAACTTCTTAAAATATATTACAGATATTGCACCAAAGTAAAGGACTCTGGGGGGGGGGGAGATTTTAGGTCTGGTTCATGATGATAGAGAAAGACTTAAACTGGGGGTGAGAGTGTTTGGTAGAAAACTGAGAATCCTACACATGTACCAACAACTCTATCTACTGTAAATCATTAATCCCCCTAATAAAAATACATAAGAAATACATATAACAGAAAAGTTTTCAAGTAACCCTTCCCAAATTCAGCAAATACATGTTTACTGAGCACACAAACATGAAAGGCATTTGGATAGTCCCATAGAGGCACCCGGAGAATTAAACTGTGACTTGATTTTTAAGCTTCTTATTTAGAGAGGAGACACACCCAGTCTCATAACTAACTTTCCCAGTTCACATGAATGAAGTACTATTTCCCGGTTCTATGAGGTCAAGGGAAACTGTGAGGATTACCCAACAGCACCCTGACAGATGATGAAACTCAGGCCAGTCCTTTAGCTACTGTTGTTCCCCCGAAGGAAGACCAGACCCAGAAGCAGGCAGTTAGCAAAGCTGGTCAAGGGAAACCAGAAACGAGTGGCCAGAATACCTCAATCTAGGAAGTTCCCTGCAAAGGTGCCCCTGAGTCAGAAGGGTGTCTGGGAGCAAGAGTGGGGCCTCAGAGACATGATAGGAAGGCAGGAGGGAGACACAGGATGGTCCTGTGGATGGCAAGGGTCATCACTGTACAGTTGGGTCCTAGGTCTGGTTCTGTCACCCCTATTCTGGACAGCTAGGGGCATTCACTCCAGCACTGCGTGGAACAAGGCACCTCCAGGAAGGAGTCGAGGGAGTGGATGGGCATTTTCTCTGCTGGCTCCCATCATTCTAGGCTGACTGAGATCCATCTGTGCTCCAAGGAGGCCCCTCTTGGCCCTCCTGCAGTGTTGTTATTCACCTTGAGAACTACCAAGTTGACAGAAAGAGAGCCTCCCCCTTCCCCTTCCTTTTTCTCCCTCCCTCTCTTCTGTCACTCGTCCCTCTCCCCTCCCTTCCTCCTTAATGCTGCACCTTCAGTCCTCAGTCTCTTTGCTTCCATAACCAGATATAATCCCCTGGGGTCCAGTCATGTGCTTTTCAGGCCAGTCTGTGACTCTCTGCTGGCCTCTTCTCCAAGCTCAACTCAGGGTTTCATCTGTCTAGTTGACATGAACCTTAACAGCCTAACAGCACCCCAAGTTTGCACCACTTCACCTGCTGCAAGGAATACCCCTTCCTAGCTCCCTTTTTCTCACACCCCATAGTCTACGAAGGGTCTAGAGTCCTCTCCTCTTAAAAACAGTGCCAGAGGGAGTTGGCAGTAGCGCAGCAGGTTAAGCACACATGGTGCTAAGTGCAAGAACCGGCATAAGGATCCTGATTCGAGCACCCGGCTCGGCTCCCCACCTGCAGGGAAATCGCTTCACAGGCAGTGAAGGAGGTCTGCAGGTGTCTTTCTCTCCCCCTCTATGTCTTCCCCTCCTCTCTCCATTTCTCTTTGTTCTACGATGACATCAACAACAATAATAATAACTAAAAAATCAAGGACAAAAGTGAATAAATATTTAAAAAAACAATGCCAGATTCCAACCTCTCTGGGCCCTGTGCCTCCTCCCTGCATATGAATGAAAGAGGCTCCCCTCACAGTTTAATCGCAACAGAGCACCACACACAGTCCTCTGCTCTGAGACCAGTTCTCCAGCAAAGGCTCCCGGAGCAGGTGTGTGAGTGGGGACCCCAGCCCCCTGCCTTGTATCTTCAAAGGCTTTCTCCTCAGCTCAGGTCTGGCTTCTCTCTGTCGTCTGTGCCTCCCTCCAAGTCTGGCTCTAAGGGTTCCCTGGGATCTGAAACAGCACTCACATACTCAACATTACAGCACATGAGTGAACCCACCCTTCTTTTCACCTGATTGAGAAAAAGATACCACCACCACCCTTGGAAGCCTTGGGGTCTGCAAACACACCCTCCTCAGGGCCCAGCATGAAAATAATACAATTCCAGGTGGCTTCAAAGAACAATGGTTACGATAACCAGACAACTGCACAAATCTTAACTGAAAGTGGTGTGTAAAGCCCAGGGCTAGATGCTGCTACATATGATTACAGCTGGAGAAGAGCGGCAGACCCATGAGATGGACCCACAACGGGAGGGCCTGGAGAGGAAGAGCTAGACTGGCACACACGCCCACCCTCAGCTCTGTCCCTGTGTGGAGAAGAACGGGGCACTGGTCATGAAGAACACTGGTTCCCATGACCTGATAAAAAATCACAGCTTCCTCTGCTGCTGAGGCCCGATCCACTTCTCCTAAAGAAAAGGAGGCCAGGAGGCGATGCGCTTTTTTAAAACCCAAAGCACCCCATATGGATCTTGCGCATGCAGAGCCGGGAAGCAGCAGATCTGGCACCAAGCTCACACCCACCAGAGGTATGTCTCCAAGTTTCTTATCATTTGTCAGACTGGAGTTTGGCAAGATATGAATCGAGCTGCAGATGGTGAAGCTTATCAAAGGCAATAGAGTTAGGGCCGCCGTGTACAAGACTAGTCCCATCTGTGAGGAGAGAGAAAGAAATGGTACAGAGGGGTGGGGGGGGGGGTCACGTGGCAGCTCACCCCTGCCTTGTTCCTAGCTCCTTGCTCCTTGGGGAAGGGAGCCAAGGAAAAGTGGGCTGGAGGGTTGTGAAAAAGAGAGGAGAGGGAGGGGGAGGGGGAGGAGAGGGGAGGGAGAGGGGGAGGGGAGGGGAGAGGGGGAGGGGGAGGGGTAGGGGAGGGGGAGGGGGAGGGGAGGGGAGGGGAGAGGGGGAGGGAAGGGGGGAGGAGAGGGGAGGGGAGAGGGGGAGGGGAGAGGGAGAGGGAAGCCTTCCCACTGCAGGCACCCTGACCCGCCTTCACACACCCCTGCTTCTACAAAGAGAGGGGTGAATCCAGGGAGAAAGAACTGGCTAACAAATGAGAGGGACCATGGCCTCTTCTTTCCTCCTGCCCACCCAGCATGCAGCTCAGCAAGGGAGTCATAGTCACTGCCCAGGGGTCTGCCTGGAGGAGGTGCTCCCCTGCCCATGGTGTCAAGGCCTGGGGAGGCCAGGCTGTGTTCCAGGCATGGCAAACTCTTGCCCACTGCCACCCCACTCACCACCACTTCTGTGTACCTGCTGGCTGAGAAGGCTTCTTTTATTTTTAACTGGCTGGAGGACATTCTGTGACATGTGAGAGTTATGTGAATTTCAAATCCAGCCTTGGCTGTAAATGTGACTGGGGCCCAGCCAAGCCCACTCCTTACATAGTCCCCAGGCTGTTTCCCTGACACAGGCAGACTGGAGTAGGTGGACAGGACGTCTGGCCCATAGAGATAAAAATATCGATTCCCTCTCCAGAAGGAGCCCACCACCCTTGCTCTACTCTCACCTTCCCCCCAACTCATATCTGCTTGTCTGATGTATGTGTGTGTGTTGGGGGCAGTGCACGGGCACAAAAGGAAGCGCCAAGGGCTTAAAAAGAAAAGGACAGGGGCTAGGCAGTGGCACAGCAGGTTAAGTGCACATGGTGCGAAGCGCAAGGACTGGTAAAAGAATCGTGGTTTGAGCCCCCGGCTCCCCACCTGCAGGGAGATCACTTCACAGGCGGTGAAGCAGGTCTTCAGGTGTCTTTCTCTCCTCTGTCTTCCGGTCCTCTCTCGATTTCTCACTGTCTTATCCAACAACAACAACAGCAATAACAACAACAATAAACAACAAGGGCAACAAAAGGGAAATAAAAAGCCTCCTTGAGCACTGGATTTGTAGTGCAGGCACAGAGTCCCAGCGATAACACTGGAGGCAAAAAAAAGAAAGAAAAAAAAACCCACAAGAAAAGGACAGAGCAGAGAAGCAATTACAGAAGCCAGACCTTCCACCTTCTGCATCCCATAAGGGAATTCTGGTCCATACTCCCAGAGGGATAAAGGATAGGGAAGTTTCTCATGGAGGGGATGGGACATGGAACTCTGCTAGTGGGAACTGTATGGAATTATACCCCGGTTATCTTACAATCTTGTTAATAATTATTAAGTCAGTAATAAAAAGAAAAGAAGACCAGCAAAGGAGCTGATCAGGACTTTAAACACGTGGAGCCAGAGACCAGGCCTGAAGCTCTTGGATGCTGCCATGATCTCTCCCCAGATCTCCTCCCTACACCTTGCACCACACTCAGCCTTGGGCCCACGCCAGGCAGCCCAGGTCCAACCACCAGCTGCTTCTCCTGCACCCTGATCTCTGTGTCACCACTGTACCCCAGAACCCACTGTCCCCAAGTTCCCATAGTACCCCAAAGCCCACTGCAACCAGATCCCCACTGTGCCCGGATTCCCACCACACTGGAGAACCCACCTCACTCAGGCAGCCATGACACCCATGCCCCAGGCAGCACTGTGGAACCCAGAAGCAGGGCAGGAGCTGGCCCTTGGGACCTTCAAGCTGAGTGGTGGTGGGCTGACTGAGCAATCCAGGGAAGGGTCAGAAAACACTAGATTCTTCCCTGGGAGGGCAAGGCTTGGGGAAGTAAGCTTAAAAATTCTGAATGTGACTCCATAAACTAGAACTCATCCAGTGAGCATTTCAAGAAAAGAAATAAGCTCTACTTCATGTGGGAGTGGAGTGAAAGGGGGTGGTGCTGACTGAAAAAGAGCCACAGGGGCAACAGGAATTCACAGAAGGGGGACTCACAAGTGTTACTATAAGAATAAAATATACCTATATTAGATATCAGGCTCAGGCAAAAACTAGTAGTCATGGGCCCCTTGGAATAGACCTAAAATAGACCCACTAGTTTTTTCCAAAACTGAGACCCCAAATCTTCATCTGCAGTACCCTTGCCTATAGCTTCATGACTAGTCAACAATTTGTTTGGCTTTTATATCTTAACTCTTTTTCAGCCACCAAGTTCCAGATACTACCATGATGCCAACCTAACTTCCCTGGGCAGATGACCCCACCAATGTGTCTTGGAGCCCCATGTCTCGAGACCCCTGTCCCACTAGGGAAAGAGAGAGGTAGGCTGGGAGTATGGATCAATCTGCCAACACCCATGTTCAGCAGAGAAGCAATTACAGAAGCCAGACCTCCCACCTTCTGCACCCTATAATGATCCTGGGTCCATACTCCCAGAGGGATAAAGAATAAGAAAACTATCAAGGGAGGGGATGGGATATGGAGTTCTGGTGGTGGGAACTGTATGGAATTGTACCCCTCTCATCCTATGGTCTTGTCAATATTTCCATTTTATAAATAATTTTTTAAATGCTAAAGTACAAAAAAAAGAGATAAAATAGATAAAGGTAGGATCAGAGAATAGGGAGAAGTCCCATCCAGGCTTGGTGACATCACCCACTGAGAATCACACACTGCTCTGGACTGCAGTGACCCCTCTCCCTCCCCCTCTCCACTCCTCCTTCCCTCTCAATTTCTCCTTTTATCTATCTAAAATAAATTAATTTTAAAAATATATGTTGGGAGTTGGGAGGTAGGAGGTAGCACATATGGTGCAAAGTGTAAGGACCTGCATAAGGATTCTGGTTCGAGCCCCCAACTCCCCATTTGCAGGGGAGTCGCTTCACAGGTGGTAAAGCAGGACTGCAAGTGTCTGTCTTTCTCTCCCCCTCTCTGTCTTCACCTTCTCTCTCCATTTCTCTCTGTCCTATCTAACAACAATAACAACAATAATAACTACAACAACAATAAAAAACAACAAAGGCAACAAAAGGGAAAATAAATAAATAAATATATATATATATGTTAAAAAAAGAGAGAAAGTCTTTGCAAAGAAAGAAGGTCTTAAATGGAGAGGCATTCCGAGCCCTAAATAGGGGCTGAATAAATAAAAAATCTGATGAGTTAATGAGTGGATAAATGGACAGATTAATGAATATGAATGAAAGAATTGGTGGATGGGTAGGTAAAGAGATGAGTGATGAACTGAGGGATGGGCAGATGACTGGATAAACTGATGGAAGGATAGATGGTGGGCACTGAATGGACGGATGGATGGATGCATGGATGGATGCATGGATGGATGGACAGATGGATGGATGCATGGATGGATGCATGGATGGATGGATGGATGATGTATAAACAGGTATTGGAGAGATGACGGCTATATGATAGATGAATAGATGAGGGAGGGAGAGGATGAAGGAAGGAGCCATGGATGCATGGCTAGGGAACTTGCACCATTCATGGAGAAGCTTTCAGAAGCTAATTAGGGACATCCTAATCACAGATCAGAAAATGCAGGAATTGTAGATGGACATCTCGTAGCCTAGTGGGTCGGCCTAGTGCCCTGCTCTGCAGCTACCTGGGGAAAGAAACTGAGAACTGGACAAAAACAGCAGATGAAGAGAGACCCCAGAAAGAAGCCTGCCTACAAGCTGGTGCTTGTAAATTCTCATGGGCTAAACAGAGACCAGGGAAGGTAGAGAGTTTGAGCTGTCCTGTCCCCAGGGGCTACACATCAGGAAAGAGGACCCTCGACGCCTAAGGGATGAAGCATGTCCAGGGAGTGGCACAGGGAAGAATCTGTTACCCTCTGAGGTTTCAAGTTCAGTCCCTGTCCTTGCATGTGCCACTGATGCTCTGTTTCTATCACCTTTCTCATTAATAAATAAACAAAATCTTAAATACACACACACCATAAGGGGAGTGATGCCAGAGTTCACCCTCCTCACCACAGATGATGTACTCAGAGATCGCCAAAGCACTGTTCTAGTAACTCCCCAAGCTGCCCATCGAGTGCCAGTGAAGGGAGAAAAAGAGAAACAGTCTCCTTTTCCTTGCCTCTTAAATAGATCTGAACAAAGTGGGAGATTCCGGGAAGGAAGCCTAAGGAGGAAGTAGAGGGAGCCTGAAGGGGCACTCAGGTCCTCCAACTGACAGAGAGAGGCGAGGAGCAAGGCCAGTTGAACAGGCTCTGACCCGGACCTTTACAAATGGCCTGGGGGGCTGGCCTGCTATGGACCTGAGAGGGACAGGAGGCTGGAACATCCACCTGAGACATCCTTCAGGGACCAAAAAGAACAAGAAAAAATGAAGAAGATTTGCTAACGCCAGCTTGGGAACAGTGAGAAGAGGAAAAAAAAATCAAACCGCTTCATATTTGTACCCCACTGAGTTCAGATGGTTCAATAAACTGCTAGCAGTGGATGCTATTATTACGCTAGAGTTCTTTGTTTAAAAGTCTTTTTATAGCACTCTGAGCTCCAAGAAGGAAAGCTGTGAGCCCAAATAAATAAGACCACCCAGGCTTTAAAGGGAGGTAACAAAACATGCAATGCTTCCTCCCTGAAGCCCAGCATCCTTACTCCAGCAGCAAATCCATCCCCGATGGAGGTTTGGCTCTGCTGAGGCTTTTTTCCAAGAAAGGTGAAGCTTGCCCACCCACCTGGGGGGCAGTCTAGAGTTGCTCAGACCTTAGAGGTGGAGCTTACTTACTCGTGGTCAGCAGTTTTCTGTTTGGTTCCTTATCAAGAACCACTAACTGGCCTCATTTTAGCAGAGGGGGTTGGCAGGAATGACCTACCATCCCAGTACCTATGAGCTGAGCCCAGAAGGGAGGAAGCTTGTAGGGCCCCCCAAGTCTGGGCTCTTCAGCAGAACAGAAGGTAAGCACTGACTGCTGTCTGTCTGGCACCTTTCTGTCACCAGTGACACTCTTTTCACATTGAAGAAGTGAAGAAGGAAAAAAAAGTGAAATGAAGCCATGATGAAGGATTTCTCTTACAATAAACACATCAATGCTCATTTTCCTTATTATTCTACTTTTGGCGATTTTGTATAAAATCTTTAATTAAAGTTTTTCTTTGAAATTGTCATTATCAACCCAAAAGAAGGGGGGGAGAAAAGAACAACACAGCTGTGCAGATATGAAACGCTATTCAGGGCTAAATGAACTGGAACGAAATAAGTAGCTTGACTGTTATGTTCTTAGTTTTGGCTCTGTATTCTCAATAGCACAGTCTAACTTGTCACTTTATATCGATTCCATCTGTTTACACTCTGCAGAGTATTGGCTTCCCACCGTGAACATTTCCTATTTACCAGCTGGTTAAGATGAGCCAAACCAGATAGGAAAAAATTAGATGACATTCAGAGCCTCATAAACACAAACTTTCAATTTGGGGACATGTGGGAGGAGCATTGCTCACTTTTAACAAAGGCTTGGCCTCCATGCCTTCAGGGGCACAACTCTCTCTCTGTCTATCTCTCTCTCTCCTGAAGGCAGAGAACAATCTCTATATTTATTGAAATGTGCAGACCTTTTCTGTACCAAAAACTGGACTAGCTTCCATAAAAAGAAACCTAATCAAGATCCACAAAAGCAGAGGAGAGGTAGCTGACTATAAAAGAATCAAAGCCATGGTGGGGAAGTCATTATAGTTCCTCCAAGCGGGGGTGGGGGGGGGGGTGGGGGGGGGGGAAGACTTACATTTGTTTTAGGCTTTCTTTAAACGCATGGTGAAAAGGGAGACTTGCTGTTCTATATGCCACAGGCCATGTAACCTTGCCTTACCTCTGATTTTCATTGTTTGAAAGTTCACCCACTACATACAACTTAAAGATTTCTCATGTGGAATTCTCACTAGCCATTGAGCTTTTATCAAAGCTCTGAAAGGAAGCCCCAAATCTAAATATTTAAGCCTTTTATTTATTTTTATTATTTTTTTAAATTTTTTAAAGATTTTTCCTTTATTTATTAATTATTGTAGAGATACAGAGAAATTGAGAGGGGAGGGAGACAGAGAGGGAGAGAGGCAAACACCTGCACCCTGCTTCACTACTTGTGAAGCTTTCCCCCTGCAGATGGAGATCAGGGGCTAGAATCTGGGATCCTGCACACCGTAATGTGTGTGCTTAACCAGGTGTGCCACCACCTGGCCCCAACTTAGGACTTTTATAAGGGCGCCAAATCTAGATGAAATATTTTCTTCTCCTCTTTCTTGCCTAGCCCACACTCATAGGAAGGAGCACCATCAACAAGCCATCAACACTAGAGTCTGTGGCCCCAGTTTGCTCTGGGGACAGGCACACAGGAACACTGTTGTATTTGTCATACATCAAAGTTGCTCGACAAAGGCAGGATGATGCTGCTGTGAGAGGCCAGTGATTCCTAAGACTTGGCCATTCAAAAAGCACCCCACCTAGCTAGTCTTCCATCAAACGCGCCCACGACAACAGTACTCACGCCATTGCTTCGATATCCTCCTTCTCACAGACTAACATCCTTTCTTTTCAATTTTTTCTTTTTCTTTTCTTTTTGCCTCCAGGGTTATTACACCGGCTTAGTTCTGGCACTACAAACCCACTACTCCTGGTGGCCATTTGTTAGATAGGACAGAAAAATTTGGGGAAAGGGGAGTAGAGAGGGAGAAAGACACCTGCAAAACTGCTTCACCACTTGTGAAGCTTCCACCTGCAGGTAGGGAGTGGGGACTTGAATCCAGGTCCTCGTGCTTAGTACTATGTGCACTTAACCAGGTACACCACCACCTGCCCCTTGTCCCCAGGCTAACATCTTCATCACAGACCTTGGTTGAGCCAGCAGTAGCAGCAGTTCATGCTTTGGGGTTAACACCTGATCCTTTACACATTGCTGGCTGGACTTTGTATCCCAACCTACCTGTGCACAGGGCAAACCTCCTCAGAGCCTTGGTCACAGCTCCACTGCCCCCACCCCCTCTTCTGCTGCCTGCAGTCCTGGTGGCTCCCCCACACACCTCACTCTCCACGATGCCCTGTAGTACACACTGGAACCCTACTGGAGTTTTAACCCCAGCTCCACTCTCGCCTATCTTGTGAGTTTCTCTTGGCTATTCCCAATGCCAGGAAGTTTTCCTAATAAACTGGATTTGTTCAACCAGTAAATAGCCACTGAGTCCAAACGAGAGAGTTGGTGCCCACTCCCAGGGAACCAAGCAGTAAACAGATAAATAAAATTTATCTGTTGAGGCAGAAACACAGTGTTAGATAGGAAAGTGTAAAGATAATCATCCTGGAAGAGATGCACCCTCATGCCAAGTGCCGTGAGATAAGCATGTGTCTGAAGTTAAGTCATCAAGCAATCCAAAGCCACAGGGCATCTTAACCAGAGGTGTCAGATGTGCTCTAGCTTACGTTCTACACAGATAAGCCAGATTTCTGGGTGTCACGTGGAAGAGCGATTGGCAGGGGCACGAACAGAACAGCATTCGTCCAGGGCTGTTGACAAATCACAGTGCAGAGATTATGTGCTTGGGACAAACTTCAGGACATGGTAGGTAGGACTTGCTGATGGGCTAGGCATGGAGAAGCACTGTTTAGGGAAAGAAGGGAGTGAAGGAAGATCCTAGCTTCTGCTTAAACGTCTCTGCAGGTAGCGCACCACCAATTAAGATGGAGGCCTCCCCCAGGGGAAGGTTTCCTGAGATGGGAGGAGGGGGACAGTCAGTCAGCAGGCACAGTGGCTCTGGGAACAGAGTATCAGATGAAGCGACGTGTGTGGGTGCCATCAACATGCCATTGCCCCCTTCTCTGAACCCCTTGCAGCTTACTCATAAACGGCCATGTGCTGTCATCTAACTTTCCACCTCAGAACTCATGTTGGCTCACCCTTGAATACAAGTTCTTAACTTTTAAAGTAACCTTCTACATTATATGAAGTTCACTTTCTATCTGTTCTCATAGAGGATATCAGGAGGCCTGTGAAAAACTGTTTCCCTATCTCACTGCTAAGGGAACAACCCCAGGGAGATGAGTCTATCACTCAGACAGAGGCTTCTGGCACTCAGATGTCCACTCCACAGGTAGGACTAAGGGTTCAGGTGTGTTAGGGTTAGGGTGTTGCTCACTGAGTTAACTTCAGACAAATGCTTGTCTCAAGGCACTCGTCATGAAGACGGCATCTCTTCCAGGATTAATATTTTTACACTTTCCTATATAACACTGTGTTTCTGCTTCAACACTTAGGGCACCCTGAGACTGCTGTTTGAAGCATATGCCTCTAAGATCTTGCTTAGGGTACTGATGTGTCAAGTGCAAGGAGATGCTACTTTTAAAAACGGGATAGAAGGGGATAGGTGGTGGTGCTCCTAGTAGAGCACACATGTTACAATGTGCAAGGACCCAAGTTCAAGCCCCTGGCCCCCACTTGCAGGGGGAAGCTGATGCAGGTATCTTTCTCTCTCCTTATATCCCCCTCCCACCATGGGTTTCTCTCTGTCTTTATCTACTAAATACACAAAATAAATGATAGACAGTCCAAAATAACTATGAATTCTGGTGTAACAGAATCTTTAGTTTCCCAACAAAGCCTGTAGTAAATTAATAATAGAGCACCACTCCCCAAATAGGTCCTGGGATAAAAGTATTTTCAATATAATTTTTTCGTAATATGGCAACTGATTATTTTGCTATTTGAGTTTTTTTCTGGATCAAAATGTAAGCACTCCTCTTCACTGAGTTGCACACAGACACACGGGTAAGAGCTGTGACATTATTAATCACTATATTCAGTTATGATTGATAGGCTTTTCTACAGAGAGGAAAAAGTGCCTCAGATACAATCTGTCCCAACAGCTCTGCGATATGCTAATATTTTCTTCAGATGAATGGGGAGATGTGTTCAAATACCTACTACAATAGGCAATTAATACCAGGATCATCAAAGTAGAGCTGATAAAAGTGGGATTAGAAGAATACTGTGAATTAAGCAAAAGCTTGTAGGTCTGAGTAAATGGTCTCGCCCGGAGTTGAAAGCAGTCTTTCTGGAGTTGAAAGCAGTCTTTCTGCACGCCATATGTTTGTGCAGGTCAGCATGGTGGGATGGTGTGAAGGTATGTTTAGGAAATGGTTGTGGTCCTAACAACTGTTTCTTTATTCCTCAAGTAGTGACCTTCTTAATATCTTTTTTAAAGAAAATTCACTTACTTTAGAAAATGCATCTACCTGTCTTTTTTACCTCTTCATGAGAATACGACAGACCAACCAAGCAGCTTAATGCCTCTAATTATTCACAAATTGCTTCTCAAATTACTATGGCTACATCTATACCACTCCAAGGCACCAGGATAATCCCATAAAAACTTGTGTCAGATCACTTAGTGTCCAACAGACACACTAGTCACGGCCGACTGGGTAGACCAGATGTTCTGACATAAGGGTGCCTGAGTTTAAAAGGGTGTCCTTGATTGGGGTGGAGACATGATACAGGAAAGAACAGCCTGAAGCTTTGGATGTGTTTACAGTTGACTTTCTGTATGCCTTTAATTGCATTAGATATTCTTGAGAATTCTAGCCTTGGGTTAAGAAAGGCCTTTTGTACCCCATCTGCTGGGACCCAAGTCAGAGAATCCTAGGATTCTCCTGTAAATACAATGGGACTAGACCTCTAACCACCATCTCTCCACCATCACTGGCCCATCAGGAATGTCATCATAAGCCCTTTCAAGGGCCTCTCCAGGACATTGCCCTCACTATAAAGTAGCAACGGTAAGGACTGCCCCACTCTCCGAAGGAAATCTGGGTCAGCTTACTCTGCCACCCAAGGAAGACTGGTCTTGAAATGAGTGCAGCCTAGAATGTTCCCAGCTGTGGCCCTGGAGTGTGAGCTCAAACTGACAAGAACTCGGAGATTACACAGGATCCTGTGATAAATACAAATGTGCATGGGCCCTGGGTCAGATTGATGTGTTAATAAACAGTTAATTGTATTTATATATTCTCTTCAAGTTTGGGAGCTACTCTCTGCTCTAATCCAGCTTTCTAGTTCTATTTTCAACTCTGACTACATCTTCCCAGACAATATTTTTAGCCCACCTCCACGTTAAATTTCTTATTTTTTAAATTTTTTATTATCTTATTTATTGGATAGAGATAGTCAGAAATCAAGAGGGAATGGTGATAGAGGGAGAGAGACAGAGAAACACAACACCGCTTCACCACTTGCAAAGCTTTCTCCCTGCAGATGAGGACATGAGGCTTGAACCTGGGTGTTGTGGTGCTGCAGGTGTCTCTCTTGCTCTCTGTCTCTCTCCCTCTCCCTCTGTCTCTCCCTCCTTTGTATCTTACCCTTTATCAAAAAGAAAGAAAGAGGGAGGGGGGAAAAGCCACTGAAAATGGTGACGCCAGGCAGGCAGTAATCCCTAGCAATAGTCCCAATGGCAATAAATAAATAACTAGCGTTCTTTCACTCCCAAACCATATGGATCAGCAAGCACAGACAGCATGTGGCTGGAGAGTCTTCATGAAAGGATTCCCAGGTGTTCTTCTCACTCTCTGGCTCTGGTGTGGGAATGAGTCTTCACTGGGAACTTGCAGCTGCAAACAGTTGAGTGTTTGATCTCTTGTGTCTAACTGGGGGTGGGCACAAGGGATGAGATTTGTGTGTGTCCCTGCCTGGACTTAAAAGGAAACTTTAGTAATAACTACAATGATGACAGCGTGGCTCTCTAAGCCTCATTCATGGCTGCTTTCAAGCTGCACCTCTACACACCAATGTGGGTGTCATCATCCCCACTGACAGGTGAAAAAACCCGAAGACAAAGACTTAGCTAAGGCCCCAGCCTGCACCACCACTCCACTCACTGCTGGCAAACAGCAGCGCCCCCAGATGGAAACTCAGTTCATCTGGGCTCTGACCTCAGCCATGTCCCACCCCACCTGCCTGCCTGAGGTCAGGGTTCTGACCAGGTAGAACTGGGGCACAGTTCATTTTAGCCAAGTAATGGCCAGTAAAACCCTGACAATCCTGGGATTTATTTATGTATTTATTTAGCCTTTTATTGCCACCCAGGTTGTCACTGGACTTGGTGCCTGCAAGATGAATTCACCACTCCTGGTGACCATCTTTCTTCCTTCCTTCTTTCCTTCCTTCCTTCCTTCCTTCCTTCCTTCCTTCCTTCCTTCCTTCCTTCCTTTATTTCTTTTGTTGATAGAGAAATTGAGAGGGAAGGAGGAAAGTAATAGGAAAAGAGAAAGAGATATCTTCAGTACTGCTTCATTGCTTGTGAAGTTTCCCCTTCAAGTGGGGGCAGGGTCTTGAACCTGGGTCCTTGTGCATGGCAACATGTGAGCTCTATGGGACAAACCACAACCTAGTCTCCTGGGATTCAATATTCTATCAACCACTGGCTTGGTAACATTTTTTTTTTTGCCTTCAGCGTTATTGCTGGGGCTCAGTGTTGGCACTACAAATCCACTGCTCCTGGTGGCCATTTATTATTATTATTATTATTATTATTATTATTATTATTATTATTATTATTTAATAGGACAGAGAGAAATTGAGAGGGGAGGGGGAGATAGAGAGTGAGAGAGAAAAACAGACATGAGCAGAGCTGCTTCGCCGCTTATAAAGCAGAATCCCTGTGGGTGGAGAGTGGGGGACCTGAACCCAGATTCTTGTACTCAGAACTATGTGTACCTAACCAACTGCACCACTGCCCAGCCCCACTCAACCTTATACTGTCACCTTTATGAATACAGTGCTAAAGATCAAACCCATAGTCTCACACAGGTTTTTGACACCCCTGCGTTACCTCCCCAGCCTCCCTACAAATTGCCCCCACCCCCCAGCCCAGAGTAAAGCACTGCTTCACTATCCACACAGTTCCCTGTATTATTCTCTCGTGGTGCCAGGGTCAAACCAAGAGCCTCTGACACATAGGCAGGCACTCACTCTACCAGTGAGCCACCATCCTATACCATTTTTAGCTTTTTTCTTCCTTTTTTCTTTATTTTCCCTTTTGTTACCCATGTTTTTTTTTAATTATTGTTGTAGTCATTATTGTTGTTGTTACTGATGTTGTCGCTGTTACATAGGACAGAGAGAAATGGAGAGAGGAGGGGAAGACAGAGAGGGGAAGAGAAAGATAGACACCTGCAGACCTGCTTCACTGCTTGGGAAGTGACTCCCCTGCAGGTGGGGAGCTGGGATCCTTACACTGTTCCTTGTGCTTAGTGCCACATGTGCTTAACCTGCTGTGCTACCACCTGACTCCCCCATTTTTAGCTTTTCTCTCTCCCCTGAAAGCTACACTGGTTTAAACTCACTCAACCTGTGAGAGGACTTCTGGATTTAAAAAAAAAAAAAAAAGAATTGAATGAGAGGATGGAGAGAGATGAAGTTCTCATTAATTTTCTTATCTTTCAGTAATGAACAACTCCCAACTATGTCTGAACCCCCCCCCCCCCCCGCTAACTGTAATGTCGCACTGGTGATCAACACCTTGTGTACGCGGGTGTCATGATGATCACTAGCATTCGACTCTCCTCAGAGTATTTCATAATTAACACAGTTGATGGAGAGACAAACACAAGATGTGTATTGCATTTCTGACAGAATAACCAACAGACCACAATAGAAAAAGCAATTATACCAGGATTCCTAGTAATACAAAGTGTAGTAAAACTGAAATTTTAAGAGCACATAATGCTAAAAAAATGATCACGTTAAGATGGATCATCTTCTGGTATTAATGACATCAGCCTGGGAAATATAGACATTTTGTATTTTTCCCTTCCATGTTTAAACGTATGAAAATCACAGCTGAGTTCAAAAAGGAAAGAAAAATTGTCACATTTCAAACCAACATATTGAATCAAGTAAATTAAACCATGATTCTCAGACAGCTCGTGTGACTGACAGGCTCAAATGCATTTTAAAAAGGGGTCTGATTCCAACCCCAGAAAGACAAGAACGTCTCCTCCCTCCCCTATCTGTGTGGGTGATACACAACCACAACCAGCAAATAGGGACAAAGCTCTCTACTCCTGTTCTAGACACACGCTGTAGCTTTTGTTCCTAAATTGCTCCACACTTGAAATATGGATATGGATATGGATCTGAGTCCTACTAGTGATTTTCATGGGGCTGCTCTTGATTGGCATTTACTGCTAAAAAGCAAATCGTTTTTCTTTCTCAAGGAAACCCTGCTTGAGTCTTAAACAAAGACAGGAAGGGCAGCCCTACTAGAAATGATCTAAAGTTAATACAGAAGTAATTAATATGCCAGGACTTCTGTTGGTGTCATTCATCAAAAGAGATGCCACCCAAAGCGGTGGGAGTTGTCTGAATGAGGCTCGTAAGATGTATTTAGTCAGACTGACATGAGAAGGCAGATGACAAGACACACTCATTTGGCACATCTACTTCTGCGAGCAATTACTTTTGATGGGCACGGGTCGGGGGGTGGGGAGGGTGTTTTTTTTAAAAGATGTGTTACCTTTCCTCCTACTTGGGTTTCAAGTTCTTTTACTGTCCGGCAGCAATTCTTTTCATTCTCAGTCTCACTTGCCCTGAAGAAGAAAAATTAAGACCTTTTTGTTTAAATGGTCCCACCTAGTAAATGCTTATGGAGGACATGCAGACATCAAAATCTTTTAAAATGCAAGGTATTTCTTATGCACCACCATCTGCCAGAAGTGAGCTTGGCCCAGTTAGCTGGCTTCTCTATGTCTCTGTTTCCTCCTCTGTTGAAGTGAAATATAACAGGGTGAAAGTGGTTTGCTGGAAGAGGACATGCCTTACATGTGCAAGGCCCTGGGTTCAATCCCCAGTAACAAAAAGAAACAAAAAAAAGACAAAACAAATAAAACACCATAGATGTCTAAGTCTGGGGATACGGCAGACACTGGACACTGTTTCCAGTCTTGAAAAGGCTCAAAGCCAGCGCAGTAACAGAGAGGGAACAGGCAGGCAAACAAGTACAGTAAATGGAGACAGTAGCAGAGGCAGTGGGAAATGAAATGTGAGCTGATATTAAATGCAAACTGGATGAAGATGGGCTGCCTTTTTTAGATAGGTGATAGCAGTACCATCTGAATAAGGACTTCCAAGGTGAGAAACCAGGAGCCATCTACCCAGAGGAGAAGCTCTTTAGGCAGAGTTGAAGCAAATACACAGTGGCAGAAAGTCCAGGGACAGAACCAGCTTTGTTGCTGCTGGAAGCCAGTAGCCCAGAGTCTGTGGCCAGAGATGGAAGAATGCAGTGAGTTCAGAGATGAAGGCAGACTCAGCCACTGTACACAGACATGAGAAGGAATTTGGACTTCGGGCACTTTTATTTTTATTTAAGAGAGAGCAAGTAGTGCCAGGGATTGAAACCCAGGGCTGCAAGCATTCAAGGCATAACTCTACCATTGAGTCACTTCCCCATCCATCTCATGGGAAAGTATTTTAAGCAGAAGTAAATTTACCCAGGAGGAAACTAAGGCTCAGAGAGGTAAAGCACCACACCCATGCTCATGATGCATGGGTGTGGTGCTCATGAGACTTTGTGAGGAATTCAGTTGTAAGACTTTAGGTCAAATGTACTGTCTTAATATGGCCATAATTATGTATGAAATAGATGTGAACTGTTATTTGTTTCCAACTGAAACACTGTTTAAGTAGCACATATGTTTAAGATTTAAAGAGTATAACTCAGACAAACACCCATGTTCCCACCGTCAAGATGAGGAAATGGAAAGACCCTGGTGTTGGGAGCTCTGGCAGGTGATTCCTGTCCATCTCAGCCTCCCTTCCCAACCTGGTCAAGGCTTCCTCAACCCAACCCTGATCCCCCCTCTTCCTCCCTTAAGCTGTATCTTGCACTCCAAACTCCATTTCCTTGTCTGCTTCAAGAGGATCCAGACACCACTCTGGCCTCACCTTAAGAGCACTGGTTCTCTTTAGATGAGTATTTATTGGAATGACATGCTTTTTTAGTTCTTTTCACTCTCAACTTTTCTATAAATGTGTGTTTAGGTTTTTCTCTCAGTGGGTTTCACTGTTTACTATCAAGTCAGACATTCCTGGTCTTTTAAGTGGAACATAAATTAGAATTACTGATATTTTATTTAGGATTTGTTTTTCCTGCCTAGTCTGCTTCTTACTATCTTCTTTTGAGTTGACCCCATATTCATCATTCCATTTTTCTCTCTTTTGAGCTCTTATAAATTTGGGAGTTTCCCATTCCATTTTTGGTCTTGTAATAGTTGTCAAACACTCATGAAAGTTAAAAACTAATAAAAATAAATAAATAAATAAACTCTTGCCTTCTTACTGGACAATGTAAAAATTCTAGAACATTTCATTTTAACCCCTCCTCTCAACTTATATACTATTACTAGTATCATATATTTTAATTCCATCCTTTTTTTTTCTTTTTTTTTTTTCACCTCCAGGGTTATCTCTGGGACTCAGGTGCCTGCACTACGAATCCACTGCTCCTGGAGGCTATTTTTTTCCCCTTTTGTTGCCCTTGTTGTTAATCGTTGTTGTTATTGCTGTTGTTGTTGTTGGGCAGGACAGAGAGAAATCAAGCTGGAGGAGATGAGGGGGAGAGAGAGACAGACACCTGCAGACCTGCTTCACCGTTTGTGAAGTGACACCCCTGCAGCTGGGGAGCCAGGGGGCCGAACCGGGATCCTTACACTAGTCTTTGTGCTTCACACCATGTGCGCTTAACCCACTGCGCCACCGCCCAGCACTCCCATCCTATTTTTTAAATTCCAAAAGCTGTTACTATTTCCCACGATCACTACTGCTTCCTTAACTCTGCACATCTGGAGACTTCGCCACGGACCCACTGCCATCTCTGCTCCCCATTCCACCTCTCAGCCTTACACACCTGCCATTTGGGTCTCAGGCACATTCCCTACAGTTTCTTTTACTGGATCTGCTGTGGACAAATTCCACTTTTATTTTAGAATGTCTTCATATCAAAATTAAAAATATTCAGACATTTTTGCTAGTTGTCTGAATTCTAGGATGGCAGCATTTTTCTTTCAACACATCATAGTTATTAATCTCCTCTCCAGATTTCCATTCCTACTATGTAAACGTCACTCTTGCCTAACTTCTTGACCTCTGACTACTTTAAGTTCTCTTTGTTCACATGTGGAGGGAAGGTTATAGCCTCACCTCCAGTTTTAATCTTGCTTGATATTTGGCTTCTGGAGTCAGCAACAAGTAAATATTTTAAAAAATCCTTCCGTGAGTCTGGGAAATCCACTGCCATTGCTTCTACAGCTATTATCCCTGGCATATCTCTCATTACCCCCCTTTCTAGAGCTCCAGGCATTTAAGTCCATCTTCTGCTGCTGCTGCAGTATGACTCCATTATTTTCTGACCAATCTTCCAGTGTACTTACTTGTTCAAATTTTTTTATTAGATTCACTATATTTTTTTTCTTTCAACTCAAATAGAGAATGAGAAGAGTAGTCCAGGAGATAGCACAGTGGATAAGGCATTGGATTCTCAAGCGTGAGGTCTTGAGTTCAATCCCCGGCAGCAGAGTACCAGAGTGATGTACCAGAGTGATGTCTGGTTCTTTTTCTCTCTCCTCCTCCTATCTTTCTCATTAATTAATAAATAAAATATTTTTTAAAAAATCTAAAAGAGAGAGAGAGGAGAAAGAAAGACAGGAGAAATACCACAGCAATGTCCCACCACTCATGAAGCTTCCCTTAAATGTGGTGCTCTCCTGTGGGGGCTGGGGGGAGGGGACTCAAGCCCAAGTCCACACACATAGTTAAGTGTGAATTCCACCAGGTCAGCTCTCCTGGTTCCTAAATTCATTGTTTCAATTTGACATTTCAGTTGATTTTAGCAGAAGTCCTTATTGCTCATGGATACATACTACCAGTAAAAGATGTCTCTGGATGGGAGAAATAGCATAATGGTTATGTGAACAAACTCTCATGCCTGAGACTCTGAGGTCCCAAGTTCAATCTCCCAGAGCTGAGCAGTGCTCTGATAATAGTAGTAGTAGTAATAATAATAAATAGAAGAAGGCTCTTCTTACTACAGTGCAATGTCTCCAACAGGACAAAAATTCAGTTTCATGAGGAATGAGCAATCTTTCAAATTTAGTTTAAATGTCTAAATCTTATGTTTAATGGAGTAACATATAACCCTTTTCATCTCTAATTATAGGACTGAGAGTAAACTATCTTGAATGGGGAAAAAAGCACAACCAATGACAACAACAAAATCTTTTCTGCTTTGTTTTCCCAGTCTTCATATTTTTCAATAGTGAACATTCAAATTATGTTACTGTCCACTCAACAACTTCATCCCACAAGTGAAGCTGACTTTAGGTCAAGAGCATGAATATGTAGCCTATACAATAACTAGTCATTCTTCTGAATGAGCCTGGAAATTATCTTACTTCACTGATCACCACACATTAACTAAATGGAACTAGAAAAGCTCCAGGGCCCAGGAGGAAGAATATTTTATCATGATTGTTAAAACTGCTACACTGATGGCTTCTCAAAGTATAATTTAAAAACAAACAAAAAACCTTAAATAAAATTTATAATATGTAAATTTACAGTTGAACAGTGTTTAAAAAAACATGCACATTTTTGTACATCAGATTTCTAGATTTTTCATCTTAGAAAAACACAACTGTATCCCCTATGCTCCTTTCCCCCTTCCATGATAAACTTTCTTAGCCCCTACGTTGCATTCATGACTACTAAGGGAGTCAACTGTGAGAGTGATTACATCAAAATTTACTAGTGTTTAGAACCAAATTTAATTCTTACAGTTGTAATTTTGTAATTCCTGAGAGAAAAGAAAAAGTTTAGTCTTTTAGAGCCAGGCACTTGAGTGAATAACTTTTACTAAAACTTTACTTTTTAAATCTTCCACTAGAATCACTTTCATAATTTTAACAGTCTTGTTTGCAGATAAAGAAAGTCAGGCCCTTGGGGTCGGGCGGTAGCACAGTGGGTTAAGCACAGGTGGTGCAAAGCGCAAGGACCAGCATAAGGATCCGGGTTCAAGCCCCCAGCTCCCACCTGCAGGGGAGTCGCTTCACAAGTGGTGAAGCAGGTCTGCAGGTATGTATCTCCCCCTCTCTCTCTTCCCCTCCTCTCTCCATTTCTCTCTGTCCTATCCAACAATGACAATAATAAAACAAGGGCAACAAAAGGTAATAAATAAAAATTTTTTTTTTAATTTCAACATGTTAAATAAAAAAAGGAAGTCAGGCCCAAGCTTATGCTAAAACTATGAAATGCTAATGGATCTCATGCAAAGATTTTTCTCTTCTTTTTCCTTTTTCTTTCTTTTTATTTATTTTGACTATAGTACCTCTCACCTCTGGCTATTAGTTGTGCCAATTTTAAATCTGGAAAGTCTTGCATACAGGTCTTGTACACTACTACTGCTCAAGGTCTTTCATTTAAATACTTCCTATCTAGTCATAAAAAATAATCACTTTTCAGTGAATAAAAGACACTAAAGTATACAATATTAACAAATATAATATGAAAAAAATATTGATATTTTACTGTGAAGTTAAAATTACTTATTTCCAAATTTGAGATACATTGCATATAAGAGAAGATAACTCAGTTTTAATGCATTGCATTTCCATTAATACAGTATCACTTCTCTTATTCTGAAATATATCCCACATATGTTAAGATAGCTTCTAAACAAAGTTTTAACTGAGGTTTAATTCCATAAGAGACAGTATGAACAAGTTCTCTCAACACATCCTACACACACACACACACACACACATACACACACACACACACGTATATCTGTATACATAGATATATAGATTTACATATTACTATGATTTCTAGTGAACTAACATGTCATTTCAAATTCTGCATTTCCATATGAGCAAACAAACACTTACCTTTTAAAAACATGTATATTTAAGTCAATTCCTCCAAACCTGTTCAGGAAGTCAGAGTATGAAACAGTACCAGAGCTGGTGAGGGGGATCTACATTGAAATAAGAATGATAACCTGTTACAGATAAAACCAAAATGAACAGCACAGGAGACGTTAAAGTCACAGCTATTGGGATTAGGGGCAACTCTCCAGTAGAGCACATGCTTTACCACGCATGAGTTGCTGGGGTTAGCCCTAGCACAAGGGACCTCCAGCAATGGTACCCAGAGAACTCCATGGATGGTGAAGTGGTGCTTCGGGGTGTCTCGTTTCCCTCTCACTCACACCCTCTCTCCTCTCTATTTCTAAAAAAAAATTAAGAAGGGGAGCCGGGCAGTGGTGCAGCAGGTTAAGCGCACATGGCGTGAAGTGCAAGGACCAGCGTAAGGATTCCGGTTCAAGCCCCCGGCCCCCCACCTGCAGGGGGTTAGCTTCACAAGTGGTGAAGCAGGTCTGCAGGTATCTATCTTTCTCTCCCCCTCTCTGGGTTTCTCTCTGTCCTGCCCAATAACAACAACAACAGCAATAACAACAACGATAAACAACAAGGGCAACAAAAGGGGGGAAAAATAAAGAAAGGAAAATTGGGCCTGGGCTACTGTTTAGTGGTATTGTGTATGCATGAGACTCTGAGTTCACTCCTCAGCCACACCTAAACTAAGTCCCTGTTTTCAAGATAACAGTATTGGGACTGTGTGGGATGGACGTCCCCACTAGCAAACACAACCATTTGATCCAGATGCTGCAGTTGACATGCATTGTCAGTAAACCAAGGGCAGAAGCGTGAAAGTCAGGATGCCAATCTGGCTCAGCTTAATTGAGAATCTGCAATTAGGAGTCAATGAGTTACCTACCAAATTATCTAAAATTGAGATCAATCTGAAACAATAAATTAGTGGAGATATAACCTATAAATCTTTCTTTTTTTTTTTTTTGAGAGAGAGACAGAGAGAAATCTAGAGGGGGAAGGGAGATAGAAAGGAAGATAGAAGGAGAAACACCTTCACCATTCATGAAGCATTCCACCTGCAGGTGGGCACCCAGGGCTTGAACCTAGGTCCTTGTGCATGGTAACATGTGCACTCAGCCAGGTGTGCTATTGCCCAGCCCAAGATATAAATATATTCAAATGGAAATACATTTCTAAGACTCTGAAGCCCACAGCACAATTTCTGCTGAGCAGTGAGTTTTCTATATATTCGTGTATATAAATATGTACATTTATGTACAAATACATAAATATTTATATATTTATATAAATCTATATAACAAATAAATGTATATGTTTATATAAATTAATATATTTTATATATTTATAAACATATAAATATTATGTACAAATACATAAATATTCATGTACATAAATATGTACAAATACATATATGTGTATATACATATGTTTTACTTTCAGTAAGAGACAGAGACCACAGTTCTGTCCTGCTACACTTGATTCACAATGTAGAATCTAGATAAAGGTATTTTGTTACTATTTATAATATATGAGTACAACTATTACTTTTCAATTATAACACATATTCTGAAGGATTGAAATTACATTTAAATAGTCTTTGATTTTAATGGAAATAATTATCCTCAAAAAAACATCAAAATTAATATAAAGTAGTATAATCAATACAAGTATACTATACATCTTCATGGAAATACACAAAATACAAATTCCCATGTAGTTGAATGGCTCCCAAGTCTACAAAAGTTTGGTGACTTGGCCCTTAATGTCCAGCCTCAAATACTAGTATGGTTATCTCAGTCTTCCCCAGAGGACAAATTTCTCTTCATATGGAAGACATGTGGAGCTAGGAAATGGGACCAGGTGGAGTGTGGCTCACAGTGTCAATCTTTTCCTGGAAAGGACATAAATGAAAAGAAAAGGAATTCTATTTCAGATAGGGTATTTATTAGTAGATATAATTTGGGGTAGACACTTCAAAGTTTCCCTAATTTTATAGAAAAGGATGAATGGCAAAGTGAAGGACTGCAAGTCCTCCTGGTTCTGGCAGTGAGGAGTGTTAAGAAGGAAGGAACAGATTTGCAGAGCTCAGACTTTATAAATGGATGCCAGCTCTGCTCTCGGTGCTTCACTTGAGTTAACTCACCCAGCCTAAAAGCCACCTTTGGAGGGTGCTGGAAGCCTCCACATTTCACAGAATGAAGAGATGGATGCCTAGCACATCACAAGAGTAAGTACCAGAAGCCTCTGTGATGTCCGACCTCAGGTCCATCACATCACACTAACAACTCTGTCTGTAAGGAAAAGGGAAATCCACCAACCTATTTACACTTTTGCCCCATTTCAGATTGTCATCACAGTCAAATGGGATGTCTAACATAGCAAGTATTTTTTGCAGTGTCCAGTCACCAAAGCTGAGTCCCTGACAACCACAGAGTCTAACTGAAAAAAGGAGAACCTAGAATAAGGAGTCATTTTTTTCAGCACTTTTGACTCTGGAAAAAAAAAAAAAAAAAGAATCGTGAGTATTTATAAATGCTAATAAGAAGCATGAATAGCTGAGAGCAAACTCTTAGTGTGGGACTGGAATTTAAATCAACACCCATCATGAACTTCAAAGACTTCCTTTTCACCAAGCTTGTACAACCACTGGGACTAGAGCCGCATTTTGTTTTCCTCCTCCTCTGGACCACATTTATCAATTCAACTTCTTTTGAAAAACACTATGTTAATATTCAGAGTGGGAGATCACATCTTTAAGAAAAATTCACATCACTGTTAGTAGAAGCTAAGACCCTTGGCAGGTTATAGGGAAGGCCTCTTCATCACTTTGGGTCTGGTCAATAATCAACATGTCTGACAGCCAAGTTTTCCTGACATGGTTTATTAAATCAAGTTGAAGCTGAAGTACATTCAGACTATCACTGGAACATTCTTTTTCTGATTTAAAGGGAGAGATTCCCATGAGTAGTTAACCATTTTCAGACACTTCTGGTTCAGCTTACAGTAGTAATTGAAAAGGAAAGGAGGTACCACCACATGGACTAGGGATTAGGAAGTCTAAAAATGTCACACACACATGCTGCGGTCAGGAAGAGAAGCCCTACCCCTTTGGCCCCAGTACATTTCAGCTCCTGAAATGAACCCTGTTTCAGTCCCCTTGACTAACATATTGCTCTTATGAGCTCTGGGTCCTAAAAATATATGCAATTTTTACTCCACATAAACCACCAGGACTTTTTTTTTTTTTTAAGTCTTTGAACTTCCACAATTCTCAGTGACTGCTTTCAAAAAACAGATGTAGCTTTTTAAAAAGGGATATTCACTTCACATTCTCTGTACTCTGCTTCTTCCTGCATAGCTGATTAGGTTGGGAAGGTTGTCAAAAATTTAAATTAACATTAGATCATGAGTATAGCGAGATATTAACAGGAAATAATATTTTAACTCTCCTTTTGGTATAAATAAAAGTGATTCATTTGAGCCTGGGAAGAAAATGGTGTAATGTTTGCAAGGACAAATGGTCTTTAAAAACAAAAGAATAACAAGGAGACCAAAACCATTCAATAGGATAAATCAAGAGTAGGGCACCAAAGTAAAAACCCTGTGGTGAGAGGGAGGGTGGACATTTGGCTTCCCGGGGTGGCGGGGGGAGGGTGGCAGGGGTGGGTGGGTGTGATAGGACACAGTCTTTTGGTGGTGGGAATGGTGTTTATGTACACTCCTATTAAAGTGTAGTCATATAAATCACTAATTAATATGAGAGGGGAAAAATTGATTGTATGTCTTGAACTTTTTAAAACACAGACTAAGTCTTTTTAATACATAGGCTGAGTCTTTGATATGTGGACTCTCTCAAAAGTCTAGACCAGGTAGAACAGAAGCAACCGGTGGCACAGCTATATACAAGATGCTGGGTATCATACAGCAAACCCTAACAAGGGGACTTTTCAAAGTTAACCCAATTACCAAATAATGGACACAGGGTCATTATGGGATGCAGAAGGTGAAAGGTCTGGCTTCTGTAATTGCTTCCCTGCTGAACATGGGCATCAATCCATACTCCCAGCCTGTCTCTCTCTTTCACTAGTGGGGCTGGCATCTGGGGACATGGGGCTCTAGGACACATGGTGGGGTTCTCTGCCCTGGAAAGTCCGGTGGGCATTATGGTAGTATCTGGAACCTGGTGGCTGAAAAAGAGTTAAGATACAAAGCAGGGCAAATTGTTTACTAATCATGAACCTAAAGAAAAGAATATTGCAGATGAAGATTTGGGGTCTCCATTTTGGAAAAAGCTAGTAGGTCTATTTTAGTTATATTCCAAGGGGCCCATGACCCAACTATGTTTTGCCTGCACCTGACACTTAATATGCAGGTGACATAAGCTATTGTCATGTCATGCCATGTTCAGCAGGGAAGCAATACAGAAGCCAGATCTTCCACCTTCTGCACCCCATAATGACTCTGGGTCCATGCTCCCAGAGGGTTAACAACTAGGAAAGCTATCAGGGAAGGAAATGGGATATGGAGTTCCAGTGGCGGGAATTGTATGGAATTGTACCCCTCTTATCCTATGATCTTGTTAGTGTTTCCATTTTATAAATAAAAACTTTAAAAAAATTATGTCTTCACTGGGTATATATCCTAAGGAACCAAACACATCCATCCAAAAAGATTTGTGTATACCTATGTTCATAGAAACACACAACCTGGAAGCAACCCAGGACTCCAACAACAGATGAGTGGCTGAGCAAGTTGTGGTATATATAAACAATGGAATGCTACTCACCTATTAAAAATGGTGATTTCACCATTTTCAGCTTTATTTGGATGAAGCTTGAAGAAGTCATGTTAAGTTAGATAAGTCAGAAAGAGAAGGATGAATATGGGATGATCTCACTCACAGGCAGAAGTTGAAAAACAAGATCGGAAGAGAAAACACTAAGCAGTTTGGACTGGAGTTGGTGTATTGCACCAAAGTAAAAGACTCTGGGGTGGGCATGGGGAGGGTTCAAGTCCTGGAAAAGGATGACAGAGGACCTAGTGGGGGTTGTATTGTTATGTGGAAAACTGGGAAATGTTATGCATGTACAAACTACTGTATTTACTGTTGACTATAAAACATTAATCCCCCAATAAAGAAATAAAAAAGAAACAAAAATTATGTCTTCAGTAAAGCTTTTATTTAAAATGTAGATAACAAAAAGGTGGCATGTGAAAAGATCAATATGTGCCATTTGTGAAATCTTGAAGTAAAATAAAAAAGTAAAAAAAAAATGAAAAAGAAATAAAAAAAGACTGAGAGGAAGAAAAGCTCTTGATCTTCCTTCCCTGCCTCCCCTTTCCTGTGCCTTCCAAACACTTCAGTCCTAAGGTCATTAAAGGAGGCAGTGCTGGGCATGTGTAGTGTTGGGGGAACAAAGTGGCCTGGGGGGGGGGGGATGAGCCTAGTCAGGTGAAGAGGTTTCCTTGTGGGGAGGGGCTGTGCTGGAGATAGATGAGCCATATACAAAAGGGATGGATCAAGGAAAGAAACTGATTAGCAATCACTGAAGCTGAACTGGGAGATATCACAGCAGGCTTGCATGTCTAGGGCCCCAGAGGTCCCAGGTTTAGTTCCCAGTACCACCATATACCAGAGCTGAACACTATTTTAGACTTAGTCTATTCTCCCCCCTCATTAAAACAAATAAACAAGTCTTCTTTAAACATGCAATTAGGTATGATTTTTTTAAATAAAATTAAAACAAGTTTCTCATTGCCTAAAAAGATAATTACAAATAAGTAGAAGAAACCTTGAGAAGCAATTGGGGTAGAATGGTGGTAAAACAAAAACCAAAACAAATAAACAAAAAGTAGTCTTAGGGAAACTACTGGTTTTCGGGGGTCGGGCGGTGGCACAGCGGGTTGAGCGCATGTGGCACAAAGCGCAGGGACCGGCGTAAGGATCCCGGTTCAAGCCCCCGGCTTCCCACCTGCAGGGGAGTCGCTTCACAGGTGGTGAAGCAGGTCTGCAGGTGTCTATCTTTCTCTCCCCCTCTCTGTCTTCCCCTCCTCTCTCCATTTCTCTCTGTCCTGTCCAACAACGAACAACATCAACAATGGCAATAATAATAACCACAAGGAGGCTACAACAAGGGCAACAAAAGGGGGGAAAAATGGCCTCCAGGAACAGTGGATTCAGCAATAACCCTGGAGGAAAAAAAAAAAAACTATTGGTTTTCAGTTTAGAAAGAAACTAACAGAGAAATAAATGTAAGGAGATTAGCAGCAGATCTCTCCACACAAACAGAAATAAAAGTAAGGACTAAATTGAGCTCAGTGTTAAAGCACAGGCTCTCCCCCTTTGCACACACAGGAGTTTGATCCCTGTTGCTGCATATATCAAAGCCCCTGCTCTGGTGTCTCCCCACCCACCCTAGCAAATAAGCAAATTTTTCTTTAAAAAATTAAAGGGAATAAATACATATGTGCATCTGTGTTTTGAGGTATGTGGAGGGAAAAAATAAATACATCCCATAGATCTGTGCTCACTGAGAGGGTCCAGGAGCAGCCTTATCCAGGGTAAGCATTAAGATCCCACCTGACCAAGAGCTCCAAGTGACCATCAACAGGAGTGAAAAACTGAAACGATGTGAATCTGACCAGATGCAATGAGAAAGCAGAGTCCTGGCTCTGTGGTGTCCCAGCCAAAGATACCGTCTTACCTATAACTCTGAATAAATGCATCCCTCCCTGAAACACTGGATGAATTCAGACTGGAGACACTCCACAAAATAATGGATCCACAGTCATCAAAGTCATGAAAATGTCAGGATGGCTGAGCCGTCTATGGCACTGCGTTCAGTCATGAAAACTACAGTAATGCACATCACCTCCTGCTATAAACCCTTATGCCCCCCCCCCACCCCATCCCCAACACACAGCACAAAAAACAAACCCTTTTACCTTATGGCATTTTCCAGGCTTCGCTTCTCTAGCCACAGCCTGATGCATACACACACACACACACACACACACACACACACACACACAACCTCACTTGGGTTGTAGATGACTCTATCCAGTGCCCCATACCAGCCTGTCAGCATGGTTCAAGCACCCAGGTATTCAATATGCACATGCCCCTCTGCCTCCAGTGCCCTTCCCTTCTAAAGCCCACTCCACAGTCAAAGTTCAGATACGTCCTTTTCCCCAAAGCTGCTCTCAGGACACTTGTCAACACTCCCAAGGATCTCTCAAGGACTTCGAGCTCCTCCAGGCTAGGGCCAGGGCCAGGGCCAAGGCAAGGTCTGACTTTTCTGTACACCCCAAGTGCTTGACCTTGGGTTGAACACAAAATAGATGCTCAGTAAGCATGTGATGCAAGAACAGATGCTGAAAACCTAAGTTCTCAAATGTTATCTAACCAATACATTTTATTGAATTTATTTATTTTGCTCCCAGGGTTATCACTGGGGCTCAATGCCAGCACTACAAATCCACTGCTCCTGGTGGCCATTTTTTCCATTTTATTGGATAGGATAGAAAGAAATTGAGAGAAGAGATGGAGATAGAGAGAAAAGACAACTGCAGAACTGCTTTCCACTTATGAAGTGTCTTCCCTGCAAATGAGAACAAGTGCTTGAACTGGGATCCTTGTGTGGGTCCTTGCACTTAGTACTATGTGCATTTAACCAGGTGGGCCACCACCCAGCCCCCATAAATACATTTTATATGGAAGCCTTCACTCAATTGAAAGAAAGTGGCTGTTCATGGCACTGCACACAAAATATGTCCCAAATATATGTTCCTCATCTCAAGTCTACTGGGATTTAAGAACACAAACTGAAGCAAATAAACAGAAAACTGTTCATATGGGACAGTGGGGAACACAGAAGAGGTGACATGTACCTATAATCTATTTCAGCTTCCTCACATTAGGGATATTCTGTGTATTGCAATGCACCATACCTGAGCCAGGATATCTCGGAACTGTTCCCTTGTGAGTGGCAGCAGGAAGACAGTGATAATTCTTTTCAGTTCACTCTTTGACACTGTCATGTTCTGACCAGTATCCAGCAGTTGAAAGGCTCTTTTCAACTCATCCCCTCTGTCCGTAATCTTTTCAAATAAGATCCGCTTAATATCTAAGAAGGACAGTACTGGATTCGCAATCTCTGTGGCTATAAAAGAGATACAGGTAGGTATGAAAGTGCTTAGACTTGGCTACTAAAACTCTTTGGACTGTGTACAAAAACCACACTGACTCCTAAAACAGAGTTCTTCTACTCTTTCTAGGTTTACATAGCTAGTCACGAGGTGATTAGCTATGGCAAATCTATGTTATTTTTGTCACCTCCAAAATTTGGTCGATATAGAATAATAGCAATAATGGTGGGGGGGGGGGGATTCAGGCAGAAACAACCTTCCCTGTGAAAGATGTGCTTTGTTACAAAGAAAGGATGAAGAGAACTTAGCTAAGTATCAATAGTATTTCAAATAAATATCTTAAATACTATATTCACTTTTTATTCCCTTGTTGAGGAAGAACCTTAGATATGTGTGATTCCTCCATGCCTGGGCTGAAATTCTTCATTATTTTTATTGCAGAGAGATGGAGACAGAAAGAGAACAAGAGACACCAAGCACAGCACTAGAGTGGTGTCCCATGCTGTGCGGCCCGAATGTAATGCCAGAGCTCAAGCTCAGGTCCCGCATGGCAAGGCATGTACCCCAGCAGGTCAGATGTCTTTCAACTCCCAGTCCCCTTGTCAATTTTCAGAGGAAGATAAGTAATACTTCTTTACTTAAATATTTTTAAAAAGTACTAAAGAAAGAGAGAGAGAAAATGAGGTCCCAAATCAGGTTACCCTAACTCCTGATTTCTGCAGTCTTCCCTGAATATATTTTTTAATTCTTTAAAAAATATATATCTTTATTTATTCATTGGATAGAGATAGCCAGAAATCCAGAGGGAAGGGGTGATAGAGAGTGAAAGAGACAGAGAGACCCATGCAGCATTGCTTCACTACTCGCAAGGCTTTCACCCTGCAGGTGGGGGTTAAGGGCTCAAACTCGGGTCCTTGTGTATTGTAATATGTGTGCTCAACCAGGTGTGCCACCACGCAGCACCCTAAAGAGAAACCAGATCACTGCTCAGCTATGGTTTGGTTCTGTTTGTTTGTTTTTACCAGAGCACTGCTCAACTCTGGCTAATGATGGTGTGGGGGGTTGAATCTGAGATTTTGAAGCCTCAGGCATGAGAGTCTTTTGCATAATCATTATGCTATCTACCCCCAACAAAACATATCTTAAAATTTTGGCAGGTGTGTGCAGCTGGAGACTCATGTATACATCATTTCACCACTCCTGGGATGTTTACTCATTCATATAGAGAGGCATGGAGAGAGTGAAAGACAACATAACACCAGAATACAGTGCCATAGCACCTCTCAAGTGGTATTGGAGTTCAAATCTGTGTTGCATGCAGCTATTAAGAACAATGAACCCACCTTCTCTGACTCATCTTGGATGGAGCTAGAAGGAATTATGTTAAGTGAGCTAAGTCAGAAAGACAAAGATGAGTATGGGATGATCCCACTCATAAACAGAAGTTGAGAAAGAAGAACAGAAAGGGAAACTCAAAGCAGAATTTGACTGAGTTTGGAAAAGGGCACCAAAGTAAAAAAATCTCTGGGTTGAGGGTGAGGGTGGATGTTTGGCTAGAATTCTTGTTTATGAGTTTGCTAAGGCTTGGTGAACATATCTTTTAGTAATTCTATCTCAACTAGTAGTAAATTCTGGATATGTGTCAAATATCTTTCATAAAGTAAGTCACAAGCAGGACCTGGGGAAGAGTGACTAGTCATTTCTGATTGATCAACTAAACCTCTCCAGCATGAGGACAGTGATGGCATCAGTCTTGACCCATGTGGTAGATTCAAAGTACCAACTTTAGCCCATCCAGAGGGCAGGGGTGATGCCCTGTAATTGAGGGCATCCTGGGCTCTCTCCCATGCTAGGTGATGAGAGACTGTGCAGTGCCCACACAGCACACATCTGCAGAGGGTGGTGCATACCAAGACCCAGGAGAGCAGCATGGCAGGTCCTGAGGACCCTTTAGACCTTTCTGGGGGTTGTGCTAGCCATCTCTGGTTGTCACTGCCAACTCCAGTAGCTGTGGGCTGAGCACACACCCAGCCTGGGCAGGGAAGCAAGGGGTCTACAGCCAGGATTCCCTGGGCACCCAAAGGTGGAAGGCTTGTACACAATGATAGCCATAGGAATGGAAGAGGGGTATGTGTGTAGGGAAGCTAGTGAGCGGGTTTGGGAAACCTAAGTGGGGCTGTCCAATTAAAAGTTGAATAAGGAAATGTAGAGATCAGAAGAGGGTGGTGCTGGAGATGTGGGTGTGGGAACTGGCCACAGGAGATGGAGGGGGAAGCATGCCAGGCAGGGAGAGGAGACAGAAACATTCTGAATCACTAACTTTTAAGGAAGTGGGTTTCATTCATTCAAAGAGTGTTTCCTGAGCACCTGTCACTATTTAGTCACTGCGGTATGTGCTGAGGGCACTGAAGTGGGGAAGGCAGGGAAGATCTGCTCTGAAAAGCTTGGGAAATGGATGGAGGAAGATAGACAAGCAAAAGGATCTATAAATCAATGCTACTTAATGGTGGGTAACAAGTGCCACCGAGACAGGAAGCTGGAATAGTGAGAGGAGAGTGGCTGAGAGCTGCTTTCATGGGAGCTATCAGGGAAGCCTCTCTGGAGAGTTTGCAGAGCTGAAATCAGAGTCAGTCAGCCAGACAAGATGCTGGAGTGGAAATGTTCTAAACATAAGATGAAGGACAATAAGCTTGCTGTGCGCAGGCGGGACAGAGTGTGCCTGTGTCAGGAGAGATGGAGGCAGTGAGCGCCAACATCTGGTGGATGGGCACTGTGCCTGCACACCAGGGTGCGGGGGTTTCCTCCTAGTGGGACAGGAAGGCTCCAGAGGGTTCTGGCAGAGGAGAGGGTCTCATCTATGTTGCTTCCAAATATCACTGTGGCTGTGATGTAGAGATACTAGAAGAGGGACAGGAAATTAAGACCAGAGAGGAGGAAAATCCAAAAATCCAAAAGAAGATGACTATGGTTAAGAAACAGGGAGTATCTCTGGATGAAGAAAGAATAAATGAAAGGAAAGAAATGGAAAGAAAAGAAAAGCAATATAATTTGGAGACAGTGGACAAGATCTTACTGATAGATTGGTTCAGCAGAAAAATGATATAAAGTCAAGGATAATTGCTAAGTGTTACACTTGAGAAGCTAGATAAATAATGGAATGGTATACCAGCAATGGAAACAGGGGAGTCCACGGGTCTTCTTGACCAATTCATAGTTGCGATGCCTGCTAGAGGAAGTTCAGACAAAAAAGATCAGGGGTAGGAAAGGTAGCCCAAAGAGCATGCTTTGCATGCATGAGGACCTGGGTTCAATCCCAGGCCCCTCCACCAAATCAAGACTTGTCTTTCAATGTATATTATTCATCAACTCAGGAAATGATGAAAAACAAAACCATACTGGCTATAGTCGTAAAGACCAGTGAGGTGCCTGTGTATATAAACCTAGCACTTAGTAGGGAAGTCAGAATGAAACTGTAGGTTTGGCTAGAGACAGGACAGAGGGACATGGAACCAGATGCCCACCTAGGAGAGGACACGGGAACAAAGGGGTTGGGTACAGAGCTCTGAGAGAAAGATGGTACTTAAATCCTCCACAAGACTTCCAAGGACATTTGTGTTTATGGGGCCACTCCATGCTTCCCTCCATCCTGACTCTCAGGGGCAGCTAATTCACATGATTCTCAGACAGGTTAGTAACAGGACTTCTGCTGACCCCTGGCCTAAAACAACTACCCACCACCAAACAAAAGGAGCCCTCTCCTTTGTTAATTTAAACATCTGAATCTTCAGACTTTTCATGTTCTTATATTTTCTTATTATTTTTCCAAGAAGCCTTATCTTAGTCATCAATAATTGTAATTTTAAAGTACCAAAGAATATTGGCTTGAAACTACTTACAGGACATTTTTTTTCAAGTGCCTAATGCAACTTCTGAGATTTGAAATGAAAGCAGGAACCAAGCTCACATAACCCAGTAGTGGGAGTACAAATTGGTATAATCTTTCTGAAGGGCAATTTGACAAAATGTTCTACATCCGTTTGGGATCTACAAAGTCACAACAGACTGTCACTCCCACCCTAACAATGGGAACAAGCAGCATAAACTTAAAAAGAAAGATATCACTTTCAAAACCCGGAAAGGAACTGTAGATGCGAGGAAACTAAATCCCAAAAAGGACATGCCACTCCATGGAGAGGAAAAATAGAAGAAGAAAAAGAAAGCCATGATGCCTTTTACTGTTGGGGGCACAGTGATGAGAAGTTGACTCATTCTAGTGGGGCAAGGAGGACATGATGGAGCATGTAGTCGCCACATGTGGAAGGAGGCCGTGGAACATGTCCTGGGAATCTCAATCAGAGGGCAGGTCATGCCTGTGCTCTTGGCGCGACACACGTGTGTAGGGAATATGGACACACAACGCTGGGGGTGGCACCAGAGTTGGGTCACCTGCCCAAATGCATACAGGGTGTTCAGCAAGGGGGCCACTCGACAAAGGCTGAGCACTAGGTGGGAGGACTGAGGACCCCTGGGCCCCTGCAGCTGTGGGCTGCAAAAGTGTATCTCAGAGGCCTGCTGCAGTTCAAAAGCAGAACAGCAGGCACCTTACCGGGTGAGTGCAGCCAGGGGCTAGTGGAGAGAGAGTGTCCAGAGATTTCCCAAAACTGGTCAGTGAACCAGAAAACACAGAGCTCCCCTACCCCAGTATGTCAAGGTGGCAGCTGCACTGTGAACAGATACCTTCATGGTCCCACTGGTGCCAACATGGGAAAGCCTGAAGGACCTAAATCCTAGTGGAACTGTACAAATGTCCATCCAGCTCAATTCAGATGCTCCATGGAGCCCATGCATCTCACTCAGAGCCCAAGTAGATGAACTATTTTTTGAGGGTGGTAAATATTAATTACTTTTTTCTTCACCACTTTTTATACAAATGACTGGTGTTGAAGCTCTCTAACGCCACAAATTAAGTGAAATAAGAAAAGATCACCTAATCAAGAGCAGGAATAGCCACCAGAAAACCCACAGAGAGAACAGATGTGAAAATGATCAGGTATTTAAACAAAGAATGCTAAATATGTCAAAGACATTAGCAGGGGCAAAAATTGACAGTGTGCTAAACATATGGGAGGTTTCTGCAGAGCACATGAAAAAAAGCTAGAAATTGAAAAATACAATATCGAAAGTAAAGAATATTTGATTTTCTTAATAGCAGACTAAATAGCAAAAGAAAGGACTAGAAAGGTCAGTAGAAATCATTCAAATGAAACAAACATACAGCAAAAATGTTTTAAAAAGGAAGCAGGGTCTCTAATATCTATGGCCCATTGATTATATAATTCAGGAGCAAAAAGAAGTGAACTACCATACTGTTCAAAACCTGAAGAGAGTGGTCTGGGGGGTGGTACAGTGGCTAAGGCATAGACTTTCAAGCATGAGGTCCTGAGTTCAATCCCTAGCAGCACATGTACCAGAGTGATGGCTGGTTCTTTCTCTCCTCCTATCTTTCTCATGAATAAAGAAATAAATTCTTTAAAAAAAAAAAAAAAAAAAACCTGAGGAGACCAAAGTGGATACCAACTGAGTGAAAGAAGCCAATCTGTAAAGGTTACAAATTGTATGATTCCAACTAGATGACAATCTGAAAAAGGCAAAGCCATGGAGGCAGTGAGAAGATGTGCGGTTGCCTGGGAAATGGGGGAGGGCTGGGTAGAGCCCAGGAGATGTTTAGGACCGTGAAACTGTGCTATAAGCCAATACATATTACACATGTATCAAAACCCAGAGAGTGTAAGACACAAAAAATGAACTCTAATATAAACTTTAGGCTTTCTAATAATAATAATAATAATAATAATAATAATAATAATAATAATAATAATATACAATGAGACTAGGGAGGGTGGGGGACATTTTGATGGGAGGAACAGTAAATCACATACCACATATGGATATAAACTATAACCCTGGAAACTTACAGTTTTGCAAACCACGATTAGTTCACCAATAATCAAAATTATAAAAATAGTAATATGTCAATAATGGTTCATTGATTATAATATAGCCTCACTATGTTGTTAGTAATGGCATAGATGCAAGATGTTAGTAATGGCATAAGGAACAGAAGGAATATGTGGGAATTCTCTGCCTTTGAGCTCAATTTCTCTGTAAACCTAAAACTACGATAAGCACCTCAGTGAAGAAGTATGCTTTGTAATAGTAGTTCAGTCCAGGGCTGGGTGGTAGCACCTCTGCTAGTAAACACATGTTAACATGCACAAGGGCCTAGGTTCAAGCCCCAGTCCTTATATGCAGGGGGAAAACATCATGAGTGGTGAAGTAGTGCTGCATTTATCTATCTTTCTCCCTATCTCCCTCTTCCCTCTCAATTTCGCTCTGTGTCTATCCAATAAATTAATAAAAAAATGTTAATAGTACTTCGGGGGCGGGTGGTGGTACACCAGGTTAAGCATACCTAGTACATAGCGCAAGAACCCAGGCAAGAATCCTGGTTTGAGCCCTCGTCTCCCCATCTGCAGGAGGGTCACTTCACAAGTGGTGAAGCAGGTCTGCAAGTGTCTATTTTTCTCTGCCCCCTCACCTCCCTCTCCTCTCTCAATTTCTCTCTTCTTCATTTTATTCCTATGCAATAAAATGAAAAAATGACCGTGAGAAGCAGTGAATTCATAGTGCTGAACTAGGAGAAATGGGGTCTTAAAAAGAATGCAAAGGGTCTTCTGTAGTGCTGGCACCAAGCCCCAGTGATAACCCTGGAGGCAAAAAAAAAAAAAAAAAAAAGTACTTCAGTCCACAAATTCCAGGAGCACACGGCCTGGGTTCAAATCCAGTGCTACCACTTAAAAGCTATGTAAATTTTGGACAAGTGGCTTAATTTATGCCTTGCCTCCCCATAAAGATAATGTGAACAGTGAGCGGCCTACCTGATAGGGACGCCTACCGTCATCATTATCTCCTCTCCTAAACACTCACTTGAAGAAGAAGGTCTGGACGTGTTGTAACAACTCCTTGAATACATTCGACATGGTGAAGAATAGGGTCTTAGAGATTTTCGTGTTGTGGAGCACAAAGCAGGCCCGTCAGGAGTAACTGCCATTCTGTGCACTGAGTCACTGTAATGTATAAAAAATAGATAACATCATATTCAAGCACACATTCTAAGTGTGACTGGTTTCCTATCTACTCCTTTGCTATAAGGGCAACCAAGGACTGTCAAAAATAAAAAACAACATTTTAAACAATTGCTCTTGATATTTTTTCAGCAATGCCATTTATAAATGTAAGGTGCTGGGGTCCAGGCAGTAATGCACCTGGTTAAGCGCACAAAGTGTAAAGTGCAAGGACCTGCACAAGGATCCCAGTTTGAGCCCCCGGATCCCTACCTGCAGAGGGAGTTGCTTCACAAGCACTGAAGCAGGTCTGCAGGTGTCTATCTTTCACTCCCCCTTTCTGTTTTGCCCTCCTTTCTCAATTTCTCTCTGTCCTATCCAACAACAACAATAGCAACAGCAATAACAACAACAACAATAGGGAGGGGGGAGACGGCCTCTAGGAGCAGTGAATTCGTAGTGCAGACACCGAGCCACGGCGATAACCCTGAAGGAAGAAAACAATAAAAAAAAAAAATTAAAAATAGGGAGTCTGGTGGTAGGGCAGTGGGTTAAGCGCACATGGTGCAAAGCACAAAGGCTGGTGTAAGGATCCCGGTTCCAGCTCCCAGCTCCCCACCTGCAGGGTAGTCGCTTCACAGGCAGTAAAGCAGGTTTGCAGGTGTCTATCTTTCTCTCCCCCTCTCTGTCTTCCCCTCCTCTCTCCATTTCTCTCTGTTCTATCTAAGAATGATGACATCAATAACTACAACAATAAAAAAAATGGGTAACAAAAGGTAAAATAAATAAATAAATATAAAAAATAAAAAGTAAATGTAGGGTGTTACTATTATATTCGGAGCAAGCTCTGAGTCAGTTCAAATGAAGACAGCCTTGTGAGTGGGAACTTTGGAAAACTATCAGGTACATGACATAAGTAATTTTTTTTCTAGTAATAGGACCATGTACAGAACACCAAGGGAGTTCTTTGGATGGTGAGGTGGTGTTTTTTGATTGCCACTCCCCACCCCCATTCTCTCTCACACACTCTTTCCTGAAAAAAAAAATAATAGAATAGTAATTAGAACAGAAAGGCAGCTCAGTGGTATTGTACATGCTCAAGACCCTGGGTTAAATCCTACTGCCAAAAAAAGAAGTACAGACTTCGGGATGTTGGAAAAAGGTCATGATTGGGAGCATTTTTACAGTATAGCCATTACAACAGGGCAATAAAGAGTTCAATCTCTGCTCTTTATAGTTGGAAGAACAAGTAGCCATCAGATCACCAAGGAAATAAGTAACTTTTTTTTTTAGCCTTGGTTATTTGAGACTATGTTGTGTGATTCCCACAGATTTGTGAAATATCCTATTTCTTTCTATTATGTTTTCTCATTTTATTACAATGTGGTTGGGGAATATCCTTGGATGATTTCAATCTTCTTCAATTTACTGACATTTTTATGTCCTAAGAGACAATATACCCAGGAGAATGTTCCCTGTGCATTGGAGAAGAATGTGTATTCTACTGTTGGGTGAAAAGAGGACCAAAAGGGTTCACAGTGAATCCTACCAATCATGCAAAGAAGAATAATTAAAACTAATCCTTCACAAACTCTTCCAAGATCAAGAGAGAGAAGTAGTTTTCAGCATATTCTATGAGCCCAGTAGTGCCCTGATACGAAATCAAACTAAGATGTACGAAATGTAAAGACCAATGATTCTTACAAATAGACGAAAAATCCTTAACAAAATATAAGCATAATGAATATATATATGCCAAGCGTTAGCTCAACTAACTTTACCAGCATGAGACACAGGGTTCAAGGCCCAGCGCTACCAGGGAATAACATGCAGCACCACAACACTGTGGAAAGTTCCATGGTGGAACAATGTTGTGATTCTCTCTATCTATCTATCTATCTATCTATCTATCTATCTATCTATCTATATATGCTGGTATGCTTCTAATTCTGCTTCTAAAAACCCTTCTGTTTCATTTGGTTTAATCCCTCTGCTTAACACTATATTCTATTTACATAACCACTGTTAACTAAGCACCGGCATGCCTGCAGGGCATTGGTTTAATCCCCACTGGTTCATGTCTTTTTGATCCACCCCCTCTTGTAGTACACCCTGATTTGCACCAGTCACTTTTCGCTCCACCCTCTCTACATCACATCCTGTTTCTGCCCTACTTGGCGAGTATATATAGGATTGTGTTTTTAGTTTAGTTTAGTTTTTAGCTTAGCTTGGCTTAGATTGTGCTGCGTTCCACATGAATAGAGATACTGCGTATAGCTCGTTCCGCATGAATAAAGAGATACTGCGTACAGCTCGGCCATGAGTCTCTGGTTGTCTGTCTCCTGTCAGTGAAGCTCAGATATAGATATATAGATATATATATAGATATATATATCTATATATATATATATATCTATATATATGTAGATATATAGATATATATCTATATGTAGATATAGATATATATCTATATATTTCTCTCTCTCTCTCTTTCTCTCTCTCTCTCTGAAAAAGTCAGGCCAAGAGCTGTGAAATGATACATGTGAAAGCCCCTGGCCCCACAAAAATAGAATTTCATTCCAGACTTTCTAAGTTGGAGATGCCTGTTAGATATCCAAGTCAAGATAGTGAACAGGCAGTTGGATACATAAGCCTTAGCTCATAAGAAAGACTGAAGATAGGGAGTCAGGCAGTAGCTCAGTGGATTAAGCGCAAGTGGCACAAAGCGCAAGGACCGATGTATGGATACCAGTTCGAGTCCCTGGCTCACCACCTGCAGAGCAGTCGATTCTCAGGCAGTGAAGCGGGTCTGCAGGTGTCTATCTTTCTCTTGCCCTTCTCTGTCTTCCCCTCCTCTCTCCATTTCTCTCTGTCCTATCTAACGACATTGATTACAACAACAACAATAACTACAACAATAAAACAACTAGGGCAACAAAAGGGAATAAATAAATAAATATTTAAAAAATACTTTAAAAAAAAAGACTAAAGATCTAAGTTTAGATGGGTTGTCATCATATGAGGTATACAAACTGATGATGTCAGACTCATCAGAAAAGTGGACTTGAAAAAAGAAAGATATGGTCATCCAGGTGGCTTAGTAGCAGAGAACATACCCTGCATGTATGAGGCCCTAGGTTTAATCCCTAGCACCGCACAAAAACAAGTGGAATTAATAAATGGCCAAGTGATGCTGATTTCTCTCTCAAACACACATGTGAAGGAAAATATGTCAGGCATAATCTTGGGGTGCCCCAACATCCAGAGTTTAGGAACAGGCAAAGGAAATTGAGGAAGAGAGACCAGAGAGAGAAGAGAGAGGTGAAGAGATGAGAAAGTTCTGGAAACCAAGGGAAGGAAGAGATCAAGGAAGAGGTTGTGATGGTGTGTGTCAGATTGCACTGTAACAACCACATGAGATGACCAGCAATTGCCCTTTGGATTAAGCCAAACAGAACTAGCAGTAATCATCCCGGTGGCAACATGGGTGGCTTGGAGAGGGGATCTCCAAGTGAGCTCCCGGTAAGCATTAACTGTCTGAGTTGCAGGTGGATGCACAGGAGAAGCATTAGTGACGGTAATCAGAGATAACAGTTTCAAGGAAGTCGGCTGTGAAGCAGAAAAGCAGTGTGATGACTGGAGGAAGGATGGGGGTCAAAGGAGAAACATTCTTAGGATAAGAGAATTAGTTTGATTATGACTGTGAGCCTGTGGCAAGACAAAGAGGAATGAAGGAAGAGAGAGAAGGCAGAAGAAGGAGGAGGAAGAGGAGGAGAGAAGGCAGAGAACTGTCTGACAGTTCCCGTAGGTCTGTCCTGGAGATGGGGTCTGATCAAGGGGAAGAGCCTTTCCCAGGTGCACAGACGGCGCGCGCCCTTGTGATAAAGAAAGCACCGATGTGTATCTGTGTATCGAGAGCCTGTGGCCGCTCTCCTCTGCTCGTGTTTGCTTTTTCACTGAAGCAGCAAGTAGGGTCATGAGCCATGAGAGTGGGGAGAGGTGCCAGGTTGAGGAGCGAAGGCAAACAATGGAAATGTGACTTAAGGAGAAGGCAAGTGAGAGAGAGAGAGAGAGAGAGAGAGAGAGGATGATGATGGCCAGGGAGACTCTAAGAAATCTGAGGTTCACAGACGGGAAGTTCACAGCCAGTGCTTGTGATGGCAGTGTTTTCCAGTCACATTCAGCTGCAGAGACAGGCAGAGCTGTGTTTGACTAGGCCGGGGGGGGGGGGGCGGGGGGCAGGGGTGTTGAACAGCAAGTGTGATGCATCAGGGTGAGGTGTGTGCGCAAGGCATGATGGCACTGCCCAGACTACTCAGAAAGGAAGGCCAAGAGGCTGGGAATCTTCCATGTAGCTGAAGCAAGTGGACAATACTGAATGAAGAAGGCCAGAGACATGAAGAATCTGAAGCAGGGAAAAAAAATCATTTTAATTCCATGTGTGTAGTAGCATCTGACTTTAAGACAGGTAATGTACTCAATATTAAAAGTAGACCAATATTAAAAGTATTATTCCATGACTCCACTCCTAGGGGGTCTATCTGAAGAACACAAAAACACCGATCTAAAATGATAAGTACCCATTGATGTTCATTGTAATTCTATCTCTAACAGTCAGCATATGGAAACTACTGCAGTGACCAAAGACAGAAGTGGATAAAGAGGTGACATTTATACTCGATAAAATACTACTCAGCTAAAGAGTAGTGCATTTTATTTATTATGTATTTACAAGACAGTGAGAGAGAGAAGGGCACTGTTCCAGCTTATGTATGTCTCACACATGAAGGCCTATAACCTACCTCTGAGCCACCTCCTCAAACATGAGAAAAGGTGAAATCCTGCCCCTTGTGAACACATGGCTGGAACTGAAAGGGTTCATGCTAAACAAAATACATCAGAAGGAGAAACATGGGGACAGGCAGTGGCCAGTTGAATACACACATAACCATGCACAAGAATCTGAGTTCATGCCGCCAGCCCCCACCTATGGGGGTATCTTCGTGAGTGGTGAAGCAGGAATGCAAGTGTCTCTATTCCTCTCTCTCTTCCGCCCCTCTCAATTTCTCTCTGTCTCTATCAAATAAAAGAAAGGAGGAATGGGAAGAGGAGAATGGTCACCAAGAGCAATGGATTGTAGTATAGGCACCGAGCTGCTCTGATAACCCTTGTGGCAAAAAAAAGAAAATGAAATGAAAACAAAAGAGAACAGAAGAAAACAAAAGAAAAAGAAGGAAGACAATTACCAAATAATTTCATCCAAATGTGGGACATAAAATATCAAAGCAGAGAAGAGAGAAAGCCAAATGAAAACAAATCCTTGGTCACTCAGAGCTGAGCTTATGATGGGGGGAATGAGGGACTGGGCGGGGGGAGCAGAGTCAAGTGGACTGTGGTGGAGGGATACTGGCACTCTGGTGCTGGGCAGAGGCCAGAAACACGGATTTCAAGGCACATTAATCTGTACCCCTAAAGCATATACAGTCTTGTCAACCAATATTACTTTAATTTAAAAAATAAAAAGACTGGTTGACAGCCATTCCATAACCCTCCCTGTGTGTAATCTCTTACCGTCCCTTGGCATTTTGGATGTGAGGAAATTGATCTCCTGAGCAGGCAGGCAGACCCTGTGCCCACAGTGTACACACAGTTAGAGCTCTCCAGTGGAGAGATCTTCCCAGGAGTCAAGTACAACTGACTGTCAATGACTGAGGGCATCCTGTTGAGTTTTACGAAGGTCCCTTGAAGGCAGTGGCTCGTCGATGGCGATGGGGGAGAACACACATCTCCCACCTCACCCCACTCCATAAGCACGAGGGGAGTGGCAGCTGTAAGTGCCTTCCTTGTTGTGGTGACTGCTGATGCAAATAACCACTTTCTTTATTTTATCCATAAATTCACTTCCTAATAACAATAAGGCATGCCGGGGCTTTGGCCTCGTGTCTTATTATACCACCTGAGGAGTGAGATAATCACCCAGGACTGTACTGCCTGTTGTGCATTTTATTACTCGAATACAAAGCGATTCAAGAAACACTTAGTTGAAGACAGCATGAAAAAAAATAATCATATGAAAAGTAATTCCTCCAAATGCTTCTGAATATACCACAGGGAATAATCCTCTGGTGGTAGGAGACAGGTCTGGCTGACCCGATGGGTCTTCTCCACTTCTAATCTCTCCCAATTGCAGGCAGAAATCAAAGCCAATGAGACTTCAATTGCAATATGAATATTCCTACGAGCCAGCTCTTGATAGTTCTGCAAATGGAACCTATTTGAGCATTCAACCTAAACGTTTCTTGGTGTAAGCATTTTCCAAGCAACTATTCTCTCAATGATTCATTCCTCAGCAAGCACTTCAGGTCACACACTGGCACTGGTAGAGGAACAGAAAGGGGAATGGGACTCATCCCCAAACCCCGAGGCTCACCATCTGACTCTGGATTTAAACAAAATGATCGTGCAGCCCTGGAGGTGGTACAGTGGATAGAGCACAGAACTCATAAACGTGATGTCTCAAGTTCACTCCCTGGCATTGCCTTTGCCAGAGTGATGCTCTGATTCTCTCTTCCTTTCTCATTAATAGATAAATCTTTAAGAAAGAAAATGGGGAGGTGGCAGTGCACCTAGTTGAGTGCACATGTTATAATGCTCAAGGAACCAAATTCAAGTCCCCAGACCCACCTGCAGGGGGGGGGAGCTTCACAAATGGTGAAACAGTGCTGCAGATGTCTCTCTGTCTTTCTCCCTCCCTTTCTCCCCCTTCCTCTCAATTTCTGGCTATCTCTATGCAATAAAATAAAAAAACATAAAATGAAAGAAAGCAGGAAGATGAAGACAAGTATTAAACATGTTTTGGAAGTGCAAGGAGGAGGCATTGATGTAGGATCCCCCACAATGTGGAGGTGACAAGTGGAAGGTAAGTGACACCATGTCTTTCCAGAGTCAGTCACAGTGTGAACTAAGTCACCCTTTTCAGGAGTTAAAGACTGTGCTCAAGAGATGGCATCCACCAGTCCACCTCAAGAGTGGAAAGAGCTAATCCACTGACATACCTCACACAGAAATAACATGATTTTTCCTGATACTTACACAGTTGCTTTTGCAAATGCATTTATTTTCCACTTAAAAATGCAGAATGTGAAGTGGCCATGAGCTTTAAAACAGTGGTTTTACAAATGTGGACCCTAAGCCAACAATATCAGGATCAGCTGGGACCATTTTAGAAAATGCTAAGACTCTACCTTGACCAACTAAACAGAAACTCCTCGTTTCAGTGGCCAGTAGCTTCACACCATTACTTTAGAAGAACTCAAAGTCATTTTATAAATACAAGTCTAGGGTTTTTGTTTGTCTTGTTTTTGGTTTGTTTTTTCATTGTTAGGGATCTACTTTTTTGGTTTATTCAGAAAGAGAGAGAGAGAAATAGATTGGAGAGTTAACATAATAGTTATGCAAAAAGGCTGAAGCAACAAAGGTCCCAGGTTCACTCCCCAGCACCGCCATAAGCCTGAGTTGATTTAAAAAAAAAAAAAGGGAGGAGAAGGAGGAAGAAGGAAGAGACCACAGCAACAAAGCTGCCTCTAGTGTGGTGGGTGCTGAGCTGGAACCTGGTTTGGTATATGCAACACAGGCATACTATCCAGGTGAGCTATTGAGTTGTTGGAAAACTCATGACATTTTTCTATGCAAAGATGGAGTCATTTGCCAGCTTAACCTGCTGCACTACCGCCCAACCCCCAGTTCCTAGATTTTTAAGGAGATTCATATGTAAAGTTCCCCACTTGGTGTCAAAATGAAGTTATTAAAAAAAAAAAACCCACCAAATATTCCATGTAAATGATTCTACCAGATTAACCCTAGAAAAACTGAACACCAATTTGCTGGTTAATCATTAATTTCATAACAACCATAAGAACTAGTTATCATTACTCCTATTTTTAAGGGGTTCAGAAATTAAATGCCAGAGAGAAAAGACAAATTTACTCATGAGATAAAGACCTGAATGTAACGCTAGGTTTTTTGCCCAATTATATCAGGGGTGGCGGTGGGGTGGTGGTGGGGTGGCGGTTGGGAGGGGGGGGGAGGGATCACACAAGTCCTTGACAGTGATTTTATGTATCTCAGGTAAATATATACATAAGAACACTGACCTGTGCATATATTGATAGATACTTAGCCTTTGCAAAAACAGTCTAGCAATTCCACAACCAACTTTTAAAAATGGAGGAAATTAGAAGTGAGTCAGCTACATAAATATTGACTCACAGATTAGGATTCAGGGTTTGAGCTACCTGGAGTTCAACCCCCACCTGCCACATCTCAGCCTCACACCCCTGTGATAATCTCAGATGTGTCTAGCAACCCCAGTCTACCATTCTAAACCTAGAACTGATAAGAATGCCAAGTCGATTTGCAAATAAATTCCAAATGATAGCGCATCATAAAAAATAAAATAAATTACCCAGTCATCTGAATTCAATTTAGCAGCAAACTCTGTTATAAACTGGCCTGCCTCAGCAGCTGTCCCTAGCACTTCTGAGCTGCTGCCTTTCAGAGCCAAGGTTTCCCGTCAACGCCAATCTCTTCCAATGGCCCCCCATTCCATACATACACACCCGGCATCCCAAACCTCATTGTAACAAATGCAATCTCTCAGAGAAGAAATATCAAGTCTCCCCAAAACAGGGCAAGATCCACCCACACAAACTCAGGAAGAAAACTCAGTGCACAGAACACTGGCCTCTCAGGGCTGATATTCTTTGACGGAGTTATATATGACTACCGTATATGCCATCACAACTGATAGCACAGACATCAAAGGGGATGTAGAAACAGAAAAACGTGTTTGGGAGGTAGTATTAAGAGAAAAGGTCTAGTGGGGTATGCATGCTATGGCTACGAACACAATGAAATTAGACTGTTTTTCACGCGTGGACAGGATCTTGAGAATGTGGCCAAAATCACTCTGCTGGGACTGCGCTGGCCATTTCTGACAGAGTCCGTCATGGTTATAGATCTCATGTCTGCCTGCCTCTCCTTGTCACTTTAGTCACTCTCCCCACCACTTCCCCACGGACCCCCACTCCCTCTGACCAGATCCTGCCCCATTCCTCACCTGGCTGACTCCTCTCACCTTCAGATCCCCTGTGACTTAGCTCCCTCCTGGGAGTACTCCCTGACCACCCTGCTGACAACCTCTTTTCACACCTGTCTCTCCCCTGCACTGTACTTCCTTGAGACTGGCAGTTCTACTTTTATTTGGGAAGCTCTAAACTTGATTGCAGGCTCCATGAAATAAAAGTACTTTTAAAATCCCTATACCCCTGCCCCAGAAAACTCAGGGCATAACTAGAGCTCCCCCAGTACTTATCAATTAATAAGTGAAGAATTGTCCCAGTTCAATTGCCCAAACAGCGCTTTCCTCCCCAACACATGCGCACTCAGCACACAAACAACCCATCTCATTCACGCTCACATGTCCAATACTCTCTCTCACATTCTCACACAATCTCACATATTGCCCCCTCTCTCTCCTCTCCCTCTCTCTCTGTCTCATTCACTCTTGGTTCTTCTCAAAGATCACCATTCTCTGTCCCACCACCCACTCAAAATAGAAGTCTCAATATTGGAGGTGGGGGAGGGGCAGAAGCCTAATGGTTATGCAAAAAGACTCTAATGCCTGTGGCTCCAAAGTTCCAAGTTCAATCTCCTGCACCACCATAAAGCAGAGCTGAGCAGTGCTCTGGGTTAAAATAAAATAAATAATTTGACATTTTCCATGAATTTTCACCTGATCCCTATCGTGAGAACTAGTGCCAGGTCAGATAGACTTGGGCTTTTTGTTTGTTTGTTTTGTATGGTTGTCTGCCCCTCTCCACAACTGGAGCCTTGAATTCATACAATCCCATTGCACAGAGAGGCAGAGAGAGAGAGAGAATGGAGAAAGGAGAGACACCCAATATCACTCTACCATTCTTGGAGCTTCCCCTAGTGCTATACATGGTTCTCCCATGGGTACTGGGGTTTCAAACCCTGGCCCTTGAGCATGGCAAAGTACATGCTACCAATGATCGATCTCCAGGCCCCAGAAAAGTTTTCTTAATTAAGTCCCATGAACCCTCACAATCGTTTCAGTGTTTATCTTCCTGTCAGAAGATTCACGTAGAGACAGCACAGTCCAACTCTGATGACTGTAGTGCTCCAAAAAGTATCCAATGCTGACATGGAGGTACTTGAGTCATCATGACCTTATGATTATTTTTCTTAGTGCAAATGCCTTGCTGCTCCCAGAGTACAGATCCTGGAGAAGCAGCTGGTATTGTTTTGTCTGTAAAGTGTTTTCTCTGTCATGCACACAGAACTCTATTTCAGAAAGCGTCTCACAAATTCACTTTTACCTCGGGAGCATGTTCAGACCTACCACCACACTTGCACGATGACAGACAGGGAGATGGCAACAGGCAATGAGAAAACAGTCCTGTCAGAACAACTGACCACGTGTCGCCTGTCAAACAGTTGTTCGCCGTCTCAGAAACTGTCTCACTTGCAGCCTATTAAAATGTAGGAGCTGGAAACTGCGTCCCCTGGCTCCTGTGAGCAGACAGGAGTATTTAACACGTTCTATTTATAGTGCAGCCAGGGCCCAGCCAACCCTGGAAGCTGGCAAAGCAAAATTTCTATGGCTTCCCAGCGTCTGAGCTGGGGGAGGAATAGTTTTGCTGCTACTGCCACCTATAGCAGAAAAGGGGAATCTAGTGACAAGTGGGTGGGCTGTGTGCTGCTGGCTCTGAAGCCCTGAAGAGAAGCAGATCTGACCAAAGACTTTCTGCACCCCCTGGTGCTGTCTTCTACTTGTGATCCTGAGGAGCCCCCATGAGGGCCAGTCAACATTAAAATGCACAACTTAATGCTTGTTGATATATGTGAAAACTCCTGCACAATTTGGGTTCCCAGTCAGGATCTAATACATGCCGGCTGAGTGAACTACAGGCAGACCAAAGGGACCGTGGTGTCCTCATCAGCCTGTGAAGCACCTCTCTGTCTTGAGACCCGGGGCCCAGCAGCAGCATGAACTCACCACGTCCCGCCGACCCTTGGCAGACTCAGGCACTTGAGAAAGAGCCGCATCTCACCTGGCCTTGGCACTGCTTGACTTGTAGCCCTTCACATTAGGTCTCAGGTTATTCTGTTTCAAATCCATTGAGGAAAGCTATTTCTGCTTGGTGAATTCTGAAACATAAGAGAGCAGTGGGGTTAGCAGATTGGCAGACAGATTTTCTTGTGTAGCTTAGCAAGCCACAAGAAGGGAGCTTGTCATTGCAAAACAATTCAGTGATTTGGCGAACTGCATGAGAACCAAGTCAAGAACCTTGGCTTGTTCCTCCAGGTAAATTTCAAAATGAACTTTATAGGCTTCCCAGGTGGAGCTACGGCGGGTCAATACTGCATTAGCACCACTCCTATCCCTGTAGCTTGCTTGTACACTCAAATACACACACACACACACACACACACACACACACACACACACCAGCCAAGACACAACAACATACCATGAACCAAATTGCATACTATATCCTATAACCACATACCACAATACACCCTTACGTGATCCCTTCAATTTTCCTCACATCCACTGGTACAGTCATTTTTTCAATGCAGACTTTACATTACTTCCTTGCTTTAAAAGCACCTATAGCCTCCAAATGTCCTTGGAACAAAGACTAAAGTATCACAAGGCCATCCTGGTGGGCCACTGGCTGCTTCCCCAGCTGTCTGGGCACACTGCCCCTTGGAGGTCCCTCAAAGGTGTGTTCTTACATTTTAGAGGTGTTTTTCCAAAGACTTCAGCCCTCTCTTAAGACCACTTATCTTTCTCCCCCTCTCATCCTAAATAATCAGTGTTCCCAAACTTGAGTTTCCACCAGAATCACCCGGAGGGGGTGCTGGTAACAGAACTCTGGGAGAGCCAATCCCAGATGTAGATCCTAGTTTTGGTAGTTATTCTCTAAGATGCTATCATGGGGAGACTGGGAGTCCCGGCACTCTCTCTAGTGATTTTGCAACTTTCATGTGAACCTAAAATTATTTCTAAGTAGTAAGTTTAATAATAAACCAAGTACTGCTTCCCCAAGGCATGCAGAAATCCGGCTCCTAACCCCGAGGTAGACGTTCATTATATCATTTATGACTGACCCCAGGCAGTTCTGCTAGATACCACAACTCCTCAGACATTATGCTTATATACAGTCCTTTGAACATACCATGTAGTTCCTTACCTCTGAGTTTTGGCTCAAGGTTTTGCTAGAATCTCCTTTCCCAACTAGCACATTTCAATTCACCTTTCAAGATCATGGGCATACCCCCTCCTGTGAGTTAACTTCCAAACCTTTACAGAGAACAGGCTTACAACCAATTGCTTTATCTAATAATAGAAAGGAGAAAAGAAAAGGCCATTTAAATGTACCAATAAGTCCATTACTTTGATGAGGGTGAAAAATAAAGTATTCATCCTGTTCATCCCTCTAGTCTCACCTCAATTTTCACGTGGATTCTCGGATTCCAGACTTCTCTGTTTATCTGTGGCTCCGGCTAGTCAGGGAACCGCTCCCATGGAAAGGGCTGGTGGCACTCATCTTTCTGCAACCAGCACACAGCCTCACACCATTTCCATTCATCTCTGTCCTCGGTGGACCACAGCTATCAACACCTCGTGCTGCGAGGGCAAGAAGTCGGGTCTAATGTTACCCTTGGCTTTGAAAGGTAAACAAAGGCCTGAGTCTGAACAAGGCACTGTGACAAGTCCTGTTGGCCAGCTCTGGGTTTACATCCACCTCAGTTTGGGTTTTCTAAATAAAGAGAGGTCTAAGTCATTAATGAGTGTCACTGCGAAACTTGGCATGGCAGGAATTTACAAGGATTGTAAACCATTGCCCCAGAAAGGATTGTAAACCATCGCCCCACAAAAGCAGCAAGTCACAGACTAACCGCAGGCCAAAACACAGTTAGAAGTCTATATCACTGACTAACCGCAGGCCAAAACACAGTTAGAAGGCTATATCACTGATAGGTCTGCTTATTTGCCAGATAAGTATTTATGTCCAGTTTTTAACAGATGCTATTTATATCAGAATCATAACAAAAGTGCCATCCATCTGCCTTGGCATCCAGAAAACATAATTCAACACAAGAGTAAAAACTGTGCACAGCCAAACAGAAATGGCATCAGAAGCAAAAAATGTTGGAAATGGTATCATGGGCAGGGAGCTGGGAGGGAGAGTTAGCACTTGACTAAAATGGGAAAAGTTGCAGGCAACACAAAAGATTCTGGCAGTTAAATTCAAATAATATAGCGAGTCGGGTGGTAGCACAGCAGGTTAAGTGCACATGGTGCAAAGCACAAAGGCTGGTGTAAGGATCCCAGTTCCAGCCCCTAAATCCCCACCTGCGGGGGGGGGGGGGCTGACTTCACAAGAGGTGAAGCAGGTCTGCAGGTATCTATCTTTCTCTCCCCCTTTTCTGTCTTCCCCTCCTCTCTCCATTTCTCTCTGTCCTATCCAATGACGACATCAATAACATCAATAATAACTACAGCAATAAAACAACAAGGGAAAATAAATATAAAAAATTCAAATAATCAAGAAAAAAATCTCTTTATGTATTCTGATATCAAGTAAATACTTTCTTCTATATTTAGGAGACAGTCCATATAAAGTTCCCCTTTCAGCCTCTGTGCACACACTCAGTCATACACTTTTGGACAATGAAGTCAAGAAAGCATGGGCATCTATACCTATGTTCATAGCAGCACAATTCATAATAGCTAAAACCTGGAAGCAACCCAGGTGCCCAACAACAGATGAGTGGCGGAGAAAGCTGTGGTATATATACACAATGGAATACTATGCAGCTATTAAGAACAATGAACCCACCTTCTCTGACCCATCTTGGACAGAGCTAGAAGGAATTATGGTAAGTGAGCTAAGTCAGAAAGATAAAGATGAGTATGGGATGATCCCACTCATCAACAGAAGTTGAGAAAGAAGAACAGAAAGGGAAACGCAAAGCAGAATTTGACTAAATCTGGGGTAGAGCACCAAAGTAAAAGCCTGGGGTGAGGGTGAGGGTGAATATTCAGCTTCCCAGGGTAGCGGGGGTTGGGAGGACAGGGGGATGGGACACAGTCTTTTGGTGGTGGAAATGGTGTTTATGAACACTTCTATTAATTTGTAGTCATATAAATCACTATTTAATTAATATGAGAGGGGAAAAATTTATTGTATGTCTCAAAATTTTTAAAGCACAGACTGAGTCTTTTTAATACATAGCCTGAGTCTTTGATATGTTGACTCCCTCAAAAGCCTAGACTAGGAAGAATAGAAGCAACCAGTGGCACAGCTATATACAAATAATGTCAAAAGACATCAATTATGGTGATGTTGGGTATTATACAGCAAATCCTAACATAGGGATTTTTCAAAGTTAACCCAATTACCAAATAATGTGATTATAGCAATAACTATCTATTGTCTTCTTGAACCCTAAGACAGCAGGAATCTCACATTTTCACTATAGAGCCTATACTTCCCCCAGTCCTGGAACCTTAGGATGGGGCACACTTTCCTGCATGCTTCTCTCAATTCATAGCAGATAATATGACATCCACCAATGCCAACCTAATCAATGTAGTGAGTACCACCACAACATGCTTCACTTCAGACTGTGATCAGAGACTACACGTGTGGAATGACAACCCTTCAGCTTCATTACTCAGGTGAGACCTTTCCTTTCATAGTATTTTCTAATTCCATTCCAGGCAGTTCACTTCCTAACAAAGTCCCAAAGCCTAGATAGAGACCAGGTCCCAGGAGACAGAGCATATGTTCACAGGTATCCATAAACTAGGGCAAAATATATACCTGAAAGAAAAAGTACACAATAGTCTGCAGTGAGTCAGTATAAAGTTCATAATGAAATAGTATATAGGGAGTCGGGCTGTAGCACAGCGGGTTAAGCGCAGGTGGCGCTAAGCACAAGGACCGGCATAAGGATCCCGGTTCGAACCCCGGCTCCCCACCTGCAGGGGAGTCGCTTCACAGGCGGTGAAGCAGGTCTGCAGGTGTCTGTCTTTCTCTCCTCCTCTCTGTCTTCCCCTTCTCTCTCCATTTCTCTCTGTCCTATCCAACAACGACAACAACAATAATAACTACAACAATAAAACAAGGGCAACAAAAGGGAATAAATAAATAAAATAAAATAAAATAAAAAAAGAAATAGTATATAATTAGACTTAGATACCCTCCTCACCTACTTCCTATTACAGTTCTCTCACTCACTCCAAAGTTAACCTTATCAAAGCAAGGACTGCAAAAGCTGAATAAGGGCAATAGACTGGCATACTTTAATGATGATTCTTTAGTCACTATCAGGCCACCCATCAGCTGGGGCCCTATTCAGGGAGTTCTGAGATTCCCAAACAGACATGATGGGCCTAGACCTCAAATAAATCCCTCTCTCCATTGTTATAGGTCATCTCTATCAGCAACAACAAAACAGACCACTTTGTGGGCCCCCCATAGGACCTTTCCCTCAACTTGGATCAACAATGGTAGAAAATGTTCCATCCTCCGAAGGGAGGATGGACAACATACTCTATGCTACAACTGAGGAAGATGGGTCGATATTAGGGCAGCTTAGACTGTTCCTACTCTTGACCACAGAATCTGAGCTCAGATCTACAGGGATGCAGAGGTCACATAGGCTCCTAAGCTGAATATGGGCCCCAGACCAAATCAAATCGATGGGGTTTACAGTCAACAATATTTATACCCCTTTCCCATATTAGGGAGCTACTCTCTTCCCTGATCCAGCTTTCTGTCCCTTTTCCAGCCAGGACATCACCTCCCCAGATTTCAGGCTTAGAGGAAAAAAAAAAATTAGTATAGCTACAGGCCCTTTGTAATATAACTAAAATATGCCTACTAGCTATCTACAAAATAGAGGGACTCTCCCCCAACACTTCATCTGCACTATTCCAGCCTTTAGGTCCATGATTGTTCAACAATTTGTTTAGCTTTGTATGTTAACTCTCTTTTCAGCCACCAGGTTCCAGATGCTAGCATGATGCCGACCAGATTTCCCTGGACAGACGACCCCACCAATGTGTCCTGGACCTCCACTTCCCCGGAGCCCCACCCTACTAGGGAAAGAGAGAGGCAGGCTGGGAGTATGGATTGACCTGTCAATGCCCATGTTCAGCGGGGAAGCAATTACAGAAGCCAGACCTTCCACCTTCTGCATCCCACAATGACCTTGAGTCCATATTCCCAGAGGGATAAAGAATAGGAAAGCTATCAGGGAAGAGGATGGGATACAGATTTCTGGTGGTGGGAATTGTGTGGAGTTGTACCCCTCTTATCCTATGGTTTTGTTAATGTCTCCTTTTTTAAACAAATTAAAAAATATTTTTAAAAAAGAAGAAGAAAGAAAGCGTGGGCATCAAACAATGTTATCTATGGTAAAAATTTACAGTATATTAACCTCCCCCAACCAAGTTTCTCTGTGTGAAAAATGAAAGATAACATCTCTCTTTAAAACAAGTATTCTTAATCTGGAACCTAGGCACAAGAGCCATCATATGCTTTTGTAGCTTTCAAAACTCTTTGAGACTAAATAAAAAATGAGAGAGAGAAAGAGAGAAAAGAAGGGGAGAGAGAGAGGAGAAATGATTTTTCTGGAGAGAGGTGGCCTTGATTTCACCAGCTTCTCAAGGGGCAAGTGACCTCAAAACAGTAAAGTGACATGCTCTAAAAAGTTGTGGGCAGCCCAGGAGGTAGGACAGTGGTAAAACATAGAACCTAACAAGCATGAGGTCCAGAATTCAATCCCCAAAAGAGTGATGTTCTGGTGTTTCCTCTTCCTCTCTCTCTCTCTCTCTCTCTCTCTCACACACACACACACACACACACACACACACACACACAAACACACACACACACACACATACATACACACACATACATACTCACACATACATACATACACACACATACAAAATAAATATTTCTTTAAAACAAAATTCCTAGGGAGGACAGTTGGGGGAATATTGGAAACTATCACTAATCAGAAATCTCTCATTTCAAAAATTCCACACAATTTCAGTAGTCTACATGCTCTCTTAAATAGTGAGAATACTAGCCTAGAGTTTGGTCACTTCATAATAATCAAGGTTTTCACAGACATTGTGAGAAACCCCAGAAGTGTCTTTTAGACCTCAGTGCTGGAAGAGTACTTTCTCCCCAAGGGAAATTAAAATACCTTACTTGCTTAAAATGAATTCATTTTCTTCTTTTAATTTTGTTTTCTTGAACTGACAAACACAATGAATTTTTCAGCCAAAACATTATCCACTATGGACAGTCTAAGTATAGCTGATTCTTAAACAATATGCGGAGAGGGCAGGAGGCATTTAGAGGGATCCAACCTCAGCAGAGTGGAAATGAAAGTATGACTTACAGCTGGCCTTCTTATACACAAATTCTAAGTTTAGAGATTCAACCAACAGACATTCACAAAATACAGAGAAGGGGGTGAAATAGTGCCTAAGTGGATCTGCACAGTTCAAGCTCTTGCTATAACAGAATCCATTATATTATCTGTCCTATTATCTGGCATTGCTGTTCTATTTTTTTTCATGATCTTAATTTATATGTTTCTATTTTATTATATTCTAGACACAGCAGGTCTTAGAGGTAATATTTTTGTTACAACATTGAGGAGAGAAATAATAATATTCTTTATATACTGTTTCAGTTAAAGCCAACAGTTTCCAAGAACCTATCAGAGTCATTATCTGAACACTTTTGTGTATCAGCACAAGTCAATGAAAAGATGTAGAAGGACCTGTAGAATGTATCCATATCTGAGAGTGCCGAAGAACTGGTGAGAACACAGGTTCTTTTGTTTTTAATATTTTATTTACTTTTCTTTCTTTTTAATCTTTTTTATTATTGGACAGAAACAATAATAAATTTCTCTAAATTGAGAGCAGAGGAGATACAGAGGGAACAGAGACAGAGAGACACCTGCAGCCCTACTGTACCACTCATGAAGCTTTCCTCCTGCAGGTGGGAACCAGGGGCTTGAACCCAGGTCCTTGAGCCCTGTAGTGTGAGCACTTCACCACCCCCCTGAACACAGGTTATCAGTCAGACCTAGAACAGATACACTTTGTCATTGATCTGCTTTGTGTTCCCTTAACTGCTCTGCACTGCTAGTGCTTCATCTACACAATAGGAACAGCAATTACACTTTCCTGTAAACAGTAGTAAGGACCAAATTTAAGAAACACGTGCAAGGCCCCAAACTGAACCTGAAGCATATGTGCTCACTAGGTACTAGCCAGGGGGAGCAGCAGTAGTTGTGGCAGAATTAGAAGGAATAAAAGGGCAGTGCACTAGATGGGAGAGAAAAAAACAATGCCACCTGAAACAAAGTAAACACATCAAAACAGCAAAAGAAAAACATCAAAATCAAGATGGTGCATGTGGTATGGAATTAGACCCTGTAATCTTACAATTTTGCTTTTTTTTCTATTATTTTATTTATTTTTATTATTGACCTAATAAGGATCGACAATTGTGGGATAAGGGGTACAATTCCTTTATTTTTCTTTTTCTTAATTTATTTTTTATTAGTGATTAAATATTGGTTTACAAAATTACATGTCAACAGGAGTTTAATTCCACAGCAGTCCTACCATCAGAGTTCTGAATCCCCAGTCCCTCCACTGAAATCCACCGTGGTTCTCCCAAGGTTGCAGACAGGGGTTAACTATTGTCTCTACAACTGTCTGTCTGCATTTGTATGTAATGGCCCCCCTTGTTCTTCCAGATTCGGTCCTCTCTTTCCCTCCAAGCCACTCATGACCCTATTACTACATCCAAATGCCCCTCCCTTTTCCTCCTCTCTCTGCGGGTCATGATGGAGCTGGAGTTCAGAACCCTCTTATCCTCTTCCTCCTATCATTTCTCCCCCACTAGGATTATGGATCAAGACTGTTTTTGGGGTACAGAAAGTAGGAGTTCTGGCTTCTGTAACTGCTTCTTTGCTGGACATAGATGCTGGCAGCTGGATCCATAATCCCAACCTATTTCTCTTTCCCTAGTGGGGTAGAACTCTGGAGAGGTGTAACCTTACAATTTTGTTAATCCATTATTAATCACAAACAAAAAATGAAAAATAAATAAGTATCAAGAGAAAAAAGTAGAAAGTGAAATACGTTAGTTTTATGTATTTCACACATGTTAACTCCACTGAGTTTTCTCAAATATATCCCTCCCCTTTACAGCTCTTCTTCCAAAATGGGAATATATCCTGGACATTATTGTCTTGGAATTGAATTTGTCTATCTTTTTAACTTGAAAGGGGCAGTGAGTTAATATTTAAATATTACAATAATTCAATAGAATTTTGCAAGATTAGATTTGGGGTATTTTCAGATAAATATATTTAGCAGGAAGGTGAATATAATATGTAGTTTCTTTTTTACTGTTTCATTTATGTAATTATTGGACAGAGATTAAAAAATGAGAGGGGAGGGGGAGATAGGGAGGGAGAGGAAAGAGACACACATGCGGCATTGCTTCACCACTTGTGAAGCTTCTCTCTCCCTGCAGGTGGGGACTGGGGACTTGAACCTGAGTCCCTGGGCAATGTAACACGTGTGCTCAACCAGGTGGGGTGTGTGTGTGTGTATGTGTGTGCGTGAGAGAGAGAGAGAGAGAGAGAGACGGAGAGATGGAGAAATATGGCTTATCTTTTCATCCCTGGCTCTTCCTCTCCACCACCAAGCCTTCCACATTGCTCTCGATACACCTGTACAGCTTATTAAAGCACCTGTCTTGTTAGCAGCCAGTGGTCTCCCAGGGGCATCCTGCTGGGGGCAGACGCCAGACTGCTGGACATCCTCCTCCCAAAGCCGGCTCTGTCTCCATGTCCCGGCTGTTGGAGTGTCAGCATGGGTGCTCTAGAGGTCTGTGTGCATGGGGAAGAGGTGGATGTCTGGAAAGGGACAGGATAAAGGCACACACAGTTGAAGTGTATACATAAAGTCTCAGGTCATTATTGCTTGATAAACATCCACACGCATCTACCATGAGTCTGGTACTAAATGAAGCATGAGAAAAGTGCCAATAACTAAAATGAAGTCCTTGCCCTCATAAAACTTGCCAGAAGGTTGAGTGGGAAGCAATTACGTTTACACATGACCAAGACTCACCAATTCACTTTTAATTATCCAGACCTTAGCAAAGTGGATGTTTGTCAAATTGAAGAGAACAGATAAAAGGAGGTAGTGCAGTACCTATAAGTTGAAGTTGTTTCTTTACAGTATTTCTGAAAGCCTGCCCATTTAGGACAAGGTACTAGTTTAAAAAAAAAAAAAAGTTAAATTAAAAAGGAGGAGGAGGAAGAGAAGAAGGAGAAGGAGGAGGAGCAGGAGGAGGGGGGAGGAGGAGAGGGAGGGGGAGGGGAGGGGGAGGGGAGGGGAAGGGGAGGGGGAGGGGAGGGGAAGGGGAGGGGGAAGGAGAAGGAGAAGGAGAAGGAGAAGAAGAAACCGTCCTTTTAACAAGGACAAGGCATCCTGAAAGGCAAGTATTTTCAGCATAGAAGAAAAAAAGAAAAGAAAAGAAAAGAAAACAAAAGAAAACAAAAGAAAACAAAAGAGAGTACAAGGGCAACTTAGGCCACACACTTCCAAAGGAAAGTTTCCAAGCGAGGCAGGAATCGTTGTGTAAAGTCTGAGGATTAAGTCTTTGATTCTGGACAAGCCCTTCAGCCCCTAGGCCCGTGTCCAGTTCTAGGTGGTGTCAATGATATTCACAAGATTACCGAGGGGGTAAGTGAAACGAGAAACAGGAGACAATCTGTAAACTCGAGCAATTGAAGGCAGTGCCACATATTTCCCAAGGGAACCTCACCAATGGGAGCATGTCACCATCTGCCGCGTTATTTATATTAAATAAACCTCAGGGGACCGGGATGGTAGTGTTCACCCAAGAAGCCCCAGAGCCTACAGTGGTGCCAGGCACACGCAGGCGCTCCACACATTTGCTGAATGAATAAAGGAGTCGCCGGCTCTGTGTGACTGCTGAGGTGCGGAGGCCCCGCGTCTCTGGAGTGGGCAGCCGTGGACACGCTTTCCGAACCGTGGGCCCCTCGAGCTGCCTTACCCGCGGCCCCTCCTCGATTCTCTGCCCCGCGGAGCCTCAGCCGCGCGCGGACCCGAGGCTGCTCTGCAGCGGAGGCCCAGCCCACTCAGTCTCTCTGGACGCCGTTGCCCGAGCGACGATATCGCTCGCTGATTGGAGGACAAGTCTCAGCATCCATGAAGAAGCGGCATTCCGATTGGCTCCCAGTGAGGGAAGCGGGCCAGACCACCCAACAACACTGCCCCCTCGCGGGAAACTTCCGCCGGAAGTTCTATCCCGAAGCGCGGGAATTGTGCTAGAATTAGGGTGACAGGTGTCATGAGAGTGGGTATCTGTGACGTGACCGTAGCTTGGAGCAGCGTGGCCTAGAACAGCCATTCCTCTCCTCCGAGGAACAGATTTTTCATATGTAAAAAAAAAAAACACATGTAGGGGGCCGGGCTGTAGCGCAGCATGTTAAGTGCACATGGCGCAAAGCACAAGCAACGGTGTAAAGACGGTGGTTCGAGTCCCCCGCTCCCCATCTGCGGGGGATTCGCTACACATGCGGTGAAGCAGGTCTGCAGGTGGCTTTCTCTCCTCCCTGTCTTCCCGTTCTCTCCCGATTTCTCTCTGTCCTATCCAACAACGATAAACAACAAGGGCAACAAAAGGGAAAAACTAGCCTCCAGGAGCAGTGGATTCGTAGTGCAGGCACCGAACCCCAGAAATAACTCTGGAGGCAAAAAAAAAAAGTAGAACCACGTGGGCCTGGAGTCAGGATGAATAGAGCGCTATATCCGAAGTCCCCACCACGTGCCACACTCTAAATGCTGACACTCATGGCAATTGTGGCTATGCCATTAATTGGAGGCTCTGGTTATGTGCTGTTGGCGTCCTCCTGGAGTCTGAGTCCTGTTCTGGCAGGCCTCTCTCACCTGCCACAGCATCCTCAAGCCCCACTACCAGCTTATAGATATGAGCCAGTTCCTACCTACATTCACAGGCTTAGGGGAAGTTCCCTCAGTATATTGTGTTTTGTTTTGTTTTGTTGTTTTCTTACCAGAGCACTCCTCAACTCTGGCTTGTGGTGCTGGGGATTGAACCTGAGGTCTTTGGTGTCTCAGGCATGAAAGTCTTTTGCATAACCATTGTACTATCACTTCAGCCCACAATATATCTAGCTGAAAATAGCAATATCCTAGGGGAAAGAACCTAGATTTTTAATTCTGAAGTATTAAGACCTCATACTGTGGGACTAAGAAATGATCAGAGCATATTGTTCTCATAGCCTATTTATTGGATAGAGAAAAAGATATTGAAAGGGAATCGGGAGACAGGGAGGGAGAGAAAAAAGAGGAATCTGCATACTGCTTCCCCACTTGTGAAGCTTTCCCCCTTGTAGGTGGGGAGCAGGGACTTGAACCCAGGTCTTTGCACATTATAGCATGTATGTCCACCAGCCAGCCTCATTTCTCATATCCTTTTTAATCAAAGAATAATAGGCAAGAGGCAAGCAAGATTGAGATTTCTATAATAGTAAAGAAGTAACCACGAAGTTTGATTACACAACCTTCTTTGGTCGTATATTCCCCATCTCTGTTGATAATGGAGAAGATACTTTTTTGGAGAAGACACTTTTTCATGTGGCAAATTCATGTGCATGCAAGGACAAAGTAGTATTTCAGCATTTTTTTTTTTTGCATAGGTTGTTTTAGGTAACTTTAGTTTTAAAATAATATGCAAAAGTGGCACATTTCAAGGCAGCACTCAGCCTCCCCAGCAGCAGCAATTAGTCGTGGCCCCAAGGGAACTCTTATCTTTTCCAGGGACCCATGTAAGAAATTTGCATGTGACTAGTTTGCTATTAATCTCAATTGCAGTCCTGTAAAGTTAAGTGCATGATTGTCCCCATTGTAAAGATAGGTCACTGAGGCACACAGAGAATATTTTTTTCCAGGGGCACACAGCTAGTTGGCAAGCTCAGAATTAGAACCCAGGAAGCCTAAGTCTCCCATTCCTTGCCTCCAAGTTTATCTCTGGAACTCAGTGCCTGCACTACGAATCCACTGCTCCTGGAGGTTATTTTTTTCCTTTTGTTGCCCTTGTTTATCATTGTTGTGTTTATTGCTGTCGTTGTTGTGGGATAGGACAGAGAGAAATCAAGAGAGATGGGGAAGACAGAGAAGGGGAGATAAAGACAGACACCTGCAGACCTGCTTCACAACTTGTGAAGCAAACCCCCCCCCCCGCATGTGGGGAGCTGGGGGCTCTAACCAGGATCCTAAGGATGGTCCTTGCACTTTGCGCCCTGTGCGCTTAACCCTCTATGCCACCACCCAGCCCCTCCCCCCATTCCTTGCTCTTAATCATTGTGTAGACCAATCATTTGTGAGAAAGTAGTACTGACTCAGGTGCAGTGTTGCTAAGCCATTCCTTCCACACATTCCTGTTAGCAGAATAGTTATCAGAAAGCCAGTGCTAGATAGATAAGTACTTGATAGATAGAGTGTTATGATCCCTGTTCAGCAGTCAGGCTAGAGACATCACTGGGAAACTAGTTTCCCTGATTGACCAAGAGTGATGCTCTATCTCCTCACTCCTCAGATTTCCCATGCCTGAATGTCCTCATATCAGATCTCATTGAGGAAAAAGAATCTCATTCCAAAAGAATGGAATACACAGGGGCTGGGTTGAGTGTACATGTTATAGTGTGAAAGACCAGGGTTCGAACCCCTGGAACCCACCTGCAGGGGGAAAGCTTTGCAAGCGGTGAAGCAGTGCTACGGGTGTCTCTCTCTCTCCTTCTCTATCTCCCACTTCGATCCTGATTTCTTACTGTCTCTATCCAATAAATAAAGGTAATAAAAGTATTTATTTTAAAGTAATGGTATATACTCTTACAACCTTTTTTTTTTTTTTGGACTAATCTTTTTACCTCTTGTCCCCAAACGATGAAGGACTGCTTTTCTGGAGGCTAGTTTCTCAACTGGTGCCCTATGTCCTATCTCCCTTGCCTTTTCTGGGATTACATCTTGGATCAGCTGTTCTCAAGATGTGGTCTGGGAATCCCTGAAGCCCTTTCAGAAAATTTATGTGCTCAAAAACTGTTTTTATCATGTTAAAATGTTGCTTGTTTTTTTTAACTCCTACTTTCTTGTGAATGTGCAGTAGTTTTCCAGATGCTATTTGGTATGTGATATTGCAACATATTGAGTGCAAACAAAATAGGAGGATCAGCTGTCTTCTATTAGACCTTTAAAAGATTTTCAAAAGTATGAAGGCCCTCTCCACTACATTTTTGTTTGGAGAATACTTTTTCACTAAAATATCAACTTGTAATGAAATTTTCACATCTGCTATTTAAGTGAACTAGTAAACAAATATTTTTAAATATGTCCACCTTTATTAGAATGTAGCAAATATTGATAGAAATAACCCATAAAAACAAAAGTTATTTGGTTTCCTCTTTTTTTTTTTTTAAATAGCACTGCTCAGCTTCAATTAATGGTGGTGCCCAGGATGAATTTGGGACCCTCAGCTACTAAGGTCATTTACGTAACCATTATGCTATCCCCCTGGTCCATCTCAATAATTTTTAAAGAGTATAAATGTATCTTTAGGCAGAAAAAAATATCAAGAGTTCTTTCTTATAATGGCCAACAATCTCATTTATATTATGTCTCCCACTGACCCTCCTTCTGTTAGCGAGCAAAAATCAGACCACCATTCACTGTAAAGAAGCAAAGATGTTTATTCATGAATTCGAATCTGGGCCGAGTGGTGACTGACAGCAGTCCACCAAGCTCGACCCTGAACAGGGCTCAAACCACACAATTTATAGGATTTCAGAGTACATTCAGGGTGGGGAGAGGTATAACCTTATCGATCTATATCCAATAACATGCTATAGAAAACGCAGAACCCAATCATTTCAAACCTAGCAAAAAGCGGGATCCACTCAAAACAAAGTGCGGGCTGATTTCAAACATTGTAAAACTACACAACCAACAGACCCTAGCCAGAGTAGGTTCACCTCATCCTCTCGCCATCAGTTGCAACAATCTGGCAGACAATGGCTTACTGATTAAGTCCTGTTGTCTAGTTGTAACCATCCAGTAAACATTGGCTTACTGATTTAAGTCCTCTTGTCTATGGAAAATGCAAGGAATTTTCCATCTCACACCTTCCCTTTATCCTCTCCCTCCTTTCTGAAACAGGTATCTCATATCCTGGGGGTCATCCTAAAATCACCAACTACTCAACTCTCAGGCCCCACTGGTGACCCCCTCCCTTTATGACGCATTCAGTCTCCCTCTGACTCTGGTCTAGACCATGCTCTTACACTCATGGCCAGTCTTGAGTACTCTGTATGCCAGAGACCACTGGATAAGTCATCCACATAGTCCTTAAGCCACTGATTCATCATTCCAACCCATTTTAACAAGTGACACGATGAAAACCCGAGACTCTTGTTTGCCTCATGCCCCGCATCTAGTCCTTCAGAAACAAAAAATCCATAGGCAAATGAATGAAACAGAGACAACTGCTGCAAGTGGTGGCCTCTCACTGCTGCATTCCAGTATCCCAAGTGGAAACTTTGGTGGACTGACTGTAGCCAAACCTGCTCTCACCTTTAATAGTATAGAATCTTAATGGCCTTGGGGAGAATGTGGACCAGCTTGTGTTTCCCCAACATTTAAAAGTCTATCACACATCTCAATAAAAAATTGAGAAGAGAGCATGATTTTCAGAATTTCAAACTTTATTCAGGAAAATTGAGATCATTCACATTAGGTCAAGAGAGAACGAGAGAGATAAAGAGGAGCCCCCTTACTCACGTCTCGTTGGAAGTCTATCTAGGCAAGAGTGTGACAGAGAAAAGAGAGACCAAAAAGCACCTTACTCACATGGTGACCTAGGCAGAAAGACCACGCCCACAAGACTAGCTTGTAAGACCCAAGCCCTGCCTCCACCTTTCCAAGCCACACCAGTCACCACTCCCATTTTTAGGGCAGCAGTTTCCTTCCACAGGGTTCCCAGGTGTGCCTGGAGAAGATGTGTTGTCCCCTCTAAGTACTTCCTGTTCCTCAATAGACTCTTTTTGTTACCAGTTTGTGCTGCGGGCAGTTTGAAATTAGTTAAAAGGCTGGGTGCTGAGGTTGAAAGGTCGTTCAGGCATGATAGGAATCTACCTGAAACCCATTAAAGAGAAATAAACATAACTCCCTGCCCTCCATGGGGTCTCATTCTTTGGTTGCTTTTGAGCTGTAATGCTCAGAGCTGTATTACTGATTTTGTTGTTGTTACTGATGGCACCGTTGTTGGATCGGACAGAGAGAAATGGAGAGGGGAGGGGAAGACAGAGAGGGGGAGAGAAAGATAGACACCTGCTTCACCGCCTGTGAAGCGACTCCCCTACAGGTGGGGAGCCAGGGCTCGAACCTGGATCGTTACATGGGTCCTTGTGTTTTGCGCCACGTGCACATAACCTGCCACGCTACCGCCCGACTCTCCCTGTATTATAGATTTTCTTCGTAACACTTCAGTGAGTTCTGTCAGTCCTATTAGGGGTAGCTCATTGATCCTCTAGCCTTGCCAGCACTAACATGCCTTATGAGAACACATGGGCAGTCTTCATTATGATTTCTTTTTTTTTAATTTTTATTATATTTATCTTTTTAAAATTTCTTTATTGGGGAATTAATGTTTTACATTCAACAGTAAATACAATAGTTTGTACATGCATAACATTTTCCAGTTTTCCATATAACAATACTACCCCCACTAGGTCCTCTGTTATCCTTCTTGGACCTGTACTCTTCCCCCCACATACACCCACCCACCCCAGTCTTTTACTTTGGTGCAATACGCCAATTCCAGTTCAGGTTCTACTTGTGTTTTCTCTTCTGATCTTGTTTTTCAAAATCTGCCTAAGAGTGAGATCATCCCATATTCATCCTTCTGTTTTCGACTTATTTCACTTAACATGAATTTTTCAAGGTCCATCCAAGATCGGCTGAAAACGGTGAAGTCACCATTATTTATAGCTGAGTTCATTATGGTTTCTTATGGGGAGGGAAGGCAACAGACTGAACCTTGGCTTTGAATAATTTGAAATATATGTTTGGATATTTTTAGCCAGTTCACCACTATCTATAGAAATGGTCTAACCCTGGGTAGGGCAGTCACCCCAGTCTTAGTAGGGTCTCAGTATCAAGAAATTATGGAATACAGGAAATTTTAAAAAATGTGAATAATATGTGTTGTTGTTTAAATATTTATTTAGAGAGGGAGACAGAGAAATAGAGAAGAAATGTGCCACCATCCAGTCCCAATACATGTTCACATGTCCATGTGCCTATGGGCACCTGGATTGTGTCCACCTTTAACTTCTATCTGGAATGCTGGTGTGAACTCTGGCATGCGTGTATCTGTCTGAGCCCCTCTTTTCTATTATTTATTAGATAAGTTTATATCTAGGAGTGGAATTTCTAGGTCATACGGTAATTCTGTTTAACTCTCTGAGGAATCATTAAACTTTTTCCTTTGTGACCGCAGCATTTTATATCTACCCTACCCCCTCTAGCCCCCCAGCATGTACCAGGGTTCTAACTTCTCTACATCCTCAACCCAACTGATTCTTTCCAGGGCTTTTTTTCCACTGCCCAATAACTTATTACAATCTCTACAACCTTTATATCCATTACATGGCTCTGCAACACAAAATCTTTAAGCAGAAAACCACAGGAGGCTAGAGAAAATATATCTTCACAGCCAGGATACCTAACAGACAGTTCATTCATTCACAAATCAGGATCTTGAGGTTCCTGGAGAGCCGTGTGGCTCCAGGTTTTAAGAGCTCATAGCTACACTTAACACACAACTCATACACCTAAGAGACTCGGTCATAAGATCAAGCCTGTAATTATTTCACAGTAATCAATAACGATGTTATAAATGGAGCCATGCCTTCATGTGGAGAAATAAACAGCAGGAAGGGATTAACCCCTAAGAAGTTAAGTACTATTTTCCACCTCGTCTATTAATATGAGGAGGAGGAAGTGCAGGCACGTGGCTTGGATACATAATGCATCTAAATGGAAACTGAGAAGATCCCTGGGAAATTCGTTAAGATCAGATGCTTCTGACTGCTGTCCTCTGGGTGGTCTCAGAGAACGGAAATCAGACTCTCCTGAGCTGTCCTTGGGAGAAAAATAAACAGAAAAATAACCGAGGGATGAGGAGCTCTTTTAGAAAAGCTGCTGTGGTGATTTTTCCCTTTACTAAAATAGATGCTTTCTCAGATATTTACCTTGACAAATGACATAGTTGCTCATTTCTGTTCAATCAGCCAGAAACCCAATTGTGCATCTGAAACACTGTCACTGCAAATAATTGATTATCATTTGTAAACAGGGGGCCATTTGCGTACCTATTTTCAGGCAGAATATTTGGAGACTATCTCCAGGCTCTGGGTAGTGCCTTAGTATGTCTGCATTCCTCTTTAATGTGTTAATGTACTATTAAGCTCTTAATTTCCTTAACAGTGACTGGTTGGCTCCTTTTGTAGAAACAAGAATCCAACTCTACTTATCTTGCTCCTGAGCAAGATTCCGCTGTGCAGAAGATTCCACTGTGCAGAATACTGGTATTTAGAATTTTAATGAATCCTGCCCTCCAAACATTGCGCTGCAGCAATCTTGCAGAAATGGCCATCCCTCTGGAATAGAGAAGCAGCAAGAAAACAACAATTTCATGTTTCATACACCTGGGCAATGAGCAACCCCCTGACAATCGCAAGTAATTCTCTTTGCTAAGAGCTGGGCTCTTGCAACAGCTTGTAATTAGTGCTGTTTAGCATTTAATTTGCCTTTAGTTAGGTAACAAGCATTTATTGATTACCTGATAGGAATGGAGCACTGTGCTAAGCACTGCATGGGGAGAGCATGATGAATGCGACACACTCCCCACTGATAGTCTACTTGGGGCTGAAAATATATACTTTGGAAAGGAAACTTGAAAACAGTTGCAAAATGTTTTTTAAACAAGTTGTAAACCAAGAAACCACCATAAGGATCTTAAGGGAATTATTACCCTTTTGGAATTCAAGGTTCTAATTTCTGGTATGCTCCGTTCTAAGGAGAAAGATCTCTTTGCTGCTGCCTCTTTTCTGCTGGTGGGTGTGGAGAGACACCCGTCATCTATCCTCAGGCCTTCTCTGTCTCTGTGTAGAAGAGGCCCAGGACAAAGAGACCACTAGCCCCAGATACCAACCCTCCTCATGCTTCTGGTGAAAATGGAAGGCACAGTATCTGTTGTCAAAATTTGGAGGCTCCAGCTGGCCGGGCTAGCTTCATGGGCAGGTAACAGAGACGACCAGAGACATATGGCTGGGCAGGGAAGCTGTATTTCTTTATTCAGGAACAACGATTCATAAACTAAACCAAAATAATCACCAAACAGAACTCTGCTGCCTCATTCCCCCGCGGCGACGCCAAGAACTCTCTTGCCTCTTTACCCCCGCGGCGGCGCCAAGCACTCTCAAACTCTGGAACTCTGGAACTCTCTCCGGGTTCCTTGGGGCGGGGACAAGCGGGCCCGTGAAACTAGCAGGACTGAACCAATTTTCTTGGCAGGGGGAGAGCTAGAACAACCCAATGTAAAGCATACAACAATTCCCCCTTTTCTTTTTAACTAAATGACCACCGTATCAGGGGTGTGGGGTGAACAGAAACCTCTATCATACAGGCATTTTTAAAAAAGAAACTGGCACAAACATGGAGAAACATGTAAGCAAGTAACAAGAACCAGTGTGCTGCCAAGGGAAGGCCCGAGGGGGCCATCTTTTTGCCTCTGTGGGCAAAACTTTATCAGCTTAAAAAAAAAAAACATTTCTTCCCTCTGGGGAGCGTACATGTCTCGACGGGCATTTGTATGGGGGCGGGGAACGGCCTAGAGTCCCAAAGGCAGCTGGCTGCAATTTACTTACTATGAAACAAAACTTGTCATTAGCATAATCATAGCGCAATCTAACGTTTCTAATAGAGAAGGAATTTGAGACTTTTACATATCAACAACGTCTTTTTAACCTTTTGTTACACCCATTCAAGATGGAGACACACCCTAGGTGTGCGCAGGAAAGAAAACCTCAGGCATGAGAATAATTAGCATAGCCATTGTGTAATCTACCATTTCTAATAGAGAAGGTAATCGAGAGTTTTACATATCAACAAGTCTATTTAACCTTTTGTTATACCCATTCAAGATGGAGACACACCCTAGGTGTGCGCAGGTCTTTAGACCAACTTAGTTAAAATATATCGATTGTTAATGAATTTTTACCTCAGACTTTAAATGTAAGTTAATTTTATCTTTATGAGAATTACGTTGAAAACCTTTTTCATTTAACTTTGCCTAGTAAGAATTTAGCCTTAAAGTTACTGTTTACCAAACTTTAAACACACACACATAAACATGGTCATTAATACACAAGGAGAGAAACCTTTGTTACGAAGACATGTCATTTCAAACACGAATTTAGATATGTACTGTCTTAGTTGTTGGGGGGGTGCGTTGTCCAGTGGTGGTCTCTTGGGCAGCTTCACTTCTAGGAATTGCAGGTTGCGATCTCTGGATGAATCTCTGCGTATTTTAGCTCATCTGCCTTCAGACCCAAGCTGGAGATCTCGGCCAGGATGTCCAGTTTTGGCAGGGGGCCCAGGGGGCCCGGGAGGTCAGGGATCATTCCAGAATTCATAGCACGATGGCGGGCGGGCCAGCCTTGTAGAAGGCGCGGGCCGAGGTGCCCAGGGGCGGCCATGATAGGCTGCCAAGGCCCTGCCCCATGGCCCTGCCATGTCTGCTGCCATGTTCGCAGTGGCCGAGCAGCGTGGAGGGATCACACGTCCAGTGCCCTGCGCCACGCGGTGGAGAGCCGGCTCCTGTGGGCTGGCCTGCGTGCTGGCATTGGGTTCCTGCATGGTGGCATCAGGCTCCTGTGTGTTGGCATCGGGCTCCAGTGTGTTGGCATCAGGCTCCTGTGTGGTGGCATCGGGCTCCTGCGTGCTGGCGTCGGCCTCCTATGGGCTGCGGGGCTGCGGGCGCGGTGCGCGGGGTTGTCTGGGCGCAGCCGGCTGGCTGGCTGTTCCACCAGGTGGAAAAGGCAGCTCCGCGCCTCACCTCTTGCCCGCTGGCTCTTCCCGACTCCTCTGGCTGTTTTGAGTGCGCCCGAGCGAGTGGAAACCACAGAGTGGTCCAGAGATAAATGTTCCAGAAACAGCAAAACAGTCTCGTGAAGAAAGAGCAGAGGCCTTTGGAGATCTCTTCACAAGCAGAAGAGAAGGCCATAGTACATAGGTAGCCAAATTGTCTTCACTTATCTGAGAGATGCGCAGGTCAGGTCCACGTGGGCGCCATTTGTTGTTAAAATTCGGAGCTTCCAGCTGGCCGGGCTAGCTTCACAGGCGGGTAACAGAGATGACCAGAGACATACGGCTGGGCAGGGAAGCTGTATTCCTTTATTCAGGAACAATGATTCATAAACTAAACCAAACTAGTCACCAAACAGAACTCTGCTGCCTCTTTCCCCACGGCGACGCCAAGAACTCTCTTGCCTCTTTCCCCCCGCGGCGGCGCCAAGCACTCTCAAACTCTGGAACTCTGGAACTCTCTCCGGGTTCCTTGGGGCGGGGACAAGCGGGCCCGCGAAACTAGCAGGACTGAACCAATTTTCTTGGCAGGGGGAGAGCTAGAACAACCCAATGTAAAGCATAAGATCTCTTTGCTGCTGCCTCTTTTCTGCTGGTGGGTGTGGAGAGACACCCGTCATCTATCCTCAGGCCTTCTCTGTCTCTGTGTAGAAGAGGCCCAGGACAAAGAGACCACTAGCCCCAGATACCAACCCTCCTCATGCTTCTGGTGAAAATGGAAGGCACAGTATCTATGGGATGGCAGGGCTTGGGAGTAAGATTCATTCTTGGTGGCTTCCTAGATATTGAACTTGAGGGTCAATTCAAGGCAGGACATGAATTAGCATCACTTAAACTTAGCAAGGAAAGGTTCCCTAGAGGACAACCAACCAACCCAATGATGTTGGAGACAAGGATATGAGGTGCGTAGGTCAAGACTGCAGAGCAGCCTGGCCCGAGAAGGCCCATGTGCTGAGTCAAACCATGTCTTGCAGACTTGTCGAGATAACCAGGTAAGGGCAAGGTTCAGTGGACAGGGTGAACATCGTGGCCATCCGTGCTTCTCTGGCCATCTCCTATAAACTATCTGCTTGACAGCAAGGACAGGTAGAAAGGGAAGGAGACGAGTGTTGAGACTCAACACAGTGGCACAGCTGGTAAAGTGCAGATATTACTATGTGCAAGGATCTGGGTTCAAGCCCCTAGTCTCAATTTATAAGGGTGAGGGGGGGCTTCACAAGTGCTGAAGCAGTGCTGGGAGCGTTTCTCTGTCTTCCTCTTTATATTCCCCCTTCCTTCTCAATTTCACTGTCTCTATCAAAAAGAAAGAAAAAAGTAGGAGCCAGGTGGAAACCCACTGGGTTAAGCACACATAGTGTGAAGCGCAAGGACTGGTTCAAGTCCCCAGCTCCCACCTGTTGGTGGTCGCTTCACAAGCTGTGATGCTGATCTGCAGGTGTCTTTCTCTCTCCCTGTCTTCCCTTCCTCTTTCAATTTCTCTTTGCTTATCCAACAATAGCAGCAACAACAATGGAGAGGAGCAGTGGATTCGTAGTGCAGACACCGAGTCCCAGCCATAACCCTATAGGAAAAACAAAGAGGAGCAGCAGCAGAAGAAGAAGAAAATGGGGTGGGGGGAGACAGGCTACTAAAAATGGTGCATTTATCATGTAGGTACCAAGTTCCAGGAATAATCCTGGTGGGAAAAATAAAATAAATAAAAAAACTTTATAAGCAAGTGGGAAGAAGATATCAGCCTTAATCAGCACAATCCTAGTTAAAGAACGTCATCACTGAATGGCCACCCAGGCCCTGAGGCAGGCAGGGGGACTTGCACAACAGGGCTGTGAGGCCCCTACAACTTCCTGAATGGTTCTCCCCCAGCAGAATAAGATAGGCTCCAAGCATTTGAGTTTTAAAAAAAAAAAAATCTGTAAGCTGTACATCCAGTGGATTGTAAAGGGAAGCACTGAGGACAGGAACACCACGAAAGTCTGTGGATGGTCAAAAAAGTCTTGTTGGCTGCTGGGAGTCATTCCTTCTGCAGAGATGGACTTGCTTGAGGTATTTTAAGACTTCCGCACCCAGCTGGTGCCTAGCACCGCAGAGATATGTAGGGATGACGACTTTTGAGAGGAGAAAGTGCACTTTCTGGTGGATTTTTCATCCTCTGAACACATTTAGCAGTCCTTGGTTTTTAAAGACAGCTTTTAATAGAGCACAGACTCCTTCTGTCAATGGTGAGGGGACAGATTTAGCAGCCCAGACATCCGGTACCAGCTTACTTACTGGGATGCAAGTGTGAGAAGCAAATTGTCATTTGATGTGGTTATTTGGCACGTGCTTACCACGCCTTGGTGCCTCTGGGATTCTCATTGCCGTGGCTGGCCAAATCCATCCCAGGGGGAAAACATCAGCTCCCCCTACCCTCAGGGGCTGAGGCGATGGGCAGTCTGACCCCTTAAACCAGAGGGTGGAGGGGTGGGAGGAGGAATGCCAGGACCACAGGCTGAAATCATTTGGTCTGGTCCTGCCCAGGCAATCACTGGCGGACCTGAAATTCAGTAAGTGCCAATTTTCAATATTATATGGCCCTCAAATGATGGTATAAATGTCCAAATGGCCTTTGGCAAAAAGGAAGAAAAACGAAAGAAGGAAGAAAGGAAGAAAAACAGAAAGGAAGGAAGGAAGAAAGAAAAAAAGAAAACTTCCCCACCCGACTTAGAGTCAGAGAACTTTATAGCTGGGTGGAATTTTGAGACATCTGATCTGAGTCCTTTTTTTGTATACTTGGGTTTTTTTTTTAATTTTTTAAAATTTTTTATTGTCTTTATTTATTGGATAGAGACAGACAGAAATCAAGAAGGAAGGGGGAGAGGGACAGAGACAGAGACACCTGCAAACCTGATTGACTTTTCTCCCTGAAGATGGGCACTGGGGGCTTTGAAACCGGGTCCTTGAACATTGTAACGTGCCTTCAACCATGCACGCCACCACCCAGACCCCACCCCCCCACCCCAGTCCTCTTTATTATGAGACTAAAAAGGGCTTTCCCCTGTGTCCCCACAATAGGACAGTGTGGCCGTCTGGCCCCTGCTTTATTTATGCTGTACTCCACACACCCCCATTTCCAACCTGGCTAATCCTTGCTCTGTGCATGAAGCCGCCTCCCTCACAGCCTATATGTGACCACTTCTGGCTCCAAATCTCCACCATGCTGACTTTCTGCACCTCTCCTTTTGTTTCCAGTTTGATGTGGAAGCACACATTTAAACTATACCCAAGCAGAAAGCTCTTGCTAAACCCTAATCAAGAGACTTTCAGATCCATTTGACAGAAAATTAAGGTTGAGAGAGGGTGGGTAACTTGCCTGAATCACACAGCCAACCAAAGACAAAACTAGAGGACTGTGAGATAGCTCACCCAGTAGAGTGCATGCCTTCCTGTGAACAAAGACCAGAGTTTGAACCCTGGTACCACATAAGAGAACCATGGATGTGACACTAGGGGGAGCCCCATGAATGGTAGAACAGTCTCCTACTGAGATAAGAATGGCAGTATCAGCCAGAGAGCAGTGGGGTCATTGTGCGTAAGCCCCTAGAGCCATGACAGAACCAGGTCCTTACATCTTCCTCCAGGTCTTTTTCCACATGTGTGGATAACAGATGAGAAGCCTGAAGGAACAAGCTCTGGGGACCTGAGCTTAAAAGAGGTTTTAGGCAGTTGGGCGGTAGCCCAGCAGGGTAAGTGCAGGTGGTGCAAAGTGCAAGGACCGGCATAAGGATCCCGGTTTGAGCCCCCGGCTCTCCATCAGCAGGGAAGTCGCTTCACAAGCAGTGAAGCAGGTCTGCAGGTGTCTATCTTTCTCTCCCCCGTCTTCCCCTCCTCTCTCCATTTCTCTGTCCTATCTGACGATGACAATAATAACTACAACAATAAAACAACATGGGCAACAAAAGGAAATAAATATTTTTTAAAAAAAAAAGGAAGAGGTTTTAAAGCTGCCTGCATCCCACCATCCAGCCAGGTGAGCTCAGGCAGAGACAGTGAGGGCAAAGGCAGGAAATTCTCACGGGCTCTGTGTTGGGCTCCAGCCTGGATCTGGAGAGACACCTAAAACAGTCTATCCCACAGCTTATCGTGATGTAGGGAGCACAGACTTCTTGAGAGGGTGTCCCCAAGAAAGGGAGGGCACAAGGCAGCACATGCCCAGGAAGTACAGGTCTAGAGAGCCAAAGGCATGGTGCTGTGGGCCAGCTCAAAACCCTCTCAAAAGCCTACTCCTAGGGCAGAAGCAGACACCCAGAGCATAGAAGGGGCAGCGTGGTGATTTTCAGAAGAAATGCAGTCCACTTGACAGTGAAAGGGACTGCTAACCCAGCAAAGGCTAGGCAGTGATTCTAGGCCAAAGGCAGACCTGAGGAAACACTGACATAGGCTGCTTCTGGGGTGTCACTATTCCCCCAGGAAAGAGAACTACAGAGCAGTGACGCAGAGGTGGAGACAAGATGGATAGCTGGGGAGTGAAGGGGCGGGGTATTCACCAGGGGAGGGGAGGGCTGGGCATCGAGGGAAAGGGAGGCCCAAGATGAGGGCAGCCCCATACCGAGGACCTGCAATGTGGCCAGAGAAGACTGCCAGCTCATTGCAGCAATAGGGAAGCTTCTCAGAGACTGGATGTCCCACCTCAAGAGGGGGCCAGTCTTCACCTGGGTTAGCTTGGAGCATTTAACCAATATGCCTCTCAATCTTAAAATACTCATTCTGGGGGCCAAGTGGTGGCACACCTGGTTAAGCACACATAGTACTAAGCACTAGGACCCACGCAAGGATCCAGGTTCAAGCCCCAGTCCCCACCTGTATGGGGGAAGTTTCACAAGCAGTGAAGCAGGTCTGCAAGTGTCTTTCTCTCTCCCCCACTTCTCTCAATTTCTCTCTGTCCTATCCAATTAAATGAAAAAAAAGACCACCATGAGCAGTGGATTTGTAGTACCAGCACTGAACCCCAGCAATAACCCTGGAGGCAAAAAAAAAAAAAAAAAAAAGACAGCAGGAATGTATAATAGCATCTGGGAACGAGAAGCCTCCCTCTGCCCACTGCAGACAGCAGTCACCCCACTCTGAAAGGAGGGAAGGCTGCCCCACATTTGGCCCCTGGACCTTACTTGTATGTGCAATGCTGTGAGCTGAGACTCAGCCACGAGGAGGTGCTCATAGGCAACACCGAGTATGGATTCTTTGTTCTATGACCCTCCTCAGAAGGGAGTTGGATGAAGACCAGTGCTGCAGATCAGGACTCCAGAGCAGAGCAGAGGTGACTTACCTGTTTGGGTATAAGGGTCCTTCCTGATACCCTCTTAGATGGAATTAGGTGCTGGGAGAGAAAGCAAGGGGTGTGTTCCCAGGGCACAGACTGACAGAGCAGGAGGAAGGGCAGATGCTCTCTGTGTGGTGGGGGGAGGGCACAATTCACAGCTGAAGGTGAGGAGTGGAGACCTCTTTTGGAGCAGTCCCCCAAATGCTCCACTGGTCTAGGAAGTCAAAGGTAAATAAGCATTGGCTTCAAGAGCCAGTCAGCCAGGAGGCCCATGGCACTTCCATACAACCGGCCACCTCGCTGCCACCTTGCCTGGGACACCTGCTCTTCTCTCTCAGGGTCTCTCCTCATGCTGATGCAGACAGACCCTCTGGCTCCTCCATTCTCCAGCCTGCTTTACCATGGCCTTCAGAGCATCTTGACACGTCTTGACGTGTCTCCTTGACAGAGCACACTAGATAAGAACATGGGGTAACAGCCCTCCTTCCCTACACACTAACACTAAGAACCAGGATGCTGGGGCCAGGTGGTGACGCACCTGGTTGAGCACACGTTAAAATGCGCAAGGACCCAGTTCAAGTCCCCCCGGTCCTCACCTGTAAGGGGAAAGCTTCACGAGTGGTGAGGCAGTGCTTCAAGTGTCTGTCTCTCTCCCTCTTCCATCTTGATTTCTGGCTGTCTCTATCCAATAAATAAAGATAATAAAAATAAATAATTAACTAAAAAATCAATAATAATAAAGACCCAGGATGTTAGGTCAGTAGGAACTGGCAATTTCTAATATCGGCCCCATTGTCTTTTTTGTGAGGTGAGTTTGTCACTCAGTTGGGTAAAGGCCCTATAGTCCACTCATAGCATAGCTAGGGTATCTTTCAAAATGCAAACCTTGCAGTTTGGTAAATGGCTCAACTGGCAGAGCATCAGATTTTAACACCTGAAGTTCCTGGTTTGATCCTAAGTGCTGCATGTATCAGATCAGTGCTTTGCTGTGTGTGTGTGTGTGTGTGTGTGTGTGTAATGTGTGTGTGCACGAGTGCGCCTCATAAACCTTAAAGGGGGGGGCACCAGGCAGTGGTGCAGCAGGTTGAACGCACGTTACCATGCACAAGGGCCCAGGTTAGAGCTGCTGCTCCCCACTTGAAGGGGAACACCTCACAAGCAGTGATAAAGGTTTGCAGGTATCTCTTTCTTTCTCCCTTCCTATCTCCCCTTCCCCTTTTATCTCTATTCTATCCAATTGAAAAAAAAAAAAGAAGTGACCCGGGAGATGGCATAGTGGATAAAGTACTGGACTCTCAAGCATGAGGTCTTGAGTTCAATCCCCAGCAGCACATGTACCAGAGTGATGTCTGCTTCTTTTTCTCTCCTCCTATCTTTCTCATTAATAAATAAATAAAATCTTTATTTTTAAAGGATTTTATTTATTAATGAGATAAGAGAAGAAAGAGAGAGAAAACCAGACATCAATCATTCTGGTACATGTGCTGCCAAGGACTGAACTCAGGACCTATGCTTGAGAGTCCAGTGCTTTATCCACTGCACCACTTCCTGGACAATAAATAAAATCTTTAAAAAAAAATTGCCACAGGGAGTGTAATCTGTAATACCAGCACCAAGCCCAGCATAACCCTAACAATAAAAACAATAAATAAAAATTAAAATGCACAAACCAGGGGCCCTGTGTTACCATGTGACCACCCAGGTTCAAAGTCATGGTACACCGCATGTAGTCCTACGGCACTGAGGGGAAGCTCAGCGTTTCTGGCCTGTGGTGTCTCTTCCTCTATCCCATTCTGACAAAGTCAACCCAGAACAGGACAAGGAAAAAAAAAAAAAGGAATGTACACTGGAAAGCATTCCTCCCAGAATGTTCCAGGGCTTCCTACTTTATACAAAATCCAAAGTCTTACAAGCTAGAAGGCTCTCATGGCTCCAGCTACCCATCCCCCAACCCCACCCTACCAGGCTGAGTTCCAGCGATTCCAGCACCAGGCCACACCATCTCCTCCCAGGTGGCTGCAGGCCTGAATATGTTGTTCTGTCACAGCCCTACTGTGTAAGCAAGTCCACCACCCCCCAACCCAGTTCAGGGCTGTGTAAGCACCCTAGAGGGCAGGGTTAACTGGATGAATGAGTCTATAAAGCAAGGTGAAATACCCACTAGGTGGGGCCCAAAACCTGGGTAAATGAGCAGTGGGAATGTGAGACCTGACTGGCCTTTGACTCTTTGCTTTTACTGAGTCTGCTTCCCCTAGTTTACAGTGCTGAGTCCTTGTGCTCTGGGACAAGGCAGAATGGACACTCCACTAAGTGACCTAGGGCCTGGGGTCATCCGTTGCCAAAAGTCCATTCTGAGACTTCCCCTGAGACCTAAATAACTAGTCCATTCTAAAGCACAGCTTCCCAGAAAGCCTGAGCTTTCCTCAGGTAAGACAATTCCTAGACTTCCTCAGGAGCTGGGAAGACAGAATATGCGACAGTGGGGGTACAACCCCCCCCAGGCCTAGCCCACTGGGCTTCACTGTGGGAAAGGGACCTTCTGGCACTGAGGCAGTGTCTGAAGAGAGGACACCTGGTCCTTGCGTGCACCCAATCCTCTCCTGGACTTTCTCCCTTCCCATCACCCTTCCTTTCATTCCATTTCATCCAAGACATGGGAGGAGAAGGCCAGTGAATGAGGGCAAGTCAAGACTTGGAATGTCAGAATCTGAGCACATGGTCCAGCTGTCACTCTGTGCTCAGCTCAGAAGATAGGTGTCAGAGTTACAGGACACCTGCCCCCCACCCCGCTCCATCAGCACACAGTGGACACAAGGTCTGGGTCACGTCTTTATTACAGATGAAAGCAAGCAAAGGGGATGGCGAGGCACTCAGTGACAGCAGTACAGTTGGTAAGGTAGAAAAATAGAAAAGCAAGCCCACGGAAAGCAGCCTCCCTCAGACACACAGAACAGGTTCAGTCAAGGCCCACACATAGTCACGCCCCCACCCCGGGCCCCACCCAACTGGGGCCCCATCTCAGCTGTCCTCCCTTATACCAGCTATGCCTGATCCAGTCAGGAAGCCACTCGGAACAGGGACCCCTGAGGGTAGCCACCCCTCTGACCACCAACTATGCCACCCAGTCCCACTGTGGTGGGGAGATGCCCTTGACTGGTCCCTCCCTCCCAGGCCTACTTTCCAAACCTGGGGTAAGGAAGTGAAGCAGGGGGACAGGGCCACAAAGACAGCACCTCTCTTCCCTCTGACACTGAGTTCAGGCCAGACAGGCTGAGGCAGGGGCCCACTGCAGCCTGTGTGGATCAGGGCGCTAGAGTGCAGTGGTTCTCCCATAGCTGAGAGTCGAGGACACAGATGGAACAAACTGAAAAGGAGTCAGAGACTCAGGGCTTGGAGACATTTACTGTTAGGCATCCGCTTGCTAGTGTAAGCAGGGTTCTGCTTTGGAGGAGACAAGATCGCCTGTACGTTCAAGCTCGGTGGCCAGTCCTCAGGTGACAGCCTTGGCCTGGCACCTGCTGGCCGTGGAGGCCGGGAGCAGTGGGTGGGGGCAGGCAGGTCACCCGCTGGCTCTTCTGTGGCAGGTGGCGGGGAGTGCCCACAGCAAGTCTCCCAAAGAGGGGCACTGTTTCTAGAAATACCCTAGTGAGCAGTGTCCACTCTATTTTAGAGAGGTTCCAAAGACCCGGGTTCCATCAGCATGAACAAGCCCCTCCCCAGCCCTACTGCCCCCAGCTCACCCCCATCCTCACCTTCATTCCAGAACCGACTACGCGGCTGTACCAAATTACAAAAATAAAGAGTCGACCCTGAGATCTTCCTGCCGAGCTGGGTGTGGCTCGCTCCAGAGTCCCCTTGGAAATGAACTTCTATTTGGTTTACTGACATTTATTTTGATATCCAGTGAAAAGCTCTATAAAATACAATAAATAATGTGGGGGGCTGTAAAAGGCAGACATTCTAGCTGCATATGTTACAGACTATACTTATGATACAGGCCATCAGAACTGCTATTCCATGTATGTGATAGAGAGAGAGAGAGAGAGAGAGAGAAAGGGAGAGAGAGAGAAGAAACTTCAGATTCCAAAGGAGAGACAGCGGCTCTGCATGGGAAATCACCCACTTCCACCCTTTCTCCCGCTGCCCCTTCCCTCCCTCAGGGCTTACAAGGTGGCCAGAGTCTGTCCAGAAGTGACAAGTGAGCGCATACGGGACTGGGAGCGAGCAGAGAGCCTGGGGACCGTGAGCATGCAAGTTTGTGGCTGCTGCTGTGATTAAAAGTAAAAGTCAAACGTGAGGTCGCACTTCCCCATCTTCTGTTTATATACCAGGTCGAACTTCTCGTTCATGGAGACGGTGAAGATGTCCTTCCATAGCCCGACTCGTCCTGAAACACAAACAAGAGCAGAACTGGATGGATCAATTGCTGCCAGACCAGCGAATGAAGCCCTTCAAAGGACACCTTGGAAGTGGCCCTCCAGCTCCATTCCTGGGACCCTCTGAATTGGGCCCACATGGGGCAGGACAGGGCTGTGAGCCAGACACACCACCGAGGCCACGTCCCGAGGAGGGTCATCCTGATGGCCAAGGACTGCTTGCTGTGCCCAGCACACAGGGGTCTGAATCTCAAGCGTGGGTCACCCCTGTTCGCTGTGGAGGCCTGTGCGGCAGGGCCGGGGGAGGCCGAGTCCCAACACCCCACCCTGAGCCTGGAGCGTGTCTATGGGGGGAAACTGGGGCTCCGTGATGCCATTACTCACAGCTCAACAGCTCCACCGAGGCGTCATTTACTTCTGGAGAATTTGGAAAGGGGGTGGGGGTGAATCATCTAAAAAGGCAGGACATGTTATGCTAGGTACAAAATCTCCTGAAACGGGTTAACAGGGGAGCTTTAGAGAAGCCTGCCCTTGCTGGCAGCGAGGACTCTCGAGGTCAATACCCAATACTCCTGGGCATGGCCCCAGGGGCTCTGCCACAGCTACAGATGAAGAGGTTTGGGCTGGAGTGAAGACTTTCCCTGGCAGAAAAGAAGGAGCTGGAGCCTTCAGCTAATGACTCTATTCTACCTGTTCCTTTGTGAAGACTTAAGGGCTGAGAGCTAAGAAGTCACTGAAGCACTTTCCTTGCTAGCCAGTAGGCCTGGCCAGCTATGAACTCACGGCCCTGAAAACATCACTAGTGGAGCCTTCACCCCACACCGCCACCAATAGAAACCATGAACACCTCACCCCAGAGCTGTCTCTAAGCTGTCTCTGGGACGGGGTGCTAATTTAGGAGTCCCCACTGCTGTCTGCCCCTCTGAGAGCAGGTCTGAGGCACCCAGAAAATCTCCTTTATTCACTCCACTGTTAACAACTGTTCTTGTGCTAGGTCTTCCGGTAGGAAACTGCAACCTCGCAAAATCTGAGCTAATATATCCAGCGTGGCAGGGCTTTTCTCTTTGATAATGAGAAATTATGTATCCATTCTCGAGAAGGGAAAAAACAAGAACAACTGTGCTTGCTACCGTCTAATGAGACCTAAGGGACAAAACCAGAAGGCTCTAGACCAAGCCCACCGTAAGCATACTTTTCCATGATTATGATGCCCGGCTGAGGCAGCCAAGAGCTCATCAGAGGAGTCACCCACCTGGTTTAGGATTTGGAAATCAAGACAGTGCAATTATGCTGTGATATGAATCAAATCTAAGCAATGCAGCTGGCTATTCAAGCCCTGCATTCTCACCAACGCAGGGAGGTCTTCTGAGCAAAGAGGCAATGTGCTAAAAGAAAACAAAATCAAAGAACTGAAATAAAGCAAAACCAAGGTAAACAATGACAAAGCAAACACATGGGCAGGCAGTATGTTCTGGACACTTCTTCACCACACACAGGAGCCAAAAGGGGGCGGGAGGGAGGGGGGAGGGAAGGTCACAGTCAAGGATAACAAAACACAGCAAAAGCAGAAATTAAAAAAAGAGCAAATAAATTTCAAATAATAAACTGTTTGTGGAGATGCAGCCAGGAACTCAACTGCAATGTGGACTGGTTTCACTTATCTCCCTGGATGAACCGACTGCTCTGCCTTGGCCGGGAGACCCCTTCCCTCCACCTGCAGATCCAGCCCTTCAGAACAAGGAGCATGGGAGCTCCAAGCCTGACCTAAGTCCTGCCCTGCTAGAAACCTGCTGGGATGGGTCCAGCTCTTCCTCCCCTCACTAGGTGATGTCCCTGCATCTGAACTGCCTTCCTGCCCCACCCCAGTACCCTTGTGCCCTAAAGAGGCTCCAGATCTGCGTGGCCAGGGCCCAGTCTGAAGTGCACAGCATCGAGTACCTGCTTCGACTCGGACTCACCAAGAGGGCAGCTTGCATGCAGCCCAGGAGTGGGGTTGCTAATGCCTGAGCCATACCCACTCAAGCTGCTTTAGGTGCCATGAGCCATAATAAGGAGGAGAGTGGCCCAGACTGACCTGGAGATTCTTGCCCAGGGAGCTGTCCCCATCTCAAGCTGCTTCAGGCCCAGAAACATCCTGATGCCTCCCTCTGGGAAGCTGCCGAGCCACAAAGTGAGGCCTGAGCCCCCTGCTCCCATACCCACTTCTCCACACTGAGCTACCAGTACCCAGGTGCCATGGAAAACCCCACCCACTTCTTCCAGCTTTCACGAAGGCCTGGGGACGGTTGAAGAAGCTATCCAAACACTGATATTTCACAGCCTTGGGCTACCCAGGGCCCTCTGCATTGCCATTTGGAAGGAACTCTGCCCTTGAAAACCAGACAGAATGCCCTGAGCTGCCCCAAGCACCCAGTGTGCAGGGCCCCACACACCAGTCAGCAGGGGATACCCACTGCTTCTCTGACCTCTCTGCCCCCCCCCTGCCCCTGGCAGAGCAGAGGGCTCTAGAGAGGCAAGTCACACGGCAGCAGGATGCAGCACAGAGGAGAGCCACCAGGACACATACCCCGGCCCACAGGCAGGGCCTCGGCATTGCAGCACTGGTCCACCAGCTGGTGGCAGTGCTCAATCAGCGACTCCAGCTGTGCCTTGTCACAGGACACCCCCAGGAATCTAGCCAGCTGTTCCACCATTGTCACCAGGTCCTGGAAGACAAGAGCAGAGAGCACAGGAGCCCATCAGACAAGGCATCTGTACTGAGCACTAGGCCGTGCACACCTCAATTCCAGCCACCTCCCTTCTCCCCTCAGCCTGGTGGGAACTGTGCTTGGACATAAACCAGAGGGGAAGAACAGCCCAAGAGCTCTCAGCTCACCAGTGTGAGATCTGAACTTCAAACCTAGGTCCTGCAGGGAACCAAGAAGCAGTGACCAGGAGATGGCCAAGTGGCTGTACCCAAAGCAACACCTCGGCATTTTCTTCTGCCCTTCCTTCCACGGTATCAGACAGAACCCAGACTAGCATGCTGGTGAGTGAGGAAGTCCCACGGGGGCCGAGAGGCCCATGCCAGCGCTCCTTACCCAACAGGAGGGGCTAACTGACATGGTTTGGCTGCTAACATGAAGCCACCTCTGGGCTCAACTAGGTCACCATCCTTGATCACAGGAGGCTCAGTCCTGGGCGTGCCAGGCACACCTGCAGGTGTCACCTTCTCCCTGGGAAATACCACCTCTCTATATAAGAGCCATCAGGTGCACTGCTGGTGCCAAGTAGTCCCCAGGCACTGGCATCACTATCTTGGTCACACTTGGGAAAAAGCTGGAGGCTGCTGCTTCTCTGGTAGGTTCCTAAGGTAAATGAGCTTGTCCTGTGTGTTGTCTTCAATATGCTCAAACACACGCCTTGGACAAATACCTAGCACACAGCAAGTCCTACTGATGCACTTATGTCAGTGGTGACAACGTGACAAGTGACAAGTGTTGTTCCTTCTTCCAGACAGTGAGCACCCAAGGGTGGGCCTTGCCTCACTGTGCCCTCGCCTGGCCTCACCCAGCCCTGCTGTACTCTGCGTGCCAGGCTCCCAGAGTCAGAGCACAGGGCAGTCCATAGGCTGGCAGTGGTCCGAGACAGGCAGGCCAAGGCTGAGGCTGTACTCTGCCCATAGCCCTCTGCTCTAAGTGGGTCACCTTTGGGGGCAGCAGAGCAATGGGGTGGGGGTGGAAGTGGGGGTGCTACTGTCCTACTTCTGCTGTTAGGATAGGATGATGAGGGCTAGGATGATGAGGGCTAGAAGCACCGCCTGCCACCCCAGCGTGAACTGCCGGGGACGACAACAACCTAGAGCCTAAAGTGCTGCTCATGAGGACTGGGGAACGTCCAGAACCGTCAGCCTCCACTTTCTCCCTAGCAGCCCAGAATCTTGTGCTTTCACTGGAGGGTGCCCCCTTCCTGCCCATCCCTTAGAAGGTCCCTACACTCACCCGATGCATGTCTTCATACTTAAGGAAAAGCACATTCGAGTCCATGCGGTGCTCCCAGAACTCCTGCACGTGCTCGAACCAAGAGCCATAGCCCACTGCCAAGGCAAAGGGACCATAAGTTGCAAAGCTGGGAAGAGGCGTGCTGTGGGGTGGCCTTGCCCCATCAGCCATACAGACAAGCTCTTCTCATACCCTGTGTGACCTTCCTTTCAGGCCACAGTTCTTGATCCTCATGCTCACTTCTAAACACCCTGAAGAGGGACTCCTGGGCAATGGCCACTGCTCATCTGGGTGCAGACAAGAGGCCAGCAGCAGCGCCCAGGAGATTCCCTCAAGAAGACAGAGTTCTCACAGGAGCTGGGACAGAAGAACATCATCTCTGCGGGGGCATGGAGGCTACAGGGCACACCAAGATGGGTCAGAGCATGGGGCCCTAACAAGGAGGAAGTCCAGGCAGAAGGCCAGCAGAAGCAGGGCACAGCTGGTGACCTGACACAGAACAGCAGGCCCCACCCACATGAGCTGGCACTTCCATCTCTCTGAGGGCTCTGGCCTGCTGTAGGGACTCACAAGCAAGTCACTGCTACACTGATGGTACAGTGTTCTCTGTAAAAACAGATCATCCTTGGGGCGGAGTGATGGTTCACCCCTTAAGTTCACGCGTTATACCATGAGCAAGAAGCCAGGTTCAAGCCACCAGCCCCCATCTGCAGGGGGGAAGCTTCACAAGCCCCACATGTCTAGCCAGCCTAGGCCCCCATTTCAGTCTGCCTTCTCACCAGCAGGTGGCAGCACAGCCACAGTCTGTACATGCCAGCCAGGCCCAGCACAGATGTGTGCTGTGCTATGAGCACTGCCCAGGTGCACTGGCCACTGTCCCCACCCAGTCCACTTATCAGTGGTGTCCCACATGAATGGCGATGACCCTCACCCTTTACTGTCCCATTAACTGTGTCTCTGTGTGAAAATTGGGGACTTTGGGGCACAGTGTTCTAGAAAAGATGGGTGGCCAGGGTTCCTCCTAGACCACTCTACTCCTGGGAGGTCACCATGCTCCATCAAGTGTAAGGAGAGTAACAGCTCCCCCTGCTCTCCCCCAGGGTGACCCTGCCCTGCCCACAGAGCACATCTCCCTCCACGTGGGCAGAGGGCCCCAGGTACCCCACCAGCCTACAGTGGCAGGCCACAGTATCTAAATTTAGGATTCTGTCAGCAGGTCCTCCAAACTCACTGCTAGTGACTGGTGCCATGCCCGCTCTCCAATTCCTCAGCACGCTGGTCGGAGCACATACACTGTACCCCCACTGAACTGCCTGGGACCACATAAGAAACTTGGGGGAGTTCAAGAGATTTGTATGGAGGCTTTCGGTGGGGGGGGGGGCATGGCAGGTGTATGTGGCCTCATCAGTGTTGGGCAGGAGCCTGTTGTAGAACTGGGCAGGGAAGCCCTGGACCATATGATGCTTTGAACCCAGTAGACACAGGTCACCCCGTGCAGGTGCTGTGTCTTAAGAAGTGAATGCATGCTGGGACTTAAGAACAGGCTCTGGAGTCACAGGAATGGCTGCTCCAAGTGTCTGGAGAAGTGTGAGGGGTTGGAGCCAGACTGGGGTGGGAAGAAGCCAGAAAAGAGCCTTTGGCTGGATCCAGGGGACATCAGGGTGTGGATGCTGCAGCCTCCTCCCCAGGCATGGCTAAAGCAGATTCAGTTACAGGGAAGAAAGCAATTCCAGACCTAAGTGTTGTGGGCTGCTCTGTACATGAGTGTACTGATTAGGGTCTGGTCATCAACCAGATTTTCAGGTGTCTTTCTCTCCTCCTCTCTGTCTTTCCCTCTGCTCTCCATTTCTCTCTGTCCAACAACAACAACACTAATAACTACAACAGTAAAACAACAAGGGCAACAAAAGTGAATAAATAAAGAAATCCAGAAGTCCAGTGTCCCAACATTAACTGGAACCCAGTGTAGCTCCAATCCAGCTACACTGGGTTCCAGTTAATGTTGGGACACTGGACTTCTGGATTTCTTTTTTTTTTTATTTTTAAAAAATATTTATTTATTCACTTTCGTTGCCCTTGTTGTTTTACTGTTGTAGTTATTAGTGTTGTTGTTGTTGGACAGAGAGAAATGGAGAGCAGAGGGAAAGACAGAGAGGAGGAGAGAAAGACACCTGAAAATCTGCTTCACTACTTGTGAAGCGACTTCCATGCAGGTGGGGAGCTGGGGGCTCGAACTTGTATCCTTACGCCGGGCCTTGCGCTACTTCTGGATTTCTGTCATGCATATTATCCAAATCTGTTTGCAGAACCCAAGTGGACAATGAGACTGTTTGCAGTCGCAAAAGGTCACCCAGAGAAGGCATAGGTGACCGTGGATGATCTCAAACCAGCAAGCTGAGCACCATGGTGAAGAAAGGCCGAGCCCACAGTGAGTGGGCGACCCTCAGGAGTGGCACGGAACAGTGGCCTCCCTGCTGCCAGGGCAGGCACATGAAAGGCGCTCACCTCCCCTAGAGGGCCACAGAAGGCGAGTGCCTTCTCCTTGTGAACAGCTTCTAGCAAAAGTATTGCTTCCTCCCACCTCCAGAGTGTGCCCCGCCCACTGATGTCATCTGGGGCTGGGGGCAAAAACTACCTGACGACAAGCTCAGCTGATAGCCTGTGGGGCTCCTACATGAAGTTCCATCCTCCCTCTGGCCTCTGTCAGCAATAACAGACTCCTGGGCCTCTGCCTGTTGTTATTATTTATTTCTACCACCAGGGTTATCACAGGGGCCCTGTGCCTGCACAATTCCTTTCTTTTTTTGATGGAGGGTGAGAAACAGAGATAAAGAGGGAAAAACAGACACACAGAGAAAAGACATTACAGCACTGCACAACATGTGAAGGCCCCCGCCCCCCGCAGAGGGATAGGGGACAGGGGCTCAATCCCAGGTCCTTGCACATAGTGATGTGTGTGTTGTACCACGTGCATTACCACACGGCTGCCCTGGGTTACTGTTACTGTTTTCATCCTCACTCTGCTCAGATTCCAACTGGAAAACTTCTCAGAGAAACAAAAGGTTGGAGTTGGATGCCTGCTCTGCCAGGCACAGAAGACACTTGGGTTGACCGTTGCGAGAACCCTCACCCCTTGGTCCCTTGCTTATCAGTGGTGAAACGGGCCTTGGTTAAGAACCGGGGCAGCATGGGGAAGTAGGTCCTATGGGCACAGACTGGAACACTTACATTTGTCATTCATAAACCTCCGACAGAACTCCTGGAAGGTGCCTCGGTAGCTCATGGTCCGCAGGGAGCGGTGGAACTGGTAATAGGACACTACGAGGTCCTTGGGGTTTCGAGCCATGTATATGACCTGTGATGAAGGGACAGGGTGAGTCACCTGTGATGGGGCTGCCCTGTGGGCCTCCTGTTTCCACCCCTGCTCTTCTGTGCTACACACAAACACTGTTTCCAGCCTCAGAGTCAGCCCCACATGAACCCTGGCCTAGTGCTGCCCTGCTCTCCCTAGCTCAGCCGAGATGCAGTCTCACTTGGGCGACAACACTTGGCTAAATAATTGAGTGTGTGTTCTATTTCTGTCTTCTAGCACTGCTTTAAAATCAGCAGAAGATAGACATTCCTAATACAGGTGATGAAACTGATAGACCTCTCAAACCTAATGCAGTTGAGAAGATAGGAACTAGCAGAGACAGCAAAATAGCTGTGAGTCCTTGGCCTTAGATGGCAGGAGGCTGGCCAGCTCCAACGTCAAAAGAGTAAAAGCCAAAAGGAAAAACAAGGCAAAAATTCTGGTGATTTCAGGTCAAAGGCTCCCAGGTTCTCTGGGAATAGGGATCCCGGCAGAACACGCTGTTAGGGGTTCTCATCCAAGAGAGGGCTACCTTGGAATCACCATTGTGGAGGTCAGAAGGCAGGAAGCGGTAGGGGAGGTGGCTCTTGATGAGACGGGGAGATGTCAGTTCCTGTGAAGGGTCAGAGAGGGAGAGGTTGTCAGAGATGCAGGGGATCACAACAGTCCTTCCTGGAGAGTGCTCAAGGGAGCCAGAACCAGCACTCATTTAGCAAACATCCCAGCTGAGACACCAGAAGCCCCTGCCTGAACCCTATTCAGCTGATATGCCTCCAGGGTCACTGCCATGGCTCTGTCTTGGTCTCTTGGAGTACCAGAAGCTCCTCACTCACACCTGCCCTCCCCCATCTGAGCCCCTGAGTCCCTCAGGACCACTGCTATTCAGGCATAACTGCAGAAACACCCCCAAAGAGGTCTGAGCGGCCAGGCCCCCTGCTCACTGTACCTTGATGATGTCCAGGCCTGGCTGAGGGTACTCCAAGACTGGCAGCTGCTCATCAATGTTCATTAGGCCAATCTCATCGGGATCAGCCCCCTGGCTCACCAAGTAGACCACCTCCTGCAGCAAGCTCGTGCCTGGAGGGAGAGACCAGTCATTCATAAACCTCCGACAGAACTCCTGGAAGGGGCCTTGGTAGCTCATGGTCCGCAGAGAGCGGTGTAACTGGTAACAGGACACCACCAGGTCATTGGGGTTTCGAGTCATGTATATGACCTGTGACAGAGGGGCAGGGTGAGTCATCTGTGATGGGCTGCCCTGTGGGCTTCCTGTTTCTGACACTCCGTGATCAGAGGCGGCCCATCTCCCGCCTGAAAATGGAACTGGAGGGCCACAGGGAGCTCCCAAGGGCACCTTGTTTCGAAAGCAAGGAACCTTGGCCAGAACCCCACTTCTCTGGGTGACCACAGGCAAGCTGAGCTTCCTGAGCTCCTGAGAGGCGGTCACAACATTTAACGCCTACCACCCCAGGGCTCCTGAACTGTCACAGAATAATAATAATAATAATAAGTAAATAAACAAATAGTGACACTTAAGACAGTGGGATGCTGGAGCAGCCCTGAAACCGGAGCTCCTGCTCTGCATGACCAGGCGAAGGCCGAGACACAGTGTGCCCCAAATAAACCAGGCACTACAGGTGGACTGTTGCATACTGCCTCTACTCAGTGTCTCACGCAGTCTATTGCTCACTCTCTCCCCTGCACTCTCTTCCCTCCCCCTCCTCCTTCCTCGCCTCTCCTCCAGGTCACTCCTGGCCTGCCCCGCCTGCCCCACTCACACTCAGTACTCACTGCATCAGATGGGTTGACTGGATCTTAGGGAGTCCCCAGCAGACCTCACAGAAGCTAGGCTGACCATCCATCCAAGAGAATGAGCAGGGACAGTGTACCCCTATGCTCACTCCCGCTCCTGTGCAGACCCCACTCTCTCCAGCCTGAGCGCAGGTCACTTGAGCACCCAGCCACATGTGCGTTCTAGGCAGGCACGAGTCCGGCTGGTCAGCTCCTCTAGCCCCTCCAATTCAGTCTCTGTGCTGGCTCTTCTCCCCATCTGTCTTTAACCAAGAACCAATGCCAGGCCTACCATGAGTGTTGGATGGCACCCTGCCCATGGGAGACCCTGATGGTCTTGCACCTGCCCAGACTAAATCGAGGTCCCCAGGTCTTACAGCTGACTGCACTCGGGGCACCCAGGCCTGCTCTGACCATCGCCCCTATTTACAGAAAGAACCCCGCTCCCGCTGCTGAGACCATCCAACCTGCAGCTCAGGCCAGCTAAACTGGGCATCCCTGCCCTTAGAAACCGGACTGTGGGCAGGGTGCCCCAAGAAGGCTTCTCCCTGCAATATCTCAGGACTCACCCTCAATGCTCCCTATCACCACCTGTGGCCCCATCAAAATGACCCGGGCAGATGTTCTCTGAACCGTAACATGCTTCACATCGACAATGACCACAACGATTCCACAGTTGCACACCGACCTCATCATGGCCTCCCTCTGGCCTTGGTAGCCTCCACCTGGCCCCTCCAAGTCAATTTCCTAGTGGAGCAACTCTTGTCCTTACCTTCTCCAGGTGACTTCACTGTCAACAGTAGGGTACAGTGTGTACCCACTAGGTGGGGACACTGGGAGCAAGAAGACATGCACTGGTCTCCGCAAGGTATCACACTGGCAGCAATGAGTGACAAAATGATGGCGGAAAACACCTGGAGAGGACAGTCACAGTGATGGGTCCCTGCCCACACAGGCTACTCTGCAGGTGTCACCAAAAGCAGTGGAGCTCTGCAGCCACATAGCCCGGAGCAGGCTGGGATACCCCGGGAGCAGCATGTCCAGCCTCACTTCCCGGTCTGTCCCCTCTAAGCACAGCACCACAGCCCTAAGCCGCCACCCTCCCCCACGAGGAAGTATCCTCTACCCACTCTCTTACAGCGCCTCCCCTGGGGCTCAGCGTCCCAGGGCCCAAGACATCAACAGGTTGCCCTTCCACCTAGCCAATTCAATTCAGGCCACTGTCCCCAGAAACAGTCCCAGTCTCATCAGGTGCCTGTCCCCAGCATATGGGGTGGGGATGGGCGCAAGAAAAAGTACACTGGGGCAGGGAACACGGCAGATGAGGTTTGCTCTTCTCTGGCTGTTCTAACAAGGCACCACTGCAGAGCCGGAGGGTGGGCCCCACACAGGGCATCACTGGAGGCTCCGGGGAGAAGGCAGTGCTGGCCTTTCTCAACTGCCAGTCACTCTGTACCATTCTGGCTTTCTCCTCCCCATAGCCAGGAGCCCTCTGAGTACAGGGTGCTGGCCTGGCCTGGAAAGACTCTTAGGAGGCTGCACAGTCACAGAAAGTGGTGCATTCACAACCTTGGGGGTCAGAATGAGGCATCTCTGGGAGCTGTAACCCAACAGGTGCTGAAGGGCCGAAGGCAACCAGCTCAGAGTCTCCATGGAGATGAGTTGGGTCTGGCAGGATGCAGGTTGAGTCTGTGACCATCTGCTTTCTCTCCTGTGGTCCTCCAACCACCCTCGACATCTTGGTCAGGTCCTCTGCTCTGAGAAGCTCCAGCCCAGGGCCATACCCCACTACACACACCCACACACACACACGCACACACACACGCACACACACACACACACACACACACACACACACACACACACACACGCAAACACACCTGCCAGGGACTCACACCAAGAGACAGTGTGGAGACATCTACTCCATAGGACCAGGCCACAGTCCTCACTCAGAATGGAGTGTCACCGCCAGGATATCTCAGCCCTTTGCTCATTCAACAGAGACACTGGAAGTGCCTCCCCTTCTGGAAAATGGGATGACATCCCTACCTTCTGCATGCAGAAAGGGGTGAAGGGGTGGGGAGTGAAAGGAGGAGAAGAGAGCAGAGAGGCTCCAGGTAGTGAGTGTCAGCTCAGCACCTAAGGGGGTGGTGGGGCAGGTTCCACTGAAGACATGCACAGAGCCCTACCACAGCCCTGCTTAATGGGGACTCCTGCTTCTTCCCCCAGAAAAAAGAAAAAAGAAAAGAAAGAAAACATGTCCAGACAGTACTAAGGAAGCTACATCTCAAGCTTCAGCTGAAAGTCACAGAGGTGTGACTGGGGACCCCTCAGGCACTTTCTAGGGAAGGTGCCTCTGCCCTCTGCCCTCTGCCCTCTGCCCTGGGGGCCAGGAGCAACCCGGAGCTGGGGTCAGGAAGGGGTCTGAGTGTGCAGTGTTTGTGTTACTGCTGACACAGTCTGTACCCCAGTCTTCAGCTGTGCTGAACACTCCCAGAGCACAGCCTGGACCAGCCACCCCCACCCAGGGAGACCTACCTTTGCCAAGGCTTTCTGCCTGTAATCCTTCCCCATGGCCATCATGCTCAGCACTGCTGGTGCATCTGCTGCTGGAGGTGCACTGTCCCTTCGGGGGGCACTCGGTCCTCTACCTCTAAATCAGGTAACATTTGGTCTCCCACCTCTCATCTCCCCAAATTCTGCCAGCTCCCCTGATCCCCAGTCATGACCTCTCCTCTATAAAGTTCAGAACTTTCTAATCAGAGATTCAAGAGGCAGAAGAGCACACATGTTCCCCCGGCCTGCCCCAAGGAACCAAACACATCCCCACGGGACCCCACCCACAAAGGCAGGACAGTCCAGCTCCCTGAGAGCCAGCAATCGCTGAGCGCTTGAAGCTGCACCCACTGAGCCTGCCCAGCTCTCCCCACTTGCAGAGACCTCTGGGACATTCCCCTCAGGAAGGCGAGCAGGGGTGGGCCACCTCACGTGACACACCTGTTCCTGTCCTCAGCTCTCACATGCCTGGTCCCAGCTCTCATGATAATCCTGTGTGCCACAGGAGCAGGACAGGATAGAAGTCATCACGATCACATGGCCGCAGATGCACTGAGAGCCCGGATGCCCATCCTGCTCACAGCAAGGTGCTCTGGAGTCACCCCTGTGACAGCCAGAGATGACTCCCAGGGCCCCAGGCTCTCACACCAGTCTCTGAAGCCTGCAGGTGGCTGCTGTCATCAGATGTCACATGTGAGGAGCAGGTTCAGAAATAAACCCCAAGGACAGAGAGATGGCACATAGTAAATGCAAAACCAGCTTTCTTGCCTGGGACCCCAACATCCCAGGTACCACCATAAGACAGAATTGAGCAATGCTGTGGTTTAAAGAAAAAATTATATATAATCACAAGACCACTGGCATTGTCAGGCTATGAACACAGGCCCCCACACTGTCTTACTTCAGAACTGGAGCGCTTTGGCACATACATGGACCTCCACATATCACATATAACATACATGTGTATACACACACCTACACACAACCCTTACATCATTGACAAATACACAGTACTCACACATACAGGCACTGCTGAAAACCCTGCAAATAGCTGCAGAAGGAACAAACAAAAATTCAAAGGGGACAGTGGTGGTGCACCAGGTTAAGCGCATGTAGTATGAAGCACAAGGACCCGTGCAAGGATCCTGGTTCAAGCCCCCAGCTCCCCACCTGCAGGGAGGTTGCTTCACAAGCAGTAAAGTAGGTCTGCAGGTGTCTATCTTTCTCTCTTTCTCACTATCTTCCCTTCCCCTCTAAATTTCTCTCTGTCCTATCCAATAAAATGGGGGGGGGGTGGCCTCCAGGAGCAGTGGATTCATAGTGCTGACACCGAGTCCCAGTGGTAACCATGGAGGCAAATAATAATAATAATAGGACAAATAAATATATATATTTTTAATTCTGCTCCTGAAGGTGGGGCAGGACACAGTGCCTAGGTCTCATCACAGCACACACACACACCCAGTGCTGGAAGAGGGACGGGAAACTCTCCTGCACAAAGTCCACCATCAAGCAGCGCTGGCTGACTCTCTTAGGGGGAAGGACCACAGAGAAAGCCCCACCAAGACCAGGAAGCCAGGCGTCTGCCTGAGGTTTCAGACGACAGGGATCTCCCCATAAAACCCTCCTCTAAGGCAGAGCACAAGCAATGGCACTCTACCCCTGGGCGAGAAAAGAGGATGTGAAGAGAACCCCTCTATACCTCAGACCAAAAACTGAAGGGGTGGAGGAGCAGGAAAGACACTCCGGAAACTCAGTCCCCTTGCTAAGCATAAGGTGATCTATAGCAGTTGAAACAGGGGCTACACAAGGTGAGCAGAACCCAAACGTAGTCCAGCTCTGAGCAGCCTGACTGGGTGCCACACAATGGCGGAGGAGGGCAGGCCTATTTCCAAGAGTAAATTTGATTGTCCTCAGTCTCTAATGTGAGCACACAATGTCCAGCATTCACTCAAGACATAAATAAAATTCTTAACAAAGTGAGAAAAAAAATCATTCCACTGTCAATAAACAAAACATAAATAAATCTGATCAATATGTTCAAAGTGTTCACAGGAAAGCTAGACAACAATGCACAAACAGATGGGCTATTCCTGGAGGAACAAGGAAGCCAGAAGAAAAACCTCTAAGGGAAAGATGATAATACCACACCATGTAACATGCTCATCAGTAGACCTGATGCAGTGAGAGAATCAGTTCCAAAAAACCCTGAAGATTGAGCAGAAATTACCTAAACTAAAAGAAAGGGGGGGAAGTAAAAGATTTTTAAAAAGACTATCCAAGAGCTAACAGGGTCATATCACACAATCCAACAAACATGTAGCTGGAATCACAACAGAGGAGAAAGAATGGCAGAGGAAGATTAGAAAAGCTAATGGTAGGGGCTGGGCATTAGCACAACCAGTTGAGTGCACATAGCACTACGTGCAAGGACCCGTAGCAAGGACCAGAGTTCGAGCCCCTGCTCCCCATATCCAGTGGGGGTACTCCACAAGCAGTGAAGCAGGTCTGTAGGTGTCTACCTCTCTCTTTCTATCTCCCCTTCCCCTCTCAATTTCTCTCTATCCTATCAAATAAAACGGGAAAAGAGAAAAACAAAAAAGGAAAAAATAGCTGCCAGGAGCAGTGGACTCATAGATAACCCTGGTGGTAATAGAAATAAATAGGGGGCTGGGCGGTAGCTCAGCAGGTTAAGCACACATGGCGCAAAGCACAAGGGCCGGTGTAAGGATCCTGGTTCGAGCCCCCTGCTCCCCACCTGCAGGGGGTCACTTTGCAAGCAGTGAAGCAGGTCTGCAGGTGTCTATCTTTCTCTCCCCCTTCTTATCTTCCCTTCTTCTCTCAATTTCTCTGTGCTATCCAACAACAACAACAGCTATGACAACAATAACAACTACAACAAGGGCAACAAAATGGGAAAAATGGCCTCCAGCAGTGGATTCGTAGTGCAGGCACCAAGCCCCAGTGATAACCCTGGAGGCAAAAAAAAAAAAAAAGTACAGGACATACATTAAAAAAAGAAAAGCTGGGGGTCGGGCGGTGGCGCAGTGGGTTAAGCGCACGTGGCGCAAAGCGCAGGGACCGGCGTAAGGATCCCTGTTCGAGCCCCCGGCTCCCCACCTGCAGGGGAGTCGCTTCACAGGCGGTGAAGCAGGTCTGCAGGTGTCTTTCTCTCTCCCCCCCTCTCTGTCTTCCCCTCCTCTCTCCATTTCTCTCTGTCCTATCCAACAACGAACTGCGTCAACAAGGGCAATAATAACCACAGCGAAGCTACAAGGGCAACAAAAGGGGGAAAAAAAAAATGGCCTCCAGGAGCGGTGGATTCATGATGCAGGCACCGAGCCCAGCAATAACCCTGGAGGAGGAAAAAAAAAAGAAAGAAAGAAAGAAAAGCTAATGGCTCAGAATCTGTCTAAATTAATGAAAGGCATGTGGGAAATCATGTGAAAGCATACTCTGCCTAAACCTTAAACAAGGACTGAGACACTAAGAGTCATGAGCTAGGCAAAAAAAAAAAAAAAAAAAAATTCATATACATACATACATACATATACATATGCATGGGTCTAAGCCAGAAAGCACACCGAGGGCGATCCTCAGAGCTTTTTATACATTACTAGGATGCAGCGACGAGCTGTCCTCTTCTCACTGGCAACTGGAGTTGGATCACAATCTAACCACATTTGGGGAGGGGGAAGGAGAGATATATGGGAAGTGAGGAGGGTGACTGGGTGGTCAAAGTTAACTTTGAAGAAAAAACAGGACATAGCTATAGTCACATAGACATACAAGGATCAGGGGTCTGCAGCCATACAGAACCAATAAACGTCTACAAAAAGAAAGGCTGAATAAACACCGAAGGACTACAAGCAAATGGGCATTTCTCACAGGCATTAAACCGCAGATCCTAGAAGTTCAAAGAACTCTAAATCAGATCATTATACTGGAGTTGGGGAGTTGGGAGGAGGATTAGACACACATATTCAAATAAGTTGAAAATTGAAGGCAGCCAAGAGTAGAAAAAATGCAAATAGGGTGTGGATACTGGTGTGCCCAACAGAGTACATATGATACCATGTGTAAAAAGCCAGGTTGAGGGGCTGGACGGTGGCACAGCAGGTCAAGCGCACATGGCACAAAGCTCAAGGACCAGCATAAGGATCCTGGGTTGAGCCCCCCACTGCCCACCTGCAGGGGGGTCACTTCACAAGTAGTGAAGCAGGTCTGCAGGTGTCTATCTTTCTCTCTCCCTCATCTACAAGTGAAACTGCACACCAAATGCTGATGCTGTCTTCCCTTCCCCTAAGCAAGGAAGCAATCTTGAACACCGGGATTTTCAAAAGTTCAGTTGGGGAAGTCAGGCATGTGCCACAGCGGGTTAAGCACATGTGGCACAAAGCGCAAGGACCGGCCTAAGGATCCTGGTTCGAGCCCCTGGCTCCCCACCTGCAGGGGAGTCGCTTCACAAGCAGTAAAGCAGGTCTTCAGGTGCTTATCTTTCTCTCCCCGTCTTCCCCTCCTCTCTCCATTTCTCTCTGTCCTATCTAACGACAACGACATCAATAACTACAGGGAAAATAAATAAATATATAAATATATATATACATATACACACACACACACAAGTTCAGTTGGGTAGAAAAGTCAGCACCGGCAACTGGCAATATCAGCCAGCCCTGTCATCCAGATCCCAGGCCACCTCTCCCATGTAGTCTTCCAGTAAACCTCCTCTGAAGCCAACTTCTGGGCCTCTGACCTGACCTGACCTAAGCCAACAGCATCAAAATTAGGGAGCTGGCATCCCACCATCATTGTAGGTCCCTAGAAAATAGCACCACCCCATGGGCCCACCTACAGAGAGAGTGAAGGCATCCAGCAAGCCTGCCACCTGCATTTCCAGGTATCCTCACATTCTCCCACCCACCCCCATTGTCAGACTCACATGATTCATTGGGCTCAATCCTCTCATTCTCCATGAGCCAGCTCAGGTCACCCCATGACAGAACAGAACCCAGCCGGGCACTCACTCCCACCAGCTGGTCACGCCTGCCTTCTCATAAGCGACAGCAAGACGTGGGTGCAATTCAGCACTGGCTGGAACCACAACACCAGGAGCCAGGCCGCATGCTACAAAGCAAAGCTCTGAGCCTTGGAGGCTTGTTGGACTAGCTTCGCGAGAGGAGACAGATGACCCGGGACTCATGGTTGAGCAGGCGAGAATTCTACCACTGAACCACCAATGCCCTGGAGGGAGGGTGGTGCTTTATGTAAATGTAGAAGTGATTTATGTAAATAGACCACAGCTTTGAGTGGGATCAAACCAATCTCTATACAGGCATACCGGTGCTTGGTTAAGCAGAAGCCAGGGGAAGCTGGCATACTACCCAACATCTCCCCCTTTCTTTTTAACTATCTGCCATAGTATCAGGAGTGTGGGGCACTTTGTGAGGCAGGGAGACTGATAAGAGGCACACCTTTTGGGGTTCTACTGTCCCTCCTTGCTCAACCTCTCCGTGGAGAGAGAGACTAACAGGATTGACACACCCCTCAGGCTCAAGCCCTTCCAAGCTCAACCACATCCTCACAATTCCCCAACATCTCCCTCTTACTTAATGTCCATATATAACTGGGTCAATGTCTGTAAAAGGCTTCATCTCTGTCAGGGAAATAGCAGTGTAGGGGTGAACAGAAACCTATATCATACAGGCGTTTTCAAAAGAACTGGCATACGACATGGATTAACAAAATAGGAGAACAGCAAGAACCAGTGTGATGCCAAGGGTAGGCCTGAGGGGGGCGTTTCCTGCCTCAAAGGGCAAGGCCTAGCAGGCGAAAGGAAATTTTTTGCCTCTGGGGGCATCTATTGCCTTTTGGGGCGCTTCATGCCTCTGTGGGCATCTATTGCCTCTTGGGGCGCTTCATGCCTCTGTGGGCATCTCTTGCCTCTTGGGGCGTTTCCTGCCTCTGTGGGCATGACCTAGTAAGGAGGGAGAGTTTCCTGTCTCTGGGAACAGAGCCTGCAGGCGAGAGGACATGGCCTATAAAGTCCCAAGGCAGCTGGCTGCAGTCAGTCTTTGAGAAACCCAGCAGCGTAAAGGGAAGCTGCTTTAAAGTTGTATAAAGTGTCCAAGAGCTGTACCAGTAAGTCCGATGGAGGAGTCAGTCCAAAGCAGATGACCACGGAAGAAAATGCCAGGGGATGAAACGCTGCACGTCTGTCTCAATGGGGAATGTCGGCCACTGGAATTCCGCTTTTCTGTAGAGAGTGAGCTTTGGAGTCTGTGAATCTGTTTCTTCAGGTCGTGCCAGGTCACATCATTGGTTTCCAGTGGTGCGTTGTAGTCATTCCATCTTGTGGGCGATGTCAGAGAACAGGGGTCCAAATGGATTTCCGGGAATTCCATTTTGAGTAGATGCTTTTACATGTGAAGACTTGACAGCTGAAATTCACTTACTTGTCAAACAAAACTTGTAGCAGATAGAAGTTTACTATAATTGATAACTCCATTATAATTGGAAGTCCTTTCTAGTATGATTTTAAAGTTGTTTAAACAGTTTAAACTCAATAAAATGCGGAAAGGTAAACAGAAGAACCACGGTTAAAAGCCTCAGGCATGAGAATCATTAACATAATCATTGCACTATCTGCCCCGCCCATAAGGATTAAATGTTTCAGATTTATGCCAAGACTTAAAAAAAGAAATCAAAGGAGGGAAAAACAATTTTTGGGATTGTTTCTGGATGTCTCTAGAAATCACGGCTGCGTCCAGCTTTTTTTTTTTTTTAAGTCACTGTCAAACAAAAATTCAGTCATTCAAATCATTCTCTTACGAAACGCAACTTGAACCAGATTATCCAGATCTCACCATGTAGCATCAAGAGTCCCCAGAGGGCGTCCTAGTCCAAAAAGCTCCTCGAAATTCCATTTAGGATGCTTCTGACTGTTCCTGCTGGATTGCTTCAGGCACCCATTTTTAAAAGCGTCTTCCCATCAAAGAAAGAATCGAATCAGGAGAGTAGAACTAACCACGTGTCTCCATTCTTGGGGACTGTCAGGGTACTGGAGAATGCTCCTCAAATTAGAGTAGTCCTTCTCAGCGGGAAACATGCGAGAAGAAGTCCAGAAAGTCCCAGGGGAAATCCCCATGCATATCCCAAGCTCTACGACGGTCATAAAGAACCAAATTGTGGCCCGGAGCAAAATGTAGTCCTTTTCCTAGGGAAACATGGGAGAGGGAATCCAGAAAGTCCAAGGAGAAATCTCCGTGCATCTCCCAAGCTCTATGATTAGGGTCACAAGAAACCAAAGTTCCCGGTCAGGGAAACAAAGTGTGGCCCAGAGCAAAATGTTCCAGAGACAGAGTAACTGTCTCATGATGAAACAGTAGAGGCTTTGGAAAACCTCTTCATAAGTAGAAAAATAACCCATGGGAGGATGGGTAGCCAAGTTTACTTATCTGGGGGATGGGTGAGTTAGGTCCCACATCAGTGCCAGTCCCTGTTCAGGCGCCATTATGTTGGACTAGCTTCGTGAGAGGAGATAGACTACCCGGGACTCATGGTTGAATTGTACGTAGTATCTCTTTATTCATGCAGGACGCAGCACAATCTAAGCCGAGCTAGACTAAACTAAACTAAAAACTAAACTAAACGAACAATGATGTCCTTATATATACTTTCCAAGTAGCGTGTGAACAGGATGTGACGTAGAGAGGGTGGAGAGAAAAGTGACTGGTGAAAATCAGGGTGTGACAAGGAGAGGGGGTGGAGCAGATGAGAATTCTACCACTGAACCACCAATGCCCTGGAGGGAGGGTGGTGCTTTATGTAAATGTAAAAGTGATTTATGTAAACAGACCGCAGCTTTGAGTGGGATCAAACCAATCCCTATACAGGTATACCGGTGCTTGGTTAAGCAGAAGCCAGGGGGAGCTGGCATACTACCCAACAGAGGCTGATCGCCAGCAGAGGCCAGGGCCATCACACACACACACCCTCATGGACAGATTCCCTCCTAGATGCTTCCAGACACAGGCTTAGCAACAGAGCCTGGGACCAACAAGGCAAGGAAAGCATACAGGACAGTGGCAAAGGGAGGGTCCTCCTAGGAAGTCTCAATGAGCTTCCAGCGTCAGGATCATGGCACAGATGAGTGCCATCCCCAGCAATGAGGGGACAGCAGGCACCTGTGTGTTGTACGCAGTGGTCACAATGGCTTCTGAGCACTTGCAACACTGTGAAATTCAGTGCAAGAAATTCAGTTCAGTGCAAGAAGCACTGAGGAACTGAATTCTGACTTTTTTAAAAATTTTTTAAAAATTTTATTTATTTATTTTCCATTTTGTTGCCCTTGTTGTCTTTTTTATTGTCATTGTAGTTATTACTGCTATTGTTACTGATGTCATTGTTGTTAGATAGGACAGAGAGAAATGGAGAGAGGAGGGGAAGACAGAGGGGGAGAGAAAGATAGATACCTGCAGACCTGCTTCACCACCTGTGAAGCGACTCCCCTGTAGGTGGGGAACTGGGGGCTCGAATCGGGATCCTTAGGCCGGTCCTTGCGCTTTGCACCATGTGCACTTAACCCACTGCGCTACCGCCTGACTCCCAAATTTTGACTTTCTATCATTTCAATTTTCATTTCAATTTTCATTTCAATTTTCATTTCATTTCAATTTTCCCCATCTTAATAGTTGTGTGTGGTCTCTACTGACAGAGGTGCCTCTACTGAACAGCAAAGTCCTGTCTAAATGCATCATCTGAGCTAAAGAGTGAGAAACACAAGCAGAAGCCCCAAGTAGTGCAGTGCTATGGGGAAGCACCAGAAACTGAGCAATGGGGTCTGATATGGGGCCTTTCCCAGCAGAAATGCCCTAGGCCCAAGGACCCTAGTTCCCCACCAGTAGGCAGTGGACCACCTGCAAGTGCGTTACCATCTCCCAGGCCTGAGCACTGGGAATCCAGGGGATCCATGGTTCCCTGCTGTTCCTGCCACTCACTCAACCCAGCACCAACCACCCATGCTGCCTGTCCCTGAGGACTGGCTCACCGAGGACCAGCACCAGATGGAGCTGTTCGCGTGCCCCCAGCTCCAACACATGCATCAGGCATAGGCGGGGCTGCCAAGTGCAAGGCTGCCCCCAACTCACCTGACCTCAAATTGCCTCAAATTGTTGGGATGGCAAGGTGGTCCCCCAGGCCCCTGTAGAGTATAGCACAGTGAGGTGTCATGTGCTCAGGCCACCCAGTTGACAGCAGGGTGAGGAGACCCTCTGGGGTTCTCCATCACCAAGAGTTGGTTTACTCTTCTTGTTAAAGAGTGGAGTGTATTTTTACTTGTCTTTAAAGAAGCAAATTACAAACAAGCGGTCAGTTGTGATTCTCTAGAAAAAGTTCTCAGAGTCTCACTTTATTCCCCATCAAGGTACACCAAAAGGTTCCCAGCAAAATTTCTGCAGGCACCCAGTGTAAGGTCCCTGTAAATCATTCCCACAAGTCACAAGCACGTCTTCCTAAGTGAGGCTTAGGCATGGGCCACCCTACCCACCGCAACTCACCTCTCCAGCCTATCTCCAGGCTGGGAATGCAGGCAGTGAAGCAGAACACTCTCTCCCTCCTCTACATCCCCCCAAGACCTGAAAAGCCCCCCTAAACTGACATGAGACTTCTGAATGCAAGGGTCCAAAGTGCAGCCACTCCCAGTAGGGGCCTACCTGTCTGCCTGACATCCGCAGCAGCTCTGAAAGCAGAACACCCCAGAATCCACAGGCAGTCCATTTGGGTTTGAGGGAGGAATAGGGGACAGGAAAGACAGCAGCAGCAACAACAAAAAAAAGGTCCCTTTGCCTGTCTCCTTCCTTTCCAACTTCCCAAGGACAAGAGTCAGAAGACAGACTTTTTTTTTTCTCCCTCACCCCCTAAATCATGGCTGACCTTTCTCCCCTGACAGCCTCTTCCCAAGATTCCTAAGAGGGTCAGGCCTTGGCCTTGGGTGCCTAGGAGGCAGCCCAGCGTCAACTCCCCAAGTACAACTCTGCCAGCACTCTGCCCCCTGCTGGTCCAGCAACACCTCAAAGCCGGCCACCTCCCGCGGTTGGCCAGATACACACTGCACAGCTTCTCCCGATGCTCATGGTGTCTCCCTTCCTCTCAACACACTGTCAACAAGGGAACCCTTTCCCCTGCCCTTCCCCAGGTGTATCCACAAAACAGAAAAGCTGCCTTGTTTCCCCACAAAACTCTGAAGGAACATCTCCTACATCAGGTCCCGGCCCCAGGCCCAGCTGGCTTTTTATCTGGACTATGCCACTCATCAGCTGTGTGACCTTGGGTATGCCACTTTCCATCTCTGAACCCCAGGGTCCAGACTGTAAAAACGGAGAGAACCATTGCTACCTCGGGTGGCTGTCATGGCTATGACGTCAGCTAATGCTGGGAAATGTGCGTGTACGGTGTGTGTGTGGGGGGGGGGGGGTCCTGTCTGACACCTGGCTGACCCAGAGTGTGAAAGCAGGAACCTTCCCTCAGAAGACCCCCCCTCCCCCACCCGCTGCCCACGCAGGAAACCCGGGTGAGCACTGGCCTGCCGCCCCTTTCATGAAATCCCATTCCGGATCATCTGCGGACTCTGCACGCCCCAGAGGCTGAACTGGTGCCAGGAACAGAGAGGTTAAGTGACTATCCAAGGTCACACAGCCAGCCAAGGAACGGACCGAGAGGATGCAGGCGGGGGGGGGGGGGGGGGGGGAACGGCCCTGGGCTGGTCCTCCTGACAGCTGCGGCCAGACCGGTTCCATCTCCACCGGACCATGTCCAGCTGGGCCGCGGGGCCCACCTCTGAAGGACTCCGGCTTCGGTTTCCCCGCGTGCTGGCCGGCCACCCCCCCCCTCTGCCCCGTGGGCGGCGGGCGGGGCGGGGCGGGGTTGCGGGGCTCACCGGACTTGGGGTAGGTGACGATCCACACGTCGCTGGGCCGCACGGGGAAGTTGGCGATCTCCTCCATCTTTCCGCGGCAGAAGGGCGGCAGCCGCACGCCGTGGAACTCGAAGTACTTGCTCTCGAACTCGCCCGGCGTGCTGGGGGTCTCGGCCTCGCTCTCCGCCATGCCGCCCGCTCCGGCCCCGCGCCTCGCCCGGCCCCGCACGCGCCCACCCCGCGCCCGCCACCGGCCTCAGCTCCGCAGGCGTGATGTCACGGCGCCGCCCGGCCGCGCCCCGCCCCGCCGGGGCTTCGCGGAGTGACGTCACGGTGCCGCCGCGCCCCACGCCGGCGCGAACGCGACCCTCCGCGAGCATGACGTCATGGCGCTGCCGCACAGTTGCAAGTGGTCCGGGCTACCCCAGATCGCTGCACCCGCCAACACCCCCTCTCCATCCCACCTGTGCTCGTTCGACCTGTTGATGCTGGCCTTCATAAGCACTCAACACCAACTCCAGAGCAAGTCCTGCAAGAGGGGACTTTAAAGATTTATTCAACAAATATTTGGGGAAATGTAGCAAGTCCTGGTCCAGTTTCCCATGGTGGGGAAGCCAAAACTCTGGAAGCTTGATTTCAGGTATTGGCAGGTGCTATGAAACGAATATGCTTCATAACATCTGAGGTGGGATGAGGAAGGGTAGCAGAAATGGGGCTTGGACTGCAGATTCCAGAACAATCCCAGGCTCAAAGAGACTCGGGATAGTACCCCCAAAGCCTGCATTTCATTAGGTATTTCTTATGGAGACTACAAGTTGGGAACAGCCAAATTTTAAAGAAGTTTATCTATCTTGTAGTCAGTCTATTAATGAACAGGTATGTGCCTGGAACCGAGTGGGGTGGGGGACAAAAGAAGACAGAAAGTAAGTCTCAGTCTAATCCTTTAAGATTCAGTGTCCTTGACTGTAAAACACGAATGGTGGGGCTCTAGGGCCAGAGGATAAACAAGATAATTCCCACCAGTAAGATTCCAGAGCAGGCCAGAGAGAGGGGTCCTATTCACACATCCCATTTTTTGCTCCAGAGTGAGATGTGTACAGTCTAGGTAGAAGGCAGAGAGGCAGGGGCCATGTGACAACCAACAGAAAAAAGAAAAAGAACAATTAGCCCTGGCTCTGCAAGCTTGTCAGTGTCTCTACAAAAATAAAAGAAGGGGGCTGAGCAGTGGCACATCAAGTTGAATGCACATGCTAAAAAATAAAAGAAGACATCCCAAGCACTGGGGAAATAGTTTAGAACAATTAGGTAGTGGCATAATAGCAGCTGACCAAATGCTGGAGAAATTGGACAGGCAAATAAATGTGCTGATGTGTCACATGAAGGCTCTCATAATGGGAGGAGGCAAGAAAGAACCCTGGCATTAGATTGTAATTTGAGATATTGCCAGGCATTTATTACTTTTTTTTTTAATTACCTGTCAGGGGAGGGGGTGGGATATGGAGACTGGGTGGTGGGAATTGTGTGAAGTTGTACCCCTCCTACCCTATGGATTTGTTAATTTATCCTTTCTTAAATAAAAAAAAAATACCTGTGTCTTCACTGTCAGGCTTTTAGTCACTAGCATTCAAGTAATGTAGATGTACCCGGTGCCCAGATCTTGGTATCTGAATATTTTGCCAACAAAAGAAATCAGTAACATGGGAAAACAGTATCATGACTATGCAAAAGACTTTAACACCTGAGGCTCTGAGTTCCCAGGTTCAACCCTAGCACTACCATAGGCCAAAGCTGAGCAGTGATATGGCATCTCTCTCTCTCTCCACCCTCATCTGTATCTCACTGACATGAATAAAATATTTTAAAAACAAAAGAAATTAGGGTTTTGGGGGGTAAGGTCAATTCCAAAGTTTTTTTGGGGCAAAAAAAGTAGCAAGATCAATCTAAAACTTTTTGTTAGGCAAAAAAGAAGAGAAAAAGTAGAAAAGGGGGTGTTACTGGTCACTTCCATCAGGAATGTCATCATAAGCCTTCTTGCAGGCTTTCCCAGGACCTTGCTCTCACCATAAAGCAGCAATGGTAGGGACTGCCTCATTCTCTGAAGGGAGGCTGGAGTATCCTACCTACCCTGCCACTGGAGGAAGACTGGTCCTGAAATGAGTGCAATCTGCAACGTTCTCAGCTGTGACCATGAGCTGCGAGCTCAGACCAATAGGGACTCAGGTTACACAGGCTCTGGCGCTAAATATATATATGCCTTGGTTGGGTGGATGAGGTAAATAGTTAATTTTACCCATAAAATTTTTTTTAAGAATGGGAGCTTCTCACTGCCCTAATCCAACTTTCTAGCCCTTTTCTCTACTCTAACACCATTTTCTCAGACAATATCTTTATACAACCTCATGTTAGCTATCAAACTCAAACAAAAACTACCTTAGTCTTGGGCTCCTAGAAACATGCCTGAAATAGACTTCTGAGCATTCTTCCACCCTAAAATTCCTAATCTCATCTGCTCTGTTCCTTCTTTTCAGTTCCTGCTCATTAACCATTTTGTCTCACTTTATATTCTGCCACCTTCCAGCCACCAAGTTGCAGATGCTATCAAGATCCCATCTTGATTTCTTTGAGCAGATGGCCTCACCAATGTGTCCTGAATATTGCCTCTCCAGAGTTCTAGCCCACTGTGGAGAGATGGAAACAGGCTGGGGGTAATGGACTGACCTGCCAATGCCCATTTTCAGCAGAGAAGCAACTACAGAAGCCAGACCTCAACCTTCTGTACCCCAAAAACATTTTTTTAATTTTTACTTATAAAAGGGAAACACTGACCAAAACCATAGGATAAAAGGGGTACAACTCCACACAATTCCCACCACCAGAACTCTGTATCCCATCCCCTCCCCCTGATAGCGTTCCTATTATTTATCCTTCTGGGATTATGGATCCAGGGTCATTATGGGGTGCAGAAGGTGGAAGGTCTGTCCTGGAGCCCTGCTTCCCCAGAATCCCGCCCCACTAGGGAATGAGAGAGACAGGCAGGGAGTATGGATTGATCTGCTAATGCCCATGTTCGGCAGGGAAGCAATTACAGAAGCCAAAAACAATTTTAATCCATACTCCCAGTGGGGGAGAAGTGATAGGAGGAAGAAGTTAAGAGGGCTCTGAACTCCAACTCCATCAGGGCCCACAGAGAAAGGGTCCTTTTTCCAAACAAAGGCAACATTTGGATGTAGTGATAGGTTTGTGTGTGGCTTGGAGGGGAAAAGAGAACTGGACCTGGAAGAAAAATGGGGGCAATTATGGACAAATGTAGATAGATAGTTGCAGAGATGATAATTAACCTTAGGAGAACTGTAGAGGCTTACAATGGAAGGATTGGGGATTCAGAACTCTGGTGGTGGGAATGGTGTGGAATTATGGCCCATTAATGATATACCCATTAATTATGACATGTAATTTTGAAAATCAATATTAAATCACTAGAATTTTTAAAGATATTTTTATTATAGAGATAGTTAAAAAGGACAAAAGAACTAGTTTACAGAGAGAGCAAAGCAGGAACAATTTGTGCTTAGTATATATAAAAAAAAAAAACTTGGAAATAACCCAAGTTAGTAGGTTAGATGTTTTCATACAATAGACTACTTAGGAGACATTTTAAAATTATTTTTAATTTTTATTTATTTATTCCCTTTTGTTACCCTTGCTGCTTTATTATTGTAGTTGTTATTGTTGTTCTAACTGATGTCATTGTTGTTGGATAGGACAGAGAGAAATGGAGAGAGGAGGGGAAGACAGAGAGGGGGAGAGAAAGATAGACACCTGCAGACCTGCTTCACTGCCTGTGAAGCGACTCCCCTGCAGGTGGAGAGCCGGGGGCTCAAACAGGGATCCTTATGCCGGTACTTGTGCTTTGCACCACCTGTGCTTAACCTGCTGTGCTACCGCTCAACTCCTGAGACAAAATATTTTTAAAAGACTATTGATATATACAATAGCGTGGATAAATTTCAGTCAAATATAGAAAAGAAAAGAAAACCAAATGCAGAAGGCAAGATGTATGCTTTTTTTTTAGGTATAGTTCAAGAACAAGCAAAACAAATGTATAATGAGTAGTGTTAATTTGGAGCATTAGGAAGAGGTTGATGGGGAAGAGGCAGGAATATTATCCAGAATGGTGAAAAGGTATTTGGATCTCAGTGATGGTTACATGATAAGACAGAAGTATAGCTAGATACAGTTTTAGGTATGGATATGGATCAGTGAATAAGCATAGATAGATACATAGATACAGACATGACTGTGACTGTATGTAGGTATAAACTTGGGAATAGATACAGGTATGGATGTAGACAAAGATGTAGCTATATAGATGTGTGCCTGCTTTGTGGGCAGTGACAAAGCACCATGGTCAGAAAAGCCCTCCACCATCTTGAAATTATTAAGAGTTTTTATTTTAGATTTTTGCTTTGGCATTGAAGTCTGCTGGACAATGGAACATGTACTGAAGGCTTGGTGCCTCACTTCACAGTTTCACCTCCTGCCACCTGCCTTGGACAAGGGCTTGATGCCAATTCCCCTAGAGTTCCTCTAGAGTTCTTGCCCTGCCCAACTCAACCACTCTCCTCTCTCCCTCCCAGCAGTCACGGACCTGGACATAGCTGTGAAGAGAGTCAAGTCCAATACACACCCTCTCGTGGCATCAAAGTATAGGATAGGGTCATAGCTATTCTTGTCATCTGTGTCCTAGACTGGCAGAACCCCAGTGCATTTGAGTCAGCAAAGGTAACCCTCCCTGCTAAACCTAGTTCATCATTTCTCTACTGACTCTTTTGCTTCTCACCTCCATCAATAAAAACCCTTGTAATTATGTCAGGCATACCCAGTAATCCTGGACAATATGTTCTTAGATCAACTGATTAATAACCTTAATTCCATCTGTAGCCTTAATCCTCTCTGACCTGTGGCAACATATTCACAGGTTTTGAGAAGTAGAATGTGTCTGTCTTTGTGAGTTACATTACTTGTAATTTCTATAGTTTTAATTTTTTCAGGAGAAAAATCTCTTATAGGAAAGCCTTACCAAAAAAGTGAGACCAGAAGAGGCATGCCAAAAATAGAAAGGAATCAAGTCCTATACATCTGCAATGAATAATTGAAAAGTGAAATTCTAAAAATGCTATTTAGAATAACATTCAAAAATCATTCATGAGGGGCAGGAGCTGGGTAGAGCACACACTTACCATGCACAAGGATCTAGGCTAGAATCCTTGGCACCACATGGGTGCACCATGCATAAGCCTAATAAATAGTGAGCTAATGCTGAGGTGTCTCTCCTCTGTCTACCTTGTATCCTGTCTCTCTCTCCCTCTCTGTTTCTTTTCTTTAATATTTGTTTACTTTATTGATGTAAATAGAAAGATTCCGGGGTGGAAGAGAGACAGAGAGACAGACAAGAGCACACTCTGCTCTGGCTTATGGTGGTGCTGGGAATTGATCTTAGGACCTTAGAGTCTTGGGCATGAAAGTTTCTTTGCATAAACATTATGCTGTCTCCCCAGCCCTATCCCACTCTGTTTGTATCTGAAGTTAAAAGAAAGAAATCAAAGAAGTTACCAGGAGCAGTGGAGTCATCCAGGTACAAAGCTCTAGCACCAGAAAAATATTACTAAATACTTATGTATATATCTAATAAAATATGTGTAAGATTTTGTATACCAAAAGCAACAAAACATTGATGAGAGAGATTAAAGTGAATTAAAGAAATTGAGACTTACACTCTGTTCATGGGCTGGAAAGTTTGTCACTGTTGAGATACCATTCTGAAATTCATCTATAGAGACTATATAATTGCAAATAAAATCCAAACAAACCCTTTTGTAGAAGCTGACAAGATGGTTCTAAAATCTATGTAAAAAAAAAAATCTCAGAATAGAAAAAACACATTGATAGAAAACAGAAAAGTTGCAAGTATAACATTACCTTATTTTGATAATTAAAAATATATATCAAGGCAGTATGGAATTGGCATATGCATAGGCATATAGGTAAATAGTCCAGAGCAGAGAGTTGAGAAATACACATAGATTTGTGAGTGTTGATAAAAGTTTCCTTAAAGGCAGGAAACGGCTTCCTATGAGCCAAAACTGCCCACCAGTTGTTCTGTCCTATGGGAGATGAATGTCCTATCTCTACAACTGTGTAGGAGGTTGGGTAGTTTTCTGTTTTGAAGAGTCTTCCTAAATAAGGTGGATCTGGAAGTTCTTTGACATCTGAGATCCTTAAACTGACTGGGAAATTTGGAAGCATGCACTGTTCACTGTCCATGGTGCTGAAAATACTCTCACTGTTAAAGCCTTCCCAGTCTAGGACTAAGTAGCCATAACTTCTGGTTGTCCTAGTTTTAATTCGTTTTATTTTCCATCTTGATACATTTTTCCTATTGTATATGAATTTATTGTTCATTATCACAATGTAAAATATTTAAACTTATAGATAATATCATAATAAACTGTGTATTCATGTCAACAGTTATCAATTCATTTCATGCCCAAAGTTTGGCGTCGTGCGAAGATTATAGTGGTTTTGAAACCAAAGAAAGACTCAACACTGGCCGCCAGCTATAGACCAATTTCTCTCCTCTCCGTGTGTTACAAACTCCTTGAGAGGCTGCTTCTGTCACGTATTTCTCATCTTACAGAGAAATTCCTATCACCCGCCCAAGCTGGTTTCCGCCCAGGAAGATCTACCTGCGAACAAGCCCTGGCCCTCTCAACTTACATTGAAAATGGATTCCAGAAGAATTTAAAGACGGGTGCTGTCTTTGTTGATCTCACAGCAGCCTATGACACGATCTGGCACTCTGGTCTCCTAGTCAAGATCTCAAGATGCCTGCCTCCATGGGTGGCCAACACTATATCATTTCTTCTCCAAAACAGAAGATTCCGGGTGCATCTGGGTGACAAGTCTAGCAGATGGAGACTTGTCTCAAGTGGCCTCCCCCAGGGCTCTGTTCTGGCTCCTACGCTATTTAATATTCACATCAATGACCTCCCAGAAACTTCTTCAAGGAAGTTCATCTACGCCAATGACATCTGCTGTGCAACTCAGGCATCCAAGTTCGATATCCTCGAGGAAACACTCACAAAAGACATGTCTCCAATATCTGATTACTGTAAAAAATGGCGACTAATCCCTAGCACTGCAAAAACGGTATCATCTGTTTTCCATCTACACCATGCCTCGGCCTCTCGTGAGCTTAATGTGCAACTTGGCGAATCCGGCATGAAGCCCAGCCGGTCTATCTTGGCGTTACTCTCGATCACACTCTGTCATTTCACAAACATCTCATAAAAACTGCAGCAAAGGTGGGCGCGAGGAATAACATCATTGCAAGACTGGCCAGCTCCTCATGGGGCGCGAGTGCTTCCACACTACGATCATCATCTCTGGCATTATGCTATTCCACTGCAGAATACTGTGCCCCAGTATGGTTCCGTAGCCCCCATGTCCACTTGGTCGATTCCAAATTATATTCCTCCATGAGGATAATTTCTGGAACCATCCGTTCCACCCTGGTTCCATGGCTGCCAGTTCTTAGCAACATCGCCCCGCCAGATATTCGTCGGGATGCGGCATCATCTAAGTTCATTTCCCACATCTACGCTCGACCGGACCTGCCAATATACGTGGATATCTTCGCCCACCCTGTCCAACGCTTGACGTCTCGTCACCCAATCTGGTCCCCTACGCCTACACTGAACTTCTCTGTTCCAGTCTCTTGGAAGCAGAGTTGGCAGTCAGCTGAGGTAAAGAACAAACACCTCATCACAGACCCCTGCAAGCGTCAACCCGGCTTTGACCTAGCACGTTATGATTGGGCCCTCCTCAATCACTATCGAACAGGCCATGGCCGGTGCGCCGCTATATTCCATCGCTGGGGAGCCAGAGACGACCCGAATTGCCCCTGCGGCTACAGACAGACTATGACCCACATAGTCAACGACTGCCACCTCTCCAGATTCAAAGGAGGTCTTGAAACTTTACATCAGGCTCAACCTGACGCTGTTGACTGGCTACGGAAGAAGGGCAAACGCTAGAAAAAGAATTCATTTCATAAACTTATCTACCACTCCCCCGGTGATTCATTTTGAAAGAAATCTCACGCATCATTCTAGTCACAAATATTTCAGTATAGATCTCTAAAAGACGAGAACTCTTTGAAAACCTATTAGCAATACATTAACACAACAATGATTATCATTGGTATCAACAAACATCTGGCTCCTGTACATGGAGATGCCTAGTGTAGAGGGATTAGGAGCTGGAGTCAAGGTTACCCCAGTAATATTACATCTGCTAGCCACAAATGACATAGAATAAGTCTGAGACACAGGGCACTGTCTCAGGTGACCACATCTGTGGAGTGGTTCCTGTGAACACTAGTGTCCATAAAGTACAAATCCACACTCCTGCTCATAATGGTCTAAGTCAGGATTGATGACATCAGAAGCTCTGCTGAAGAAGTACTTACTATGGACCACTATCAACCTACCTCCTCTGTACCATCATTCTCTCTGCTCTGGGATGATTTTCTGCTGACCCAAATTCTAGGTTCAGAAATCCCTTTAGGTTGGGAGTATGGATTGACTTGCCAATTCCCTTGTTCAGCGGAGAAGCAATTATAGAAGCCAGACCTTCCACTTTTTGCACCCCACAGTGATCCTGGATCCATACTCCTAGAGGGATAAAGAATAGGCAAGCGGGGCTGAGTGGTGGCACACCAGGTTGAGCGCACATATTGCAATGTACAAGGACCCAGGTTTGAGCCCCCAGTCCCTACCTGCAGGGGGAAAGCTCTGCAAGTGGTGAAGCAGGGTTGCAGGTGTCTCTCTGTCTCTTTCCCTCTCTGTCTCCCCCTTCCTCTCTATTTCTGACTGTCTCTATCCAATAAATAAATAAAGATAATAAAAAGACTTTTAAAAAGAACTTTGAAAAAAAGAAGAAAAGAATAGGCAAACTATCAAAGGAGGGGATTAGATATGGAGCTCTGGGGTGGGCATTGTGTGGAAATGTACCCCTCTTATCCTATAGTCTTGTCAATATTTCCATTTTATAAATAAAAATTAAAAAAAGAAACCACTTTGTTAAGGAGAGATGGGATTTATGGGTAAAGTCACAGATGGTTGAATTTCTTTCCACACTCTACACAGCACTAAAGTTCTGTGTCCCAAACCTCTTAACTCCCAAAGACAAACACTATAGTCCTCACGAGTCTTAGACACAGTTTGCTTGCTTCTACTGTTTACCAAATTCTTGTGTATCAGATCTCTAGATTCCACATATGAGTGAAACCATTTGGTAATTGTTTTTCTTTTCTTTATATATTTCGCAGGGCATAATCACCTCCAATTCCATTCATTCTATCCCAAAGAACACAATATTGTCTTTTTTTATATCATAAGAATGCTTCATGGAGTATATATATTCCATAACATTTTATTAGTGATTTAATAGTAATTTCCAAGATAATAGGGCATAGTTCTGCATCACTTCTACCACCAAAGTTCTGTGCCACCCCCAATGATAACCACCATAATTCTCCTAAGGTCTTAGTAGTGTGTGTGTGTGTGTGTGTGTGTGTGTGTGTGTGTGTGTGTGTGTGTGTGTGTGTTTCAAATGTATATGGTTCAATTATTTATTGGGACAGGTCCACTCTGTGGGGTGCCCCCTGTCACTGTGTGCCCTGGTCACTCTGCCCTTGTCAGAGAGAGACAGGAAGACAGGAGCTAAGACATATCTTGAGTCTGGAATTTCATGTGGGGGACTGTGGTCAGCAACTTCTATGAATACAAGTTCAGGCACTGCTAGTGAGCTATCTGGAGGGTACCTTGCAGAAGACAGAGAAGATGCTCCATGCTTTTCTCAGAGACTGGGAGTAAACTGAAATGATGGGGTGGGCTGTGTCTCCTCTCAGGTCCTTTCACTGTGCTGTAATAGTCCTCAGGTGATTCTCATGGTCAGCTCCACTCCAGTATCCTTCATCATCTACCTTACACTAGGTCCACCTATTATGGTCACCAGGTAGGATATGGCAGGGTGAAGAGAGAGAGAGGTGAAAACCAGATCCAGGCTGCATGGCAGTCTATGGGGACACCAGAGGCCCCTGACTTCTCTCCACATAGCTCACTTCTCTTCTCCATAGGAAAATGTGGGGTAGGCTCTACCTCCACCTTCTCCAGTCCCCTCTCTCCCACTACTCAGGAGCACTCCAGTTCTGCAGACTCCCTGTGCACCTTGCTTTCCCTGTCCTAGCCAAGCCCTGCAGAAAAACTGAGCCAAGGATGGCTGGGAGACTGGGGCAACAGAGTCTGGCACAAGGGAGGAAGAAAGTCAAGGAATAAATATGTGAACCGGGGGGTGGACAGTAGCATAGCAGGTTAAGTGCACATGGCACGAAGTGCACAAACCAGCAAAGGATCCCAGTTTGAGCCCCTGACTCCCTACCTGTGGAGGGGGGGCACTTCATTGGTGGTGAAGCAGATGTGCAGGTGTCTTTCTCTTCCCCTCTCTGTCTTCTCTTCTTCTCTAGATTTCTTTCTGTCCTATCCAACAACAGCAGCAATAACAATAATAATAATGGCAAAAATGTAAAAAATGGCCTCCAGGAGCAGGGGCTTTGTAGTGCAGGCACCAGTGATAACCCAGGAGGCAAAAATGAAATGAAATAAAGCAAAATAAAATAAAATAAACTGTGAACCAAAGAAATACTGATTCATTTGTTTAATCATTTTTCACTTATATCAATGAATCAGAGACTCAATTGTGAAGAAAACTTATAGTCAGGTGGCTATGCACTAGCATATGCTGAACAACAAACAGAAAAATGTGGCAGGCAACAGGATTATCCCTGTGTCTCAGTGCTGTGTACAGAGAGGTTGGCATTGTAGTGGGACAGGCAGGGGGAAACTGCCCTGCCCAGCCTGGGAGAGGTGAGAAAACCTGCTCAGCAATTTAAGTCCAGCCGACCTGGGAGCTCATCTCCTTCCTTTCTCTCTCTCTCTCTCTTTATCTCTATCTATCTCTATCTCTCTCTTTCTCTCTTTCTCTCTCTGTCTCTCTCTCCCTCTCTCCTCTTTGTTGTTGTTCTTGAATAATTTCATTTTAGACTTTTACTTGACTACTGTGAATGCTTGAAAGTTTCTCCAGGCATATTTCTATACATGATACACAGATATTTTCAATAGTTGTGCTAATGAATTTGCATGTTTTCTTAATTTTATATTTATTTATTTAATAGAAACAGCCAGATATTGAAAGGGAAGGGGGAGATAGGGAGGAAGAGAGACAGAAAGACACCTGTAGAACTACTTCACCACTTGCGAAGCTTTCCCCCTGCAGGTGGGGACCAGGGGCTCTAACCCAGGTCCTTGCATATTACAACATATGTGCTCAACCAGGTGTGCCACCACCCAGCCTCCATGTTTTCTTATTATGACTTTGCTCATTTTATTATCATCCTAGACAAACTGAAATACTTGGTATATTTTATTTATTTTTATTGGGGGATTAATAGTCTATAGTAAACAATAAATACAGTTGTTGGTATATGTGTAAACTTTCACAGTTTTCTGCAAAACACTCTAGCCCCCAGCCTATGTCCCCTTCAGCATTGTGCACCAGGACCTAAAACTGCTCCCGTACCCAGAATCCTTTACTTTGGTGCAATACACCAAACCCAGTCTATGATCTGCCTTGTGTTTTCCCTTCTGTTCTTATTTTCAAATTCTGTCTATGAGTAAGATTATCCCACATTCATCCTCTCTTTCTGGCTTATCTTGGTTAACATGATTCCTTTAAGCTCCACCCAAGTTATGGTGAAGAAGGCGAAGTCATCATTTTTAATAGCTAGTTGTATTCCATTGTGTATATGTACCACAACTTTTTCAGCCGCTCATCTGATGTTGGACACCTAGGTTGCTTCCAGGTCTTTGCTATAAATATGCTGCTGTGAACATAGGTATAAACAAATCTTTTTGGATGGGTGTGTTTGGTTCCTTAGGATATATCTCAGGAGAGGAATTACCAAGTGAAAAGGAAGGTCCATTTCTAGCCTTGTGAGGGTTCTCCAGACTGCTCTCCACAGGGGTTAGACCAATTTATATTCCCACTAGCAGTGCAAGAGGGTCCTTTGTCCTCACAACAGCTCCATCATTTGTTGTTGCTGTCATTTCTGATGTATGACATTCTCAAGAGGTGAAGTGGAATCTCATTGTTGTCTTTATTTGCATTTCCCTGACAATTAGTGATTGGAGCATTTTGTCATATGTCCATTGGCCCTCTAGATCTCTTCTTTGGTGAATATTCTGTTAGTACCCCCTCCCCATTGTTGGATTGGTTTTTGGGGGGTTTCTTTTTGTTGTTTGTTTGTTTGTTTTTCTTTCTGAGTTTGCTGAGCTCTTTATAAATTTTGGTTATTAGCCTTTTCTCTGATATATGGCATATAAAGATTTTCTCCTATACTATAAGGAGTCACTTTATTTGGGTGGTGGTTTCTTTCACTTCATAGAATATACAACATGCAGCGTACCTGCCCCAGCATGTGGGAGAGGTGTGCAGGGTGAGCAGCCACAGATAAACTGGGTATTGCTAATTTTGACCACTGTGGAAAGGAAGAACACTGAGGAAAGAGGACATTATAGCTGGGAGGAAGAAGAGATGGGGCAGGCTCACAGTCAGTGGATATGCCCCAGAAGTTTTCTCAGTTGAGAGCTTGACTCACCCCACCAAGCAATGCATTTGCAAGAGACAGAGTTGATAAGAAACCTGCCCATCTGGCTGCAGACCATGCCCTTGACCGCTGCACTCTGAACCAAGCCCATCAAAAGGCTTGAACTTAGATTTTTTCCAACAATTTAATTTGTCCCTTGGGCTCTGTGCATGCATAATTAATCTTCAATGCCTAGAGGCCATTTTTTTAATATTTTTTTTTCTTTTATTGGTAGAACAGAGAGAAATTGTGGGGAGAAGGTGAAATAGGCAGAAAGAAACACACACCTGCAATATTACTTCACCACTTGAAGAATGAGAAAGTTTGGGGGCAGACTCACCAGCAGTACTGTACATGCCTAGACTCTGGATTTAATCCCTGGCTCCACATAAAAGGAGAAAAACAAAAGAACACAATGAACCGTTTCAGGCAGACTGGCTATGGCTAAACTATCACTCACCAGCCTGACTCTGTGGATGAATGCATGACTCTGTGCTGTTTCTTAATTCATTCCACCTGTGAGTTCTGAGGTCCTAGCAGAGGTCAGTCCTCAGGCTATCACTGAGAACCCAATGTGTGGGTGCTCACTGGCAAGAGCTGATATTCAACAAGTGAAAGATGGTGTGAGGAAAGCCAACTTCATCCTGGTGTTAGCAACCTAAGAAGATGGCTGGCTTATGTCTCAAAGGACATTTAGTCCTCAGGTCACAGCCTGGGGTTAATCTGAGTGAGGAAATACGGGTCATGGTTCAGTGAGAGAAAGAAAAGAGGTCCAGTCACACGACCACTGGATGGACCAACAGAGCACAGTCACCTGATGAGGGTGGCTGTTCCCTTTAGAAAGAACTCTGAGACTCATTGCTATGCAACCTCTGCTGAACAATGTGCAAGATCTCTCTGATGGCAAGTCTCAGTGTTTCCTTCTCCCTCGTTCCTCTCTACACTTCGGTGGCCGCTTCCTAGTTAGGTGACACGCAGTTCATGCAAACACTCTCCCCTCCCACCCCCATTTTTTATTTGGGATTGATAGTCGGTTACAGGATTGTAAGATTACAGAGTAAAAAGTCCACATCACACCCACCACCAGGTTCTGTGAACTCACACTCCCACATTCCAAAGATAGTCACCATAACTATAAGATCATCCCTTATTAAGAGGCAGTCAGAGAAAAGTCTGAGTGGGATAGTTAGTGAGAGAGCATGGAGAACAAAATGGCGTTTCTGATACTTGTTCTCTCACGTCTTAGGGACAGGGACAACACTAACTCATCGCCAGACCCAGGCTATGTGGCACACTCATTGCAGCCAGAGAGGATCAGCCTATGTGTTTGTCTTTTCTGCTAAAAAAATCTCTCTGGGTCAGAGAGGGAGGCCTTTCAGGCCAACAGGGCACAGACAGCTAGCTGGTGCTTCCTGCCTCACCCATGCAGGGCATGTAGGGGGCAGTGCAGGGGTTGAAGGATGCAACACACAGGAGGCCAGCTCTGATGGCCTCACTCCTCATGCCTCACCCTGTGGGATGGTTTGGAGCTGCCTTTAGGGGCAATGTCCGTGTTCATCTGTTCATGGGTGAGGGACCCTTGGTGCACACTGGGTTGTTGGGTAGGAGGACCTGGGCCAGGAAACTGTGACTGTCCTTCCTGTAGGCTGTTGATATGGCTGCCTGAGGTGCCGGCTGACTTCAGGTGGATGCACTGCATGCTGACAGACGCAAGCCTGCACATCTGCTCCAGGACTAAGAGCCAGCTGCTCAGGCTGCTCAGGTGAGGCAGACATGCTGGCTCCTCGCAGTGACCCCTGCTGCGCACTGTGCAGGCAGCCCTCTGTCAGCCTGTCCCTCTGTCCAGCCACGCAGGCAGCCCCAGGTGTACAGGACAGCCCCTTTGTACTCACCCCTGCATGAAGGAGTTCTCTGGCCCCGGGCTCTATGTGGGTCAAGGTTGTCCGTCCCTCCATACTCCCTGGACACCCTTGGCCTCCCTTCTCCACCTCACAGCACCGTGCTCAGCAAGAAATGGGCACAGATCCAGGGCATAGCTGCCTGCCCCTCCTGGCTCATGCAGAGAGGGTCCCTCCACAGGGCAGAGTGATGCAGGACGGTGGCCCAGGGCTCAGAGTGGGGCTGGACTGTCCCTGTCCTTCATCCCCCCACCCCCAGGCTCTGAAGATGGACACTCACAGCCCTTTGCTTCCTGCACAGCGCCTGTTCACCAGCCCATCCTGTCTGGGGCAGCTCTGCTCTTGAACATGACCATCAATCAAGCCTGCCCATTAGACCTGAGGGCACCAGGTTGGACAGACAGTGACAGGCCTCCCCTGACACTGTCCTGGCCCCACCGACAGGTCCCCACCTCTGTCCCTAGTTCCTGAGTGCTGACCTTTCTCTGGAGCCAGTCCCCTGCTCACTGGCATTTCTGGCCATGTGGAGGACAAGGGTCAGCTTGCCTGTCCCCTGAGACTGCCCAGGCCTTGTGGGTGGCTGGCCTCCAACAGCCAGAGAGGCCCCAGAACCCATCCTCCTGAAGGATGTGCCCTGGAGCGGTGCCCTGGGGCTTGGGTACTTGTCTCCTGGAGAGGATCACACTCATGGGATGTTCCCTGTCACCTTGTCCCCTGGTCACCTGCCCTTATCCCCTCAGAGGAAGACAGAAAGGCAGGAGCTATGACACCTCTTGGGTCTGGAATTCCACATGGGCACTGTGCTCAGCATTTGCTATGAAGAGGGTGTCAGGAGCTGAGACTGAGCTATTTCCTCAGAGCCTTCATTGGAACTGTTGGCAGGCCAGGTTTAGATGACAAAGAAAAGGCTGTTTGCTCCTCTCAGAGATCTAGGAGCCCATAGAAATTATCAGAAAGGCTGTTTCTCCCCTCAGATCCTTTCTCTGTGCTACATTAACCCTCAAGTCAACCTCATGGTCAGCCCCACTCCAGTGTCCTTCATCATCAACATCCCACTGGCTCCCCAGGCAGGAGACAGGAGGATGGGAGGACAGAGGGCTTTTCTGAATCCAGCTGCATGTGTCTGGTGAAACACCCCAAAGCCTCTGGATGCCGACACCAAAACCCCACTGCTCTATTTTAATTTAGGTTACTTGTTTTGCCACCAGCACTGGGATCACTAGGGTTATTGCCTGCACTGCTCCACTGTGCCCAGCAGCCATTTCTTTTATGTGTGTGTGTATGAGAGAAAGAGAGAGATACTCAGAGAAAAAGGAAGACACCCCAGCACTGCTCCACCACTATTGAAGTTTCCCCTCTGCAGGTGCTTTCATGTGGACCCAGGGATCAATCCCTGTTCCTGGTACATGTTAACATGTTCTACTGAGTGAGGCTCCCCCTCTACCCTCTCTAGTCTCCTCTCTCCCACTAGTCTCCCACAACTCCTGCAGCCTCCCTGGGCACCCTGCTCTTTCTGTTCTGGCCAAGGCTTCCAGAAAAACTCAGCCCCCAAACTATAAATTTATATAGATAGTTATAGAAATGACTGTCAACCCATGCCTGTGACCATGGAAGAACTACTGCAGTTTCCAGTGGAGGGAATGGGGACACAGAACTCTGGTGGTGGGACTGGTGTGGAATTATACCCATTATCTCATATTTTTATAAATCAATATTAAATCGCTGAAGGGAAAAAAAAAAAACTTCAACCAAGAAGGGCCAGGTGGTTGTAGCAGCAGAAACGGGCATGAGGGAGGAAGGAAGCCAAAGAATAAATATGTGAAATAAAGAGATACTGAGTCTTCACCATGTGATTTATTTACAGTGAGTTATAGGCTTTGTGGACACACATTAAATTTAGGTGGGAGCTTGGGGAATAAATTCTTAAGTACATGCAGGAGGGGGTAACAACACTATCATCACAGGACTTGGGAAATATAACTGAATGTAACTTCTTAGTAAGGACAGAAATGAGCCCAAGGGGAAATCCTGGAACAGACACTGAGGCTGAGGCTCAGTTGTACAACAGAAATCAGTCTGAGCTTTGTCCTGGAAGAGCAGGAGCCATGTGGGCAGACTTACCTCACCCATGCCCAGAGGTGTTGACAATGTCTGGGGAGAGCCAGGCATACCCTGATGCCCTATTTCTTTCCCCTCCCCTCATCACACTTGTGCCTGAGGGTTCCGGGGAGTTCCAAGGAGGGGGATCCAATTAGGGCTTCGGACTTTATCATGGCATCCCAGCAGAGGCCTCTCTACTTGGTGCTGCCTCAGCCTCTGTTTTCAGCAGCCCCTTGGTGACCCAGGAGGGGACCCAGAGAGGATCTCCTTCCTGCCTTGCTCTACAGACAAACCCCCAGGGAAGGAATAAAGAAACCAAGGAGGTGCTTATCCACTGTGAAGAATGTGAGTGCAGTCTGTGAATAGTCCAAAGTTGCCCATGTAGACAGGTGACCTCTATATAGAAATCACAAATAATAAGAGCCAAAGAGAAGTTACCAAAGTATTATAAGCAACTTATATTCAGCCAAGTAGCATAAAAGAAGATGATGGAGAGGAAGATGGGGTGGCTGGTTATTATTCCACAGCTGAGGTACCAAGCTTGAAAAAGGGCACAAGATGGCCCAGGACAAGCTCCAAAGACCCCACAGGAAAGGCCACACAGGAAGCTTGTATACACTGATACAGAGCTGTGCCCAGGAGGGGAACATATACAGAGGAACAAGAATGCTATCAGAGACCCCTAGAGCCTCAGACTCCTAACCGAGAATTGCAGGTGGCCAGGCCTCCCGTATCCACTGGGGGGGGGACACTGAGGGACCCCCAAACTAAAAAGCAGGGAGTAGGGACAGAGACTTCCACCCATTCAGGCAGAGTCACTGGGACCTAATGTCTCATAACTCAGGGAAATTAAGCCCCTTCCTGCTGCAGGGGACAATGTCTGCCTGCCTCCACCCAGGTGATAACATTGGGGTTAGAGGCCAACTCAGGGGATCCTGGGGATGGGGGACAAGTGGAAAGCATGGGGCTCTCCTAGCCTCTCCCATTTTAATTCCTTCCCAGTGCTCACACCCTTTGTCTTCCCCTCATTGCTCCTCACTCAGCAGTGGGCTTCTCTGCTCTCAGCTCTACACTAACACCCCAGAGCAGACTCCTCTCACACTGACTGACCACCCCCACAAACCAGCCCTGCCTGCCCTGCCCACATACCCCAATTTGCTGCTCTTCTAGGGGACTCCAGTCACAATGAAAGACATGTCACCTTCCTTCACCTTAGGGCCTATGAGGTCACTGTTACCTGGACTTCCAACTGCCCATACCCACTGTTGCCTCTCCTCCTCAGACTTCAAACACCACCTCCTCAGAGACCTTGCTAGCATGGGGTTTCTTCCTGCCCTTCTCACTGCCCTGACACCCCTCAATCCACAGCTCTAAGGCCCTAGGGTGATGCTCTTGGCTTTTTTTCATGTTTGTGTTCAGCATCTGCTGGCAACACCCACTCAGATGTAAACTTGGTTCACATTATGTCCCCACAGTGACAGAGAACACTCCATCAGGGTGGCCATGCCCAGAGACAAGGTGACAGGGAACATCCCATGAGTGTGATCCTCTCCAGGAGACAAGTACCCAAGCCCCAGGGCACCGCTCCAGGGCACATCCTTCAGGAGGATGGGTTCTGGGGCCTCTCTGGCTGTTGGAGGCCAGCCACCCACAAGGCCTGGGCAGTCTCAGGGGACAGGCAAGCTGACCCTTGTCCTCCACATGGCCAGAAATGCCAGTGAGCAGGGGACTGGCTCCAGAGAAAGGTCAGCACTCAGGAACTAGGGACAGAGGTGGGGACCTGTCGGTGGGGCCAGGACAGTGTCAGGGGAGGCCTGTCACTGTCTGTCCAACCTGGTGCCCTCAGGTCTAATGGGCAGGCTTGATTGATGGTCATGTTCAAGAGCAGAGCTGCCCCAGACAGGATGGGCTGGTGAACAGGCGCTGTGCAGGAAGCAAAGGGCTGTGAGTGTCCATCTTCAGAGCCTGGGGGTGGGGGGATGAAGGACAGGGACAGTCCAGCCCCACTCTGAGCCCTGGGCCACCGTCCTGCATCACTCTGCCCTGTGGAGGGACCCTCTCTGCATGAGCCAGGAGGGGCAGGCAGCTATGCCCTGGATCTGTGCCCATTTCTTGCTGAGCACGGTGCTGTGAGGTGGAGAAGGGAGGCCAAGGGTGTCCAGGGAGTATGGAGGGACGGACAACCTTGACCCACATAGAGCCCGGGGCCAGAGAACTCCTTCATGCAGGGGTGAGTACACAGGGGCTGTCCTGTACACCTGGGGCTGCCTGCGTGGCTGGACAGAGGGACAGGCTGACAGAGGGCTGCCTGCACAGTGCGCAGCAGGGGTCACTGCGAGGAGCCAGCATGTCTGCCTCACCTGAGCAGCCTGAGCAGCTGGCTCTTAGTCCTGGAGCAGATGTGCAGGCTTGCGTCTGTCAGCATGCAGTGCATCCACCTGAAGTCAGCCGGCACCTCAGGCAGCCATATCAACAGCCTACAGGAAGGACAGTCACAGTTTCCTGGCCCAGGTCCTCCTACCCAACAACCCAGTGTGCACCAAGGGTCCCTCACCCATGAACAGATGAACACGGACATTGCCCCTAAAGGCAGCTCCAAACCATCCCACAGGGTGAGGCATGAGGAGTGAGGCCATCAGAGCTGGCCTCCTGTGTGTTGCATCCTTCAACCCCTGCACTGCCCCCTACATGCCCTGCATGGGTGAGGCAGGAAGCACCAGCTAGCTGTCTGTGCCCTGTTGGCCTGAAAGGCCTCCCTCTCTGACCCAGAGAGATTTTTTTAGCAGAAAAGACAAACACATAGGCTGATCCTCTCTGGCTGCAATGAGTGTGCCACATAGCCCGGGTCTGGCGATGAGTTAGTGTTGTCCCTGTCCCTAAGACGTGAGAGAACAAGTATCAGAAACGCCATTTTGTTCTCCATGCTCTCTCACTAACTATCCCACTCAGACTTTTCTCTGACTGCCTCTTAATAAGGGATGATCTTATAGTTATGGTGACTATCTTTGGAATGTGGGAGTGTGAGTTCACAGAACCTGGTGGTGGGTGTGATGTGGACTTTTTACTCTGTAATCTTACAATCCTGTAACCGACTATCAATCCCAAATAAAAAATGGGGGTGGGAGGGGAGAGTGTTTGCATGAACTGCGTGTCACCTAACTAGGAAGCGGCCACCGAAGTGTAGAGAGGAACGAGGGAGAAGGAAACACTGAGACTTGCCATCAGAGAGATCTTGCACATTGTTCAGCAGAGGTTGCATAGCAATGAGTCTCAGAGTTCTTTCTAAAGGGAACAGCCACCCTCATCAGGTGACTGTGCTCTGTTGGTCCATCCAGTGGTCGTGTGACTGGACCTCTTTTCTTTCTCTCACTGAACCATGACCCGTATTTCCTCACTCAGATTAACCCCAGGCTGTGACCTGAGGACTAAATGTCCTTTGAGACATAAGCCAGCCATCTTCTTAGGTTGCTAACACCAGGATGAAGTTGGCTTTCCTCACACCATCTTTCACTTGTTGAATATCAGCTCTTGCCAGTGAGCACCCACACATTGGGTTCTCAGTGATAGCCTGAGGACTGACCTCTGCTAGGACCTCAGAACTCACAGGTGGAATGAATTAAGAAACAGCACAGAGTCATGCATTCATCCACAGAGTCAGGCTGGTGAGTGATAGTTTAGCCATAGCCAGTCTGCCTGAAACGGTTCATTGTGTTCTTTTGTTTTTCTCCTTTTACGTGGAGCCAGGGATTAAATCCAGAGTCTAGGCATGTACAGTACTGCTGGTGAGTCTGCCCCCAAACTTTCCCATTCTTTAATTCTCTCTTTCTGGGGTGGGCAGGGTGGGAAGAGGAGGAAAGGGGAGAAAGACACTCAGAGAGAGTCACCACCCATGGAGCTCACTGCATGGCATTCCTGGTGCTTATGTATGAATCTGAGATTTGAACATAGGACCTCACACATGATAATGTGTGTGCTCTAATGGGGGAGCTATCAGCCAATTCCTAGGAGGGCTTTCAGTTTGAAATACAGGAAGTCAAAAGATACGGACCAAGCAACACTGTTCCCAGATATTTCCTCAAAGAAAGCAATTCCTTTTTCTTAGACTCAGGCAGGAGGAGCAAGTCAGTTAGAGACAGGAGAGGGGTCAGAGTACAGCCCAAGAGGCCTCTGTTCAATTCATGAACAGGATGATGACAGCTGCAACACCTGCTACATACCCAATTTCATATTTTGCAGAGTGGACAAGTGGACACCAGTCCCTCTGATTCTCACAGCTACCAGCAGGCTCAGCCACTAGAGCACGAGCTGACTTTCCTGCCACCACCTCACAAAATGTCTAGTCTTCCTGGGCCTGCTGGTCCTCACCTTTTGCTCCGGAAATAGATATACTCAAAGGGCAACACACATGGCAACAGCAAATAGGTCAGTGTCTTCCCAGGTCTTGATCGCCAGAAATGGGCCCAGAGGCAGGAGTCCCTGGTGCATGCCTTCTGTAGAGCTACAAGAGAAGCCACCACAGGTCCCAGCCTCCAGCCAGCCCCCCAGGTTTCCCCACAGGACAGGAATGCTGAGCTCTCTACCCCAAACACACCACACCCACTCTTGGCTCCTGCTCTTTTAAGAGTGTGAAGGGGGCAGGTCTGGCTCTTCCACAGAGGAGATTGAGAGTAGACACATGACTTGCCAAAGACCACCAGCAGCAGTGGCAGGGCCTGGAAGGCCCACCCAGGCTCCACAATTCTCTTCAGCTCTCTGGGACCTCCAGGAAGCTTGATGTGTTCCCCAGAATGGGACAAGAGTGGACACCACACATCCCTTGAAATAATGACACAGAGTGGCCACTACTAGCAGTGGGGGCTATTCCCAGGCAGCCCAGAGTAGGTGGGATGGACACCATGGCCCAGGGCAGAGCATCCGGCAGGGCCAATCCCACTCTGGTCAGTGCTGGTGGGGGCAGCACAGTGCACAGACCCAGCTGCCACTGACCTGCCTCATGTCCTGGAACATGTCCCCTCCCTCGCTGAGCTGTGTGTCCCTCCTCTGAAAATGGGGGGACCAGCAGGGCCTACCTCCCTGGACTGTAGGTAGGGCTCAGAGCAGGCCTGTGAGGCCCAGGCCAGTTGACACACCCTTTGCAGCTGGGGTGTGCTGGCATGGGCCAGGGGGGTGGTGGGAAACCCAGGCTGCTCAGGACCACCCGAGACATGCTCCTGTGTGTTTGCAGGGACCCTGCCAGCCGCCAGGACCCCAAGCTTGTAGCTGGGATCTCAGTGCAAAGCCAGGACCAGGGTGGCCAGCCATTGTCTCCAGAGCTGAAAGGGGGAGCCCCTGCACGCTGCACCCCTCCCCCCAAGGTGCAGAATCTCCAGCAGGTGAGGAAGAGCAGGAAACAGGGATAGTACCAGCCTCCAGCTCTGGGGACAGCTTCGTGAAGTCAGACACGTCCTGCACCTGCATGCTGGGCACTGCCAAGTCAACAGTCAACTCCTCTTTCTCATCTCTTCCACGGCAGGCAGCCTGGCTCCTATCTGCTGTACTCACAGGCTTCTCACACACCAGTGTCCACATCACAGGCTCCTTGGTGACTCCTGGGGTGGGGGTGCAACATCTGCAGCCTCCCAGTGATGAGGACCCCCTGGTTCTCCCACACCATCTGTGCCTTCTCACCTCAGTGACCACAGCCAGTGCTGGGCACCTGATAGAGGAAGGGTGGGCCCAGGGCAGCTCACCCAGAACAAACCCTTCCTGCTCTTTCTGCTTCTGCTGCTCTCTGTGCACTGATTCCTGTCTAAACACAGCCCAGACTGTGAAGTTTCAGTCCTGGGCTCAAGTCCTGGGCTCAACCACTTCTGATACTATGTACTATCCTGTCTGTCTGTCAGTTTCTCTCTCTATGGAAAAGTAAACCCATCCTTGCTGCAGAAATTCTTCTGTGATTCAATGAGATCAATATCTGAGGCTGAGTGCAGGTGGTGGACCACTCACAGTATCATGTGTAAAAACACAGTTTCAAACCTCATGTCTCTGCATGCAGGGGGGAAACTTCATGAGTGGTGTAGCACTGTTGCAGGTGTGTGTCTCTCTCTCCCTCTCCATATTGCCCTCTTCAATTTATTTATTTATTCATTTATTGTATTATTATCTTTATTTATTGGATGGATACAGCCATAAATCAAGAGGAAAGGGGGAGACAGAGAGGAAGAGAGTCAGAGAAGACACCTACAGATCTGCTTCACCACTCATGAAGCTTTACCTGTGCAGGTGGGGACCAGGGTTTGAACTCTGGTTTTTACGCACTGTAACATGTGCTTAACCAGGAGTGCCACCACCCAGCACCCCCTCTCTTCAATTTATCTGTGTCCTATCAATAAAAAAATCTTCCAGGCATGGAGAATTAATTGCAGGCACAGAGCCCCCATTGGTAAATAAAATGGCACACACACAGAATATCCTCAGGTTCATGCCCAGCTGGGGCATGCTGAGCTAAGGCTCTGACTTTGGTGGGTAAGGGTTATGGTGCAGGGGTCAAGGACATGACCTCTGCAGCCAGATGGTCAGGGTTCTAATCAGCTCTGTCTCCTGGAAGAGCATTGCTTGGTGGGGTGAATGAAGATCGCAGTTGATAAAACCTCTGGGGCATACTCATTGACTCTGAGCTCTTTCTCCCTCCTGCTCCCTCTTCCTCTCTCTCTCTCTCTCATTCCCTTCTCCCCCACTCCTCTCTACTTCTCTATTAGTCTTCTTCTCTTCATCTAGAATGCCCCATTCCTTCAACTCCCATTCTTTAAAAAATTTTTAATCTTTTTATTATTTATTTATTCCATTTTGTTGTCCTTGTTTTATTGTTGTAGTTATTATTGTTGTTATTGATTTTGTCATTGTAGGGTAGGACAGAGAGAAATGGAGAGAGGAGGGGTAGACAGAGAGGGAGAGAGAAAGACAGACACCTGCAGACCTGCTTCACCACCTGTGAAGCAACTCCCCTGTAGGTGGGGAGCCGGGGGCTTGAACCAGGATCCTTACACCAGTCCTTGCGGTTTGCGCCACGTGCGATTGACCTGCTGCACTACCACTTGAATCCCACACCTTTTTAAATTTTTTTACTTATTTTTTTAATATTTTATTTATTTATTAATGAGAAAGATAGGAGGAGAGAGAGAAAGAACCAGACATCATGGGAGTTGGTTGGTAGCGCAGTGGATTAAGTGCACATGACTCAAAGTGCAAGGACCGGAGTAAGGATCCCAATTCCCCACCTGCAGGGGACTTGCTTCACAGGTGGTCTGCAGGTGTCTATCTTTCTTTCCCCTTCTGTCTTCCCCTCCTCAATTTCTCTCTGTCGTATCTAACAACAACATGAATAACAACAACAATAATAACTACAACAATAAAAAACAACAAAAGGGAAAATAAATAAATGAATATAATTTTTTTTAATTTCAAACAACAACAACAAAAAAAACCCAGACATCACTCTGGTACATGTGCTGCCGGGGATTGAATTCAAGACCTCATGCTTGAGAGTCCAATGCTTTATCCACTGCGCCACCTCCCAGACCACTCAATCCTCATTGCTAACACAGTCATCACAGCTAGTCAACACTCACTTTATCTGTGGTTTCTCACCCTGCAAATCCATTCCCCACCCCTGCCATGTGTTCCTATATTCCATCATCCCTGAACCTCCCAGCATGGCCTCTGTCTGCTTGGTCCCACCCCCCCCAAACACACTGCTTAACATGTATCATGTTAAGCATGGGAACACATGTGTCTCCTGCTAGGCCCCACACCCAGCTCAGCAGCACAGAGCCCATGCTGACAGCGCTGGGTGAGGAGAGGACCCCAAAATGTCCACTCTTCATAGTAGAGTTCCCGGTGCTGGGAGGGCCATCAGCTTCTCACCTACCATGTCTCTCCAGGAACCTCAGGGTATCCAGGTAGCCTTGTCTGCAGCTGTCAGCCACCACCTGCAGGTGCAGAGAGCAGGCTGGGCTAGGGTGACCCTATTCCTTGTCCAGTGGCCACAGGCCAGACCTCAGCTGTACTGGGAGAAGCCTAGCCAGTCCCCTCACCCCCTGATGAGCTCAAGGACCATAGGGGACCCATCCCTGGGCAAGGAGGGCCATGGTTCCCTTCCCTCCACTGACATATCTTGGTTAGGAATTCTGGCTTCAAACTCTACCCTCTGCAGTTCCATGCCTTCTTCTGAATATCTGACATGACCTGGGTCCTCAGGGACACTGCCTGGTCCCCTATGGCCCAATGTCAGCTAATTCCCTGTGCCCCTGGGATGGTGCTTTCCAGAGGCCCCTCTTCAACCCCCCACAAGACAGAGGCAGACCTACCTCAAGGTTTGGGGGCATGAGGGAAGCAACCCCCCAAATGAGGTTTAAGGCATAGGCCTGAAGCTTGTTGTTTATGGTTGTGTGGTCTTTAATTAAGTTCAGGTTGCTCTCGGGACAGATGTCCACATTGCCATGGAAGGGAGACACGGTGATGGTGGCAGGACAGTGTGAAAAAGGCAGGTTGTTGCTCAGGGCCCCATCGATGTAGCGCTGCAGTCAGAGAAGGGAGCCCCACAGTGCCTGCTCATGGACTCCCTGACACCCCAGCACACCCCACTCACCAGAAGGAACCACAGGTTGCCCAAAGCATAGGGTGGGGGTTCACACATGAGCCCACAGAGTACTCACCTCCCCTCTGAATTCGGGGGGAATCAACCCACAGTAGAAAGGAAAGTACATTGAGCAGACCAAGGCCTGGGAAGAGAAGTGGGGGGAAAGTTGTCACAGTCCTGTCAGAAGCTGCTCTGGGGAGGGTGGTCAAGCTCAGAATCTGCCAACCTTGTGGAGTGTCAGCACACTGTGCAGGACAGGGAGCAGGGCCCTAAGGAGGTGGCTTGTACCCACCCAAGCGCTCCACCAAAGAAGGGAACTGAACCCCAAAGCTGGTCCTCTCTTTGCTCTCTCTGCAGGATCCTTGCTGACCAGAGATGTTGCCAGGGTTTGCATACCCAGAGACAGATAGACAGACAGACAGACAGACAGACAGACAGAGAGAGAGACAAAACCCACCCTCATCCATCTATCTGACAGGAACTGTCCCAGGCATGTTCCCAACATGAGCCCGACTCTTCTTCCCAGCAGAGGCCTCCAGAAGCCTGTGGTCTTCAGGAGGCTTCACAGATATCTGAATGCTCTTGACACTTGAGGCTGGAGAATGTTCTCTGGAAAGTGAGGCTCTGTCTTGAGCATCTTACCAGGCACACCAGCAACCCTGGCCTCTGCCCACCTGGTGTCAGGAGCTCATGCCTGGGTGTGTGTACACATGCACACACACACAGCAAGAAAGCAAGATACCACCTCTAGGCTATTCCCTCCCTCTGTGTCTCCACTGTCCTTTGAGTTCCCTGTTAGCACTCTGCCTCAAAGGGGTCTGTCCCTGCGTAGCACCAGAAGCCACTCTGGTCAGACTGCAAGCTACTCAGACCCTATGCTCACCTGGATGATCTCCTCTCGGCTGGCAAAGTCAGTGATGATCACATTCTGTCTATCATACCAGCGGGTGAGCGAGATGCCCAGGCGCTTGGAAGCCAAGATGTGCACATTGGAGGGGAGCATTTTTTGCAGCTGCTGGCGGATGTGCTCTATGGGCATGAAGGCGGGGTGGAAGATGCCCAGGCTCAGTTCCTCCACCTGTTTCTGCAAGCTCAGGAGGTGGAAGCAGCCATATTCTGCAGGAGAGACGAAAGTGGGAAGAGGAGAGGACATGCTCAGACACATAAGGGGCTGCACATCTGGTGGTATCCCTGCAGGGAAATGGGGGAAACAGCATCTCTCCATCTTGGGCTCAGAATTGCTGTGTCTGCCCCATATTCAAGGACTGTTCCATCTTTCTGACTCTCATATGTTCTCTCTCTCTCTCTCTCTCTCTATTTGTCTCTCTCCCTCCCCTGTCTCTCTGTGTTTCTTTTTTAATTTTAGATAGAGACAGAGAGGGGAAAAAAAACCATGTGGGAAAGAGAGACCCCACAGCACCTGACAATGCCAAGGTCCTATATGATGGTGAGGACTTGAACCCTTGTTGCCACACTTGGAAAGTGTGGGCCCTACTGAATGAGTGTCTCAGTACCACTTCCATCCACACACACACCCATAAGTGACAGCAGCCCAGCCTGGAACCTGGAAATGGGGTGACCAGAGTCCACGCTCAGGACCCCAGAGGATAGGATGGGAGCTGACTGGGAGGTGGAAACATGGGCACAGCACAGACCCCAGGTCTGAGCCCTCACTATCTGTTCTCCCCCTCCCCTGAACTCAGGCCAGCACCCCAGGACCTCTGACCTGTCTGGGACATACCAGCCGACTTGCTACTGATGACGCAGACTGCATGGAGCGCCCCTGACGAGGAGCCATAGAAGCAGCGGGCGCCATGGAGGATTCGTGGGGCTCGCTCCTGCAGACATTGAGTCACGCCCACATGGTAGAGCCCCAGGAAGCCAGCTCCTGCGAAGCAAAAGCTCCAGCTGCCCTCCTTGGTGAAGCAGCGCACTGCAGAGGGGGGTCTGTGCACACGAGGAGGCCGCACCCTGCGGGGAGGCATCTCTGGTCCAGTCTGCAGCTTGAGGTACAGACAGATGTGCAGCTCTGCCAGCAGGCCCTGCTACCTCTCGGTTCTGCCTCACTTCAGTTCTGTGCCATCTGTTCAGTCAGTGAAGTCTCAGTCAGCACCCACGCCTCCGCTCCACCTACCTGCCCTGGAGCTCCCCAGGTGTGTCCAGAAAGCACCTCTTAGAGTGGGTGCTTGGCCAGCCCCAAGTCTTGTCATAGTCCCAGATTCCTGGATGATGGTGCCCTGAAGGAAATGAGAGAAACTCTCCACATTTCTGATGTCTCCCAGGAACTATATCCCCACCTCTCCTGTCAGATAAGGCACACTGAGACAGCCAGGGAAAGTGGCTTCCAAGAAGCATCTGAGCTGGACCCACCGTATGGTGTCTTGGATGACACCTGGACTTGATTCTGACCCCCAACCCCACTGCCTCAGGAGCTGGGGAAGTGTGGGAGGAGAGTGTCCTGGGCTCCTGGCTCAGCCCCTGTCCACCTCTTCACCCTCTCTGGACGGCAGCTTTCAGCAGAGAGCCAAGGGTGTCAGCAGGAAGCCCTGCATCCTCCCTTCTCTCTGATCATGCCCCCTGCCCCGTGCCCCCACCAATCTCTAGGCATCAGGATACAGCTGGCTTTGGGGACACAGCCACCCTCTACCCTCTACCATTTACTGCCTGCCCTCTACCACTTGCTGCCTGCCACCCCTGTACCCGCTGCTTTGGGGACACTGAGCCCTGCAGAGGCTGAGGAATCTAATGACCAGGGAGAGCTCCAAGGAGACTTCCCTCACCCTGAGAATGGGGCACGGTTCTCAGAGTAAGGCCAAGGTGGCGCCCGAAGGAACTCTGTAGGTACCCATGGAATGGGGAGGAAGAGCTGGGGTGACACTGCATGTGGGTTGGAGTAATCCCACCCTCATCCCAGGGTGTCCTGAGTGTCCACCATGGGGTACTGGCCACATGACCTAGATCCTGGGCAGGAAGTGGCAAAAGTGATGGTTATTGCATGATGCTCTCTGTGCCAACAGACTGAAACAAGGCCAAAACATTGCTCTGTATTGTGAAAGTCATCTACCAATTGCCTGAAGGATGGGTTTAATGGGCATAGGTGACACCATGAAGATTTATTTATGGTCAGTGAAAGGAAAAAGCTATAGGGTGGGAGAGGAAGCATGAATGAAGTAGCAGAATAAAGGGATGGTGAGCAACATGAAAAATGAGACAGACAGACAGAGAGAGAGAGATTGTGATATTACTGCCAGTTTAGCTTTAGTTAATACCCCACTTGTGGGAGTCGGGCAGTAGTGCAGCGGGTTAAGCGACGTGGCACAAAGCACAAGGACCAGTGTAAGGATCCCGGTTCATGCTCCTGACTCTCCACCTCTAGGGGTGTCGCTTCACAGGTGGTGAAGTAGGTCTGCAGGTGTCTATCTTTCTCTTCCCCTCTCTGTCTTCCCCTCTCTCTCCATTTCTCTCTGTCCTATCCAACAACAACATCAATAATAACTACAACAATAAAACAACAAAGGCAACAAAAGGGAATAAATAAATAAATATTAAAAATTTAAAAAACCAAAAAATCCACCTGTAATATATTAATGTGTGACTTCTGAACAGGTACACACAGAACTTGGAGGTGGGTGTGGTATGGAATATACCCTGTAATCTTACAATCGTGTAACCTACTACTAATCCCAAATGAAAAAAAAGTGCTCTCAGAAACCATGTGTCTCCTAAGTAGGAACCAGCCACAGAAAGGTAGAGAGGGACAAGCAAGATTGAAACACTGAGACTCATCATCAGAGATATCTTGGACATCGTTCAATTAGTAATTTAATATTGATTTACAAAATTACAAGACGACAGCTGCACAACACTGCACAGTTCCCACCAGCAGAATTCTGGACCCCCAACCCCTCTATTAGAAGCTATAACAGTTCTCCCAAGGTTGCAGATATGGAACAACTATTATTTCTTTTTTTCTATTTAATTTTATTTATTTATTTTGGATTGAGACAGAGAAATTGAGAGGGAAAACAGAGATAAGAAGAGAGACGCCTGTAGCACTGTTTCATTGCTTGTGAAGTTTCCCCTCTGCAGATGGAGACATGGAGACTGAACCGGGGTCCCTGTGCTTTATAATGTTTGCACTCTATCAGAGGCACCACCTGCTTCCACTTTTCTCTTCTTCACTCTTTTTTAAAATTGATTTAATAATGATCAACAAGACCATAGGGCAAAAGGGGTACAATTCCACACTCTTCCCACCACTGGAGTTCCGCATCCCATCCCCTCCATTGGAAGCTTTCCTATTCTTTATCCCTCTGGGAGTATGGATCCAGGATCATTATAGGGTGCAGAAGGTGGAAGGTCTGACTTCTTTAATTGCTTCTCTGTTGGACATGGGCGTTGGCAGGTCAATCCATACTCCTAACCTGTTTCTATCTTTCCTTAGTGGGGCAGGGCTCTGGAGAGGTGGGGTTCCAGGACACACTGGTGAGGTCATCTGCCCAGGGAAATCAGGATGGCATCATGGTAGCATCTGCTACTTGGTGGCTGAAAAGTATTAAGATATAAATCAGAACAAATTGCTTACTAATAATGAACCTAAAGGTAAAAATAGAGCAGATGAGATTTAGGGGTCTCCATTTTGGAAAAAGCTAGAAGTTATTTTAGGTATATTCCAAGGGACCCATGACTTTACCAGTTTTTGCCTGAGCCTGACAGATAACATGCAGGTGGACTAAAGGTATTATCTGGGGAGATGGTGTCAGAGTTGGGAATAGGACTAGAAATCTGGATCAGGGAAGAGAATAGCTCCCAAATATTGGAAAAGTGTATAAATACTGTCAACTGTAAACCCTGTCAATCTGATCAGGGGCCCATATTCAGCATAAGAGTCTGTGTAACCTCTGCATCCTTGTAGGTATGAGCTTACATTCTGTGGTCATAGCTAGGAACATTCTAGGCTGCACTCATTTCAGGATCCATCTTCCTAGAGTAGCAGAGTATTTTGACCCAGCCTCACCTCAGGGAGTGGGGCAGTCCAGACCATTGTTGTTCTGCATTGAGGGCAAAGTCCTGCAGAGGCCCACAAGAGGTTCCATAATGCTGTTTCTGATGGAGATGACCAATGATGGTGGAGAGAGATTTGATAGAGGTCTAGGCCCATCATATCTATGTGGGAATCCAAGGATTCTCTAACTAGGGTCCAGTTCATTGGGTGGCCTAATAGTGAGTGACCAGAAGAACCATCATTAAAGTATGCTGGACTCTTGCCCTTATCCAGCCTTTATAGTCCTTACTTTGTCTGACGAGGTTACCCTTAGAGAGATAGAGGAAAGTGAAATAGGAAGTAGGTGAGGAGGGTATCTAGGTCTAAGTAGAAACTATTTGCTTAAGTACTTTATGGTGTCTTTTTAGGTCTTTCTACTTGCTTGCTGCACTTATTGATTCACTGAAAACTATTGTTCACTTTTCATTTAAGGTATATATATTTCTCCTAGCTTATGGATACTTGTTCACATGTGTGAATCTTCCTCGTGGGCCCTGATCTATATCTAGGTTTTGTGGCTTTGTTAGGAAGTGCACCACCGAAAATGGAATTAAGGGGTCTCATGAGCTAGGAAAGGTCTCACTACAGTAATGGAGTTGAAGGTTGACATCCCACATTGGATCGACCTTCTCGTGGTGCATCCCGTGAGTACCCATTCATTGGGGAAACTGACGATCCTTCCTAGCCGACTGAATCCACATGGATCCCAGTCACTTTCAAAGCCAGCAACAAGCAGCTCCTGACAGCTTTCAACCTGACGCTGTTGACTGGCTATGGAAGAAGGGCAAATGCTAGAAGAAGAAGAATCCCCCACACCTGGCGTCTTTGGACACTGTCTGAAGTGAAACATGTTGAGGTGGTACTGGTTGCATTGATTTGGATGAGATCTGCAGATACAGTATCAGATAGTATGAATCAAGAGGAGCATGAAGAAAAAGAAGCCATGCCTCCAAAGCCTCTGAGTTCTAAAGAGAACAGTCATCCTCATCATATGACTGTGATCTGGTGGTCCATCAGATCACATGATCAGTCAGTCATGTGACTGGACCTCTTTTCTTTCTCTCACTGAACCATGACCCTTATTTCCTCACTCAGATTAACCCCAGGCTGTGACCTGAGGACTAAATGTCCTTTGAGACATAAGCCAGCCATCTTCTTAGGTTGCTAACACCAGGATGAAGTTGGCTTTCCTCACACCATCTTTCACTTGTTGAATATCAGCTCTTGCCAGTGAGCACCCACACATTGGGTTCTCAGTGATAGCCTGAGGACTGACCTCTGCTAGGACCTCAGAACTCACAGGTGGAATGAATTAAGAAACAGCACAGAGTCATGCATTCATCCACAGAGTCAGGCTGGTGAGTGATAGTTTAGCCATAGCCAGTCTGCCTGAAACGGTTCATTGTGTTCTTTTGTTTTTCTCCTTTTACGTGGAGCCAGGGATTGAATCCAGAGTCTAGGCATGTATAGTACTGCTGGTGAGTCTGCCCCCAAACTTTCTCATTCTTTAATTCTCTCTCTGTATGTGTATGTATGTATGCATGCACGTGTATTTGTGTGTGTGTGTGAGAGAGAGAGAGAGACAGGAAGAGAGATAGAGAGAAGAAAGAGGAGACAGACACTCAGAGAGAGTCACCATACTGCCATTCACCACCCATGGAGCTCACTGCATGGCATTCCTGGTGCTTACGTATGTATCTGAGATTTGAAAATAGGACCTCACACATGATAATGTGTGTGCTCTAATGGAGGAGCTATCAGCCAGTTCCAGGAGTTTTTTTTTTTTTTCTTTAATGGAGATTAATGGTTTACAGTCAACAGTAAAATACAGTAGTTCATACATGTGTAATATTTCTCAGTTTTCCACATAACACTATAACCTCTTCTAGGTCCTCCTCTGCCGTAATGTTCAAAGACCCCCCCCAATATTTTACTTTGGTACAATACACCAACTCCAGTCCAAGTTCTGCTTTGTGTTTCTGCTTCTGATCTTATTTCTCAACTTCTGTCTATGAGTGAGATCATCCCATACTCATCCTTCTCTTTCCAGCTTATCTCAATTAACATGACTCCTTCAAGCTCCATCCAAGACGAGATGAAGAAAGTGAAGTCACAATTTTTAATAGCAATGTAGTATTCCATTGTGTATAGATACCATAAAAATATCAGGATCTCAGGGCTATAAAAGTCAAGAGACATGAACTATGCAACACTGTTCTCAGCTATTTCCTCAAAGAAAGCATTTTTTTTTTTTTTTAAAGAAAGCATTTTTTACCCTTAGACTCAGGCAGGAAGAGCAAGTCTCCTAGAGACAGGAGAGGGGTCAGAGCACAGCCTAAGAGACCTCTGTTTAATTCATTAACAGGATGATGACAGCTGCAACACCTGCTACATGCCCAACAACCATATTTTGCAGTGGACAAGTGGACACCAGCCCCTCTGATTCACACAGCCACCAGCAGGCTCTACCACTCTTCTCTTCATGGGCACTGTTCTCTGCCACCACTGATGTGACCAGGTTTCCTGGGCCTACTGGTCCTCACCTCTTACGTGGGAAATAGACATACTCAAAGGGCAGTGTCTATGGCAACGGCAAGTAGGTCAGTGTCTTCCCAAACTGCGATCACCAGAAACAGGCCCAGAGGTGGGGGCCCCTGGTGTGTGCTTTCTGCAGATCTATAAGGAAAGCCAGCACAGGATCCAGCCTCCAGCCAGCCTCCCCCCATGACCCCTCATCTCTCCCCACTTCCCCAGGACAGGCAGCCAGCCCTATCCCTTTAACCCAAACACACCACTCAGCTCCTGCGCTTTGTTGAATGTAAAGTGGGCAGTTGTGCTCTCTTACAGAGGAGACTGATGTTCAGAGTGGAAATGTGACTTGCTGAAAGACTACCAGCAGTAAGTAGCAAGTCAGGAAGACTACCCAGTACCACCCAATTATCTCTACCTCTCAGGGAGCCCAAGAGTCTGTTTGTCCCCATGAATGAAAAAGAAGGGACACGACACCTCCCTTGGGATGATAACACAGGGTGGCCATTACTAGCAGTGGGGGCTATTCCCAGGCAGCCCAGAGTAGGTGGGATGGACACCGTGGCCCAGGGCAGAGCATCCAGCAGGGCCAATCCCACTCTGGTCAGTGCTGGTGGGGGCAGCACAGTGCACAGACCCAGCTGCCACTGACCTGCCTCATGTCCTGGAACATGTCCCCTCCCTCGCTGAGCTGTGTGTCCCTCCTCTGAAAATGGGAGGACCAGCAGGGCCTACCTCCCTGGACTGTAGGTAGGGCTCAGAGCAGGCCTGTGAGGCCCAGGCCAGTTGACACACCCTTTGCAGCTGGGGTGTGCTGGCGTGGGCCAGGGGGGTGGTGGGAAACCCAGGCTGCTCAGAACCACCCAAGACATGCTCCTGTGTGTTTGCAGGGACCCTGCCAGCCGTCAGGACCCCAAGCTTGTAGCTGGGATCTCAGTGCAAAGCCAGGACCAGGGTGGCTAGCCATTGTCTCCAGAGCTGAAAGGGGAAGCCCCTGCATGCTGCACCCCTCCCCCCAAGGTGCAGAATCTCCAGCAGGTGAGGAAGAGCAGGAAACAGGGATAGTACCAGCCTCCAGCTCTGGGGACAGCTTCGTGAAGTCAGACACGTCCTGCACCTGCATGCTGGGCACTGCCAAGTCAACAGTCAACTCCTCTTTCTCATCTCTTCCACAGCAGGCAGCCTGGCTCCTATCTGCTGTACTCACAGGCTTCTCACACACCAGTGTCCACATCACAGGCTCCTTGGTGACTCCTGGGGTGGGGGTGCAACATCTGCAGCCTCCCAGTGATGAGGACCCCCTGGTTCTCCCACACCATCTGTGCCTTCTCACCTCAGTGACCACAGCCAGTGCTGGGCACCTGATAGAGGAAGGGTGGGCCCAGGGCAGCTCACCCAGAACAAACCCTTCCTGCTCTTTCTGCTTCTGCTGCTCTCTGTGCACTGATTCCTGCTTAAACACAGCCCAGACTGTGAAGTTTCAGTCCTGGGCTCAAGCCTTTCTGGCTTTGTGAGCTAACCTGACCAGCTCTCAGTTTCTCTCTCTGTGGAAAGGTAAACTCAGCCTTTCTGCAGAAATTCTTCTGTGATTCCATGAGATCAATGTCTGAGGTTCAAGACAGGCAGGACTTAGAGCAAGGGCTCATTACATCCTTTTAGCTTTGGTGGGTAGGGTTCATGGTGCAGGGGTCAAGGGCACGACTTTTGTAGCCAGATGGCCAGGGTTCTAATCAGCTCTGTCTCTTGGAAGAGCATTGCTTTGTGGGGTACATGAAGCTCTCAGCTGAGAAAAATCTCTGGAGGCATACCCACTATGAGTGCTCACTTGCTTCCTCCTCTCTCCTCTCTTATCTCTTTTCTCTACTCTCTTCTCTCTTCTCTCTCTCTCTCTCTCTCTCTCTCTCTCTCTCTCTCTCCGCTCTTCTCCTCTAACCTCCATCTATAATGCCTTTTCCTTCAAACCTAAGCCTTTCCATAGTGGTCACACTAGTCAACATCCAGCTTATCTGTATGGTTGCCTACCTTGCAAGACCCTTCACAGCAGGCTAGAGCAGGTGCCCCTTCCCCTGTGTTCCTACACCCCATCATCCCTGCACCTCTCAGCATGGCCTCTCTCTGCTTGGTTCCCCACACACACACACACACACACACACACACACACAAAGACATCACACACACTGCCAGGCTTTCAGCATATTAAGCATGGACACATGTGAGTCTCCTGCCAGGCCCTGCACACAGCTCAGGTAACACAGAGCCCATGCTGACAGTGCTTGGTGAAGAGGGGTCCCTGAGATGTCCATTGCTTGCACCAGTCCCTGGTGCTGGGTTGGAGGCTAAGTCTCCAGTACTGCGACCCCACCTACCATGTCTCTCCAGGACCTCAGGGCATCCAGGTAGCCTTGTCTGCAACTGTCAGCCACCACCTGCAGGTGCAGAGGGCAGGCTGGTGCAGAGGGCAGGCTGGGCTGGAGCAGCCCTGCCCCTTGTCCAGTGGCCACAGGTCAGTTTTCAGCTGCACTGGGAGCAGCCCAGCCAGTCCCCTCACCCCCTAATGAGCTTAAGAACCCTAGGGGACCCACCCTGAGAAGGTCACAATTCTCTCCTCTCCACTGACACCTCTTGGTTAGAAGTTCTGATCTCAAATTCTGCCCTCTTCACCCTCCTTCCTTGCTATGAAAATGTGATGTGGCCTGGGACCTCGGGGACACTGCCTGGCTCCCCTACATCTCAATACCAGCTAGTGTCTAGGCTTCTGGGATGGTCCTTCCTAGAGACCCCCCCCACCAAGTCCCCAACAAGACAGAGGAACTGTAAAATCTGGGTGCTGGCAGGCCTATCTCAGGGCTGGGGGTGATGAGGGAAGTAAGCCCCCAAAGGAAGTTCCTGGTATAAGTCTGCAGTTTGGCATTGAAGGCCGTCAGCTCCTGCATGCTGGCTGAGGTGCTCTCGGGACAAACGCCCAAATTTCCAGGGCATGGAGACACAGTGATGGTGGCAGGGCAGGTGGCAGGGTGGTCAAGCTCAGAATTTGTCAACCTTGTGGAGTGTCAGCACACTGTGCAGGACAGGGAGGAGGTGGCTTGTCCCCACCCAAGCGCTCCACCAAAGAAGGGAACTGAACCCCAAAGCTGGTCCTCTCTTTGCTTTCTCTGCAGGATCCTTGCTGACCAGAGAAGTTGCCAGGGTTTGCATCCCCCAGAGACAGACAGACAGACAGGCAGATAGACAGACAGAACCCGCCCTCCTCCATCTATTTGACAGGAACTGTCCCAGGCATGTTCCCAACATGAGTCCGACTCTTCTTCCCAGCAGAGGCCTCCAGAAGCCTGTGGTCTTCAGTAGGCTTCACAGAGACCTGAATGCTCTTGACACTTGAAGCTGGAGAATGTTCTCTGGGATGTGAGGCTCTGTCCTGAGCATCTTCACCAGCTCCCCTGGCTTCTGCCCACCTGGTGTCAAGAGCCTGTGCCTGGGTGTGTGTACATACACACAAACACACGCAGCAAACAAGCAAGCTACCACCCCTAGACCACCCCCTCTATGTCTCAACTGTCCTTTGTGATGCCCCTGCTAGTAACCCGCCTCAAAAAGGTCTGTTCCAGTGAAGCTCCTGAAGCCCCTCTAATCAAACCAGGAGCCCCCCAGACCCTATGCTCACCTGGATGACCTCCTCTCAGGTGGCAAAGTCAGTGACAGTCGCATTTTTCCCATCATACCAGCGGATCAGGGAGATGCCCAGGCGCTTGTGGGCCAGGATGTGTATGTTTTCAGGAAGGGACGCTCACAAGTGCTGCTGGATGTGTTCAGTGGGCGCGAAGGCAGGGTGGAAGATGCCCAGTCTCAGCCGTTCCACCTGCTTCAGCAAGCCCAGGTTGTGGGAGCAGCAAAAGTCTGCAAGGGAGCAGGGAGAGGGATCACATGCTCAGACACGTGGTCCCCAAGGTTTCATACCCCTGCTAGGAGCCAGAGGGAACAGTGCTTCCCCATCTTGGGCTCAGAATGGCTGTCCTGCCCTTATTGAAGGGTTCTTCCCATCATACCTGGCAGATTCTCTCCCTTCCCACCCCTCTTATCTTGAAAGATAGAGGCAGAGAGAAGCCAAAGGAGAAAGAGAGACCCCCACAGCACCTGCCACGTATGCAGTTTCCTCATGATGCTATAAGGACTTGAACCCTGGTCCTGGCACTTGGAAAGTGTCGGCTCTAATGAGTATCTCAGTGCCAGCTCTGTCCACACATACACGGAAATGACAGCTTACTGGCATTGAGCCTGGACCCCTCCATTGTGAAATGGGTAAGCAGAGTTCCATGCTCAGGGCTCCCAGAGGATGGGATGGAAGCTGACTGGGGGTGGAGACATGGGCACAGCACAGATTCCAGGTTTGAATCATCACACTCTGTGTCTCCACCTCCCCTGGGAATCAACCCAGGACCCCAACACCCCTGACCTGTGCTGTGTGGGACACACCAGCTGATTTGCCATTGATGATGGTGAGGGCATTGAGCACCCCTGACAAGGAGCCATAATAGCAGCGGGCGCAGTAGAGGATTCTTGGGACGCTCTCCTCTAAGCACTGAATCACGCCCACGTGGCAGAGCCCCAGGAAGGCAGCTCCTGCAAAGGAGAAGCTCCAGCTGCCCTCCTCAGCGAAGCAGCGCACTGCAGAGGGGGGTCTGAGCACACGATGGGGCCACACCCTACGGCGAGGCGTCTCTGGTCCAGTCGGGACCTTGGGGTGCAATGAGATCCGCACATCTGTTGGCAGCCCTAGCCAGGCCCCTAGTACACCTGCATGCACTTCTCAGCCAATGAGGTCCTAGGTAGCAGACATTCCCCAGCCCACTCTGTGTATACCTGGTGTGCCCCAGAACCACCTACACCATGGGGACGCCCACATACCAGCCCCCAGTTGCTTCACAATCCCAGGTTTCTGGGTGATGGTGCCCTGAAGGAAATGAGAGAAACTCTCCACATTTCTGATGTCTCCCAGGAACTATATCCCCACCTCTCCTGTCAGATAAGGCACACTGAGACAGCCAGGGAAAGTGGCTTCCAAGAAGCATCTGAGCTGGACCCACCGTATGGTGTCTTGGATGACACCTGGACTTGATTCTGACCCCCAACCCCACTGCCTCAGGAGCTGGGGAGGTGTGGGAGGAGAGTGTCCTGGGCTCCTGGCTCAGCCCCTGTGAGCCTTTGTCCACCTCTTCACCCTCTCTGGACTGCAGCTTTCAGCAGAGAGCCAAGGGTGTCAGCAGGAAGCCCTGCATCCTCCCTTCTCTCTGATCATGCCCCTCCATGCCCCTCCATGCCCCCATCAATCTCCAGGCACCAGGAGACAGCTGGCTTTGGGGACATAGGCTCCTCCCCTCAGCCCCCTACTGCCTGCTGTCCCTCCTCACAGCTGTAAGTAGGAACTCCTGTGCCTGCTGCCTTAGGGACTCTGAGCCCTTCCCAACCCTCTTATCTTGAACGATAGAGGCAGAGAGAAGCCAAAGGAGAAAGAGAGACCCCCACAACACCTGCCATGTATGCAATTTCCTGATGATGCTATAAGGACTTGAACCCTGGTCCTGGCACTTGGAAAGTGTTGGCTCTTATGAGTATCTCAGTGCCTGAGGAACCTCATGACCAGGGAGAGCTCCAAGGAGACTTCCCTCACCCTGAGAATGGGGCATGGTTCTCAGAGTAAGGCCAAGGTGGAATCCCAGGGAACTTTCTAGGTTCCCATGGAGTGGGGAGAAAATTCTGGGATGGCACTACCCTAAGGGTGGGGTAAGCCTATCCTCATCCCAGGGAATTCTAAGGGGGAACTGGCCACATGGCCAAGAGCCTGAGCAGAAAGGAGCATGAGTGATGGTTATTTCATGATGCCCTTTTTGCCAAGAGACAGGACAACATTAAGCATTGCTCTATATTGTGAAAGTCCTATGTTAATGACTGAAAGATGGTTGCAAAGGGCACAGGTGACACATATGAAGGATGTGTCTACTACAGCCAGTGGAACGAGGGACAAAGAGCTGGAGAGAAAGCATGGTGCACTGCTGAGAAGGGAGACTACACAGCTTGGCGGGAGAAGCAGAGCTGGACCCCAACTCTGGCCAGCTGGATATGAGCAGCTATGTAGGCTCTCCCCTCTCCCAGGCTGGACAGAGGCAGATCATGTGTAACTCCCCTAATTCTTCTTGGTCCACGGTCCAGTGTCTACTGGCCTTTCCCACAAAGGTGGGAACTGAGTGTCCTGATGCCAGGCATCTTGCTTGGCAGAACCTGAGAGAGTTCAGTCATCAAATCATAGGACTTTAAAACCTGTCATACCATCCTCTATTTTATTTCGTTTTGTTCAACTTCTCCAGAGCCTTACCCCACTAGGGAAAGATAGAAACAGGATGTGGTATGGATGGATATACCTGCCAATGACCATGTCCAGTGGAGAAGCAATTACAGAAGCCAGACCTTCCACCTTCTGCACCCAATAAAGAATTTTTGTCCAATCTTGTCTCAACTTAGGTCATGTCACCTTCCAGACACCAAGCTACAGATGCTACCATAACTCCACTCTGACTTCTCTGGGCAGACGACCTCACCAATGTGTCCTGGACCCTTGCATCTCCAGAGTTCTGGTCCACTAGGGAAAGATATAAACCAGCTGGCCTTTGACAAAATCCAACATCTGTTTATGATCAAAATGCCACAAAAAATGGGAATAGATGGAAAATTACTCAAAATAGTAGAGTCTATCTATAGCAAACCTACAGCCAACATCACACTCAATGGTGAAAAACTGGAAGTATTTCCCCTCAGATCAGGTACTAGACAGGTCTGCCCACTATCACCATTACTATTCAACATAGTGTTGGAAATTATTGCCATAGAAATCAGGCAGGAACAAGAAATTAAAGGGATACAGATTGGAAGAGAAGAAGTCAAACTCTCCCAATTTGCAGTCAACATGATAATATACATAGAAAAACCTAAAGAATCCAGCAAGAGGCTTTTGGAAATCATCAGGCAATACAGTAAGGTGTCAGGCTACAAAATTAAATTCAAAAGTCAGTGGCATTATCTGTGCAAACACTAAGTTAGAAGAAGATGAAATCCAGAAATCAATTCCTTTTACTATAGCAACAAAAAAATAAAATACCGGGGGTTGGGCGGTGGCTCAGTGGGTTAAGCGCACGTGGCACAAAGTGCAGGGACCAGCGTAAGGATCCCGGTTCGAGCCCCGGGATCCCCACCTGCAGGGGAGTCACTTCACGGGCGGTGAAGCAGGTCTGCAGGTGTCTATCTTTCTCTCCCCCTCTCTCTGTCTTCCCCTCCTCTCTCCATTTCTCTCTGTTCTGTCCAACAACAAAGCAACAGCAACAACGGCAATAATAACCGCAATGAGGCTGCAACAACTAGGGCAACAAAAAGGGGGAAAAATGGCCTCCAGGAGCGGTGGATTCATGGTGCAGGCACCGAGCCCAGCAATAACCCTGGAGGAGGAAAAAATAATAATAAAATAAATTAAATACCTAGGAATAAACCTAATAAAAGAAGTGAAAGACTTATATATTGAAAATTATGAATCACTACTCAAGGAAATAGAAAAAGACACAAAGAAGTAGAAAGATATTCCATGTTCATGGTTTGGGAGAATTAATATCATTAAAATGAATATACCAGACCTTCTGTCTTCTGCACCCCATAATGACCCTGGGTCCATACTCCCAGAGGGATAAAGAATAGGAAAGCTATGGGAAGGGATGGGACACAGAATTCTGCTGTTGGGAATTGTGTGGATCTGTACTTCTCTTATTATATGGTTTTTGTCAGTGTTTCCTTTTTATAAATAAAAAATAAAATAAAATGAATATACTACCCAGAGCCATATACAAATTTAATACTACCCCCATCAAGATCCCAATCACATTTTTAGGAGAATAGAACAAATGCTACAAATGTTTATCTGGAACCAGAAAAGACCTAGAATTGCCAAAGCAATCTTGAGAAAAAAGAACAGAACTGGAGGCATCACACTCCCAGATCTCAAATTGTATTATAGGGCCACTGTCATCAAAACTGCTTGGTACTGAAACACTAATATACACACTGACCAGTAGAACTGAGAGCCCAGAAGTAAGCCTCCATGCCTATGGACATCTAACCTTTGACAAAGGTGCCCAGACTATTAAATGGGGAAAGCAGAGTCTCTTCAACAAACGGTGTTGGAAAAAATGGGTTGAAACATGCAGAAGAATGACACTGAACCACTATATTTCACCAAACACAAAAGTAAATTCCAAGTGGATCAAAGACTTGAATGTTAAACCAGAAACTATCATATACTTAGAGGGAAATATTGGCAGAACCCCTTTCCACATAAATTTTAAAGACATTTTCAATGAAACTAATCCAATTACAAAGAAGACTAAGGCAAGAATAAACCAATGGAGCTACATCAAATTAAAAAAGCTTCTGCTTAAAAAAGCAAAAGAAGCCAATACCCAAACAAAGAGATCCCTCACAGAATGGGAGAAGATCTTTACATGCCATACATCAGACAAGAGTTTAATAACCAAAATATATAAAGAGCTTGTCAAACTCAACAACAAGAAAACAAATGACCCCATTCAAAAATGGGGAGAGGACATGGACAGAATATTCACCACAGAAGAGATCCAAAAGGTTGAGAAACACATGAAAAAATGCTCCAAGTCTCTGATTGTCAGGAAATTGCAAATAAAGACAACAATGAGATACCACTTCACTCCTGTGAGAATGTCATACATCTGAAAAAGTAGCAGCAATAAATGCTGGAGAGGTTGTAGGGACAAACCCTCCTGCACTGCTGGTGGGAATGTAAATTGGTCCAATCTCTGTGGAGAGCAGTCTGGAGAATTCTCAGAAGGCTATAAATGGACCTACCCTACGACCCTCAATTCCTCTCCTGGGGATATAATCCTAAGGAACCCAACACACCCAACACACAATCTAAAAAGATTGTGTATACCAATGTTCATAGCAGCACAGTTTGTAATAGCCAAAACCTGGAAGCAACCCAGGTGTCCAACAACAGATGAGTGGCTGAGCAAGTTGTGGTCTATATACACAATGGAATACTACTCAGCTATTAAATATGGTGACTTCACTGTTTTCAGCCCATCTTAGAGGGAGCTTGAAGAAATCATGCTAAATCAAATAAGTCAGAAACAGAAGGATGAATATGGGATGATCTCACTCACAGGAAGAAGGTGAAAAACAAGATCAGAAGAGAAAACACAAGTTGAACCTGAAATGGAGTTGGTGTATTGCACCAAAGTAAAAGACACTGGGGTGCGTGGGGAGGAGAGTACAGGTTCCAAAAAGGATGACAGAGGACTTAATAGGTGTTGTATTGTTATGTGGAAAACTGAGAAATGTTATGCATGTACAAACTATTGTAATTACTGTCAAATGTAAAACATTAATCCCCAATAAAGAAATTAAAAAAATAAAATAAAAGACTGGTGTAAGATGAGTACAATTCCATATGATTCCCACCACCAGAGTTCTATTTACCATCCCCTCCACTGGAAGCTTCCCTATTCTTTATCCCTCTGGGAGTATTTTGGGACCAAAATTCTTTATGGGGTGCAGAAGGTGGAAGGTCTGGCTTCTGTAAATGCTTCTCCACTGGACATGTCTGTTGGCAGGTTACAATCCTTTTGAACAGAGACCTGTATAACAAAGATGTTTAATAAACATTCTGCCTTTACCACTTCAGAAAAAGTTCTTTGGTCCACCCTCTCAGAGGGATATAGAATAAAGAACTTGGCAGGGGTAGATAGCATAATGGTTATGAAAAGAGACTCTCATGCCTGAGGCTCTGAAATTCCAGATTCAGTCCCCCACACCACCATAAGCTATAGTAGATCAGTGTTCTGGTAATAAAATAAAATAAAATAAAATAAAATAAAATAAAATAAAGTAAAATAAAATAGTGGTCTAGGAGGTGGTACAGTGATAAAGCTTTGGACTCTTTATTTCCCCCCAGCTTTGGACTCTTAAGTAGTAGGTCCTGAGTTTGATCCCCAGCAGCACAAGTGCCAGAGTGATGTGTGGTTCTTTCTCTCTCCTCCTATCTTTCTCATTAATAAATAAATAAATAATTTTAAAAATATAAATAAATAAAAGAAAAGGAAAAAACAAATTGATTATAAATAAACTGGAAAAAAAATAGGGGGGAAGCTTCCCATGGAGGGGATGGTATACGGAACTCTGGTGGGTGGGAATTGTATGGAATTGTACCTCTCTTATCCCACAATCTTGTTGATCATTATTAAATCACTAATTTAAAAAAATTTGAAACAGAGGTTTGTGGGTTAAAGTAATCTGAGTCCATCAATGAAACAAAAGAAGATATACGTGGAGAAGGTAGAACTTTTCCTTATATAAAGTGCTAAGCACTATAGAAACCAATGTGAAAATGGAGAATCGTTTTTATAAGAGTCAGGTAGTGGTTGATTCACTTCGGTGATAATAAATGGAGACCAAATTTGGGGGGTGGACGGGGGAGACTCTGAACAGGATATTTACATAGTTGCAAATGCTCTCCTTCATAATCACAATTAAATGCAAAAGTAAAAATAGGTTACAACAGATGAAGCTTGTGCTATCCAACCCTCAAGGCCAATCTTCCTGTATCTGAAGTGCCCTACCATGATCTAAAACTGGCCTAAGGAGACTTAGAAGACAGACATAATGTAATTCTTTTAAACAAGGACAGAAATGGGTCCAAGGGGAAATCCTGGGGAAGAGACTGAGGCTGATGATGAATTGCAGAACAGAGGGGTGTCTAGTCTCTGTCCTGGGAGAGCAGAGGCATTCAGACAGACCCTTCTTGCCCATACCCAGAGGAGCTGCCAGTCTCTAGAGACACCCAGGCTGGCCCTAGTACCCACTCTTTTCCCCCTACATGCTCTCCCCTTGCCGGGCTCATCCTTACTAAGTGTTTGTGTGAATTCTGAGGAGGAAGTAATCAGGGAAGGCTGCCTGGAGGAGTTTAGGCAAAGAAAGGGAGGATTGAAGAAGGCAGAGAACCAAGGAGGACATTCTAGAGTAATGGTGCAGAGCAGGACAGAACAGAGAATGTCAGGAGTTCAATGAGGGACCCCATGAGATACGACTCCATGAGAGATCACGGGGGGGGGGGGAGGGTCAAAAGGAGACTTGCAGGGGTGGGCAAGGCCAGGCAGGGGGCTGAGCAGGGATCATGGGCACCAGCAGCAGAGGCCAGGCCAGACCAGAGTGGATGGGGAGAGTGGCACAGACTCTGGACTCCAGCCAGGCAGCCATACCCACCCCAGGTCTGCCCTCTAGGACCCAAGCAAACTTGTTGATCAGGAAGCAATGGGGGTGAAACAGGGCCACCTCTGTAGACTGGGAGAAAGTGGCAGAAGGGGAACGGGTGGGATACAGGAACCATCAACAATACCAGGTGACTGAAGGTCCCTGGCTTGTGCCCTTCCAGGTGACTATCCCCAAGCGGCTAGATCCTCACTTACCACCACCTACAGTGAATCTGCTATATGTCTCCCAGCCACCTCCAGCTCTTGACATATGCCATCTGTCTTGGCTTTGCACCTCCAGCCTGGCTCTCAAACCCAGCTGGAATTCTCTGACACCTAGAGCAACTTCCTCAATCTTCCCTTCCAGGTCAGCAGTGGAGGCGCTGGGTCTCCCACACCTCACCTCTCCTCTCCTCCCTATACTGACTTGTTACCTCTCACCCCTTCAGCTGCAGCTTATCCACTGCCTCCTACACTGCGGCACCAGGCTAAGTAGATGTTTATCCTTCCATTCACATACGTATAAGGCAACTCTTCCCAGAATGAACTCTCCCAGGCACCTCATGATCTCTCCATGCTCACCTCCTCCACTGCTTGCTCCTCACCCTTGGGGTGACCCTGTGTTGTTCTCCCTCTGGGTCTTGGAGAGCAGGAGCTGACCGGAGCAGGGCAAACATTCCAATTCGCCTCTCCAAGGCTGGACCACGTTAGGCAAGTCACTTCCCCTCTCTGAGCCAGTTTTCCTGGTCAGGCTAGCAGCATCTCCCTATATCACTGCAAGTAAACAAAGTTACCTTCCAAGCTACCCAGAGAAATACTGAATATTTGTATACAAAGCAGGTAGATTGTACAGGGAAAGATTTCTTTCTTTTTTTTTAAGATTTTAAAAATATGTATTTATTTATACCCTTTTTTGTTGCCCTTGCTTTATTGTTGTAGTTATTGTTGTTGTTATTGATATCCTCATTGTTGGATAGGACAGACAGAAATGGAGAGAGGAGGGAAAAACAGAGAGGGGGGAGAGAAAGATAGACACCTGCAGACCTGCTTTACCGTTTGTGAAGTGATTCCCCTGTAGGTGGGGAGCCTGGGGCTCGAACCAGAATCCTTATGCTGGTCCTTGTGCTTGGCACCACATGCGCTTAACCCACTGTGCTACCGTCCGACTCCCAGGGAAAGATTTCTTACTGCTGCTGGTGGTGGAGGTGCTAGGACCTTGCCAATGCACAATTTCGCTATTTGGAGCCAACTCTTATGATTATTTTTATTGCAGAGAAAGAGAAAAAACATAGCATCAGAAATCTCCCTAATGTCATCATGTTACTCCAATGTGGTATTGGGGCTTGAACCCAGGTCATGCATTAAGGAAAGTCACATTCCCTACCAGGTGAGCTATCTTCTGGCCCATGGGGGAAAATTTTTTTATAAGAGCAGTTATAGAAAGGCAGGCAGTGGTACACCAAGTAGAGTGCACATATTACCAAGAGCAAGCACCCAGGTTCAAGCCCCGAGCCCCACCTGCAAGGTGGGGCAGTGGAGCAGTGCAGCAGTTCTCTCTTGGTCTCTCTCAGTCTCTCTCTCTCTCCCTCTCTCTCTCTCTCCCTCCCTCCTTCCCTCCCTCCCTCCCTCTCAATATTTCCCTTCCCTCCCAATTTATCTCTGTCAGATTAAAGGGAGGAAAGGGAAGGGGAAAAAATGGTCTCTGGAAGCAGTAGATTCATCATGCAGGTACCAAGCTCCAGAGATAACCCCAGTGGTAATAAAAGGAATAAGAGCACTTAGGATGTAGCTCATGCTCCTGCAGGTGTGAGACCCTAGGTTTGATCCCCAATGTCCTCCCACAAAAGAAGAAGGAGAAGGAGAAGGAGGAAAAGGAGAAGGAGAAGAAGGAGGAGGAGGAGAAGAAGGAGAAGAAGGAAAAGGAGAAGGAGACAAAGATGACAACAACAACAAAGGGGAAAGGGAAGAATAAGGAGGAGGAAGAGGAGGGAGAGAAGGAAAGAAGAAAATATTGCCCTGGGAGGTGGATAAAGCATTAGATTCTCAAACATGAAGTCCTGAGTTCAATCCCCAGCAGCACATATACCAGAGTGATGTCTGGTTCTTCTCATTCTATCTCTCTCTCTCTCTCTCCTACCTTTATCATTAATAAATAAAGTCTTTGAAAAAAAGAAAAGAGGAAAAGGAGGAGAGGAGAATGGAAAAAGGAAAAGGAGGAGGAGGAGATGGAATCCTCAGCCGCAAAAAGGAAGCACACAGAGAGACCTTACCCAACATAACTGAGTGGGACCAACTCCACCACCAACACACCACAAACACCATAGAAAATTCTCCAGCTCAAAGAAGGGAGCATATCCTGCCCAGATCCATCCCTGAGGCTGAGGAAGTGCATCTGAATTTCACTGTGAGGAAGAGTGGAGCAGCTGACTGAGTGTCAAAGGCGCGTAGACAGAACAGAAGCACATGAGCACAGAAGTGCAGTCTGCATCAGGGAAGATACACAGAAGAGGGCCCAAGAGGCAGCTCAGGGGTGGAGTTCTGGTTTTACACTCATGAAGCCCTGGGCTTTGCTCTCCAGAAACACACACAGTGGAGCTGTACTCTAAGCTCCCTATCAATTAAAGTTTTTTAATTAAAAAAAATCCACAAGGAACTCCAACACTGACAACCCTGGGAAGCAGAGGCAGAGGCACGTGTTGGAAGAAACACATACTTAACTCTCATGCCTTTAATTTGACCGTGTGTGTGTGTGTGTGTGTGTGTGTGTGTGTCGATGAGCTTTAAAGAACAAAAACCTAGTAGAACTGCATGGTGTCCTTTTCCCAGAAAAGGAGGCCACTCCAAGTTGACAGCAGATGGTTTTTAACACACTGGGAACTTCCTTCTGAGGCTTCTGTTGGGTGAACAGAGATGACTAGGTTGTTGCTCTCCATCTCACACACCCTCTAGCCAATCTTAAAAGTTTACAAGGGGTGAGAGGAGAGGTGGGGAAAAATGTCCATCGGTGTAGTGAACCTGCTAAGTCACACACACAGCCTAGGATTAAGCCTGACCCCAAAACCTATAGAGAAAGCTTTCTAGTATGACTCTCTCCCCAGCTCCTCTCTCTCCAGTCTCAAAAAGTCAGTCCAGAACAGTGAATGAAGCACTGGTTACAATGATATTTTTATTATTTTATTTTGAAAGCTTATAGAAAGGACTTCGGGGGGGGTTAACCCCTATGCTTTTCTTAAATATCTTTGAATAATTAACTTGCCTGCATCATAGAAACTAATTGTCTTGACCTTTATGTATCTTATCATACCAACCCCCTACCATGGAGACAAGCTGACCTTTAAGAAACCTGTAATTTCTGACACATGTGACAAATGTTCTTTGTTTAACTCAATATAAAAGCCTGTACCCATCTCCAAATAAATGGATGTTCGTACCAGAATATCTCCTGATACCTCTTTCTATATCATGCAGTCACTAGAACTGGTGATGGAGGGTCAGAGGCTTATCCCCCACACACACACCTCAAATGAGCACCAGCACATAAGTGCAGCAAACTAGTAGAAAGACCTAAAAAAAAAAAAAAGAAGAAGAAGAAAGAGAGAAAAACACAATAAAGTACTTAAGCACATAGTTTCTACTTAGACCTAGATATCCTCCTCACCTATTTCCTATTTCACTTCCCTCTGTCACTCCAAAGTTAACCTAGTCAGACAAAGTAAGGACTACAGAAGCTGGATAATGGCAAGAGACCAGCACACTTCACTGATGGTTCTTCTGGTCACTACCAGGCCACCCAATCATCCAGGCCCTATTTAGAGAATCCTTGGATTCTCACATAGATATGATTGGCCTAGACCTCTAATACATCCATCTCTCACCATCACTGGTCATCTCCATTAGAAACAACATCATGGACCCCCTTGTGGGCCTTTCATGCCTGAGGTTCCAAAATCCCAGGTTCAATCCCCAGCACCACCATAAACCGAAGCTGAAAAGTGGTCTGGTAAAATACATACATACATACATACATACATACATACATACATACATACATATTAAACAATTGTTGGAATCAAACTATTTACAATCCTACTATCCTAGAACTACCTAGTTGCCCAAGAGGAGGTAATTATGATTCATACTGTTGAGGGCTGGGATGACAGCATAATGGTTATGCAAAGATTCATACTGGTGGCTAGAGTTGTCACTATACCAGCTTGATAGCAAAATGAATTGTTCATTATTGCAAAGTGTTCCTTAGGCTCTGTGTATTATTATTATTATTGCTAACAGAACCCACATTCTATCACAAGGTTCTGAAATTAAGCAAAAAGAGCCACCAGAAAGCAGATGCTTGTGACCCCTGGGAGTCAGTGCTGTATGAATCACCTCTATTTATGAAGCACCTGCATGATAAGGCTGCTGACCCATATCTTACCAGAGCCCCTATGGCCTGGGACTCTGGTCCACTGGGAGGAGACAGAACAGCCCTCCAGAGGGTCAGTTAGCCCCACCCCACCCCGCAGCTCCCTGATCCCCACTGCTCCAGACACAGAGTCTGCAAACGCTGGGGTACTTGAGAGACTCTGCAGCTAGAGCCAGGCACAGCCTACGTGTCCCAGTGATATTCTGAGTCCTGATAGCAGCTTCTACCAAGAAGGACAGGGAAAGGCAGCACACCATGCATGGTACACTAGCCCTCGAGGCCATCAAAAGGGAGCCTCTGTTCACAGCAATGACCTGGGTCACCCAGCATCACAGACAGACAGCTGTGACACAGGGTCAGTGTGAAAATCCCTGTAGCCCGACACTCGGGACAAGGGCAGCATGGGCACTGTCTTAGGGCACTGGAGCCCGTCTGACTCACAAAGAGGTCTGAGCCTCTCAAACTCCAGTCATGCAGTGCCTGCCTCTCCCCTCACCCCCTGCCTGGCATTCTTGATTTTACTTAAAAGTGAAATTTTGACACAGCAGCATCATGTCATCATCATTAAATGCAAACACAGGGCTGGCAAATTAGCTCACCTGGGAAGGCGCCTGGTCTGCATGAGACACAGGTTTAAATCTGACCCTACTGCACTGGAGGAAGCTTTGGTGCTGTGGTGTCTTTCCCTCTAGTCTCCTCTGTCTCTTTCTAAAAAGGAAAGAAAAACAAAAAATACATTTAAAAAACCTGGAATGGTGAAGTACTGGCATAGAAAAAAAAGGGGGGCAGGCAGTGGTGCATCTGGTTAAATGCTCACATTAAAGTGTACAAGGGACCCAGGTTCAAGCCCCTGGTTCCCACCTGCAGGGGGTAAGCTTCACAAGTGGTGAAGCAAGGCTTCAGGTGTCTCTCTGTCTCTCTCCCTCTCTATCTACCCTTCCCCTCTCAATTTCTCTCTATTTCTACCCAATGGTAAATAAAGAAAAAGAAAAAATACAAGTGCAAAGCTGAAGGTGACTCGTGCCTTGTAAGGGTGAGGCTCTGGGTTCAATCCCCAATAGGTATGTAAATAAATAATGACCAGAAGCTAGCTCACCAGGTAGAGAGCACAATTCACCATGTGTGAGGACCCGGGTTCCAACCTCAGATCACCACTATGCAAAAGGGAAGGTGGTGTGGTACTGTGATGTCTCCCCTCATTCTCTATCTACAAGCAGACAAGTTAGATGAAAACACATAAATAAGTAAATAGCAAATTAAAGAAAGAAAAAGAAACATCACCACCATTTGCTATGAGCTGAAAACAGCCTACAAAAAAGTGCAGAAAACCAGCCTAGGGAGGTTATCCCATTTCATGTTTCTCAAAAGGAGGAGGTGCCGGAAAATAATTCACTTGGATACTGTGCTGCTTTGCCACCTGAGAGACCCTGGTTGGAAAAAGGCCCCACCAGATTGAAGGAAGCTTCAGTGCATGCGCAGCCCCTGCCTTCTCTTTCATAAAATTTTAAAATACAGGGTCGGGCAGTAGTGCAGCGGCTTAAGCGCACATGGCGCAAAGCACAAGGACCAGCGTAAGGATATCGGTTCGAGCCCCCGGATCCACACCTGCAGGGGAGTCGCTTCACAGGCGGTGAAGCAGGTCTGCAGGTGTCTGTCTTTCTCTCCCCCTCTCTGTCTTCCCCTCCTCTCTCCATTTCTCTCTGGCCTATCCAACAACGAACGACATCAACAACAACAATAATAACCACAACAAGGCTACAACAACAAGGGTAACAAAAGGGGGAAAAAATGGCTTCCATGAGCAGTGGATTCATGGTGCAGGCACTGAGCCCCAGCAGTAACCCTGGAGGCAAAATAATAATAATAAAATAATAATGTGTCACAGAACGGTGACAAGAGAGTAAGGCCACTGACTGCCTCTTCCTGACTTTTGGGGTCGCAAAGGAGCTGGGGAGGGACCTGCTTCTCCGGTGATACCCGCTGTCATCTATCTACCTCTCCGTTACCCCGCCCCCGCGCAAGTGTAGGGATCATCTCCAGGCGCATCCGAAGCGCAGCGCGAGGCAGGCCAGGCGGAGGAGAGGGCTGCCGCCAGCCTTCTCAAGGTCCGAGGGGCGGGGCTGGCGATGACGTCCCGCAGGAGTGGCCTGGGCCAACTTGGAGGTGGCCGGGAGCGCGCAGACCCGCAGAGACCGGGAGACCGCGCGGGCCCAGACGCAGTCTTGCCTCTGGCGTCATGTACGACGTGTCCTTCTCGGGCTGCGGCTTACTGGGCATCTACTACGTGGGGGTGACCCAGTGCCTGAGCGAGCGCGCCCCGCACCTACTCCAGAACGCGCGCATGCTGTTGGGCGCCTCTGCAGGGGCGCTGCACAGCGTCACCGTACTCTGTGGGATCCCAATCGGTAAGTCCCGGGGGCGCCCCCGGGCGGCGGAAGGAGGCGCCCCGGACTGGGACCGGGCTGAGCACTGTGGCTTGCAGCCCGCGCCTTCTCACCGCGCATTCGCCGCCGCTGTGCCCCCTGGCCCCGGACTGGGAAGGGGCCGCCGTTCTTCTGGCTGTTGGCACCCAGAGCGCACCCCCAGCCCAACTCCCCGCTGGCACCCGGGCTAGAAGAAAAGCCCTCATCATGTCCCCGGAGCCTGGTCTCCGGAGCGTCGTGGGGAGGAGATCGGGGACCCTGGGGGATGAAGCGGAGCCAGTCCCTGCGTTCTCCCACCAGTTCGCAGAGACACTGGGCGAACCCGGCTGCTCTGGGGCGCAGTGTCTTGGGTTACACGGGGCGGGGCGGGGGGACGACGGACCGGACCGGGAGGGGTTGACTGGTGCCCTAAGGTGGGCGCCCCTGTCTGGGGACCAGCGGGACGGCAAACACCTGGAGCCCGGTCATTTTATAGGCTGGAGTTTGAGGGGGAGGAGGGAGTGGGTGGGCAAAGGGTGGCTAGAAAGTTGTATCTGTTTCATTTCCGAGTTTGAGACCCTTCTGGGGGCAGAAGTGGGTCCCTAAACATACCCCAAGCCATGCTCTCCCCCACCACACCCTTGCTAGTACAACATATGCATCTGAAGCTTGTTCTGACTAGAAGTCTGTCTCTGTGTGGGTGCTCCTGCGAAGCGAAGACACAGAATTTGTTTCCAGCTAATCCCTTGGACTGGGATTCTGAGGCAGTGGGCAGAGTCTGGAGAGGTGGCTTGGTGCTGTTAGCACTCAGAGTGCTCCAGATGGGAAAATAGGGCATCTTATCTGCTCCTCTTTATCTGTGCTTTCTCCACAATTAACTTAGAGGTATATGGCATGGCCTACAGGAAATGTCTTTGCTCCTGCTGATCAGAAATCCCCTGCCAGGAGCCCTGATATTGGATAGAAAGTATGAACAGACCCTGGGATCACTAGGAGATGGGGAATAGGAGAGAGGCCACCACCCCCAACCCCCTATCCTCACTCTCCAAGGCCTGCTCCAGCCATGGGAAGGAAGCAAAGGGCAGACTTGGAGCCTGAGGGCAGGATTAGGGCGGTTTATCGATTTACCTGGGCTTTAACTGCATGAGAGCCAGCTATTGTGTTCCAAGCTGACCTGCAGATATCCACTAGCCCAACTTTGACTTGGAATCAGATTCAAATGCAAGAGTCCTGGGGCCCTGCAGCATTCTGACTTCAGTGGAGAGAAGGCTCCTACCTGGAGAGGCACAGCTGTAACCCTGGCTGTGCCCTGTGGGACTGGGGGGGAAGGCTCGGGCATCACCAGGTCCTTGAAAGTGAGATGGAGGTTGGGGCAAGAGTTGCTCCTGGAATACGAGGAGACCTCAGTTTCCTATTTAGCCTCCTGCCTTCCTTGGGAGCAGCTGAGAAGTTTATCCCAGGGACTTGCACTGGACAGAGATCTTTACAGTGCTTTGAAGCCAAGGCTGACTTGGCATCCTGAGAAATATAGCTGGCTGGATCTCTGGATGGGTCCTTCATGCCAAGCTAAAACCGGTGAGCCAGAGAGAGCTAGGCCCGTGGTGAGGTCAGATAGAACAGGAATGTGCCAGGTACCCACTGGAGAGGCTGGTCATGCTGGCTTTAGAGCCCTAAGGCTAAAGCTAGTTACTTAGCAGATTCTGGATGCAGTACCTTATAGATTGTGGCTTCTTTTCTGTCTCCAAAGTTTAAAATGCTCTCTGAGAACTTGAGAGTTAACACGTGACATGGAGGCTCTTCAGTTAGTAAGAGGTGGAGACAGCATCCCAACACAAACCCAGTCTATACTCCTCTCTGCCCCCCCCCCCATTTTATTGGATAGGACAGTGAGAAACTGAGAGAAGTAAGGGGGGACAGAAAGGGAGAGAGAAAGATAGACACCTGCAGATCTGTTTACCACTCAAGAAGCATCCTCCTTGTAGGTGGTGAGCTTGGATCCTTCCTCATGGTAATGTGTGCTCTTAACTGGGTGTGTTCTCCCTTTTTTCCTATTATTTTTTCCTTTCCTCTCTCTGCTCTCTACAATATTAGGACCCTTCTTGCTAAAGCTCTGGTGCTGGTGAACCTTTTGGGGAGGGTGGCCAGACTCTGGAACCTCCTGAGAGCAGTGCCACTGTCCACTGGAAATACAGTGTAAGCCCCAGATAGCATCTCCTATTTTCTGTGACACACACACACATAGAAAGAAAGAGAGAGAGAGAGAGAGAGAGAGAGACAGACAGACAGAGAGAGAGAGACAGAAACAGAGACCAGAGACAGAAAAAGACACAAGGCAAGTCAAAGCTTCTTATGCCTGCAGAACCAGAGTGTTATCATTTCCACATCTAATCAATTGGAAGCATTATTAAAGTATTTCATTTTGGCCTGGGGAGCACGCATAATGATTACACACACACACACACACACACACACACACACACTAATCTTTCATGCCTGAGGCACCAAAGGTCCCAGGTTCAGTTTCCAGCACCACCTTAAGTCAGAGCTAAGGAGTGCTCTGGTTTAAAATAAAATGATGTTTCACTTTACATTCTTGTTCTTGTGCGAAGTCATTTGAAATCCGGTGTCGTTTTCTACACCTTTGGTTTGGACCAGCTACATTGCAAGGTTTCAGCTTTTCAGGCCTTGAGAAAAGTGGACAGCATCTGTGTTATCTGCTCTCCTATCTTGCCGCTAAGCATCACCATCTTCTGGGTTGTATGTTCCTTTCTGTATTTGTCTCCTTGCCCCCAGACACAGTTTTGGAGATAATCATGACCATAGTCCAAACTGTCAAGATCTGGAACATTGGCATCCTCCACCCATCTCTCCACATAAGCAAGTATCTTCGTAAGAGACTTAGCGAGGAACTCCCAGACAACGTCCACCAGCTCACTTCCGGCAAACTGTGCATCTCGCTCACCAGAGTGTCCGATGGGAAAAATGTTCTGGTTTCTGACTTTGAGTCCAAGGATGAAGTAGTGGATGTAAGTGTTCTGCTTAGCTCGGTGTTGTCAAATAGGAAAGGCTGTTTGATTTTGGAAGCAACAGAAAGTACTGTAGACTAGCCATCATCTATTAAGATTCAAAAGGAACTGGTTGACTTGCTGTGCCAGAATGGCATGAACTCTGGGCACAGGTCCAGGTCTGGACCCTAGCTTTCAATGTGTGTTCTGAATGTTCCTGTACAATGTCAGTGTCAAACAGTCCCCCCTTCCCCTGCAGACTGAGCTCAGAGTCATGTTCTCCAGGGACGCTGTTCACCTGTGCCTCCTACCAATTGATTCATGTTGTTCTGTAATGAACACATTAATCATTTACAGTAGAAAACACGACTGAACTGGCCAGATACTGTTTAGGCATTTTGCTTGAATAGCAATTCACTTAACACAGGTCTATGCAAGTAAACAGACTGGTACATGTAGTCTGTAGCATCTCTGTTTCACCCTCTATTTGACCTAGTTTCCAGAACCATTTCCTAGGTAGGCAGCCCCTGTCTGTCCCTGCAGGAGCCCATCTATGAGGACCAGGGCTGCATTATGCTTGCTGTGCTCTGCCCTGGAGCTACCCAGTGTGGGCCTGGGGTTAGCAATTGTCATCCAATTTGCAGACTCTCAGGTACCTTGGACCTGCTACTTCAGAGCACTGAGTCAGTGGTTTAAGCATTCTAGATGATGCTAGTGAATTTCAGCATTTCATCCAGCCCAGTGTGACTCTGATGGGAAACAGACAGAAGCTGAAGTTCGGTGGTGTGAACACACTTACTCCTAGGCCAGAAACACAGGTGCCAAGGTTGGTGTATTGTTCAATTGTCTCATTTATTAAAGCAGCCACTTTGTGCAAGTGACAGCTGTAGGCGAGTCACTCTGCTCACTTAAAAAGGCTTGGAAAGGTCACTGGGAATAAGAGGCAGGCAGTGCTGCCACTGGTTACATATACTCTTCTCTGTCTTCACAGGCCTTGGTGTGCTCTTCCTTCATTCCCTTCTTCACCGGCTTAATCCCACCTACCTTCAGAGGCGAGGTGAGTGAACTTTGAAAGCACGTTGGCACTGTGCTGCCTGCTGTCTGCAAGGTTCCAGGCCAGGGCACCCTAGAACCTGTCCTCAAATGCAGAACCTCTTGCCTTTCTTGGCCTTCAGACAGGGTCTCCCCTGCTGTGCTCTTCTGGGCTACAGGATGTCGGATTAATTATCTAGCTAGCTGGAAGGTAAGCTGATTCGCTCAGTTTCCACAGCAGCACCACAGATGGGATCCGGTGGCCTAGCTAAAGTGTAAGTAAGACTCTTCAGAGCCTGCTCCTGGTCCAGGCAGAACTTTATGCTTGAAAAGGGGTTGAAAGTGTTAGTCCCTGCTGGGCCTTCCTTTACCCTGTGCAGCCTATAGCTTTGAGCAGAGGCTTCCAGCAGTGCTTTGGTTTGATTCTGTTTAAAAGATGTCTGTGGGCTGGTTTTCTAAGCCCTGCCAGGGCCAGTACGATAGAATTTGAGGCGCCTGTTCTACAGGCTCTAGGCTAGATGCTAGGATCTTCTGGGTCAGTGAGCAGTGGATATGAGCCAGTGATAATTCTCTCTCCCCACCCTGGGACTTCTGGAGACAGTGGAGGCTTTCGTGTCTGAGGCTCTAAGGTTCCAAGTTCAACCCCCAGCACCACCATAAGTCAGAGCTAAGCTGACACCAGTGCTCCGGTGTGTGTGTGTGTGTGTGTGTGTGTGTGTGTGTGTGTGTGTGTGTGAGACAGTCACAGCTGGAAAGTACTCTGGCTTCTAGCAAGTGTAAGTTAGGGGTGCAAGTCAATATGTTGTGGCTTATAAGAGACTCAGAAGGGAGATTACTGGTAGCCTCTCTTATACCCAGAGCCACCACAGACAGATGCAGTGTTGTCCCCACTTACAGATGAGAAGACCAAGGCATAGAGCAACAGAGACATCTCAAACTTCTGCAGTCTCTGCCTGGCAGATAAAGCTAAAATCAAACCACTATTGTGGCCTGTGGTAGTTGGATCCCTTTAGACACATTTCCTGACCTCTGAGGTTGATTTGCAAACCATGAATAAATAGGACTGGGTAGAGGGAATAATGGTTATGCTAAAAACTTTCGTGTCTGAGGCTCTAAGGTTCCAAGTTCAACCCCCAGCACCACCATAAGTCAGAGCTAAGCTGACACCAGTGCTCCGGTGTGTGTGTGTGTGTGTGTGTGTGTGTGTGTGTGTGTGTGTGTGTGTGTGTCATAAAAAATAAACAAAATACTTTTTAAAAATTGGTCAATGGTGGACCATTGTTGGAGAGTGTGGGAATTACATGAGCTAATGCAGTCAAGTACTTGCCAGGAACTTGGCTTATGGCTTGGGCGAATGTGACAATTTCTTCTTCATCATCATCACAGTCACTGCTGCTGCTTCTGTTATCATCACCTTCTTTCCAGTCCCTAGACTATTCTAGCTATGGTAGAGACACCCTGACCTGGTCAATGTGCTCAGATGAATTCCACTGACCATCAGAACAGCCTGGTCTTGGGATGCCCCTATGTAAACTCAGAACATGCCATCATAAAATTAAGAATGACTACCAGAGAGGTAGTCTGGTGGGTAGAGCATAGGACTTGCATGCATGAGGCTGTGGGTTTGACTTCCAGTATCTCATAAGCCAAAGTAGTACTCTGGTCTCATTCACTTTCTTTGATAAAATAAACAATAAAGTGTAAAGAAAAGAAGGAAACATTTTCTTTTTGTTTTGAAGACAGAGAGAGATAAGAAGAGATGGAGAAAGAGACATCTGCAGCATTCTCCACCACTTGTGAAGCTTCCCTTCCTGCAGGTGGGGCCTGGAACTTGAACACAGTTTCTCTTAGCTGGTAATATGTACACTTTACCAGATGCTCCAGAAAAGAAAAATTCTATGCAACAAAGGAATTACTGGATTTAAGAATACCTCCTGATGGCTGATAGATAGCTCACCTAGTAGAGAATGTATACGCAACCCTCCAAACTCAAAGGGTTGGTTCAAGCCCTGGCACCACATGAGAACACAATGGCACTGGGGGGGAAGCTATTGTCGAATAGTGCTGAAGACTCTCTCTCTCTCTAATAAAAAGAAAACAACAACAACAACAACAAAAACTCAGCTAGAAGATTATAAAATAGTACATGCAGGAAATCCCCATGTGGATAGGACTTGAACCCAGTACCTGGACATGGTAACATGTGCATTGTACCAGTGCTAAAATAATTTTATTTTGGTAAAATTGAGGTAGTGTTCTATATGCAGTAGAATACACAGACTTTGATAATATAATTTGATGAATTTTAACATATGATTTTCCCCATGAAACTGTCATCAAAATCAAGAAATAGAAACCCCAAATTATCATCCCCAAATTTCTTTTGTGGTTTTGTGGAAATATTTCACCTGTCCTCTATCCCCAAGCAATAATTAATTTACTTTTTTTTATAGATGAGTTCACATTTCCTAGAAATTCTTATAAATCATACATGTTTCTGATTTCTTTCATGCAGCATAATGATTCTCTAAGTTTATTAAACTGTTTATCCAATGTTACTAAGTAATGTTTCAAAATATGTTCATGTCATAATTTACAAACTATTGGTTTTGATTTGTAAATAAAGTTGCTGTAAGAAAAGAAAAGGAGGAAAGAAAGAAAAAAATTACCTCTGTAGAAAACCACACGGGCTGGTTGGTGGCGCACCTGGTTGAGTGCACATGTTACAATGCACAAGGACCCAGGTTCAAGCCTCCAGTCCCCACCTGCAGGGGGAAAGCTTTAGGAGCGGTGAAGCAGGGCTGCAGGCGTCTCTCTGTCTCTCTCCCTCGCTATTTTCCCTTCCCTCTCAATTTCTTTTTTTGTTTTTTTTTAATATATATTTTTTTTATTTATTCCCTTTGTTGCCCTTGTTTTATTGTTGTAGCTATTATTGTTATTGTCGTTGTTGGAGAGGACAGAGAGAACTGGAGAGAGGAGGGGAAGACAGAGAGGAGGAGAGAAAGACAGACACCTGCAGACCTGCTTCACCACCTGTGAAGCGACTGCCCTGCAGGTGGGGAGCCGGGGCTCGAACCGGGATCCTTATGCCGGTCCTTGTGCTTTGCGCCACCTGCGCTTAACCCTCTGCTCTACAGCCCAACTCCCCCCTCTCAATTTCTGACTGTCTTTATCCAATAAATAAATGAAGATAATAATTTTTTTAAAAATTCAAAGAAAAGAAAGGAAAACCTCCAGCCTGCTCCCTTCTCAGTCCGAACTCAAGAGTCCTGACACTGAGCCCAATGCCTCTTTCAACGAGTGAGTTTCTCACACCTTCCTGTAGCTTCCTTAGAGACTGTGTAGCTGTGGTCAGAACAATGCTATGTTTAGTGACATCTGGTCATTTTGACACAAGGCAAGAATCTCTTGGTAACTGAGGCACAGCTGAGCCTGTTATTTCTCTCCTGGCTCTCAGATGCCTCCCTAAGAGAGGAGGGGCTGGACAAAATCTTCTAGTTGAGCCATGGGAAGACAAACAAAGAAACAAACAAAAAATAGTGCCTGAGAGCACTGTCCATCCTGACCCAGGCAGAACCCACAAGGGTGCCCATTAATTTGCATAAAGGAGGACCTCAGCCCTGGAATTCCAACATCTGGGCTGTGATGGTGATGGGTATGGGAACCATTCTTGCCATTGATTTGATAGAAAGACTGCCCAAATTATACCTGAACCTGCCTGCACCTGCTTGGTGGTGCACACTGAGATCGTTTAAGGACACGGAGGCAGGGAAGTGCATGTTCAGAATCACCTGTCCCAGCTGCCACTTTGCTGTGGATGACTGATGAGGACAGACAGTTCACTGTGTCATGTGAGTTTCCAAAGCGCCTCTCTTGTTAAGGTTGGAGAGGGAGAGAAGATCACAAGTTAAGTTGTAGGCCAAGATTTCCCAAACAACCAGTTGGTCTAACTCACTGTGTCTCTGTCCCTCTTTGTGCCACTCTGTCCCCAGTGTACACATTACTTTGATCTAGCTGGCCTCCTTATGCAGATTACATGGACATACCTGTGAGTGAGTTCTACCTGTCTCTGGATGGGCCAACACTGCCATGCACTGGTTTGTTTTTTCTTTGTTTGTTTGTTTTTGTTTTTATAACTTCTCCCTCTTTTTTATTTATCTACATATTTTTATTATTTGTTGGATAGAGACAGCCAGAAATCAAGAGGGAAGGGGGTAGTAGAGAGGGAGAGAAACAGAAAGACACCTACAGCACTGCTTCACCACCCACAAAGCTTTCCCCCCGGCAGGTGGGGGCTGGGGGCTGGAACCCAGGTCCTTGTGCACTGTCACATGTAGGCTCAACTGTTTTTTTGTTTGTTTGTTTATTGAAGCCAGGACTCTTATGCATGCAGCCTTTTCATTTAGATAAAGACGAGAAGCCACATCATAGAGTTTCCCCCAGTGCCATGGCACTCCCACGTGGTGCTGGGACTCAGACCTGGCTTTGGGCATGGTGAGTCAGGTTCTGTACTTGTGATCTGTCTCTTCAAGCCCATCAGATGCTAAATCACACAACAGTGCAGAGCAACCCCGAGTGCTACCTGAGAGCCTGGGGTGGTGAGGATAAGCTCAGTAAGTGTGAGTTGAAAGGCTGATTCCAAAGCCCCCTCCTCCTGCCATATGCCCCTGGAGATCTGAGAAGACTCTGCCCACAATCTAGAAAACTCTGACCCAGGGCCTCTGACAGTGATGTCCTTTTTTCCTCCCTGGAAAGCAATACATAGACGGAGGATCAAGCAACAACATGCCCTTCTTTGATGCCAAGACAACCATTACTGTGTCCCCCTTCTATGGGGAGATTGACATCTGCCCTAAAGTCAAGTCCACCAACTTCTCTCTTGTGGAGGTGAACAAGTTCAGCCTGCGCCTCTGCTTGGGGAATATCTACCTTTTGACCAAGATACTGCTGCCCTCAGAACTCAAGGTGAGTGTGGGGGTGTGTGTAATGGGGTGGGGACAGCTCCTCAGGGCTCCCCTCTCTTCCAGGAGCTTCACCTGACGTTCAAACAGAAACAGACCCTATCTTAGAGTGAGAACTCACAGGAGGGCTACTGGCCCTTGGGGCTCAGTCTTCATCAGTGGAAATGTTCGAACCCAGATCCCACTTTCAGGGGCTTGTGTTATAGTCAGGGTGTGGCTCAGTCACTGGGGGGTGAGCTTTATTCCCTCTGGTGATTGTGATCTTGTCAGTCAGAGTTCAGGGCGCCAGTATGCCGGGCTAGCTTCATGGCGGGAGACAGACGACCAGGGACACATGGCTGAGCGGAGAAGCAATATTTCTTTTTTCACGAGCAAACGATTCAAAAAACTAATCTAATCTAATCTAATCTAATCACAACCCAATTCTGTCTTGCCTCTTTCTCCTCCGGTGGAAGAGTCAGGAACCAAGGAAGTACGTAGGATAGGGGGTAGGGAGAAGGAAGAAGTCCCAACTAGCAAAGACTAAACCAAAATCTCCCGGAGGCAGGGGGAGTGAGACCAAACCAATGTAACAGAATGACCATGTAAATAGACCACAACATCAAGCAATGTAACAGAAGGGATCCCAGAAGCAGAGCTAGAAGCATACCAACAGTGATCTGCAGCCAGGGTCAAGAGCCACATTGCAGTTGGTGGGTTGATTTTTCAAAACTTTATTTTAGACTTTATTTTATAGGAAAGAGAGTAATTGAGAGGGGAGGGGTAGATAGAGACAGAGAGACACCTATAGCACTGCTTCACCACTTATGAAGTTTACCCCCTGCAGGTGGAGACCGAGGACTTAAACCTGGGTCCTCGTGTGCTCAACCAGGGTTGCCACCATCCTGCCCTACTGATTTTTTTTTTTTTTAATTATTGCTGGGGCATGGTGCCTGCACAATAAATTCACTGCTCCTGGCAGCCACTTTTCCTTTTTTTTTTTTTTCCTTTTGACAGAGAAAGAAAAAAAAATTGAGAGGGGGGAGTCGGGCTGTAGCGCAGCGGGTTATGCGCAGGTGGCGCAAAGCACAAGGACCGGCATAAGAATCCCGGTTCGAACCCCGGCTCCCCACCTGCAGGGGAGTCGCTTCACGGGCGGTGAAGCAGGTCTGCAGGTGTCTGTCTTTCTCTCCTCCTCTCTGTCTTCCCCTCCTCTCTCCATTTCTCTCTGTCCTGTCTAACAACAACAACAACAACAATAATAACTACAACAATAAAACAACAAGGGCAACAAAAGGGAATAAATAAATAAAATAAATATTTAAAAAAAATTGAGAGGGAGTGTATTGCACCAAAGTAAAGAACTCTGGGTCGGGGGTGGGGGATGATGGTGGTTCAGGTCCTGGAACATGATGGCAGAAGAGGACCTAGGTGAGGGTTAGAGTGTTATGCGGAAAACTGAGAAATATTACATATGTACCAACTACTGTATTTTACTATAGACTGGAGACCATTAATCCTCCTAATAAAGAAAAAATAAAAATAAGAAAGTAAAAGAAATTGAGAGGGAAGAGGAAGACAGAGAACAGAGATAGTGAGAGACACCTACAGGCTTGTTTCACCATTCATGAAGCTTCCTTCCCCCCTGCAGGTGGGGACTTAGGTCTTGAACTTGGGTCTTTGTGCATGGTAATGCGTGAGTTCTACCAAGTGTGTCACCATCCAGCTCCAGGTTTATCTGTTTGGTTTTTATTTCCAAAATAAACCTCTCAAGATGTTGATGTCCTCTCTCTCTCTCTCTCCCTCCCTCCGTCTCTCTCTTTTTCTCTCCTTCCCTCCTTCTTTCCCTCCCTCCCTCCCTCCCTCCCTCTCTCCCTCCCTCCCTCCAGCAGGGCTTGTTGCTGGCACTGTGAATCTACTGCTCCTGGCAGCCATTTTTTCCATTTTATTGGATAGGACAGAGGGAAATTGAGAGAGGAAGGGGAGGGCTCTCATTTTGTTAAGGTATGGAGAGTATCTCATCTGTGATTTCCCAGACAGCAAGAGGAGTCTAGGATTGAGCATAGGACCCTCTGTGTTGAAGGCAGTTTCCATGTCATGCTGTGTCCTCAGTGTCACCCTCATCCGCATAGGTCTTTCATGCAAATGATGTGAACGCCTGCTTGGGCTAAGGGTGTGGCCTGTACAACTAGGGCTGGACTCCAGGCACTCTGTCTGTGCCTGGCACTTTCCTTGCAGTGCACTAATGCTGCACACAGTTGTTTGATCACCGCAAGAGTCCTTAGCAGTGTTACAAACAAGAACATCCACAGACTGTACATTAGCACTTCTGCAGGGGGAATGGAAGCCATGCAGCTAGCTCAAGTGTCCCAAGCACACATGTACCCAGAGCTACAAGGTTCTCAGAGACTGTGTACTCCCACAGGCCAAGCTCCCAAAGACAGGGCCAGCTGGCCACAGCTTAGTTAATACATAGACAAGCAACGAGTTCTTAGTGACAGCAAGAACAAGCTTCAGTGTCTCCTAGGGTGGAGGCTCATCCGAGGACCAGAGAGATTAGAGAAACTGAAGTCTATGGGACTGCAGTACACCAAGGGCTCCTGGGAGGGACCCTGAAGGAAAGCAGCTATATTCTCATCCACCCCCTCTGTGGCCTGTGCTTAGCACTGGAAGTGGCACATATCTTGGAGGTACGGAAATCTCTGCAACCTACAGGTGGTGCTGAAAGGAGCAGTGCTTAGTGATGTCCTCTGCCTCCACAGTGAACTCACTCCCTTTGCTTCCAGGTGCTTGGGGAGATTTGCCTTCGGGGGTATTTAGACGCCTTCCGGTTCTTGGAAGAGAATGGTATGTATGGGCTGGAGTGGGGGGGGGGGGCTGTGCCCTTTGAACTCACTTCCTGTCAGCAGATGAAGTGGAGACAGTCTCCAAAATCCAGTGCTCAGTGGCTTTACCTGCTTTCTTTTTTTTTTTTAATCTTTTCTCAAAAGATTTTTTAAATTATCCTTATTTATTTATTTACTTGGCTAGAGACAGCCAGAAATCAAGAGGGAAGGGGTGATAGAGAAGGAAAGAGACAGAGAGACACCTGCAACCCTGTTTCACCACTTGTGAAGCTTTCCCCCTGCAGGTGAGGGCCAGGGGCTCGAACCTAGGTCTTGGTGCACTGCAACATGTGCGTTCAACCAGGTGCATCACCGCCCGGCCCCTTTAATTATCTTTATTTATTTATTTATTTATTGGATAGAGACAGCCAGAAATCAAGAGGGAAGGGGGTGATAGGGAAAGAGACAGAGAGAGACCTGCAGCCCTACTTTACCACTCGAAAAGCTTTCACCCTACAGGTGGGGACTGGGTGCTCAAACCTGGGTCCTTGTGCACTGTAACATGTGCACTCAACCAGGTGTGCCACCACCTGGCCCATACCTGTTTTCTTGCTCAGGCTTATAAGAGCATTTTTCTCTGCTTTACATATGAGGAAGCCAAGCCTGGCAGACCAGCCAGGGATCTTTCACTGCTTGTAAAGAAACTGTTTCTTGCATACACATTTCCACTGTTCCTGGACCAACTTAATTTTATTGTTGTTGTAGCAGAAGCTTCACTGCTGTGGGTTAATTTTACAGGTGGAGAGAGATAAAGGGAGAGACACCACAGCACTGAAGCTTCTTCTTTCAGCACTGTAGTGCTCCCATGTGGTATACATGGGGCTCGAACCTGAGTTTCACATGTGAAAAACAGGTGTCCTCCAAGGTGAGCTATCTCACCAATCCCTGACTTTTAAAATTATTTTATTGTAAAGAGAGAGAAGGGGAAAGACTGAGGAAGAAAGAGAGACACCACAGTACTGTTCCACCCTCCATGAAGCTTTCTCCACAATCCCCTGCCAGCTCACTGGTATTTCCAGGTGGTGGTGCTTGGGCTTGAACCATGGTCCTCATGCATGGTAAGAAATGTACTCATTGCACCTGGCTGAGCACATATGTTATAATGCTTGAGGACCAGAGGTTTGAACCTGCAGGGGGGAAGCTTTGACAGTGGTGAAGCAGGGCTGCAAGTGTTTCTTTTTCTCTCTCCCTCTATCTCCCCCTTCCCTTTAGATTTCTGGCTGCCTCTATCCAATAAATAAAAATAATTTTTTTAAAGGAGTGCACTCGGTAGTCAGGCGGTGGCGCAGCGGGTTAAGTGCATGTGGTGCAAAGTGCAAGGACCGGTGTAACGATCCCAGTTCGAGTCCCCCGCTCCCCACCTGCAGGAGAGTCGCTTCACAAGCAGTGAGGCAGGTCTGCAGGTGTCTGTCTTTCTCTCCCCCTCTCTGTCTTCTCCTCCTCTCTCCATTTCTCTCTGTCCTATCCAACAACAATAACATGAAGAACAACAATAATAACTACAATAATAAAATAATAAGAGCAACAAAAGGGAAAATAAATATTTTTAAAAAGTCTTTTTAAAAAAAGGCGTGCGCTCTATTGAGTGAACTATCTCCCATCCCTGAGAGACGGACTTTCAATGCCATGGCTACAGTTCCAGGCCTCTGCCCTGCCTGTCCCCTGTCTCAACACTTGTTCTGTTTGCTTTCTTTACTGTCTGAATTCTTGTGAACTTTAACTTGAACAGGGGAGGGAGTAGGGCTTCAGGCCCCCCAGTGAAGCCATCAGAGTTGCTGTCTCCAGCATGGTTTCGGCTTTCCCACTGGGCTGACTGTTCTTTCTGGGGCCAGGTCCTGACTGTGAGTCTTTCAAGTCAGCCAGGCTGCCTGAGCTGGATACCAGGACTGTTGGCGTGGAACCGAATACCAGCTGTGTTTGGAGCTGTTTTTCTCCTATGCTAGATGTTGGTTCAGATAGTGATCCTTATGACACTCCAGTATTGAACAGGCCACCTCCCTCCCTGGGTTCTGTGGCCGGGGGAGTTTGGGTTAAGTGTAACTCTAACTCTGGGTCCCTGAGCCTGGCTGGTTTTTGTTTTGTCTCTCTCTCTTTCTCTCTTTTTTGTTTGTTTGTTTTGTTTTTTAGAAACAGAGAGGGCCAGAAAGGCAAAAAAGAAAAGGACTGAAAGAGGCTACAACAACACTAAAGCTTCCTTCAGTGCGGTGGGAGCTGGGCTCAAACCTGGACAGAGCAGAGCACTATTCAAGTGATCTATTTGGCCAGCCCCAAGCTGGATTTCAGATCTGTGTAAGGGCCCAGGCCAGTCCCAGGCTCCAGGCTCCTGCAGACACATGAGGGCTTGGACAGGTATTGCCCAACCTCTGGGAGTCACTGAAACATACTAAATGGAAAATCTTTTTTTTTTGTGACAGCCTACCTAATGGAGGCCCAGAAAGATCTGTGGTGTAATGGGAGCAGGAGGAGAGGGCAGTGCAGGCAGCCAGTGGTACAGCAGTCCCTGTTCTAGCCTGTGGTGGGCACTGAAAACTAGTTGTCCCCAATTATTTTTTTTTATTTTTATTAGTGATTTAATATTGATTTACAAAATTATGAAATAACTGGGGTATAATTCCACACCATTCCCACCACCAGAGTTCTCTACCCCCATTCCCTCCACTGGAAACTGCTGTAGTTCTCCCAAGAACACAGATATGGGTTGACTATTATTTCAATAACTATCTATTTATATATATATATATATATATATATATATATATATATATATACATTTTTCCTATGGCTCTGCTCTTTCTTTCTTTCTTTCTTTCTTTCTTTTTTATTTTGCCTCCAGAGTTATTGCTGGGGTTCAGTGGCTGCACCATGAATCCACTGCTCCTGGAGGCCATTTTTTCCCCCTTTTGTTGTTTTTGTTGTTGTAGCCTTGTTGTGGTTATTATTGTTGTTGTTGATGTCATTCGTTGTTGGATAGGCCAGAGAGAAATGGAGAGAGGAGGGGAAGACAGAGAGGAGGAGAGAAAAACAGACACCTGCAGACTTGTTGCACCGCTTATGAAGCGACTCCCCTGCAGGTGAGGAGCAGGGGACTGGGAGTCCTTGCGCTTTGCGCCAAGTGTGCTTAACCTGCTGCGCTATTGCCCAACGCCCCCTTCTTCCTTTCTAAGTCATACCTACACCTATTACTACTTCCGAATGTCTTTCCTCTTAATCTCTTCTCTCTCAGCTTCCTGATGGAACTGGGTAAAGTGTGCGCTCTGGCAGATGATAGCTATCTAGCTGTCTCCTACTCCTCTCCCATCCCACCATGCTGCTTTTTTGTTTTTTCCCTCCAGGGTTATTGCTGGGGCTCGGTGCCTGCACCACGAATCCACTGCTCCTGGAGGCCATTTTTTCCCCTTTTGTTACCCTGGTTGTTTATTTTACCATTGTTGTGGTTATTATTATTATTATTGATGTCATTGTTGTTGGATAGGACAGAGAGAAATGGAGAGAGAAGGGGAAGACAGAGGGGGGAGAGAAAGACAGACACCTGCAGACCTGCTTCACCGCTTGTGAAGCGACTCCCCTGCAGGTGGGGGGGCCGGGGGATCAAACCGGGATCCTTCTACAGGTCCCTTGCGCCACTTGTGCTTAACCCCCTGCGCTACCCCCTCCCCCACCATGCAACACTCTGTGGTGGAAGGTTTCACCTTGTTCTGGAGTCAAATTCTACTCTGCCACATACAGACTGTGTGGCTTTGGGCAAATTGTTTAACCTCCTTGTGCTTCTGATTTCTCAGCTGAAAAGTGAAGACAATGATAGTGGTGGTATTGAGTGGTTGCCCCAAGGCCTGACTATGGAGTTCCTAACTCAGAGCCTGCAATGCAGACTTTATCAAAGACTTGGTTATTGTTATATTACATTCTATTATATCAACATTATATTACCGTTAGGTTTATTGTATAACAGAATCAGGGTCTTGTGCATGTGTGATCTCACTGCTCCAGGCCATTTTTACTTTCTGATAGAAAGAGAGAGACTGTCTGGGCTGGGCTGTACTGTGGCACACCCGGTTAAAGTGCACATAGTCCTGTGTGGAAAGACCTGGCTTCGAACCCCTGCTCCTCACCTGCAGCAGGGACACTTCATGAGTGGTGATGCATTCATAGTGCCAGCACTGAGCCCTAGTGATAACCCCCATTGCAATAATAAATAAATAAATAAATAGGTAAATAACCAATAACAGCAGCCAGAAGGTGGTTAAAGTATTGGAATCAGGCTCTGATTTCAGTGCCTGGCATCACATGTGCTAGAGTGATGCTCTGGTATTCTTCTCTCTCTCCCTTTCCCTCTCCCTCTTTCAAAACTACATAAATCTGTAAAGAAAAAAAATTAATTAAATGGGGCCAGGTGGTGGCACACCTGGTTGAGCACACGTTACACTGGTCAAGGGCCCAGGTTCAAAGCCCCTGGTCCCTACCTGCAGGGGGAAAGCTTCACGAGTGGCAAAGCAGGGCTCTCTGTCTTTCTTCCTCTCTATCACTCCCTCCCCTCTCAATTTGTCTCTACCCCATAATAAATAAATAATAATAATAAATCAATTACAGTCCTCACCCTTTAGTTTCATGAGTTCACATGTGACCACAGACCTCTCCTAGCCAGTGAGTGATGGAGCCTGGTATAGTGGACTTTGGGGACACGGGCCTGCACCATCCCTGGGGTGCTCACCACCTCCCTCACTCTGGGGATGGTTGGGTGGGTGAGGAATGATTTTATTGCCTAGGCTCACCGGGCAGGTCTGTCCTCATGTGTCCACAGGCATCTGTGAGGGGCCCCAGCCAGGCCCAACCTTACGCTCAGCAGTGTCGGGGTGCCCAGCATACTCAGCAGTGTCGGGGTGCCCTGGGAGCCTGGAATGTGCAGAGGCAGCAGCCCCGGAGATCTGGCCTGAGGGGGATGAGCTGCTGGACCACCTCCGCCACAGCATCCAGCCCTGGGATGAAAGCATCCTGGATATCTTGTCACCCAGACTCATTTTAGGTAACAATGGCTGGGAGGAGAGGGGACTGGGACTTTTTGAGAGACTGTAAGGGCTGCATCCTGTGCAGTGTGGGGGAGGCAGTGCATGTGGGGAGAGAAGGGTACAGGCCACCTGGCAGCCCCTGGAGGACTGCTCCCCCAGTGTTTCTCTACATGGGGCTCCTGCACCTTGCTGGCCCCCTCCTCCCCACATCATGGCTGAAAGAAGACACATTTCAGTGAGCCTCTTTGGTACTACCCATACTCAGGCTCACTGGGTTCTCTAGGCCACTTTTTCTTTCTCCAGAAACTTCTAATTTCTTTCCTTCCAACACACCCATGATTTGGAGCTTCACAAAGTGCTGGTATGCTTGCATCATGCCATCAAACAGTAGATAGAGGGGACCAGGTGGTGGCACACCTGATTAAGCACACACATTAAGTGTGCAAGGACCTGGATTCAAGGTCCTTGTCCAAACCTGCAGGGGGAAAGCTTCCCAAGTGGTGAAGCAGGGTTGCAGGTGTCTATGTCTCTTTCCCTCTCCCCTCTCAATTTCTCTCTGATCCTATCCAATAATAAATAAAATAAAAAAGATTAAAAAAAAAAAAGCAGTAGGTGGCCAGGGGAGTCCACATCAGCTCTGATTAGGCATTTGAAGAGAGACAAAGCCAAATGCCTCATCACTTTCTGGCTCCCTGGCCCCAGAACTCTAATTCCCTAAGAGTCCATTACCCACCACTGCCCAGGCTGGGTGATGAGAGGTATCATGAGATCATCACTGGGGCAATAGCTGAATAGGGGTTCAGGCAGGAGATGGAATCCAGCAGAAGGTATAAGAAAAAGCTGCTCATGGTGTTGGGTGGGTGGGTAGGGGGAGAACAGGACTTGTGTATGCTTCCAGAAAGGGCTGTCAGTGTCGAGAAGTGGGTAATTGGGGCCCAGAAATAACTCATTGGGTAGGGTGTGCACCTTGCCATAGGCACTGTATAGGAGGAAGCTCTGGAGTTGTGATTACTCTCTCTCTCTCTCTCTCTCCCCGTGTGTGTGTGTATGTGTGTGTGTGTGTGTGTGTGTGTGTATTTGACACACACAGCCTTGAATAGTGAAATCTCTCATGCTCAAGGCCCCAGTTCTACAATAATAAATAATAACTAAATAATTATTAGTTATTTGGAAGCTTCATGTCTGGAGGACACCTCAGGCTGTCTGGAGCCACATTCCATACCCAATCTTCCCATCTCCCCCGCTGTGAAAGGAACAGCCTGCACAGGACCCCGTTGCCTCCTTGGTTGATGCTTCTGATTCTTGGGCACCAGGATGGATTGGTGTGTGTCAGAGGATATCCCTGCAGCACCTAGGTGAGGTGGGTTGGTTTTCACATGGCTATCACTGGTCTCTTTCAGCACTTCGAGAAGTAATTAAAAAGCAAAGCAGCTACAAGGACTACATTGTCTTCCCTGTGAAGGTTCTGTCATATGCAGTGCTGCCCTTCACGCTGCCTGTGGAGTCAGCTATCACCATGGTCCAGAGGTGAGCCCGGGTGGCCTCTGACAGGGACAATCGACACCAGAGCTTGAGCTCAGCACCTGCCTCCTGGGACTGCAGGAAGGGGCTCATGAACCTCCCTGTGAGTCTCTGGTCCCCCACCTCCCTTCTCCCTTTACAGCTTTATCACTTGCTTTGGTTTTGCACTTGTCTGTAAATGGTGTCTTCGGATGGACAAGAGGCAAATGTGTATGTGCATGCTGAAATCCTGGGCTTCAGATTTACTGTGGTGTGTGTGTCTGTGTGTGTGTGTGTTGCACCAGAGCACTGCTCAGCTCTGGCTTACAGCAGTACCAGGGATTGAACCTGGGACCTCTAGAGCCTCAGAAATGAAATTAATCTATTATTATGATTATTATTAAATTAATCTATTATTATTATTATGAAATTAGTCTATTATTATCATCATCATCAGAGCACTACTCAGCTCTGGCTTATGGTGATTCTGGGGATTGAACCTGTGCCCTTTGGTATCTCAGACATGAAAGTCTTTGGAATAACCATTATGCCATCTCCCCAGCCCAAGCCCTCCTTCTCCTCCTCCTTCTTTTTTCATAGAGATAAGAGAGGGAAGGAGAGGGAAAGTGAGGGGAAGAGGAAGGAAGATAGAGATACCTCAACAGTGATCTACCACTCATGAAACTTCCTCCCCTCTTCAGTTGGGGACTAGGGGCCTGAACCCAGGTCTTTGAATACTGTAATGTGTGCACTTAACCAGGATGTCTCCACCAGGCCACTCCTAGTCCATCTTTTAAAAGTTAGTTCATCCTGAAAATCCATCTCAGATCTCTATCCTTGGTGAGCCCCCTGCCCTCCTGGACCAGTTACCTGCTCCCTGAATTGCATGGGACCTGGCTGAGGTCTTTGTGGGCATTTGTCAGGATATCTCAGGATATGGGAGCTTGCTGAGTCTGGAGGTCTGGAGTCTTTGGTGGCCAAGCTCCTCAGCTCCCTGATGAGCAGTGGCCGTCCAGTGAGGCTGTGGGCAGGGAGTGAGACATCCCTAGGAAGATACTTGCTGTCTCCTCCAACAAGCTGGGTCCTGGAAACCCAGTGCTTTCCCTCTTGTCTCCATGCCAATCCCTGGCGCTTTCCTGAACCAGAAATGAGCTAACTTTGAGGGCTTTTATGAGGACTTGTCTCTGGTGTGAAATTCCAAATCCACTTTCTCAGAATTTATCAAATTGATACATTTTTACCTGAACTGTGGCTATTTTTCTGCTTTTGTTCAGTTTTATTTAGGTTCATCTTCATATAGGTGGTTGTGTGTGCATTGTGTGTTTTGATTTTATTATTTAAATACTATTTATTTTTAAAAGGCAAAAACAAAGTCAGAGGGACTGAACAGTGGTGCATAGGTAAAGCCCACACATTACCATAAGGACCAAGAATCAAGCTCTGTTTCCCCCTGCATTGGTGAAGCAATGCTGCAGGCATCTCTTTTTTTCCATCCCTATCTTTTAAATTTTTATTTATTTTAAAGTCTGTCGTGTCAGATATGAGAATAGTTGTTCCTGCCCTTTATTGTGGTCCATTGGCTTGTATAATAGTTTTCCATCCTTTCACTTTGAGTCTGTGTTTATCTTGTTGAGTTAGGTGGGTTTCCTGCAGACAGCATAGGGTTGGTTTGTTTTCTGATCTATTTTCCTGCTCTGTGCCTTTTAATAGGTGAATTCAGGCCATTGATATTTATTGATATTATAGATTGAAGATATTTTAATGCCATTATTGTAGATTTGTTTTTCTTTTTCTTTTCTTTTCTGTCTCCAGGGTTATTGCTGGGGGTTTTCCCTTTTGTTGCCTTATCATTGCTGTTATTATTGTTGTTGTTATTGCTGTCTTTGTTGTTGGATAGGACAGAGAGAAATCAAGAGAGGATGGGAAGACAGAGAGAGGGAGAGATAGACACCTGCAGACCTGCCTCACCACTTATAAGGCAACCCCCCTGCAGTTGGGGATCCAGGGGCTTGAACCGGGATCTTTATGCTGGTCCTTGCACTTTATGCCATGTGCGCTTAACCCACTGCGCTACTACTTGGCCCCCTATTATTGTAGAATTTTAGAGTGTTCTAATATATGGCATATTTATGGTGGTCTGACTGTTTATAGGAGACCTTTCAGAACTTTTTTCAGGGAAGGCTTGGCGATAGTTGATTCTTTCAAATGTTAACTGTCTGAGAAGGTTTTTTACCTCCATCTACTTTGAATGACAGTCTAGCAGGATACAGTAGTCTTAGGTGAAAGCCTTTCTCACTGAGAACTTGATAGATATCTTGCCATTCCCTTCTGGCCTGTAGTGTTTGTGTGGAGAAATCTGCTGCTAATTTTATGGGTTTTCCTCTGTAGGTGACTCTTTCTCTTGCAGCCTTCAGGGTCCTTTCTTTATTCTTATTCCTTTGCATTCTAAATATGATATGTGTTGGTGTCTTTTAAGTCTGGGTTAATTCTGTTTGGGGCCCTCTGGGCTTCTTAAATCTTTATGTCTTTGATGTTGTCTAGACTAGAGAAGTTCTCAGCTATTATATCCTAAAGAATGCTTTCTTCCCCTCCCTTTCTTCCTCTGCTAAGTCAATAGTGCGTATATTATTTCTTTTGAAGTCATCTCATAGGTCTCTGTTGTGGTTTTCAGTATGTCTTAATCTCTTTTTGAGATCTCTTACTTCTTTTTTAGTGTGTCTAATTTGTCCTTGATCTTGTTAATTCTGTTTTCTGCCTCATTTATTCTATTCTCTCTCCCGTTTTCTTGAGTTCAGCTATTTTGTTACCCTGTTCTGATACTGTTCAGCTAGTCGTGCTCTTAGCTCAGCTATTTCAGCTTTCAGCTCTCTAATTATGCCGAGTTAGTGTTTTCTTTCAGAGTCTCATTTGTTGTTTCCTCGTTTCTGCTGACTGTACTTGCGAACTCGTTCCTCACTCCTGTGACTAATTCCTCAACTAGCATTTGGATGTTGCACTCATTCTTCTGTGCTTCTGCTTTTGGGGGGCTTTTAGCTGGGGTTTTTTCCTGGTTCATTTCTCCAATGTCTCCTCTTGGTTTAACCATTTTATATAGTATGTTATGAGGTCCCTCTCAGTACTTTTTAAATTACTGATCACTCTTGCCTGGATTGACTTGTGTCTAAGTAAGAGTTCACAGTTGTGGAAATTAATAGTTGTTTCAATGTTATCTCAATCCCTGGGTTGAAGCATAGTGGCTGTTAAGGCCTCTTTTTTTTTTTTTTTCTTTTCTTCCCTGTAGGGTATGGGAACCTGAAGGCTTTTTAACTATAAGTAGGCTTTTTAGCTTAATCACTCACTCCTGACCAAGAGATAAATCAGGGTGGAGAAGAGATGGCAAAGTGGTTATGCACAGAGACACACATGCCCTGAGGATCCAATTCAGCTGCTCCTGAAGCAGTCAGAGCCAAGCTGGAAGTAGCACTTGGCCTGTGAGTTTCCAAACAAGTCTTTTTTATACTCTGTGGGTTCTGTGGCAGTTATTCACCATGTCTCCCCAGTTCATCAGGAGAACAATGTGGAAAGGCTCCCACTATACAGCCCCACCTCTAGCCAACCAGGGTGTAGATCTTCTCCTGAGTTTTCCAGCCAGTTCTCTGCCCCCCAATGTCAGCACGAGGCAGTAGCAATGGAAACTCACAGTTGCATTTGGTGAGCCTTAGGGGAGTCCTCTTCTCTCCTCAGCAGTCTTTTTGCTGGTAAAACAGACTGGAGGTGGCACTTCAACCAGTAAACTGCTGGACTGTTACCAGCAGCTTGGGAGTAGATACGAGCTTTAGCTCCAAGAATCTCTCCTTAGTCTCCTCTCTGTCCACAAGCTACATGTGTTTGCACTCACTGGTGATTTGGTGGGTTCCCAAAGTAGTTCTAGTCCTGTCTTATTTCAGTCCCAGGTGGTCTCCTTTGATATTCCTAGTTGAAGGGGGAGAGGAGAGGAGCATCTCTTTTTGTCTCTTCCTCTCTCCTCCCCCCTCTGTCTCTCTGATCTATCAAAAAATGAAAAGGGGAGGGGGAAAACACCTAAGCAAACAGTGGAGTCATAGTGCAAGCACTGCACCCCATGAGAAAGAGATGCTAAACTCTGGCATATGGTGGTGCTGAACTTGTAGCCTCTAGGGCCTCTGGCATGAAAGTCTGGTACTCTCATGCTGAGATGCCCCTGGTCTTTGCATTGTTTCCCCTCCAGGCTGATGATGTGGCTTCCAAGTATCTCCAGTAACATCCAGTGGCTGCAGTGGGCCACCTCCCAGGTGTGCTGTCAGGTGATGAAGCGGCTACTCCCCAGGTAGGTTTGGTTGTGGGTGTGTGAGCCCCTCACTCTATCATTCATCGAATCAGGCCTCATGCTGTCCTGGAGATGTCACTGTGCCCCCATAGGTAGCAAGCTTACCCTTCAGCCCCTTGTGGAGAGTGGCTGCCACCACCCTGCATGGGGTTCTGTGGATCCAGTCCTGGTGGCAGCTGGGGTTGAACTAGCTGAAGACCTGCCCCTGCTCCAGGCACTCTGCCCATCGTATTACCCTAGAGAGTGCAGCTGCTCTCTGGATTCTGAAAAAAAAGTCAGCAACCAGGGACCTTGCACCATGGATAAGTCCACAACCTGAACCTGATAATTGTGGGTACCGGCTTCCTTTCCAGGGGGATCACCCTCATTTCCTTACTAGGCTTCCAGGAGACCTTGGGGAGGAGCCCCTTGCACAGTACTGGACACCCAGGGGGACTCAGGACACTCAGTTGTGACTGTTGTTGGGAGACATGGAGGGATTTAGGATGGGAGAACAGAAAGCTCTGGCTTGTGTGGGGAGGCAACTACAATGGTCTGGTAGGGGAGGCTGTGCCACAGGCCTGGCCGCAGAAGCCACCATCTCCAGTCCAGGCCAGGGTGAGGAGGGCCTGCCTGGTCCTCCATAGAAAATGTGGGGGCTGGGGGCTGGGCAGTGGCACAAGGACCTGGGTTCAATCCCCTGGTCCCCATCTGCAGGGGGGGAGTTTGATGAGAAGTGAAGCCTTGCTACAGGTGTGTCTCTGTCTCTCTCCCTCTCTATCTTCTTCCTCACCTCTCAATTTCTCTCTGTCCTAGCAAATAAAAAAAAAAGGGAGAAGTGGCTACTGGGAGTGGTGGATTCATTGTGCAGACATCAAGCCCCTGGGATAACCCTGGTGGCAAGAAAGATGGAAGGATGGAAGGAAGAAAGGATGGAGAAAAGAGAAAGAAGGAATGATGGGAAGGGACAGGTGGGGCCCAGAGGTGTCTATCAACTGTAGCACCAGTAGGAGGTGCCACCTGCAACCCCAGGGAAGCCTGGTGAAGGGATCTCAGCTATAGCAGGGTGCCTTAGCAGCTAGGCAAGTGTATATGGAGGGAATGAATAGGCCCAGTTGTGCCTGTGGCAGTCCCACAAGATATGCTAAAAGGAGGGAGGGCAGGATGGTGACCCCAGCCCAGCACTGGAGAGCAGATACAGCTTTGATTTGGGGCCAGGCCCCATCACCCTAACGTCAGTGCAGCCAGAGGGTTGCTGAGCCAGCGTTCTGCATTTGTTTTAGTTCCTCAGCTCCGGCAGGCAGCCCACAGCCCTCCCCACAAAAACCAGAACCCAGTGGGCAGCCCTGTTCTCCCTTCTCCTCTGAAGACCCCAAGGTCTGGTCTGTGAACTGTGCTGTGGACACCAGAGCCCACACTGCCTGGAGCTCCATCCTGCAGGCAAGCCAGGCATTGCTGGGCAGCAGAGTCTCTACTGGATTTGGGGTCAAGGGCAGTGCCTCTTCCCCTCCTTCTCAGTAGAGGAAACTTTTGGAGACTTCTTGGAGGCACACTTAGGGGGTCCTTTGGGACCTGCAGTGCAATGTCTGCAACCTCCACTCTCCAGCCTCTCTGCTGAATTGGCAGTTGGAGACCACCGATGATCCACCTGCTTTTACGAAAAGTAGCTGGGAGGCTACTTGTGGTCCAGAGGATGAGAAAAACCTCATCTTGAAGCATCTGAGTCATTTAGCTCAGCTGACTGGGCCATGGCACCAGGACCTCTCTCAGCAAGGAAAATCCACCCTGCCTATCTCTAGCCTTCCACAGCCTTGAGTAAGGGCTATAGGACCGCTGGTGCTTGCACAGGAAAACCTGGTGATCAGTGAATGGGCTGCCTTCTGCATGGTCCTAGGGGTTGAGAGGAGAGAAGCATAACTGCATCTCCCAGTGTAGAAAATGGTAGTGTCCATTCTTCTTTTTCCTCAATGCCCCCCCATTCTCTGTGCACTCCTTCCTTACTGTAGACTAACCAGAAATAGCTAATTCCCCCATGGGTCATAGGCAGTTGCCAAGCACAGTGTGATGGTACTCATGGTACCTGTTTTTCATTCTTTTTTTTTTAAGCAGCTGCTTTATTTTTTTTAATTTTTATTAGTGACATAATGTTAATTTACAAAATTATGAGATAACAAGGATATAATTCCACACATTTCTTATCATCAGATTTCTATGTCCCCACTCCCCCCAATGGAAACTGTAGTAGTTCTCTCAAGATCATAGATATTGGATGACTATTATTTCTTTTTTTTATTTTTATTTATAAAAAGGAAACACTGGCAATTACAGAAGCCAGACCTCCCACCTTCTGCATCCCACAAGGAGCTTGGGTCCTACTCCCAGCAGGTTAAGGAATAGGAAAGCTATCAGGAGAGGGGGTGGGATATGGAGTTCTGGTGGTGGGAATTGTGTGGAGTTGTACCCCTCTTATATTTTGTCAGTGTTTCCTTTTTATAAATAAATTAAAATAAAATAAAATAAAATTTAAAAGGTCTGACTTCTGTAATTGTTTCCCCACTGAACATTGGCGTTGGCAGGTCGATCCATACTCTCAGCCTGTCTCTCTCTTTCCCTAGAGGGGCGGGGTTCAGATAGACAGAAATCACTAAAATTCAAGCAGAAATAAAGAACATCGAAAATAAGAGGACCATACAAAAGATCAGTGAAGCCAAATGTTGGTACTTTGAAAAATTAAAATTGACAAACCCTTAGCCAGATTCACTAAAAAAAGGGGGGGGGAGAAGACTCAAATAAATAGAATTGTAAATGATAGAGGAGATATCATAACTGACACCAGAGAAATCCAGAAAATCGTGTGAAACTTTTATAAAGAACTATACACCACCAAGCTAGAGAATCTGGAAGAAATGGAAGAATTCCTAGAAACATGCCCTGCCAAAACTGAACTAGGAAGAACTACAGAACCTAAATGCACCAATCACAGACAAAGAAATTCAAACAGTTATTAAGAATCTTCCCAACAAAAAAAGTCCTGGACCAGATGGCTTTACAAACGAATTCTACAAAACCTTCAGGAAACAGTTAATACCTATACTTCTAAAGCTCTTCCAAAAGATCAAAGGAACAGGCACACTCCCTTCCACCTTCTATGAAGCCAACATCACCATGATACCAAAAGCAGATAGGGACACAACAAAAAATGAAAACTACAGACCAATATCCCTGATGAACATAGATGCCAAAATACTGAACAAGATCCAGGCCAACCGGATACAGCAGTATATTAAAAAGATAGTTCATCATGACCAAGTGGGATTGATCCCAGGAATGCAAGGCTGGTTCAATATATATAAACCAATCAACGCCATTCACCACATCAATAAAAGCAAAACCAAAAACCACATGATTATCTCAATAGATGCAGAGAAAGCCTCTGATAAAATCCTGTTGGTCTGCTTCTAAATTCTGCTTCTAAGACCCCTTCTGTTGCATTGCTTGCATTGTGGTCTATTTACATAATCTGTGTTTTGCCCCACTGGTTTAATCCCCACTGGTTCATTTGCTTTTTCCTTCGCCCCACCCCCTATCCTCTTCTGACCTGACACTTCCACCTCAGGAGATATATAGGACAAGATTGTGATTAGAGATAGCTAGATCAAACTGCATTCCTGCTCAATAAAGATTGAACTGCGTTCCCAGCTCAGCCATGAGTCCTTGGTCGTCTCTCTCCCGCCCGCGAAGCTAGTCTGGCATCTGGCGCCTGAAACAGGGACTGGCAAAATCCAACACCCATTCATGCTCAAAACACTACAAAAAAAAATGGGAATAGATGGGAACTTCCTCAAGACTATTATTTCTATAACTACCCGTCTGTATTTTTATATATTTGCCCATTTTTCTCTATGGAGAAAAAAATTTTTTTTTCCTCCAGGGTTATTCCTGGGCTCGGTGCCTGCACCATCAATCCACCGCTCCTGGAGGCCATTTTTTTCCCCTTTTGTTGCCCTTGTTGTTGTAGCCTCGTTGTGGTTATTATTATTGCCATTGTTGATGTTGTTCGTTGTTGGATAGGACAGAGAGAAATGGAGAGAGGAGGGGAAGACAGAGAGGGGGAGAGAAAGATAGACACCTGCAGACCTGCTTCACCGTCTGTGAAGCGACTCCCCTGCAGGTGGGGAGCCGGGGGCTCGAACTGGGATCCTTAGGCTAGTCCTTGCGCTTTGCGCCACATGCGTTTAACCCACTGCCTGACCCTCATATGAAAATATTCTTAAGTTATCCGATAACCTGCCTTGTTATTTGTGGTAAAAAGTAGAAATTGACATAGTACAATGTCAGAAATAACCTATGTGTAGCCCGTTTGATGCCAGGAAACATGTTTTTGTTTGGTAAACACATAAAAACTTGGTTCAATGCAATGGGCCCAGTCTTGAAAGAAAAAAATTAAGTGTGTGTGTTAAAAAAAAAAAGTCTGGGAGTCAGGCGCGGGTTAAGCGCAGGTGGCGCAATGCGCAAGGATCAGCATAAGGATCCCGGTTCTAGTCCCCAGATCCCCACCTGCAGGGGAATCACTTCACAGGCGGTGAAACAGGTCTGCAGGTGTCTGTCTTTCTCTCCCCCTCTCTGTCTTCCCCTCCTCTCTCCATTTCTCTATGTTCTATCTAACAACAACATCAATTACAACAATAATGACTACAACAATAAAACAAGGGCAACAAAAGGGAATAAATAAATAAATTTTTAAAAAGTTTGAAAGGCTATCAAAATGCAGAGGTGGTAATCACTATACCATTATCCTAATTATATTTTCACACTTAAATGTGTTTTCCAGATTTTTAGGTGAACATGTATTTTTTTCATTGGAAAATAGTTCATAATAAACATGTTGTTTAAATAATGTGAATGTACTGTTTCTTGTCTCTGCATCTTTTTGAGCTCTGTTGTAGTTCCCCTAAACTTTGTGTCCTTGTCCCCCAGGGGACTCTGCTCTCCCCCAAGACACTATGCAACAGGTCTGCATCTAGCATCCCTTTTGGACCTCAGATTCCCAAATTGCTCCTTATCCATCCTGGGTGCCAAAGGAAACCAGGAGCAGAATTCAGAGGCAGAGAGGTCTGAGCACTTCGAGCTTCCCACCTCCAGGATCCCGTTCTCCTCAGACACCCTCCTGGTACAGTAGGCTAGCAGTCAGGAAAGTTAGTCAAGGGGGAAAGTTTCCAAACCCATCTTACAAAGAACAAAACGCTCCAAGTTGGCCAGGTAGGTGTGAACTCACTCAAACCACCCAGGAAAGGGGGCTGGGCAGTGACGCAGCGGGTTAAGTGCAAGGACTAGCACAAGGATCCCAGTTCAAGCCTCCGGCTCCCCACTTGCGGGGGGGGGGGGTTGCTTCACAAGCGGTGAAGCAGGTCTGCAGGTGTCTATCTTTCTCTCCCCTTCTCTGTCTTCCCCATCTCTCTCCATTTCTCTCTCTCCTCCCCAACGATAAAAAACAAGGGCAACAAAAGGGGAAAAAAAAGCCTCCAGGAGCAGTGGATTTGAAGTGCAGACACCAAGTCCCAGCGATAACCCTGGAGGCAGAAAAAAAAAAAACCCACACAGGAAAGACCCAAGAACAAAATGTGAGGTAACAAAGCTCATTGTATGTTCTGCCAAAGATAACTCTATTGTCTCATACCTGTCCAACTCAGCAAAGAGCTAAGCCATAGATAAATGCCACCTAACATAGGTGAGGGGAAACGAAGCCCACTTGTCCAGTACCACAGGTGGTGCACAGAGGAAAGATGAGTGACTGAAGGTGGTCCCTGATTCAATAAAATGCCACTGTAATAAATCAGCATTGTGCTTCTGGGGTGCCTCCCCGAGGTTCTCTGTATGCATTATGGGTAAGCACATGTGCAGAGTACTATTAATTATATATGCCTCAACCTGTCAATCCATGATATAATCTCAAACTTCTCCCAAACTTTTACTTTAAAACACACTCTGCCTTGTACTTCAAGACTCGTCTCCTGCCTGTGAAGCGAACCCTCTCATTCTATGAGAGTAGCTTTGCTTACTAATCCTGCAATAAAACACACCAAGGCTTTAGTGTTTATTATGCCAGCAGATGCAGCCAGACTCATGTCTACAAAAGTCTGGGCCCTAAGCACTTGACTGGGCAGGGGAGATAGTATAATGGTTATGCAAAGAGAGTCTAGTGCCTGAGGCTCCCGGGTCCCAGGTTCAATCCCCTGTGCCACCATAAACCAAAGCTGAGCAGTGCACTGGTTAAAAAATAAATAGGGAGTCGGGCGGTAGTGCAGTGGGTTAAGTGCAGGTTGCGCAAAGCGCAAGGACTGGCATAAGGATCCTGGCTAGAGCACCCGGCTCCCCACCTGCAGGGGACTCGCTTCACAGGTGGAGAAGCAGTTCTGCAGGTGTCTGTCTTTCTCTTCCCCCTCTCTGTCTTCCCTACCTCTCTCCATTTCTCTTTGTCCTATCCAACAACAACAATAACAACAACAATAATAACTACTACAATGATAAAAACAACAAAAGGGAATAAATAAATGTAATAAATAAATAAATAAGAGGGCGGGCTATAACACAGACGGTTAAGCACACCTGGAACAAAACGCAAGGACTGGAGTAAAGATACGGTTTGAGTCCCCCAACTCCTCACCTGCAGGGAGGTTGCTTTATGAGTGGTGAAGCAGGTCTGCAGGTGTCTATCTTTCTCTCTCCGTCTTCCCCTCCTCTCTCCATTTCTCTCTGTCCTATACAACAATAACGACAGCAAATAACAACAATAATAGTAACAACGATAAACAACAAGGGCAACAAAAGGGAAACCATGGCCTCCAGGAGTGCAGGCATCGAGCCCCAGCAATAACCCTGGAGGCAAAAAATAAAATAAAATAAAAACAAGCAAAATAAAACAACACAGAGAAACAAAAACTCCAAAAACAAAAACAATAAATAAAAAGCTGGGTAGTAGTGTAGCAGGTTAAGCACACATGGCGCAAAGCGCAAGGACCGGCATAAGGATACCGATTCGAGCCCCTAGCTCCCTACCTGCAAGGGGGTCGCTTCACAAATAGTGAAGCAGGTCTGCAGGTGTCTGTCTTTCTCTCCCCTTCTCTATCTTCCCCTATTCTCTCCATTTCTCTCTGTCCTATCCAACAACGATGACATCGATAACAACAATAATAACTACAACAACAAGGGCAAGAAAAAAAAAAGGGGGGGGTAATGGCCTCCAGCAGTGGATTTGTAGTGCAGGCACCGAGTCCCAGAGATTACCCTGGAGGCAAAAAAAAAAGTTTTAATAATAAAATATAGTTATGGATTTTCCCATAATAAGTCACAGTAACAAATTTAACAAATTATTTTTCTTTTCCTGATAAAGAGAGCACAACTTGTTAGGGTTATCAGTAGACTCTTGGGCAGAAGTAGCAGATTCTAAGGCTGCTGCCCAAGGCCACTTTGATTATAGCAGGAGAAAGCCCCATTTAGGCTGAGAGGAGAGGGGGAGATTGCTGCCAACTGCATTTCTTTCAACTAAGAAGTTAACCCTTGCTTCTCTCTTGAGAAGTTAACTCTTGCTTGCCTTAATTTTAATCAGGTGCCAGCATGGCTTATAAAGATAGATTCATGTCTCCCAAATATATTTTCATATTTCAGGCTGTGAGCAGGGCTATTAAAGGCCAGTAGTGGTGGGTGGGAGGATGGTTGGAGTTGCTGGGGCTCGATAAAGGCCACAGGTGACTTTCAGGAAGCCTCTACAAATTCTTCAGATAGGTGCTATTATCATACAATGGTCCTCTTTCTCTTTATGTCTCAATAATAAACAAAAATAGTAGGCTCTTTTGGGGGGGGGGGGTTTCTTTCCTTTATTCTTTTATTTTCACTATGCCCATCATCAAAATCTGTGTCCCCAGCCCCACCCCCATACACAACCAGTATAGTTCTCCCAGTCTTGAGACTAGGTTGACATTTTTTTTTTCACATTTGTATATTCAATTGTCTGTATTTTGCAGATGAGTGAAACCATTCCATAGTTGTCCTTCACTTCCTTACTTGCTTCACTGAGCATCATCTTCTCCAGTTCCATCCACTTTATCCCAAAGGACACAATATCATTCCTTTTTATTGCTGTATAATACTCTATTGAGTATAGGTCCCATAACTTTTTTTTTTATTTTATATTCTCTTGCCTTTTTCCCATTTAAAAAAATTTTATTTGCTTGATAGAGACAGAAATTGAGAGGGAGGGAGTGGGGCAGTAGCACAGAGAGTTAAGTGCACATGGCAAGAAGTGCAAGAACTGGTGTAAGGATCCCAGTTCAAGCTGCCAGCTCCCTCTGCAGGGTGGTCGCTTCACAAGGAGTGTGAAGCAGGTCTGCAGGTGTCTATCTTTCTCTTCCCCTCTCTGTCTTCCCCATCTTTCTCGATTTCTCTCTGTCGTATCTAACAACAACAACAAGGGCAACAACAACAAAACAAAAAAAGGGGGAGGAATGGCCTCCAGGAGCAGTGGATTCGTAGTGCAGGCAATAAGCCCCAGAGATAACCCTGGAGGCAAAAAAAAAAAAAAAAAAAAAGAAATTGAAATGGGAAGGGGAAATAGAAAGGAAGAGAGACTGAGAGACACTTGCAGCCCTGCTTCACCACTCAAAAAGCTTTCTCCCTGCAGGTGGGGAACTGGGGGCTAGAACCTGGTCTTTGTGCATTGTAACATGTGTGCTCAACCAGGTGTGCCACCACCGGGTCCCCCATAACTGTTTTATCCAGTCATCTGTCAAATGGCATTTTGGGTGTTTCCAGGTTTTTGCTATTGTGAAAAAAGCCGCTATAAACATGGGGGTACATATGTCCCTTTGAATTAGTGTTATTATATCTTTTCGGTACGTAGTGGAATTGCTGCATCATATAGCACTTCCATTTGTATTTGTTTAAGGATTCTCCGTACTATTCTCCACAGTGGTTGTACCAGTTTACATTCCCACTAGCAATGTGGTAGAGTTCCTCTCTCTCCACATTCTCTCCAACTTATGTTATCTTGTTTAAAATTACTGTTTAGACTTTTATATTTAAAGATGGGAGGTTGGCCTGCTACCAAAATGAAGTCCATGACTGTCATGTTCTCCGATGTGACAGCCCCCACCTCCACCATAACATTTGGATGACTTTTGTTAATAATATTTTTGCAGATGAATGATTAACAGTGGCGAGTACACAGCCCACTCAGTGCCATATTTCATATTCTGACTCCCATGCACAAGAGTTTTTATTTTAGATTTTTGGTTTTTTTTAAGCCTACAGCACCCGGTATTCCCAGGCGAGATCACCCAGTATTCCCAGGCTATTTCAAATTTTTAAAAAATATTTGTTTTCCCCTTTTTTTGTTGCTCTTGGTTTTCATTCTTGTTGTAGTTATTATTTTTATTGATGTCATTGTTAGATAGGACAGAGAGAAATGGAGAGAGGAGGGGAAGACAGAGAGGAGGAGAGAAAGACAAGACACCTGCAGACCTGCCTCCCCGCCTGTGACACGACTCCCCTGCAGGTGGGGAGCTGGAGGCTCGAACCGGGATCCTTACGCCGGTCCTTGCGCTTTGCGTCACTTGCGTTTAACCCACTGCGCTACCACCCGACTCCCATTATGTGGAATTATTTTTTTTTTAGTCCCCACTTCCCACCCGCAGGGAAAAAGCCTCATTCATGATCGCTGAAGTAGATCTGCAGGTGTCTTTCTTTTCTTCTCCCTATCTCATCTTTCTCTCTCAACTTGCCCTGTCCTATCAAATAAATGAAGGGGGGGAGAAAAGAAAAACATAAGTAAAATAAAACTTTAAATTCCATTACCATCAACTCAAATTTTCTCTTCTTTATATTATGATTAATTTTATTTATTTACTTATTTATTTTGCTACCAGAGTTATTGATGGAGCTGTGTCAACATGGCTCCACTTTCTGTGGCCTTTATTTTTTTCTTTCTTTCCTCTAGGTAGAAGAGAGATAGGGTCTCTCTTTCCCTTCCCTCTCAGTTTCTGTCTCTATAATAAATATATACTGTTTAAAAAGAATCTTGTGTTTATTTTCTTTTAAATAAATAAATCAATGCATAAACATCCAAACCAGGGTGGGAGATAAGACCATCACCTTCATTTCGCCCATGAGGAGAGAAGCCTAGTGAAAGGAGTGTCAGGAGGGCGCAGGTCCAGCCAGCTGCTGGGTACAGGGGGCAGGTGCAGTCGCGTGCGGTGGGCATCGGTGCATGGCCCGCGTGTGGGGACACGCAGGCACTCACCAGACCGAGATGCCAGGAGAGATTCGTGTGCAACCTGGCGCCCCTACCAGCAGGACCTTCACCCCAGAGGAAACCCCCGGGCGCCGCCTTCCAGCAGACCCTCCTGGTTCTACCTGTTAGCCGTAGCCCTGCTCCCTCAGCAGCCAGTCCCGCGTTAAGGGGCGGTCTGCGCTTGCGCAGTCCTCGGGACTTACCGGCATCCACGTGAACTTCCGGATCACAGGTTCCCGAGGCCCAATTAATGGCGGCGCCGTGAGTCAGGGGGCGGAGAGGAGGCGGGGCATCATGGCCGCCCCCAGTGCTCCGCTCCAGGGGCTTGTGGGAGATGGATTGACTGGCCCGATCCGCCAGTGCGGACCCGCCCTCAGCCCTTGCCAGCGGAGTCTTGCGTTGACCTGGGCAATTCTGCGAGGCGGCGGCCGCAGAGGGAGCCATGGGGACGGTGCACGCCCGGGTAAGAGGCCCAGCGATCCGCGGGCTGCGGGGGCCTCTGGGCGGCCCCGCGGGCGGACGGCCGGTGCTGCACGGGCGGCGGGTCGGGAGGCCTGCGCCGACCAAGCCAGGGTCTCGGCGGAGGGCCGGGTGTGGGAGGCCGCGCAGACACTGCCAGGGGCGGTCTCACGGACCTCGGAGCGGGGACTGGGCGTGTTCAAGGTCACTTAGCGAGGCAGTGACCCGAAAAGAACCGGCCAGCTTTTCGAGTGTCTTGGAGCAGGGCACTAAGCCCGTGACTTCGCTCAGCCACCTCGGGCGAGACCTCTGCTTACCGCCTGCGGCTGCAGTTCTAGACAGCTGGAGCACCGGGTGTCATCTCTGAAGTTTTCCAAGCCAGACTCCTCCAGAAACCCTCCTGTGCCATCTTGATTGTCAAAGACAAAACTCAAAGCTTTAGTTCCACCGTTTATCTTTTTAAAAAAATTATCTGTATTTATTTATTGGATAAAGACAGCCAGAAATCGAGAAGGAAGGGGTAGATTGAGAGGGAGAGAGGCAGAGAAACACCTGTGAAGCTTTCCCCCTGCAGATGGAGATGAGACGCTCGAACCCGGGTCTTTGCTCAATGTAACATGTGCGCTCAACCAGGTGCACCACTGCCCGGCTCCCCACCTTTTAGCTTTTTAAATGTCTTTTTTTATTTTTATTTTTATTTTTTTTTTAATGACAGAGAAAGATAACGCACAGAGAGCTACCAGAGCACTGCTCAGCTCTCTGGCTTATGGTGGTACTGGAGATTGAACCTGGGACTTTGGAACCTCAGGCATGAAACTCTTTTGCATAACCATTATTCTGTCCCCTCAGCCTTAAATGCTAATCCTTACATGTGATGCAGAGTTTCTTATGAAGCAGAGAGAGACGAGCCAGAGCACGCAGGGCAGTGGATTGGACTGGGTGGGACCTTCCGATAAAGTCCAGTGCTCAACTAATTGAGCTATCTCCACAACTGCTAATTCCACCTTTTAATTTTTTAAGTTTTATTTTTTAATAACAGAATTTGTTTTTTTTTTACTTAAAGATACATTTTTTAAATTTGTACTTATTATTGGATAGAGTCGGAAATTGAAAGGAGAGGGGGAGATAGGAAAAGAGACAGAGACACCTGCAGCCCTGCAGCTTTCCATTTGTGAAGCTTTCCCCCTGCAGGTGGGAACCGGGGCCTTGAACTTGGGTCCTTGCACACTGTGATGTTTGTGCTTAGCCAGCTGAACCAACACCTGGCCCCTAGCTAGTTCCACTTTTTTGAAACTAGCAGTAGTCTCTGCTCACAAGGCTACTGAGAAATAATTAGAGACATGCTACATATAAACCACTTGGGTGCTTGCCAAACTTCCCTAAAGTTAACTGAGGGCCAGAGAATGAATTTTTTTCCAAGGTCACACTGTTAGAGCTTCAGAATGCTCCTAGACCTAGAAAGGACTTTTTCACTACAACATGAGTTGTTTCACTTACACTGCTCAGAAGTTTTTAGTAGTCCCACTCAAGTTTTTTTGTAGTTTCCCTTTAGCATCCAAAAGAATTTGGCAGACATCTATTCAGAATTGGACTTAACTGCCTTTTGCAGATCTTGCTTTCAAATGAAATGCAGAAGACCTAACACTGAACTGTGTTGTTGCTTGTGGCTTGCTCCTCCCGCACTCATTCCCACAACTCCTCTTTAGCAATCAAAATATTCTCATCTTTTAGAATGCTGTTCAAATCACTTCCTATATAAATCTCATTATTGCCCTTATTTTGTATATAATACCAACTCCCTGGATGTTATTTCTTCTGGGGTTTTGCCTCTTTATTATAAGCATTCAATGGTTACAGTAGGACCTGTATTTGTATTTATTTTTGCCACCAGGTTTTACTGCCAGGGCTTGGTGCCTGCACAACAAATCCACGGCTCCTGGTAGCTATTTTTTCTTTCTTTTTTGTCTATTATATTAAATTGAGAGTTGGAGGGTGAGAAAGAAAGATAGACATCTGCAAACCTGCTTCACTGCTCCTGAAGCATGTCCCCCCTTCCATATGGGGGGTGGGGGCTCAAGCACAAACCCCCACCGGACCAGGACATGAATTGCAGTTCTTTGCAGTGTTCACTGGTATTTGCTGTATAATACCAGTGTTCACTGGTATTATATTCAACAGGTATTTGCCAAGTGACCTACTGTGTGCCTGATAATTGTTGCACATATTAGGAATCTAGTAGATTACCACTGTTACTTCCTTTGATGATAAAGTTATTCCTTTGATTAATGTATTGATAAAATGATCTCACTTCTTTCATTTGATCTTTCCATTCTTTAGTATTATTTTATTTTTTGGTCAGAACTCAGTGGAGGCCAGGGAGATAGATAACTCAGCATTAGGAGCACAGGAGTTTCACGCCTGGTGCTCCAGGTTCAGTCCCTGTTTACCACTTTATACCAGAGATTAGCCATAGGACAGCAGTGCTCTGATTTCATAATATAATATCTATTGTTAATAGTTATGCAATAAAAAATCTTTTAAAGGACCTATAGTAAGGAAACATGGTCTATACCAGTTAAAAAATAGTTTATGAGAGATCAGAGCACTACTTAGCTGTGGCATATGGCAGTGCAGGGGATTGAACCTGAGCCCTCTGATACATGGAGGTACATCATTTTAATGATGTTTCCAAGTCATTCAATTTATTTCATGTCCTGTCTTACTTATTAGTACCACCTTTTTTTTTTTTATTAATTATAGATTTTTACTTATTTATTAGAAAGAAGGAGAGAGAAAGAACCAGATATCACTCTGGCACATGTGCTGCTGGGGATCAAACTCAGGACCTCATGCTTGAGAGTCCAATGCTTACCCACTGCACCACCTCCCGGACCACTTAGTACTACCTTTATACAGTGTTTGCCATATGGTGTTAAATAAAGTTTGCTGACTGACTGGTAGATTCATCTGCTTAAAGGTTAGAGACGACATCCAAATGTTTACTTTAATTCATTTCATCAAATATTTATTCCTCTATCTGCTCTTCCACACACTAGGTTATAAACTCAGTGAGAATGAGGATTGTGTAAGTGGCTATCTTCATCAGGTTTGTAATACTGGCAAGTGAATGCATTAGTAAAACAGTTAACTTAGGACATTAAGCACTGATATAGTGATGGAACTTCTGACATGGCTCTTGAACTCGCCATCTAAAGTTCAGAATAAAGAATACAACTGAGTCTTGCAGGTCTTTGGTGAACCCTCTTTCTTTTTAAAAATCTTTTTTATTTTATTTATTGTCAGGTAGAGACAGAAAAATTGAGAGGGGAGGGAGAGAGAGAGAAAGAAGGAGAGAGACACCTGCAGCAGACTGTTTTATCACTCGTGAAAGTTTCTCCCTGCAAGTAGAGACCGGGGGCTTGAACCTTGGTCCTTGCACGTTGTAATGTGTAGGTTTAACTAGGTGTGCCACCGGCTAGCCCCTGGTGAACCTTGTTTCATACTTTGAGACTTTAAGGGCTATAATTGTAATTGCAGTTGTAGAAAGTGACCACTTTCCTGATTCATTCTGTGAACATGTGCAGTTTCTCTTTAATGTGTGGATAAGGGCAGGGGAGATAACATAATGACCATACATAGAACTTCCACACCTGAGGCACCAACATCCCAAGTTCAGTTCCTGCACCACCATAAACCAGTTATATCAGTGCTTAGAAAAATTTGTTTTAGAAATTTGGTCAGTTGTGTAGTTATCCTAGGATTATTCAATTTTGATTAAAGCCATTAGGATACTCTGTGACAACCAGAAAATAAATTTCTCAGATAAATGCTTTGTAGCATCTTTTAGTTATTTTATCTTCAAGTGGGCCTCAACTATACAGAGCTTGAATTAGATTAGTTGGAATATTCAGTCCATGGCATAGTCATCACAGAGACATGTGCCTGACCCTTTCTGTTCATTCATTTTTTTTTTTATGTGTACATAGTCATTTGATATTCTCTTTATTCACTCCCAATAATGTCATAGGAGACTTTTTTTTTTTAAATAAATATTCAACTTACTTTTTTATTTTTTTTGTTAAAATATATATATATTTTTTTAATTTTTTATTTAAGAAAGGATTAATGAACAAAAACATAAGGTAGGAGGGGTACAACTCCACACAATTCCCACCACCCAATCTCCATAACCCACCCCCTCCCATGATAGCTTTCCCATTCTCTAGCCCTCTGGGAGCATGGACCCAGGGTCGTTGAGGGTTGCAGAAGGTAGAAGGTCTGGCTTCTGCAATTGCTTCCCCGCTGAACATGGGCGTTGACTGGTCGGTCCATACTCCCAGTCTGCCTCTCTCTTTCCCTAGTAAGGTGTGTCTCTGGGAAGCTGAGCTCCAGGGCACATTGGTGGGGTCTTCAATCCAGGGAAGCCTGGCCAGCATCCTGGTGGCATCTGGAACCTGGTGATTGAAAAGAGAGTTAACATACGAAGCTAAACAATTTGTTGAGCAATCATGGATCCCAAGCTTGGAATAGTGGAGAGGAAGTGTTAGGGAGGTACTCACTGCAAACTCTAGTGTACTTCTGCTTTCAGGTATATATTTTGCATCTGTTCATTCATTTTTCACCTTTGTTTTATTTGCTAGTGATATATGGGCACCAACCTGCTCACTGCTGATAAAAGACTTGTGTGAGCTTATTTCTGCCTTTGTTTCCCCCAACACCTGTCTCTGCCTGTGCCTTCACTCATCAGAAAGTGCTGAATTTTCTGGAGTGGAGCTAACGCTCAGAGATGTGGTTTTTACATGTTTTTAGTTCATCATCGACATTTCCCTTTCAGAGTCTGGAGCCTCTTCCACCCGGTGGACCTGATTTTGGAGGATTAGGAGAAGAAGCTGAATTTATTGAAGTTGAACCTGAAACTAAACAAGAAATTCTTGAAAACAAAGATGTGAGTATTCTGTTGTAGGACTTGCCACAGCTGTCCACTTCTGTGAATGAAGGAAACTGCAGAGGAGGGACCCTATCTCAGTGCCTGTCAAAGAAGACTTCGTAACCAGTTACATTTTAAAATGACTGGGGACTTGCAAAAAAAATAGTTTCTAGTTTCAGAGAAATGGTTTTTCCTTGGTAATTACTAATGTGGCAAGTTTAAACCAGTATATTTTTGGTTTTATGTACTTTTTTCTTCTTTATTTGGTAAGTCAGAGAGAATTTGAGAAGGAAGGTGGACAGAGACACCTGCCGTACTTGCTTCACCATTTGTGAAGTTTCTTCTCCCCTGCAGGTGGGGAATGAGGGCACATGGTAACCTGTGCTTAACTAGGTATGCCACTGCCCAGCCCCCAGTTTTATATTATTTATATATTTCAGAAAAAGTGTTTCAAAGACGAACTCGGACTGCGTCTACATTTACACTCTGTTCCCATTCCTAGAAAACAGGACCTTGGATCTCCAGTGAAACTTCCTTTGTTTTGCTTTGTTATATTAAATATAGCAAGGGGTCAGGTGGTGGCACACCTGCATAAGCACACATATTACAGTGCTTAAGGTCCTAGGTTCGAGCCCCTGATCCCCACCTGCAGGCGGGGAGTTTCATGAGTGAAAGCAGTGAAGCAATGCTGAGGGTGTCTTTCTTTCTCTCTCCCTCCCTATCTCCCCTTCCCCTCTCAGTTTCTCTCTGTCTCTATCCAATAATAAAATAAATACAAATTTAAAAAAAGAAATTAAAGGTAACAGAAGAATATAAACATGTTTTTTTTTTTTTAATCCTTTCAGATCTCAGTGAGGTGTTCTGATCACCTGTAAATAGAAGTTTCTCTGTCATTTATCATCCCACTTCGTTATCTGCTGCTCATTGGAGTGGTCTATTTTATACATTGCCCAGTATCACCCCTTCTAGAATCAAAGCTTCACAGAGGCTTTGAGTCTTATATTTTATTTTTTATTTTATTCACTGCTGTATCCTCAGTTTATAGAACAATATTAACTTATCTGTAATCTGCACTTTTTTTTTTTTTTGCCTCCAGGTTTATCAATGGGGCTCGGTGCCTGCACTACGAATCCACTGTTCTTGGAGGCCATTTTTTTCCCTTTTGTTGCCCTTGTTGTTTATTGTTGTTGTTGCTGTTATTATTGTTGTTGTTGTTATTGCTGCCATTGTTGTTGGATAGGTCAGAGAGAAATCAAGAGAGGATGGGATGACAGAGAGGGGAAGAGAAAGATAGATACCTACAGACCTGCTTCACTGCCTGGGAAGCGACCCCCTGCAGATGGGGAGCCAGAGGCTCAAACCGGGATCCTTACGTCAGTCCTTGCGCTTTGCGCCATGTGTTCTTAACCCTCTGTGCTACCACCCAGCCCCCTGTAATCTGCATTTTTACAGAATGAATGAATCTAATAAACACTGACAGAAAGAAGATGAGAAACTTTCCTAGTCAACATTTATAAGGCTGCATTGAAACCCACATAAGATGCACACAGTTATTATATCAAGAGTCACAGTCCATGCCACCTAGACCACGTGCTCAGGGAGCAGGTTGGGAAAGACATGGGACCTTTGCAGCTGTCTGAGGTTTAGAACTGTTGTGGTACTTGCTCATCTAGCTACAGAGACTATGTAGATATCATTCAGGGAAAGTACTTAATCTGTTGATGGGTGAATTCAGGTAGTTGCTTTTTAGAAAAGGAGTGAAAAAAAAAAAAGAAGGGAGTTGGCGGTAGCGCAGCGGGTTAAGCGCAGGTGGCGCAAAGCGCAAGGACCAGCTAAGGATCCCGGTTCGAGCCCCCAGCTCCCCACCTGCAGGGGAGTCACTTCACAGGCGGTGAAGCAGGTCTTCAGTTGTCTATCTTTCTCTCCCCCTCTCTGTCTTCCCCTCCTCTTTCCACTTCTATCTGTCCTATCCAACAACAACAACATCAATAACAACAATAAAACAACAAGGGCAACAAAAGGGAAAATAAATCTTAAAAAAGTGAAAAAAAAATACATAGAACAAAATCTGGAATCAGGAAGTGTAGCTTGTGACACTTAGAGATCATTCAATTGAGACTAATTTCAGAGATTTGCCTTTAACCTTGATCTCTTGCCTTTTGTCATACTTAACAATAATCATCTCTCCCTGTCATGTTTAGGTGGTTGTTCAACACATTCATTTTGATGGACTTGGAAGGACAAAAGATGATATCATCATGTATGAAATTGGAGATGTTTTTAAGGCTAAAAATCTCATAGAGGCAAGTATTCTTTTGGCTTGGTATTCTTTTCCATTCTATCCTGAAGATCCTGAGAGTCCCCCATCCCCTCAAACCACTGAGCATCCTGCCCCAGCCCCTCTACTGATGGCTCTGCTGTCCACCTTCCAAGGTGTATCAGTGCACCAAGCTGTGCCCCATTAGTTGTCTGAGTGTGTTCCCCAAGTTTACTCTCCTCCTGAGGAAGGAGGTGTCTGTCCTATCATCCCAGCATTGTACGAGGACCTAGCTTCTTGCTGGTGTCTTGCTCAACGCTCTCTTGTGTACTCTCCTTTAAGGTTCTCGTCGGCCTCGTGCTGTGTGATCTCCCCTAGCTGCCCATTCCTGCTGTCTCCCAGGATTTAGCTCCATTTACTGCTCAGTTTCTTTCCCAGATTACACCATCTTCTTCTGTCCTCTGTGGCTCTGTGGGTTCCTTCTACCATTCTGACCTTGAAACCATGTTGCACTTGCCTGGGAAGTATAACAGCCTCTTTTTAGTTCTCATTTTCCTTGGCTCTTCAGCAGTACTTAATCACTTTTTAAAAATCAGTATAGGGAGTCGGGCGGAAGCACAGAGGGTTAAGCGCATGTGGAGCAAAGTGCAAGGACCAGCTTAAGGATCCCAGTTTGAGGCCCCAGATCCCCACCTGCAGGGGAGTTGCTTCACAGGCTGTGAGGCAGGTCTGCAGGTGTCTGTCTTTCTCTCCCCCTCTCTGTCTTCCCCTCCTCTCTCCATTTCTCTCTGTCCTATCCAACAACAACGACATCAACAACAACTACCACAACAGAAACAACAAGGGTAACAAAAGGGAAAATTAATAATAATAAAAAAATTTTAAAAGCCAGGATATATTCCTTAAAGATGAATAGATAATCAGTTTATTTTAAGTATAAAATAGTCCAGTGATACGGAGGATATTGAGGTGAAGCTGTTTCTCTCCCCTGCCCTCACTCCAGAAGTAACCAGAGCTGAGGTTTCTTGTGTCTCCTCTGAGGTGGCACAGATGTTTATAATGTAGAGCTTTTCAACAACAGCCCTATTCAAATTCATTTTGAATAGGGCTTTTTTTTCTGAACTTTTTTTAATGAGGTACTGGATTGTGAGCCCCAGGCTTCTTGCACACTTCACTTCAGCAAGTACAGGTCTAACTCTATCTAAGAAGTTATGAACAAAGCTGTCGTCAACATCTCTATGATTCCGGGGATCAAATTCTGGATCTCATATTTGAAAGTCCATAGCATTTTCACTGTACCATCTCTTGGACCAGCATTAACTTATTTATCTGAAAGAGAGAGAGGGGGAGAGAGAGACAGATCCCAGAGTATCTTTCTGGCACCGTTTGCTTATGTGTCGGACACACACATGCACACACGCACGCATGCAGATTCTGGCATGTGTGATGCTGGGGACCAAACTCAGGATCTCATCCTCGTGAGTCCAACACTTTATCCACTGAGCCACCTCCCAGGCTGTGGTCTGTTTCTTGTCTTATTAACCTGTTAGTTGGGGGAAAAGCTCATTGTTTTGATCTGCATTTTGAACTTATGAGTGGGGTGAGCACCTTTTTCGTTTCATTAGCCTTTCATGGCTCTCTTATGAATTACCTGCTTATGTTCTCTGTTTGCCACTGGGCTTTAGGCTTTTACTCAGTAATAAGAGCTCCTTGCAGATTAAAAAAAAAAAGACCACTGGGTGGGGTTAGATAGCATAATGTTAATGCAAAGACACTTATGCCCAAGGCTCCAGAGTCCCAGTTTTAATCCTCCTCACCACCACCACCATGAGCCAGAGCAAAGCAGTGCTCTGGCATAAATAAATAAATTAATTAATTAAAGTCACTTATGTTGAATATGGTTTTCTTTTTTCCTTTTTGAGTTTGCTGGTATTTTCTCTCTTCCTTTACATACTCTCTCCTCTGAATTTCTTTTTATTATCTTTTATTTTTATTATTTCCCTTTTGTTGCCCTTGTTGTTTTATTGTTGTTGTAGTTATTGTTGCTGTTGATGTCATCATTTGTTGGATAGGACAGAGAGAAATGGAGAGAGGAGGGGTGAAAGAGACGTCTGCAGACCTGCTTCACCGCTTTTAAGGTGACTTCCCTGCAGGTGGGGAGCCAGGGGCTCGAACCGGGATCCTTATGCTGGTCCTTGCACTTCGAGCCATGTACGCTTAACCTGCAGCGCTACTACCCGTTCCCTCTCTGAATTTTTTTTTTAATAATTTATTTCTTTATTGGGGAATTAATGCTTTACATTCAACAGTAAATACAATAGTTTGAACATGCATAACATTCCCCAGATTCCCATTTAACAATACAACCCCCACTATTTCATTCATCATCTTTCATGGACCTGTATTCTCCCCACCCACCCCAGAGTCTTTTACTTTGGTGTAATACTCCAATTCCATTTCAGGTTCGACTTGTGTTTTCTTTTCTGGTCTTGTTTTTCAACTTCGGCCTGAGAGTGAGATCATCCCATATTCATCCTTCTGTTTCTGACTTATTTCACTCAACATGATTTTTTCAAGGTCCATCCAAGATCGGCTAAAAACGGTGAAGTCACCATTTTTTACAGCTGAGTAGTATTCCATTGTGTATATATACCACAACTTGCTCAGCCACTCATCTGTTGTTGGACACCTGGGTTGCTTCCAGGTTTTGGCTATTACAAATTGTGCCGCCAAGAACATATGTGTACACAGATCTTTTTGGATGGATGTGTTGGGTTCCTTAGGATATCTCCCCAGGAGGGGAATTGCAGGGTCATAGGGTAGGTCCATTTCTAGCTTTCTGAGAGTTCTCCAGACTGTTCTCCACAGAGGCTGGACCAATTGACATTCCCACCAGCAGTGCAGGAGGGTTCCTTTGACCCCACACCCTCTCCAGCATTTGCTGCTGTTACCTTTTCTGATGTATGACATTCTCACAGGAGTGAAGTGATATCTCATTGTTGTCTTTATTTGCATTTCTGAATTTCTATGAACCCCACACTTCCTTGGACTTCTTCTCACTTCTCAGTCACACCCATCAGAGGCTCCATTGTCAACTTCTTACCCCGTGTGAGAATCAGTCTCCTAGGTGGCCTTCCCTATAGCCTGTTTCCGACCAGTCTATGTACTAGGGCTTCCCAATCCTGTTTCTCATCGATTACTTTCCTCCCTCCTTCCCTTCCTTCCTTTTTCACCAGAGCACTGCTTAGCTCTGGCTTATGGTTGTGTGTGTGTGTGTGTGGTGGTGGTGTGTGTGTGTGTGGGGGGGCGGGTTTGAACCTTACAGCCTCAGGCATGGAAGTCTCTTGTATAGCCATTATGCTATCTTCCTGCCAGTTGCTTTCTAGTTCTAGCCCTGAATGTGTAATGCTCACTAAGTATTTCCAAGTAGAATTGCCACAAACACTTCCAACCCCCATGTACCTAAAACCTGAACTCCTTTTCAGAAAGGCAAGTGGCACATGCACACTTCTCCCTGTCATTGAGCATAACCACTTGTAATGGTTGGTTGTGATCCATTTTGGGTAAGCGTGCCCCCCCTTTTTTTTTTTGTTGTTTCATGTTTATACAAAAAGGATGATGTTGTGCACTCTGCTTTCTGCCGACAGCTTCCTTCTACACTTCTGCGTAGTTTTGTTACTCCCCTCAGTGCCCCGTTCATCTCGCACCTGTGTAGATGTGGTAGTGCAGTCTTCTCACTTGATACCAAGTCTGAACTATAGACCTGGTTAGACAGCCTCCACTTACATGTCTGTCTCTCCTTTTCTCTAACAGGTAATGCGAAAGTCTCATGAAGCCCGTGAGAAACTGCTTCGTCTAGGAATATTTAGACAAGTGGATGTGCTGATTGATACATGCCAAGGTATAACCTGCAGAGCCATATCTTTGGTCTTTCTTTCTGCCCATCTTTCACAATCACAACAGTTGTTTGTGTGACCTGACCTACACAGCATCTGGACGTTTAACACATGGATGGAGCTCAGTACTTAGTGATCTCTTGGCAGTAACTGGATTTCTGTGTCAGGACAAGAGAAAATGGATGGACGCTGAGGATGTTGTCATCTGAACCCTTGACAGTGCTAAGACTCTGAGAGTAATCCTGCTGGAGGAGCCCACTGGGTGTCCTTGGGCCTCTTGGTGGACTGCATCTAAGTGTGTGATTTAAAAGGAGGGGACGCTAGGAATCAGATTTCAGGTTTTGTTCATGTGGTAATTAGTGTGAGATATAGGGCAAGTGTCAGGTTAGCCACCGTTTTTTCCCCTTATTGATGAGTACCTACTAAGGCTCAGATCCTAAGCAAGGCACCATGTACTCCTGAAGGGGAGTCTGTCCAGGAAGAGCAGGGCCACGAGACAAGTCAATGGTGGCAGTTCAGCTGATGTGCCATGCTGTGAGGAGGGTGCAGAGGAAGAGAAGGAGCGTCACTGGCGGGCAGAAGGGAAGGAGGATCAGAGTAGAGTCCTGGTATATAAACTGAGCCTGAAAGGTAGGACTGAGCTAGTTTGGGAACAGGACTGCTGGTAAGGGGAAGAATGATGCACATGCCAGAAAGAGGGAAGACATTGAACAGCCCCAGCAAACGAAATATCTATAAACTAAAGGTATTTTTCTCCATGACTAATAGAGACCCCAAATAATAGTGGACTAGGTCAGAGAGGGATTATGTGGACATCCTCTACTTTCTGTTCCATTTATATCCTAAACAGTAAAATCTTATTCTTTACTGATAAGCCAGAGTCTTGCCTATGTGTGATTTCATCACTCCTGGGCTGCTTTCTCATTCAGATAGAGACAGAGAAAGAGAGACATCACCATACCAGAGCCACCCTGTGCACCTTGACACCCCCCATAGAGCGCCAAAACTCAAATCCGAGCCGTGCACATAGTAAGGTACATGCCCTACCTGCTGGTCTAGTCCTCTGATCTCCATAAAATCTTTTTAGTTTAAGAAAAGTAGAGTTTAGTCTTCATCCTAGACCTACTTGGGTATCTGTGACCATGACAGCTCTCCAGATGCAGGTGTGACTGGTGTCCAGCCAAAGCTACACCCATAGCTCCATCTTCATGCATGAAACCCACAGGTCCCACAGCTTAGTTCTGCTTCCATAACCTAAGCAATGAAAGAGTGTCCTGGACTTAGATACTAATCATTCCATGGATATTTAACCCCTAAGACCAAAATCATCCCTTGATTTATATCATATTCACATTGTCTTTGCTTCAGGATTGCTAGAATCCTTTTTTGTCATACAAACTCCATGCATTATAGTCATTTGGTTGAAGCCCCAAAACTATCAAGGTCGTCCTGGTAGGGGAGCAAATACCTGTAGCAAATAATGCGTACTTCAGCAAATACTGCTATTACCTCCTTGTGGCAAAATCTGAATGCGCTTTAACATCTCCAACTGCAGAAACTACACAGAGGGATTTTGGCGTCGAGGTATCTTGATGTTATGAGGAAGAGTTAGGGAATTTTAAAATAAATAGTATGCTTCCCAAGGGAAGTTGTACAGTGAGATGAACCTTCAGATGCTTTCTTCATCTTTTCTAGCACTGGACTTTAAAAAGAAAGCTACATATTCGAGCTGTGTTACTGTTTCATGTTTTTTTATTTACTTAGGTGATGATGCACTTCCAAATGGGTTAGACGTTACCTTTGAAGTAACTGAATTAAGGAGATTAACTGGCAGTTATAACACCATGGTTGGGAACAACGAAGGCAGTATGGTATGTATGATACAGGCTTTTTCCTTCCTAATAGTAGAACTTTCAACTATGAGTTTTGAAAATGTGGCTGTATTCTAAACACCTATGATAGTTGCAAATATCACCCTATTTATTTTTAAAGATTTATTTTTTTTTATTTATTCATGAGAAAGAGAAAACCAGATCATTAATCTGGCCCATGTAATACAAGGGATTAAGCTTGGAACTTAAGAGAGAGCCCAAGCTTGAGAGCCCAAGCTTTTCCCACTACACTACCTCCTAGACAACTCTTAATTGTTTTTAGAAGATGTAATCATCAGTGGCATGGGGTGAGGGGAGAGAAAGACACACAGAAAATCAGAGCCCTGTTCTGGCATAGTGGTATTAGGGATCTAAATCCTAACCTCATGCTTGCAAGTACACTACTCTGTCGCACAGCTCCTGGGCTGCACATTATCACCACCATTTTTTTTATTTGTAAAATAACTTGTTGCTTCTCATTAACTTTTGTAGATTGTTTATAATCCATTTTGGGTTGTTTGAAAGCAAGAATGACATCAGTAGTTAAATCGGGAATGATTTGGGGAATCATTCCAAAACCCTGAGAACTGATCCCTGAATTTCTCAAGTGTCAGGTTTAGTCTGTCCCTGGAATAGTTAGGTGTGTCTGTAGGTTCTGTGTATTCAGCAAAGGGTTTTGTTTTCTCCCACATAGAGCACTAGAGCACTGCTAAGCTTGGCTTATGGTGGTGCAAGGAATTGAACCTGGGACCTGAGAGCCTCAGGCAGGAAAGTCTCTTGCATAACCACTATGCTATATCCCCTGCCCAGCAAACGTATTTTAAGGAGTGAAAACAATTACAAATGAAAAACCAGATGTGTTATCTCCATTTTTTTTGTTCTGTTTTAATGAAAGTCCCTTGATTGGTATACATAAACATTCTTTTTTTAAAAATTATTTTTCTATTTATTTTCCCTTTTGTTACCCTTATTGTTTTATTGTTGTTGTAGTTATTATTGTTGATGTCATCGTTGTTGGATAGGACAGAGAGAAATGGAGAGAGGAGGGGGAGACAGAGAGGGAGAGAAAGACAGACACCTGCAGACTTGCTTCACGGCCTGTGAAGCAACTCCCCTGCAGGTGGGGAGCCGGGGCCTCGAACCGGGATCCTTACACACCGGTCCTTGTGCTTTGTGCCACATGCGCTTAACGCACTGTGCTATAGCCTGACCCCAACATAATCATTCTTAAAAATTTAGCCAGGAGAGAGCTCACCTGGTAGAGTACACACTTTATCATACATCTGGACCCAGGTTCAAACCTCTGGTCACCACATGAAATACCACCAAAGGGGACGCTTCATGAGTGGTAGAGCAGTGCTGTGGTGCATTTCCTGCCTTCTCTCTCTCTGTCTCTCTCTGTCTCTTTCTCTCTCTCTCACAGTGCTGTGGTGCATTTCCTTCTCTCTCTCTCTCTCTCTCTGCCTATCTCCCTCTCTGTCTTTCACTCACAACCTAGGGAAAAGAAATAGTCTATCAGAAGTGATGGAATCATGCTGGCATGAAGCCCCGCCAGGAAAAAATATGCAATAATACGAATAAAGTTCCTTTAATTTAAGCCAACTTCTCTTGTTTAATTTCTGTGTTTTTATTCCCCCCCACCCCCCCTACTTCCCAGAGCACTGCTCAGCTCTGGCTTATGGTTGTGTGCGGATTGAACCTGGGACTTCAGAGCCTCAGGCATGAGAGTCTCTTTGCATAACCTTTATTCTATCTACCCCTGCCCACCCTAGCCAACTTCATTTTATGTTTCCTCCTAGGTGCTTGGCCTCAAACTCCCCAATCTTATGGGTCGTGCAGAAAAGGTGACTTTTCAGTTTTCATATGGAACAAAAGAAACTTCCTATGGCCTGTCTTTCTTCAAACCACAGCCTGGAAACTTCGAAAAAAAGTATGAAACTTTGAAAAAAAAAAAAAAAAAGTAGGAAACTGAACAGGCCATTGAGTATAGTGGCCTGGTTTAAAAGTTAAACTAGGTGACTTGTTTGTGAAAAGGAGTTTGACAGTTCTGCAGCATTACAGCAAGCAGTAGATTTCCTATTGAAGATGAACCCCAGAGTATACAAGTTATAGTCACTGTGTCAGCTTCTAAAGCTCTGTCCCTTTTGTCTCCTAGTTTCTCCGTGAACTTGTATAAAGTCACTGGACAGTTCCCCTGGAGTTGTCTGCGAGAGACAGACAGAGGAGTATCCGCCGAATACAGTGTAAGTGTTTCCTTCATCCCCTTTGTGCATGTGAGTTTATTGAACTGATTCATTGTTTTTTTTTTAAAAAAAAAAGGGGGGGGAAGCAGCAATAATAACAAAAAACAGGTATTTCTGACAGCTGGAAGATCATCTGTCCTGTTGGGGGGGAGAGAAGAAGTCAGACCTAAAGGCAGGTCCCTTTGCTGAATTCACTTGGTTCTGGACCACTGACTATAGGATGGATGCTTTTCATGCATGTAAAAGTCTGTCCCTTTCTCTTCCTGTGAACTGATATGTGTCATCTGGGTCTCTGGTCTTGGCTTCAGGAAGGTTGGGAGCAGTGGGTAGGAGGTGACCATTGGCCTTAGCTGTCATCCTTCACAAAAACTGTTGTTAAACAATTGTGTGCTGGGACTAGGTAGTGGCACACCTGGTAGAGTGCACACCTTGTCATGTTGCAAGGATCTGGGTTCAAGCCCCTGATCCCTACCATGAGCTCTGAGACCCTGTCTCCTGACCCAGGAACGTAGTGCTGCCACTTTGAGCAGTGTTTCCTGAGATTGATACCAGTTTTCCCCCTTTCTCCTGCCTCTGTTTCTTCCTCCTTCCTTTTTTTTTGTTCTGTTTTCTTCCTTCAGTCCATTGTTAGATACTGTCATCCTAGGTATCTGATTTTGAATAAATGAATGACTCCTTGTCTGAGGCCTGACTGGGGGTGACTCCCCCAGTTGGCAGCACACACAGTCTCTCAGCATCCCCTGTGGTTTGCAGTTTCCCATCTGGAAGACCCATCACACCGTCAAGTGGGAAGGTGTGTGGCGAGAGCTGGGCTGTTTGTCCAGGACGGCGTCCTTTGCCATCCGCAAAGAAAGCGGGCACTCTCTGAAATCCTCTCTCTCGGTAAGGTTTGTCATCTTGAGGTAAACGTGGAGTGATTTGATGCAGCAGCCTTGCTGCTCACTAGGGGAAATGGCCTTTGCCTTCATGGGAGCGGGGTGACGAGTGTCCTGGGTTACAGGCTGGCCCAGTGACTTGCGGCCAGTTTTGAACGTGAAGGTGTCACCCTATGTTATTTTTCCCAAGTGGCACTGGTGGTCATGGGAAATGTTGTGTGGCACTTCCCCTCAGAAGAATCATTAAAAAGCTGCTGACTGCGTGGACTTAGGTCAGGGTGTCAGCTCCTCGGAACTCGCCTCTTGATGGGCCTGACCGGCACACCACTTTCTCAGTTACCAGCAGTAAGGCAGTGGCAGGCATTCTCCCCCCCACCCCCCACACACACGGGGTTCCTGGTGCAGAGGAAATTGATGAGGTGCTGTGCTCAGCCTGGTGCCTGGCATGTAACAAGTGCTCAGTACGTGCTCAGTTACGTGTATAGCTCTGGTTGAAGTGAAGACACCCCCCACTATAAATCTCTTTCAGCACGCAATGGTCATCGACTCTCGGAACTCCTCCATCTTACCAAAGAAAGGAGCTTTGCTGAAAGTCAATCAGGTAGTGTTCCTTTACTCTGACCTCTGTGGGGCGAGTCTAGGGGAGAGGGAGTCACAGAGTGCATTTATCTTTGATAACAAATGTTTTCCTGGCTAGGGGAATAGCATAATGTTTATGCAAAAAGACTTTCATGCCTGAGGCTCCAAAGTTCAGTTCTCTGCTGCCTGAGCTGAGCAGTGCTCTTGCAGGGGGTGGGGGGTAGGTGTATGTATGAACATTTTCCTCTCACTATAAAGATCATTCTAGAATGACTTGCAGAGGGTTTCTGATCTGGAACTGTACCACTTGTCAGTCTTGTCTTCACCTAGCACAGAGAGGGGATAAGGTTCTTTTTTTTTAATATTTATTTATTTATTCATTCACTTTTGTTGCCCTTGTTTTATTGTTGTGGTTATTGATGTTGTCATTGTTGGATAGGACAGAGAGAAATGGAGAGAGAAAGACAAAGGTGGGGAAAGAAAGACACCTGCCGAACTGCTTCACCGCATGTGAAGCGACTCCCCTGTAGGTGGGGAGCCGGGGGCTCGAACCAGGATCCTTACACCGGTCCTTGCACTTTGCGCCACCTGCGCTTAACCTGCTGCGTTACCACCCGACTCCCAAAGGTTCTGACTTCTTTGATGGTGTCCTTAATGCCAGGGAGAGACTTGTCACTTGGTGTAAGAGTTTCCCAGCTGTCCATCAAAGCACACCTAGGGCAGAAACTGTCACTCCTTCCTCTGGAGGGAGGCGGGAAAGGCAGGCTGGGTTCTGAGGCTGTTTGCTTGACATTCCATTTTAGAGGAAATCAGATTCCTTGTTAAGCGTGCCAACTTGTAGAAAGTGGACTAATGTTTTCAAACACTGATAAGGCTAAACAAGCCATATTACTCCTGCAAGTTCTATAATAAGGCATTCATGTCCTCGCATCAGAGTCAGAAGCGCCACTGTTATTCAGTATGTTCCATGATTTTTTTTTAAACTGTCAGTCTCCTCCCACCTAGAGAAGCAAGTATGCAAATTCTAAGAGACAGAACTGTTCATTCCCTTTCTGAAATTGCACACCAGCAAGATGAAGTAGCAACTGAAATAGCAGGACTTACTTGCCTTATTCTCTCCCTGCTCCCCCCCACACACCCAGGAACTGGCGGGCTACACCGGGGGTGATGTGAGCTTCCTCAAAGAAGATTTTGAGCTTCAGGTCAACAAACAACTCTTACTTGACTCAGTAAGTATTTTGCCAAAATGTAGTCTCCCACCTTTCCGTCCTCATTACTTTCATCTCACTAGAGAAACCTCAGTTCCTAAGTTTCTGCTGCCGTAACGTAGGTGCTTGAAGCAGCAGTGTAAGAAGTTGAGCCCTAATTGATGATATCCTGGGGAGTGGCTGTGACTCCTTTAGTTGGGGATCTCTGTTGGCCCGTGTGCACAAGAGCTTAGAGAGTGCTTTTTCTGTTTACCATCCTGAGGCTGCCAGGGCTTGTGGCTAATGGGCAGGCATGCCACCTCTGCTCTGTCTTGCCCTGCGGTTGCCTCCATTAACATTCTGAGTCTGCTGTGCACCCTGGTAGTCTTGTCTGCAGGACTCTGGGTGTCTCCAGGCATTTCTTTTTAAACATTTTCATCTAGTGGGAGTCAGGCGGTAGCACAGTGTGTTAAGCACAGGTGGTGCGAAGTCCAAGGACCGGCATAAGGATCCTGGTTCAAGCCCCCAGCTCCTCGGCTCCAGGAGAGTTGCTTCACAGGCCGTGAAGCAGGTCTGCAGGTGTCGGCTTTCTCTCCCCCTCTCTGTCTTCCCCTCCTCTCTCTATTTCTCTGTCCTATCCAATGATGACATCAATAACAACAACAAGGGCAACAAAAGGGAATAAATATTTTTAAAAATTAAAATGTTTTATTTCATCTAGTGTAGTTTAACTTGACTTGATTCATATAGGACAGAAGGAGAGAGTGACCACAGATGGCTGGGGGTGGGGGTCATCTCCAAGTCCCTACTGCTGCCTGTGCCCTGAGCTACCTTGAAACTTGGGGGTAGAGGTGAGTTTTAATGAAATGAAATGTGCATCCCTTTCTGAAATTGTTCAGCATGGCCCACACTCAGTCCTGGACACCATGAACTTTGAAGTTGGGTCTTGCCTTCGCCTTCTCTGCTCTTTTCAGAGACTGTCGTGTGACCCCCTTATTACTTTATTGCTACCACTACCACCACCTCCTCCTCTTCCCCTCCCCCCCCCCCTTTTTTGTCTTCAGTTTCTCCTTCTCAGGTCCTCCCAAGACTCCCCACACTCACCTCTCGTCTCTCCTGGATTCCCAGAGAGGCCTCCTGATCCATCTTACCTCGAGGTTGCAGCTCCCAGCTCCCCTTGCTCTCCTGCTGGAGCCCCAGCGTCATCTTTTACTTAAAGCTTAACAGACATGTCAAATGCAGCATGTCTGAAGCCGACCGCTTCCCTCCTGACTCCACTGACTTGCAGTTCACTGAGTTGCCCTTGACCCTGCTCACTCAGAATCCTCCAGCACCTGACCTTCTCTCCCTTCCTTCTTGTTGCCTGAATCCCAGCTACTTTCTCACTGTAGGATCGTTGGTGTTACATTCTGGCACATCTGTGCTCCTCCACTCCCCAGCCCTCACCGTTCCTGTTCTCCCTGCTGTAGACACACTCCTCTCACTGAGATGCAGAGCCTGCAGTATAGTTGTCCTTGCAGGCAGTGGAGCACACCAGCTTCAAGCTCCATCTCTGTCCCCTCTCCTTGTATGCTGGAAGCTAACCTGCTCTTCCTGCCCCTAGGACTGGGCTCCTCCAGGCACCTGTTGTCTTCTTCTGGCTCTAATTTCCTTGTGTCATCTGTCTGCCTGCTCTCCGGTTTCCTGCCTATGAGCCCTGAGCACAAGCATGCCCGAAGCCTGCAGGCCTCTGACTTTCCAGCCCTAGGTCCTTGCACACTGTAATATGTGTGCTCTACTGGGTACAGCACAACCTGGTCCCTGAGTATATTTATAAGTGTGTATCTCTGTGTGTGTTTATGACAGAATGACAGACTAAAAAACCATCATATGCAGTGTTGGGGATCAAGGCCTAGTGACTCTGGGTGCAAGGCAAGTGCACTGGCCACCTTCTCCCAAGTTGCTATTTAAGTATTCATTCATTCATTCATTTTGGTTCAGACAAATATAATAACAAGCATGTAAATTCTTCTTCTTGATAACTTTTTTAAAATTTATTTATTCCCTTTTGTTGCCCTTGTTGTTTTATTGTTGTAGTTATTATAGATGTCGTTGTTGTTGGATAGGTCAGAGAACTGGGAGCTTTGTGCCACGTGCGCTTAACCCGCTGCACTACCGCCAGACTCCCCACAAACCATTTCTAATGGACAGCACTGTTGATAGAGTGCCAAGTACAAATAATACTATCACATTTTTCTTTGTCACACTTTGATTATGTGACATTTTAAAAGTTATCAAGAGGGAGTTGGGCAGTGGCGCAGCGGGTTAAGCTCAGGTGGCGCAAAGCACAAGGACCGGCATAAGAATCCTGGTTCGAGTCCCCGGCTCCCCACCTGCAAGGGAGTTGCTTCACAAGCGGTGAAGCAGGTCTGCAGCTGTCTATCTTTCTTTCCCCCTCTCTGTCTTCCCCTCCTCTCTCCATTTCTTTTTTTTTTTAATTCTTTTTTTTTTTTTCCCTCCAGGGTTATTGCTGGGCTCGGTGCCTGCACCATGAATCCACCACTCCTGGAGGCCATTTTTCCCCCTTTTTGTTGCCCTAGTTGTTGCAGCCTCGTTGCGGTTATTATTGCCATTGTTAACGTTGCTTTGTTGTTGGATAGGACAGAGAGAAATGGAGAGAGGAGGGGAAGACAGAGAGAGGGGAGAGAAAGATAGACACCTGCAGACCTGCTTCACCGCCCGTGAAGCGACTCCCCTGCAGGTGGGGAGCCAGGGGCTCGAACCGGGATCCTTACGCCGGTCCCTGCGCTTTGCGCCACGTGCGCTTAACCCACTGCGCCACCGCCCGACTCCCTCCTCTCTCCATTTCTGTCTGTCCTATCCAACAACAATGACACCAATAACAACAACAACTATAATAGTAAAACAACAAGGGCAACAAAAGGGAGTAAATAAATGAAATAGTTTGCAAGCCACATGTGCAGTTACCTATATACAGTAGCTAGATGGGGCTCCTCTGCTCTACTGAGGGTTCCTGTGCTTGCCCAGTGCTACTGCTCCCCACATCTGTCCACCTGCATCCACCTTCCACCCATTTTCCTTTCACCCACCCCATGTCTATCCTCCCTGCCTGCTTAGCCACTGACCATTCCAACACTAGAAAGCAGTCTGTATTTCCTTACATTCTATCAGATGGAGACTGAGGAGTGAATACATGTATATGTAACCTGGCAGTGTTAAAGAGTGTTAAAGGCAGAGCAGTGGGATAGAAAGTCTTTGGGGTGGGGAGCGGGGTGCTTTTTTCCTTAAGAGAGTTGGCAAGGCCTGGGACAAGGTGTGGAATCAGCTGCAGGCCCATTGGGCAGGAATGCAGTGCATTCTAAGGAGACCAGGGGATACTGGGGTGGCAGAGAGAAGGGAGAGCCTGGGTTGAGGTTGGGCCAGTTGTTAGAGGGCCTGGGGACATGGAAGGGCTCTGGGTTCCTCCTTGGAAGAAGAGTCTTTCCTGTCTCCCTTCCCTGTCTCCCTCCCAGTGTGAAGCCAGGCTGCAGCCTCCTCCCAGGCACTGCGCTTTGGCCCCTCACTTTCTTCTGTCTAGTCTCTGCCATCTGTCTTGATACGAGGCTCCAAGATGTTTCCTGAAAGCTGAATAAATAGTTGAATTTACCAGAAGAGCGCTCAGTTTGGTCTACTCTGCCCCCGCTCTGTCCCAGTTTTTATCTGTAATCCTTCCTACTGACACCTCCAAAAAAGTGATAACCTGAACAGCTTTTTAGAAACTCTTAATTTAGTTTTTTTTTTTTTTTTGTGGAGTCCAGGCCTTGCACATGTGTGATTTTGCCTTTTGAGGCTGCTTTTTTCTTTCTTTTTTTTCTTTTCTTTTTAAGATTTTATTTATTTATTAATGAGAAAGACAGGAGAGAAAGAACCTGACATCACTCAAGTACATGTGCTATTGGAAATTGAACTCAGGACCTCCTGCTTGAGAGTCCAATACTTTATCCACTGTGCCACCTCCTGGCTGCTTTTTCTTCAGAGAGACGGAGAGATAGAGACAGAGACAACACCACAGGAGAGCTTCCTCCAGTGCCATAGCTTCTCGCATGTGGTAGGGTGCCCTACCCAGTGAGATATCTCCTTTTTATTTATTTTTTTCCCATTTTATCCAATAGGACAGAGAGAAATTGAGAGGGGAGGAGGAAATAGAGATAAAGAGAGATAGGTACTTGCAGACCTGCTTCACCACTTGTGAAGCGTTCACACTGCAGGTAGGGAGCGGGGGCTTGAAACCTGGTCCTTGCTCATAGTACTGTGTGCAATTAACCAGGTGTGCCACCTCCTGCCCCCTCTTCTCCCCCCACCACCAGTGAGCTGTCTATCTCTGACCCAGCCTTGTCTATTGTAACAAAGATAAAAGGACTTTGGCTGCATGGCACATAAGGAACTGGCTTTGGGGTGTCTGGGAACGGGTTTAAAGAATTCAAGGCTTATTATAAGGGTGATACAGGGGAACAGGACAAATATTTTAGGTGCTGCAAAATAAGCAGTTATCAGCTGGGGTTGAGAACATGCTAGGCCCATAAAGTTTGTGAGTCAGTTACCAGAAGTTCAACCCCATGTGTTCGTTGTTCCAGTCAGCAGCAGTTTGCCAGGTCCTGGGAAGCCTTAGCTGGGGTCATCCTGTCCCACAGAAAGCACTGGGAAAATCCGGTAAGAGTCGGCCAGGTCATGAGAAAGGTAACCAGCAAGGTTAAAATTCACATGTGTCCAAGTCCCGGGAAACGAGCCATTCTCTCGCCTTCTCCCTGTCTGGACCGTGAATCCCTCCCAGCGGCTCTGTACTGCCCCCTGCTCCAGCATCTAGTCACAGCACGTGCTTGGGCTGTGAACTTCCGGCCACTTGGGACTTCAGTTCCATGACTCCTGTGCATCCGCTGACACCCGCTCTAGCCAATCACATTTCAACATCATGCTATATGACATGTTTTCCTTTTTTTTTTTTTTTATTCTCATGAGAATAAGAAACAGAGACAAAGTCTAGAGACAGAGAGAGACCAGATGATTACTCAATTCTGGCATGTGGTGTTCCTGGGGACTGAGTTTAGGACTTGTTGGGCAAGTCTGGTATGCTACCACCACACCCTCACCAGCCCAGCTGAGCAGCGTTGCAGGACATGGACGTTTGTGAGTCTCAAGGTGACACGCAGGAGGACACAGGATGAGCACAAGCAGGATGTGTGCAGGGGAGATATGTGTACAGGGGCTCTGGCACAGTGAAGGCCCAGGTGGAGATGAGCCCAGAGAGGTTGGTAAAAGCACAGTTGAAAGTTTCACTTCGTGGGCTTGAGGATTGTCTCGTGGGTGTCAGACTAAGGCCTGTCAGGGCGAGCTTAGCCACTGAAGGGTGATTTGAAGTGTGTCTGTGTTGTTTGTAGGAGCATGATAATCCCTGCCTTTCATTCTGAGTTACTCTGTGCCCTTAATCCTGCTACTTTTTTTTTTTCCTTTAAATGCGGTGCTGGGAATTTAGCTCAGTGTCTCATCTACATAGGCATATGCTGCACCACTGAGCCATCTCCCCTGCTCCAAATTGTCCTACATTTTGAGGCCAAATCAGAGGTGTCTGCATGGTTGCAAAGTCACTCTTCTGGGGCCCTGGTCTTCTTCCTGGGTGTGGCTTCCCCTCCCAGGAAAGGTGGTTGGTTGCCCTCTGTCCCTGTGTCCCTGTATTTGAATGGTGCCTTCGTCTGGTGTTTGGTGTATCTTCATTTGCAATTTGAAGTTGCATGTTTAAAAGTATTCACAAAGCGTTGTGAACTGAGGTCTTCAGCTACACAGGCCTGGTGTTCTCCTTCTGTAGCTGTGAGCCCCTAGCCCAGCTTCCCACCCCACAGGCAGGCACCTGGGGGGTTGCCAGTGGCTGGACGGCCTGTGATTCCACGCTGCCAATGCTCACTGTAGGGGAGGGAGCCAAAGCCAGAGCCAAAGCTGTTGCTGTTTGTGTCTAATGTTTTCTCAGAGAGAAGGACCACACTGCACCAAAATGTGATCTGCTGCTGTTTTTCACAGGTTATTTCAGCATCTCTCTGGGGTGGAATGCTGGTGCCCATTGGTGATAAGCCCTCCAGTATTGCAGACAGGTGAGTAATAATAAGTGATGGATAATCTGCAGATGTTTGCCTCTGGCGGTTTTGGCTTGCTTCTCATCCAGAATCTTAGAGAAGTTTAATGTAAGAGAGCGCCGTTTGATGATTCATTTTAGCTTCTATATTTAAGCTAATTTCAGAATTCCTTTTAATTATTTTGTTTTTTCAAGGAAGTTTAATATATATAATAAAAATTTTCTTGTTTCATTTTGATTTTATAAGAGTACAATTCATATATATTGTAGCATTTTAAAATTATAAAAACATTTAATGAATAAAACAAACTACTCAGTAATAAACAGGCAATATTTTCCTTTTGTTCTGTTTTTTGTGAATGTGAGGGGTGTATGTATGTGTGTGTTTTAAGTCAGAGCATTAGTCTGCATAACCATTATGCTATCTCCCCTTGTGTGTGTGTGTGTGTGTGTGTTGTATGTGCTTATGAACTTGTTTTCTGTCTTTCCTGCTTTTTTTTTAATTTTATTTATTCCCTTTTGTTGCCCTTGTTGTTTTATTGTTGTAGTTATTGTTGTTGTCATTGTTGGATAGGACAGAGAGAAATGGAGAGAGGAGGGGAAGACAGGGCGAGAGAAAGATAGACACCTGCAGACCTGCTTCACCGCCTGTGAAGCGACTCCCCTGCAGGTGGGGAGCCAGGGTTCGAACCGGGATCCTTATGCTGGTCCTTGTGCTTTGCGCCACCTGCGCTTAACCTGCTGAGCTACAGCCCGACTCCCCTTCCTGCTTTTTTTAAATAGTTGTCACGTGTGAGGATGTTTAAGTTCCATTGCTCACCTGTAGGGGGAGCTTCATGAGCCGTGAAGCAGTGCAGTAGATGTCTTTTTTCTCTCCTTCTATCTTTGTCTCTCATCCTCTATCAAAAAAAAAGGAAAGCTGCTGGGGGCCAGATGGTTGTGCACCTGGTTGAGCACACACATTACAGTGCACAAGGATACAGGTTCAAGGCCCCGGTCCCCACCTGCAGGGAAAGCTTTGCAAGTGGTGAAGCAGGCTTACAGATGTCCCTCGCTCCCTCTTTATCTCCTCCTTCCCTCTTGATATCTGACTGTCTCTATCAAATAAAGATAACAACAACAAAAAAATCATAAGAAAATTGTCTTTAAAAAGAAAGGAAAGCTGCTGGGAGTGGTGGATCATTATATAGGCGCCAGGCCCCAATGTTAACTAATGCCAAAAAAAAAAAAATTGGGGGCTGAGGATAATGGCTCAGCTTATAGAGCACAGTACTTGTATGTCTGCAGTTCCCAGTTTGATCCCTGGCTCTACATATGCGTAGTGATATTCTGATCTTTCTCGCTCTTGTGTGACTCTCTATCTGACGTGAAGTAAATAAACACATCTTTACAATATTTTAAAAAATGAAAATTTCTAAGGAATTATATAATTCATACTCTGAAAATATGACTTCACAAATAACTTTTTTTTATTTTTAAATTTTTTATTTATAAAAAGGAAACATTGACAAAACCATAGGAAAAGAGGGGTACAACTCCATACAATTCCCACCACCAGATCTCTGTATCCCACCTCCTCCCCTGATAGCTTTCCTATTCTTTATCCCTCTAGGAGTATGGACCCAGGTTCATTGTGGGATGCAGAAAGTGGAAGGTCTGGCTTCTGTAATTGCTTCCCTGCTGAACATGGGCGTTGACTGGTTGATCCATACTCCCAGCCTGCCTCTCTCTTTCCCTAGTAAGGTGGGGCTCTGGGGAACACTGGTGGGGTTGTCTGTCCAGCATCATGCTAGCATCTGGAACCTGGTGGCTGAAAAAAGCCAAACAAATTGTTGAACAATCATGGACCTAAAGGCTGGAATAGTGCAGATGAAGAGTTGCGGGGGGGGGGGGGGTCCTCCATTTTGTAGCTAGCTAGTAGGCATATTTTAGTTATATTCCAAAGGGCCGGTGGCTATACTAGTTCTTTGTTTTTTGGTTTTTTTCCTCTGAGCCTGAAATCTGATATGCAGGTGGATCCAAGTTATTATCTGAGGAGATGATGTCTTGGCTGGAAAAGGAACAGAAAACTGGATCAGGGAAAAGAATGGCTCCCTAATATGGGAAAGGTGTATAAATATTGTTGACTGTAAACCCCATAAATTTGATTTGGTCTGGGGCCCATATTCAGCTTAGGAGCCTATGTAACCTCTGCATCCCTGTGGATCTGAGCTCACATTCTGTGGTCATGAGTAGGAACATTGCAAGCTGCCCCAATATCGACCCATCTTCCTCAGTTGTAGCATAGAGTATGTTGTTCATCCTCCCTTTGAAGGATGGAACATTCTCTACTATTGTTGATCCAAGTTGAGGGCAAGGTCCTATGGGGGCCCACAAAGGGGTCTATTTTGTTGTTCCTGATAGAGATGACCTATAACAATGGAGAGAGGGATTTATTCGAGGTCTAGGCCCATCATGTCTGTGTGGGAATCTCAGGACTCCCCGAATAGGGCCCCAGCTGATAGGGTGGCCTGATAGTGACTAAAGAGTCATCATTAAAGTATGCCAGTCTATTGCCCTTATTCAGCTTTTGCAGTCCTTGCTTTGCTAAGGTTAGCTTTGGAGTGAGTGAGAGAACTGTAATAGGAAGTAGGGGAGGAGGGTATCTAAGTCTAACTAGATACTATTTCATTAGAAACTTTATACTGTCTGGTCCATATAGTTGGCACTATTTCAGACACATGGAGCACTCTTAGCAGTCAGTGGTAGCAACAAATGCTTTGAGAGAGGCTTGGGGGGTGTCAGCTGGTTGTTGATTCCCTGGTAGCCTTGAAGGGAGGATTCTGCACAGCTTCTCTTGTCATTTTAATCCCTTATTTTAGTAATTACCATGGTCTAAAACTGGATTCTAATAAGCTATTCAGTTTTACAGAAAAAAGACAGGATTTCTTCGTGATTTTTAACTCATGCTTTTCATTTTATCCAGATACAGTTTAAAGAGTGTAATAGGTTGATCCATTAAAGAATACAAGAGAAAGCTGTATTTTAAAAATTATAATGCTCTTTTTTTCTAACTCAAAATCATTATCGAAAATACAGGAAACATTGGGCAGGGGGTAGATAGCATAAAGGTTATGCAAAGAGACTCTCAGGCTTGAGGCTCCAGAGTCCCAGGTTCAATCCCTGCACCACCATAAGCCAGAGCTGTGCAGTGCTCTGGTGTTTCTCTGTGTCTTTCTCTCTCTGCATCTTTCTCAAAAATAAAATAAATAAAATACTTTAAAAGAAAAGAAAGAAAGAAAATACAGGAAACATTTAAAGTAAAATAGAATGAGTTTTTTGTTTTGTTTTGTTTATTTCCTTCTGGTATTATTTTCTTTTGTAATAGCAGAACTGTGCTATTATATAATTTGTGTCCTGATTTTTTTTTTATTTAATATTGCTCTGTGAACATGTAGGAGGCCTTTCTGAAAGGAATTGCCTAGCCGATTCTTATACTGTAAACAGTGCTTGTGTAAGGGACAGTCCACACCTACTCTTCCTTTTTTTTGCTGGAATATCTATTTACTTATTTATGGGGTGGGAAAACCAGAGCATCACTCTGGCACATGTGTTGCTAGGGATCAAACTCAGGACCTCATGCCTGAGGGTCCAGTGCCTTCTTCATTATACCACCTCCTGGGCCACTCCCACTTTTACCTAACTGTTGGCATTTGTGCCTGTATCTTACCTGTATCCCCAGAAATTAGAATCATTTGGTTTGCTTTTGGTTTAGATTTTTGTGACATTCACTGCTCCAGATCCTTATGTCTTGCCATTTCAAGTGTTGATGATTTGGTGCTGAAGACCCCGTGCCTACCTGTATGCTTTCTGTGTTCTCACTGTGTGATACAGACTTGGAGGCGGCAGCTTCGCCCTGACATCTGCCCTTTTATTACAGGTTTTACCTTGGGGGACCGACCAGTGTTCGGGGGTTCAGCATGCACAGTGTTGGACCGCAGAGTGAAGGTTTGTTGTCCCCACACAACCACCACAGCAGAACCAGGGGCACGTCTTGATTTTAAAAACATATTTGTTTGCTGAAACTACCACAATAATAGATGTTTCCATTGCCCTGTGGAGGAATAGTATCCAGTATAGCACCTGTGACACAACCTGTATGGAAAGACACTTGTTGAGTGGATTGTAGAAAAATGAGAAGATGTATGTAAGAAAAAAACTACAGGAGACGTATGAACTCATAACCTAGATAAAGCTTATACATGTGTGTGTATGTCTGTGTGCATGTATACACAGATACATATGTAGTAGATATATTTAGTGTGTTTTGTCTTATTTATAAAAAGGAAACACTGACAAAAACCATAGGATAAGAGGGGTACAACTCCACACAATTCCCACCACCAGAACTTCTTATTACATCCCCTCCCCTGATAGCTTTCCTATTCTTTAACCCTCCGGGCATATGGACCCATGGTCATTGTGGGATGCAAAAGGTAGAAGGTCTGGCTTCTGTAATTGCTTCCCCGCTGAATATGGACGTTGACAGGTCAATTCATACTCCCAGCCTGTCTCTCTCTTTCCCTAGTGGGGCAGGGCTCTGGAGAATCGCAGCTCCAGGACACATTGGTGGGGTTGTCTGTCCAGGAAAGTCTGGTTGGCATCATGCTAGCATCTGGAACCTGGTGGTTGAAAATAGAGTTTAACATATAAAGCCAAGCAAATTGTTGAGTAATCATGAACCTAAAGGCTGGAATAGTTCAGATGAAGAGTTGGGGGGGGGGGTCTTCCATTTTGTAGATAGCTAATAGGTATATTTTAGTTATATTCCAAAGAGCCTATGGTTATACAGGTGTTTTTTTTCTTTTTTTTTTTTTTACTTGTGTATTTTAATAGCAGAATCTAAACTATTCAGATTTTTCTGCTTAAAGTTTCTATTTAATGTTTTGATTATAGCATGGATAGAAGCATTTTTTGACATAATAGGAATGGGTGTCTTGAATTTTGACAAAAATAACTTTTATTAAAAAGAAAGATAAAAAAGCCTTAAGAGACTAGCTCATAACATCGAGAGTCTTTGAACACTGAGGGGCTGTTGTGGGGGGTGGGGGAGATCCTGTTTCCTTATACAGTAAGTAGGAGAAAATCTGTGTCTTTGTGATTCATATTATGTGCAGCCATTTCCAGAAGCCAGAGAGGCATTTTCTACATTTGCTCTCAATATCGGACAAACTTGGTTTGCCCGTTGGACATGCTGTGGTATAATCTGCAGTTGCAAAAAAAATAGATTTTCGTGAGATTTTCTTGTTATATTAAGGCATTTTGCAGACACATTAAATCACAGAGCCCGTTCTTTCCTGAATGACACTAGTTTTTCAAGTTAACACAGTTATAAAAACATAGCAGAAGGAAAAGATAGGTAATGTAAGAGGAGGTCTATTAAAGAGTTAGGTGGAGCCTGGCCCCTCGTGTGCTGTGTGCTAGCTGTGTGCTTAGCTGGATGCTGTCTGTCTGGGCTCTGGAGCCTCGTGGGGCTTTCTATGCGTGCGACCTTGTTTCTGTTCTGCCCCTCCCGCCATTAGGAGACTACCTGGGAGGAGAAGCCTACTGGGCGGGTGGCCTGCACCTCTACACCCCGTTGCCCTTCCGGCCAGGCCAGGGGGGCTTCGGAGAACTCTTCAGGACGCACTTTTTCCTCAACGCAGGCAACCTCTGCAACCTCAACTATGGTAAGACCTGAGTCAGCCCCAGCGTGGGGTGGTCTAGGTTCAGGGGGTGCCCCTATTTAAGACAAAGCGCTGCAACACCTGATACAGTGCCCAAAATGAAGCTGTCGCTTGAATGAATGACATGTGTATTTAAAATTCATTATTTGGGGGTGGGGCAATAGCACAGCAGATGAAGCGCACATGGCGCGAAGTGCAAGGACCGGCGTAAGGATCCTGGTTTGAGCTCTGGCTCCACCTACAGGGGGTTGCTTCACAAGTGGTGAAGCAGGTCTGCAGGTGTCTATCTTTCCCCCTCTCTGTCTTCCCCTCCTCTCTCCATTTCTCTCCATCCTATCCAATAACAATGACATCAATAACAACAACAATAATAATTACAACAATGATAAAACAACACGGGCAACAAAAGGGAAAAAATAGCCTCCAGGAGCAGTGGATTCATGGTGTAGGCACTGAGCCCCTGCAATAACCCTGGAGGCAAGAAAAAGTTCTAAAAAATTGTTTTAAACTTCACATGAGAGAAAGAAAAAAAATCATTATTTAATGTTGCCTCAAGAAGAAAACAATTTGGTTCATTGAATTAGCAACACTTCTCAAGAGCCTGCTCTGTCCAGGTCATTATGGCCACAAAACTGGGTGCAATTTAATCTCATCCCCTTGGAACTCAGAGACAGGGAAGACCCCCAGTAGATGTATCTAGAAAGGGGGACATGAACTATCTGGAGCACTTCATGGAGGACAAGACCCTCAAGTCATGCTTGGAGTGGGGCTTCTCTGGTGGGTGATGTGCCCCTCTAGGTAAAGGGAACACCCCATGACAAGGCCCCAGGAACTGAGAAGGTGACCCCAGTCCTGCCAGGACCTTGGTCCTGATCTCACTTCCTGCATTCTCCTGGCTTCCAGAGTGACCGAAGACCACACACAGCTGAGACAGGGCCAAGGCCTGTCTGAGGACACTTTCAAAAGGTGGAATAGTACACTCTGTTGGCCATAACCCCTTTTCTCTTTGCAGGGGAAGGCCCCAAAGCTCATCTTCGCAAGCTGGCTGAGTGCATCCGCTGGTCATACGGCGCTGGGATTGTCCTCAGGCTTGGCAACATCGCCCGGCTGGAACTCAACTACTGCATCCCCATGGGCGTGCAGCAAGGTGACAGGTGGGTGTCGGCTGCTCCCCCAGGGCCAACACCCACACTGTAGTGTTTTCGTTTGCCGCACTTGTCATCATTCATTGTTGGCTTTGAAGATTCATAACTTTAGGGGAAATTGAATCGCTGGTGAGAGAATGAAGATACGTGTGAGTCTCCAGTTTGGCGGGGAAGTGTGATGTTCCCCACCCCCACCTTGCACTGTGTGTTCGTACTGTAGCCAGGCCGTGACTAGCCTTTGATGAAGCTCCTACTTTCTGCAAATGGAGAGAGGTGTTTCCTTAGGCCAGGGCCTTCTCTCTCTCAGTACAGAAGTCTGCCATATTGACTTTTCTAAGCATCCCACAGATGAATCTGGGGCAAAGCCATGCACACCTTAGAAACTAATCCCATTTTTTATATTACATGATCGACATGTAAAGAAATTCAAAAGTATCGTCAATATAGGATGTACTGGTCAGCCATAGCTGCCCTACAAAATACCACAGACTGGGAGACTTAAAACAACGGACTTTTGTCTTTTTTTCCCTTTCTTTTTCCCTCCCTCCCTTTTTAAAAATATTTATTCCCTTTTGTTGCCCTTGTTTATTGTTGTAGTTATTATTGTTGTTATTGATGTCATCGTTGTTGGATAGGACAGAGAGAAATGGAGAGAGTTGGGGAAGACAGACGGGGGGAGAGAAAGACAGACACCTGCAGACCTGCTTCACCGCTTGTGAAGTGATGCCCCTGCAGGTGGGGAGCCGGGGGCTCGGACCGGGATCTTTACACCGATCCTTGTGTTTTGGTCCACTTGCACTTATTTTTTACTTTTATTTTTATTTTCTATTTTTATTTGACAGAAATTGAGAGGGGAGGAAGAGAGAGAAAAAGACACCTGCTGACCTCCTTGTGCCACTAACGAGGCTTCCCCTGTAGGTGGGGACTGGGGGTCTGAACCCAGGTCCTTGCACATGGTAACGTCTGCGCTCAGCTGGGTGTGCCGTGCCTGGCTCCCCAGACATTTCAGAGTTCTGGAGACTGGGAAGTGAGATCCAGGTGTCCCAGGATCAGCTCCTGCTGAGGGGCCTGCTTACACATTTGCCTCGTGATGTCCTCGCATGGTGGAGAGCTTGCACAGTTTGCGGCGTCTCCCTGTATAAGGACACTGGTCCCATGGTGGGGCTCCATCTGATGATCTCATCTAATCTGATTGTAGTTTAAGTCCCCAACTCCAGGTAGCACCACAGATTCCGAGTGCTATCACGCTCCGGGCGTCAGCATCTAGTCTGGGGTACAACACAGTACTTGGCCTGCAGCCTAGTGTTCATGTCACATCGTCCTCTTCCTGCTCGTAGCTTCACTACTGCAAGCTATGCCTCTTTTTTCTCTTTGGTTTTCATCTGCACTTGAGTTGCCACCCAGCCGCGGTGCTCTCTGAGTCACAGCTTGTGCTACAGGAGCTTTCACTTGTCCTTGTGACAGCGTGACAGCTCTACTCCCGCTGCCTTCTCCATCAGTGAAGTGGGTGTGGTGTTTTCCGAAGGGCAGCCTCGTCAGCAAGCCTCTGATCCAGCCCAACTACTGTGGAACCCTTGTGGTTGTGGATAGGCTAGTTCCTCTTTGCACCCTCCCTGGAAGGCTTCTTTAGGCTGCAGGGCTGTATCACTCCCTAGTCAGGCCAGAGCCCTTCCTTCTAGCCCTGCATGACAGTGACTGCTGTGGCAACAGGTCAGTCTCTACCCTCCCTCCCTGTTAACCTGCACAGAGCAAAAGCTGGAAGGATGTCCTGGCCCAGGCTGAGGGCGTGCCAGGGTCCACCTATGGTTGTGTGACCTGGGGTGAATTGCTTAATTTCTCCATATTGATGGCCAGAGAGGAAGCACTCCTGCTAGCTAAGCTTTGCTGGTTTGAGGACTAAACGCATGAGCGCCCACAGAGCACATTGTCGATAAGTGCTGTCTGCTTTTCAGTATTGTTGCTGCCGGGAAGCTGCCCACAGCCCTCTGCATGTAGGACAGAATGTTGCTGTAGGAGACATTCTCCCTCCCCTGCTCACTGTCACTGGCCTGCAGTCACCTGGCTGCTCCTATGAGACATGCCAGAGTTGGGGTGTGTGTCCCCTATTCTAGGCATTGTGGCAGGTAAAAATACAGGGTTATTTGTTGTTTTGTTTGTTTGTTTTTAGCTAGAGGATTTGTATATTAGTAAAGGTTCCACAAACCTTTATAGTCTTCAGTAAAGGAGGCTAGTTCTGTAAGACAGGCATGGATGTGAGTCTGTCTGACTTTCACCAACCAGCTGCTAATGGATGAGCCTGCACCAACCCTGCAGGAGGTCAGATGAACCGTTAGTGGGTGTGTGGTCTGAAAAGTGGCACAGTGGATGGGGCATTGAACTCTAAAGCATGAGGTCCCAAGTTCAGTCCCCAGTAGCACATGTACCAGAGTGATGAATTGACTCGCTTTCTCTCCAACTATTTCTCTCATGAATAAGTAAAATTTTAATATATATATAGTGGGTACAGGCGCTGAAGTCATCTCAGGTGCCTTTTCTCTCTGTGATACCAGGGTTGCCACTGGGCCCAGTGTCTGCACTGTCCCTGGTCACCTGTGTGCCTGTCTGCCTTCCCTCCCTCCCTCTCCCGCCCTCTGCTCCCTTTCTTTCTTTTCTTTCTTTCTTTCTTCCTTTCTTTCTCCCTTCCTCCCTTTCTTCCTTCCTTCTCTGATAGAAACAGAGACACCTTATTCTGCTTCACCACTCCTGAAAGTTCCCTCCTGTAGGTGGGGACCAGTGACTTAAACCCGTCCTTGCTCATGGTGACGTGCAATTTACTGGGTGCAATACTGCCCAGCTCAGAGCTTCATTTTTGTACTAACTCCCTTGTCTCAGAGAATACTTAAACGGTTTCCATAACAGCTATTTGATGTCTATTAACTGTGTAGTAGTTATCCAAATTGTACCAGTAAATACATTCCTATTTTTATTGCAAAGAAAAACTAGAAGTGTGTGTGTGGGACTTTAGCCTCCCCTGCTGACTGTTAGATGGGTCTGTTGCTGAGAACAGGCCACTGCACTCCTAGCTAGTTGGAGTTAGGGCAGGTGGATGCTGGGGGCTTCCTGCCCTGTCACTCCTGGCTTTTTGATTAGGGGCAAATCCAGCAGGCCCTGAATCCACCCTCAGCCTGAAAGATGAAAAACCTTCAGCAAGTGCAGTACTGCTTTGGGCCACTGGGTGTCAGTGTGCTCCAAGAATCAGTAAGGCATTTTTTTCTTATTTAGATGAAAGCATGCTATTTTTTTTTATTAGTGATTTAATATTGATTTACAAAAGTAGAGATAGAAGGTATAATTCCACACCATTTCCAGAGTTCTGTGTCCCCATTCCCTCCATTGGAAACTGCAGTAGTTCTCCCAAGGCCACAGATACGGGTTGACTATTATTCCTATAACTATATTTATATGTCTATTTGCCCATTTAGATAGGCAGTTCTTAGAGAAAGGTTGCTCTCACCTTCCAGCCTTGCCTTTCCCTCCTCCTGCGTTAGGTTTTAAAAATATGTCTCAGAGGTTAATTTCAAATGCGGTTCTTCAGGAAGGAAGAAGCATGCTGTGCACATGATATTTAAGGACCAGAACATACGGCAGCTCCTCTGCCCCCAGCTGTGCAATGTGGCGGCAGCGTCCCCGCCTGCCAGAGGTCAGCCCAGCACCCTCCCTTCCCCCGAGTGTGGCGGTTTCGACCTCACGCAGCATGTGGCTCTGGTCAAAGTTTTACCCTCCAAGTGGGAGCTTTGTGAAGTGGAGGAGTGGTCAGAGCACTGCTAAAGTCAGGCGCCTGGGGTTAAATAGGGTTATATGTGCACCGCCTCCTCCCCTTTCGTTGAAGCACATAGCCTATAATTGGGGGCTTCAGACCAGCTCACACACGGAGAGCATTTGGAAGTTTGTGCTAAATGTTATACTTCGTGACCTGGTTCAGACTCTAGCACTCACAGGTGCCAGGATGGAAACCTCCAGGGTGGCAAGTGGTATCAGGCCAATGCAGCCAGGGAGGGGGTGGCTGAGGAGGCACGGAGAAACTTCTTTCTGAGTTGATGAGTGAAATAGCAAGAACACTGGGGCCAGGCTGTGGTGCACCCAGTTGAGTGAACACATCACTGTGTGCAGGAACCCAGGTTCAAGCCCCGGCTCCCCACCTGCAGCGGGGAAGCTTCAGAAGTGGTGAAGCAGGTCTTCAGGTGTCTATCTTTCTCTCTCCCTCTGTCTCCCTCTCTCAGTTTCTCTCTGTCCTATCTAATAAAATAGAAAGGAAGGAAAAAAGGGAGGGGTGACTTTCAGGAGCAGTGGATCTGTAGTGCTGGCAGCAGGCCCCAGTGATAACCCTAGTGGCAGTTTAAAAAATAAAAATAAATAAATAAAAACACAGCAGTAAGATAAGAGTAATAGACACAGCAAAGGACAGGCACTGCCACGAGGCTGCTCAGTGGCTTCTGGCCTTGCAACACGGTTTGAGTCTTTCTGTCTCGGGTATTTTTCTGTGGCAGATTCCTTTGGTCTCTGAACATAAACTTGTGCTTATAGTTGTTAGATCTCTTTCTAGTGTTCAAGTCAATGAGCCTATATTAGATGCCTGCTCATTTCTGAATTGTGTGACCCAGGGGCTTGAGTTATTTTTGTCTCCTAGCTTATTTTCAGACATTTTCTAAATAATAGATGCAAACAGAGAGCACTTTTGTGCACCCAATTGTGTAAACCGTTTGCTAGAAAAGCAAGGCATTTGGCTTTGGACAGAACCAAGTTATATGCCTGCCGCTTTGCTTTCCCGGACCTTGGTGTGACTTCCTGTCGGTCACAAAGGGATCAGCCCCTCCGTTGGTTACCAGCTGACCCTTGATGCTACAGGCAGGCAGCTCAGTAACACTGATCTGTCTCAAGTCTTTAATAGATGAGTCATTTCATCCTCCTCCTCCCTATCAACCTCTGCCACGCTCAAAGAGAAAAGCTTCCTACCTGCTCCGTCTTCACAACCCTCAGCTTAGGCAGGGGTGCAGGTGTGACAGTAGAAATACCAGCTTTCCTCTGCCCAGAGGAGCCTCTCTTGTCCACTTATGCTAGAAATTGCCCAGAACACTGTGTCTCAGAGAGTTCCATCAGTCGCCGCTGCTTGGGGTTGGAAATGTCATTTCCCTGGATGCTCCCATTTCTGGTGTTTTTGATCCGCCTCTGGCTCCCTGCAGGAAACAGACCCTGCTGCTGCCCGGGCACAGCCAGCAGGGAGCAGTGGTGTGGTAGGCAGCGTGAACATCTGTCCTTCTGGGTCTCAGCCTGGCTGTGCTCTAGCATGGAGTGGGATTTCAGGGGTCCTGGGCGGGGCCAGTGATTCACTCTGTGTACAGCAGTCGTACTGCACGGGAAGGCCCACCGCAGCATGTTCTCCGCAGAGGCAGAGAGGCCTGCAAGCTCATGGATCTGGGTCTAGGGCCTGCTGTGTGGCTGGAGCTGTATCCTCGCCACTCCACCTGTGTGCTCAATATCTGTTGGCTTTTCTGACAGTTCAGTAGATGGCCCACAGAGCAAAACCTGAAGGGTGTCAGCTTTATTGGATGTTATAATCAGAGTGACCTCTACTCTCCCTTTCCTGGGTCGGGAGCAGGTCAGAGTAAGTCCTATAGGCTGCTGTCCTTCCTGTTCCTTCCTCCCTCCCTCTCTGGTCCTCCTTTTTAAATTTTTTTTAATTTTGTTAGTGATTTAATAATTATTGACAAGATCCAGTCCTCGTTTTCTTTTTTTTTTTAATATTTATTTCCTTTTGGTTGCCCTTGTTGTTTTTATTTTGTAGTTGTTGTAGTTATTATTGTTGATGTCATCATTGTTGGATAGGACAGAGAGAAATGGGGAGAGGAGGGGAAGACAGAGAGGGGGAGAGAAAGATAGACACCTGCAGACCTGCTTCACCGCCTGTGAAGCGACTCCCCTGCAGGTGGGGAGCCAGGGACTCGAACCGGGATCCTCACGCCGGTCCTTGCGCTTTGCGCCACGTGCGCTTAACCCACTGCGCTACCGCCCGTCTCCCTCAGTCCTCATTTTCATAGCTTCTCTGTGGCTTTGCCAGAACATCTCTTTTCTCAGGGCTCTGTCCTGCACAGAGAACACCTTTCAACTCCCGTCTGGCATGATGGGCTTAGGAATAAACACAGACCTTCACTCTGGAATTTTCTCACCCCCAAAACATGGCTCTTGTTTCTCTTTGCCACTTGGACCAGGATTAGGGAGCATCAGGGAAATCAGGTGGGACAGTGAGGCCGATCCCTGTTCCCTTCCATCTTCATTCTCTGAAGGCTGGGCACCGGCTCAGGGAGAGCAGAGCAGCGGGTCTTTGCAGGCAGCCTTCATGGAGGCCTTCTGGAGGCAGGGTGCCTGGGCACTGCCGCTAGGACGCACACATTGTGACTTGTAGCATGGCAGGTAACCAATCCAATTGCGGTGCTGATTTTCTGCCTCCTCTCTCTTTTTAGGATATGTGATGGTGTCCAGTTTGGAGCTGGGATAAGATTCCTGTAGCTGATAAACACGCCCTCCAGCTCCTCCCAAGACACACCCAGACCCAGGGAAGCAGTGATTCACATGGTGCCACACTTCCTACACACACACACACACACACACACACACACACACACACACACACACACACACACACACACACACACCTACCTGACTGCAGTCCTTGTGGGAAACTGTGTCAATAAATCTTATGTGGCAAACATTCAGGTGCCTGGTGGGTATGATTCACTTTCCCCACCAGTGCAGTCTGGGGCGTGTTTCCTGAGGACCCCACACTGGGTGGCAGGCAAAATCACCGTGTTCTTGCACGTGGGTCTGCCCAGCTGGAACGGCCTGCCTCACCGCTTGCAAATTCCTTTTCACTCCAGGCCCTTCAAGTCTCAGAGTTTGGTTCCTAGGTACCAGAAGTGTGCAGCAGAGCCCAGGAAACCCAAGCCTGGCCTTAGAAGAAGCCCGTGGGGGTTGGGGGGGCAGAGGGCTGGTGTCACGGTACCCCTGGGTGCTCACTGCAGTGTGTCTGGCCTGGAAGAAGGATCAAGTTGCGGAGCATTAGGGAGACCGAGGCAAGCAGGAAAGCTGCTCCCTAAAGTAACTGCAGTGCTGATGGGAGTAGTTGGCTCTTTTCCAAATGACCACAAACCTAGCATCTTGAAACAGTGCCAGAGAATCGTGTGGTCCGGTGGCAGAAGTCCAAAAGATCTCGCTGGGCTTGAATCGTGACTTCAAGGACCACGCTTCTCTGGAGTTTCTGAGTGAGATGCCTTCCTGGTCTTTTGCAGAGGAGGCCGTAGTCCTGGGCTGACCACCTCTCCCTGCATTCTCAGAACCAGCAGGGTAGCATCTCCCAGTCTCCAGCCCCCCTCCCCTCTGATTCCAAGCTGATCCTCCTTCATATATTTGAACCAGCTGATTAACAACCTCATTTCTCCCTGCTGCCTTATCTCCCTTTTGCCTTTGCCACAGTCACAGGTTCTAGAAATTAGAAAATTAGAAGATAACCAATTTTGGAGGGGATATTACTCTTATCTGACACACCTAGTATCTCTCTCTTGCCTTCAGGATTATTGCTGGGGCTTCAGTGCCTGCACAACAAATCCACTGCTCCTATGGCCTTTATTTATTTATTTATTTATTTATTTATTTTTATATAGGACAGAGAGAAATTGAGAGAGAAAGGGAAGATAGAGAGGGAGAGAGAGAAATAGACACCTGCAGACCATGACTGCTTGTGAAGCGACTCCCCTACAGGTGGAGAGCCAGGAGAAGTTACATCTCAAAATACGGTGCCGTATATAAAGAGCGAGGGTTCTAGCTGCTGCCCTGCCAGGCCTTAGCTGGCCTGCTTCCCACTGGCTTTGCTACCTCTTGACACTGGGGCTGGAGCCCCCTCATGGTCAGTCTTCCCCATAACCTGTATCGTTGTCCAGTGAGCTTGGAGCTTCAAGAGCAGTCTGAGTCCTAGGACCCACTTGATCTTGGGATCAGGCTCTCAGCCCCCCTATCCAAGAACTATCTCACTGTCAGAGATTTAAAAGAACAAACAGTAGTGGTCTGGGAGGTGGCACAGTGGCTAAGGCACTGGACTCTCAAGCATGAGGTCCTGAGTTCAGTCCCGGGCAACACATGTACCAGAGTGATATCTGGTTCTTTCTCTCTCCTATCCTTCTCATTAATAAATAAATAAATAAAAATCTTTTAAAAAGAAAAAAGAACACAGTCTTCTTTTGCATACGAAATCTTTTTGATAACAAGACAGTACACTTCTAAGGACCAACAATAGTGGGGATCCAGGCCTGGCTGGCTGAGGCTGAGACTCATGCCACTACCTTGAGCTCATGGCCACAGCACCCACACCCTCGCTTTGGGCACCTCCTGCACGTGGCATCATCAGTCAGCCCACCACCATAGGTATCTGGCCTTCCTGGCCAGGAAGCTTCCTCTTCCAGATTGTCTGAGAAAGGGACGAGGTGGCCAGCCCGTTAGACTAGTAGGGCACCTCCTCGGGGTACTAGTAGAGCACCCTGGCATGAGGTAGAGCTGATGTGTCTGGCCGGGGCCTGAACAACTGGACCTGTAGCCCTCGGTAAGGAAGGTGTCCCAGCTCATGGGTCCCTTGTGTCGAACCTCTCAGTCCTTGTGGCAGATTTGAACTCCAGTGGTGACTCCTGCTTGACTAGTTCTGCAAAGAGGTTAGCTTTCTTAGTTGAGAACATGGGTAAACATGTGCCCCCCCCCAAAAAAAAGGCTTTTTAAAAAAATGTTTATTAATGAGAGAAGACAAGAGCATCACTCTGGTGCAAGGTAATGCCTGGGAATGAAACTCAAGACCTCATGCTTGAGAGTCCAGTGCTTTATCCACTGTACCACCTCCCAGACTACCTAAAAAGTATATTTTTATTGTTTACTAGTTCATAATTATGCCTTTGGCCAAATAAACCTGTGTGACTACTGTTGCATTCAGACTTCCTAAACTATAAACAGTAGAAGCCAAATCATGTAAACTGCTGTAGATACCTCTCAGGACCTTAGATACCCCTTCTCCATCAGTGGTAAAAACCCAAAGAAAGGGTTGTCTCTGGAAAAGTACGTCTCATCAAGCACATCCGGGTCACTGGCGTGGCCAGCTTTTTAATGAAAGCACATCTGCACCAGCTGTCCGAGGGAAGGCCAGAAGTGTTCATTTGCTGCTGTGTTCTGCAGGCTGCCCCTTGGAAAGGTAGGGGCAATGAAAACAGTGGCGGCACTGGGTAGAGATGAGGAATCTGTCTCTTCTCCTGTGGTAAGAAGCAGGGTGACTGGAGCATAAAGCCAGAAGTACTTCACAAAGTACTTTCTGGGAAAGACCAGTAGCCCAGTGAGTTCACTGTGGGAAGTCATTTTTCTTTTTTTTTTCTTTTATTTATTTATTCATTTTCCCTTTTGTTGCCCTTGTTTTTTATTGTTGTAGTTATTATAGTTGTTGATATTGATGTCATCGTTGTTAGATAGGACAGAGAGAAATGGAGAGAGGAGGAGAGATAGACACTTGCAGACCTGCTTCACAGAGTGTGAAGCGACTCCCCTGCAGGTGGGGAGCCGAGGGCTCGAACCAGGATCCTTAGGCCGGTCCTTGCGCTTTGTGCCACATGCGCTTAACCCACTGCGCCACTGCCCGACTCCCGGAAATTATTTTTCATAGCTGCTATTTCAGAGCAGCTGCTGTGATAGAGAAGAGACGCGGAAAGCAGAATCAACTCCACAAAGCACCAGCCACCCTGGCTCCCCGAGCCTTTTCATTTTCATTTTACTTCCTGTTCCTCTATCTAAGTACCTGAGTGCTGGGGGCAGAGCAGTTTGGAATTTGTTTAATTAATCTTTTGCTCCATTCAGCAGGGAAAGGGCCAGGAAGCAGCTGCTTTGTTCGATGAGGCTGCTGCTAGCTCCTGGCGGTGAGCCTACTGGGGCTGTCCTCCGCCAAGAAAGCTGGCTTTGTGAACCTCATTTTCAGGTATTTGGAGAAATAACACCGTGACGGACGACCTCCCTCAGTGTGAACGTGGGGTGGTCCCAGTACCAAACACCAAGTGACCTCTCGGGCTGACAGTTCTGTCGGCTGTGTGCTCACTGAGCTGTGCCATTGCCACCATCCGCAAGCCTCACATTCCAGTCAGGGAGCAGGATCTGTGAAATGCCACTGGAGCAAAGGACAGCAAAATAGGCCACACTGATGAAATGTGCCACCAGCCCATCAGGCCACACTCCCCTTGGGTGGAGTCCTGCCAAGGCCGTTCCCTTCAGTACCCTTCTCATAACCTGCGGCCTTTTAGGTGAAACCTTCTCTCTAATTTGTGAGTTGATGTCTTATTAAAGATCAGATAAATTTAAGATTAGATTTGTCCAAGTGCACCATGTGCTTAAAGATTAGTAAAGAGAGATTGCTTAATCTCCAGGACAAATATTAGAGAACCACATAGAAGTGAAAAAAGCAGTGTTGTGAAATCAGGAGACTGCCCAGCAGGTCCAGATGTGTAACTTCAACAGCTGCATCAGAGAGGGAGCTGCTTTCATTGTTCCAGGCCACAGGGCTGCAGCTGGGAGGTGGGGCTCCTGAGACAGCCTCTGGCTCTTGTTCTCACCCCCATTCCTTGCTCCTTCCTGTGACTGGCCAGAAGTGGGTGCATCTGAATACATCCCAGGAGGAGACAAAATTGGGGAGAGTCACCAGCAGGTGATGAGCAGGGAGCTGTGGCTCCATGCCTCTTCTGGGGTGTCCACCAAGCTCTCCTTTCCTCTGGGCAGGCTTGGTCTGCTTTCCATCAGAGGACACACTGTGGGGTGGCACTGTACAGTGGCGGTTCTACGGCCCAGTATGGGGTTTTGGAGACTTTACTCTCCCAAGATGCATTACTAACCAGCTAATTTCTATCAGCCTCAATTGTTGTGTTTGTTTTTTGAACATTAAAATGGTGAAGAGGGCAAGGAAGTATTGTCTGTGGTCCAGTCAGGGCTTGACCCTCAGTTCTGTCAGTAACCAGACAGGGCATTCTCTACCTGCAGTTAGGCCTTTTCAGAGTGTTCTTTCAAGCTGTTAGCACCATTTTCAGAATAGGAACAGTCTGTGATCCTACATAAACTCTTACTAGATTGCTTATTTGAGGAGGGGGGAGGCAGGGGGGCTCAGGTGGCACCACTCAGTTCTGACTATTGGTCCTGCCAGGGATGGAACCTGGGGCCTTTCTTGAATGTAGGTCCTGTGTGCTACCACTATGTTATTTTCCCAGTTCCAGGATCACCTTCTAAAACTTGCTTATGGGCTGAGGAGACAGCACAGTGGTTCTGAAAAAGACTTTTCATGCCTAAGCTTCCAAGGTCCCAGGTTCAGTCCCCACAAAATAAGCATCACAATAAGCTAGAGCTGAGCATTGTTCTGGTCTTCCTCTCTGTATCTCTGTGTTGCTGTATCTCCCTCATTAAAATTAGTAAAATGCTTTTTAATTTAAAAAATTGGTTTACGGGAGTCGGGCAGTAGCACAGTGGGTTAAGCGCAGGTGGCACGAAGTGCAAGGACCGGCGTAAGGATCCCGGTTTGAGCCCCCGGCTCCCCACCTGTAGGGGAGTCACTTCACAAGCGGTGAGGCAGGTCTGCAGGTGTCTGTCTTTCTCTCCTCCTCTCTGTCTTCCCCTCCTCTCTCCATTTCTCTCTGTCCTATCCAACAACAATGACAACAATAATAATAATAACCACAACAATGATTAAAAAAAGGGCAACAAAAGGGGGGGAAAATTGGTTTACAAAATTCCATATTTGAACTCTAGGGACACTATTTCTGTTTATATGGGTTGATACTAATATGTAACATGCTAGAAATTAAAACTTAAATTTAATTTAAATTTAAATAAATATACACATTAATTCATTTAAAGAAACAAACTCAATGCTTGCAAATACTAAATTTAGTGAAAAGTGTACTTCATCCCAAAATAATCTGGTGAACTGTTGCATTGTTTTTCAAATCTCTCTAATATCTGTCTTCAGAGACAGATGGATTCGCACATCTGCTTCTGCATTCAGTGTGTTGCAATTGAAGCTGTATGAAGTTTATGAAGAAAATCTATCTCTACAGATTTGTATTTGAAAAAAAGAGAGAATATGTTAGAAATGTTTTCAGATAGTTGTGAATATTCCTTGGTTTTTTTTTTCACCAAAACCCAATCAGTGATTGTTTTTAAAAAGGTTATTGCAAGTCTGGCGGCAGCACAGCGGGTTAAGAGCACATGGTGCGAAGCGCAAGGACCAGAACAAGGATCCCGATTTGAGCCCGGGTTCTGGCCCCCGGCTCCCCACCTGCAGGGAAGTTGCTTCACAGGTGGTGAAGCAGGTCTGCAGGTATCTATCTTTCTCTCCCCCTCTCTGTCTTCCCCTCCTCTCTTTATTTCTCTCTGTCCTGTCTAACAACGATGACATCAATTACAACAACAATAATAACTACAACAATAAAAAAGGGCAACAAAAGGGAATAAATAAATATTAAAAAAAAAAGAGAGAGAGTGGTCCGGGAGGTGGCGCAATGGATAAAGCATTGACTTGTCAACCATGAGTGTAGGGAAATTGTGAGGATGTGGTTGAGCTTGGCAGGGCTTGACCTGAAGGGCACATCCATCCTGTCAGTCTCTCTCTCTCTCTCTCACGAGAGGTCGAGCGAGGAAGGACATGACCTCCCCAAGATTTGCCTCACAAAGCACCCTGCATTCCTGATACTATGGCCTGCTCCCTTATCTACAAAATCATTGTTTTGCCTGAAAGGTCTCCTCCCTATTTCCCCGCAGGGTATTATTAATCCTACCAGTTAAACCCCTAACAACAGTTGCTAAAGCAGTCACTACCTTTCCCAGCTCCCTTTTACCTTTCTCCACCCCTTTCCTAACTATGTATGGTATTGTCAAGCCACTTCCATTTGCAACTGGGGGGACTTCCATTTTCCAGCTGGGTGGAGGGCGTGCACTCAGACAGAGAGGCTGACTCGGCCATTGCGGTTTGCGCCATATGGCTTAACCAGGTGTGCTACCGCCCAACTCTGGGGCGTCCAGATGAATAAAGATTTGAATGGCCTCGCAGCCAAAAGCTTAATTCCTGGGTCATCTCTCACATCGCTAGCCCGACACATGAGGTCTGGAATTCAATCCCCGGCAGCACATGTACTAGAGTGATGTCTGATTCTTTCTCTCTCTCCACCTGTCTTTCTCATGAATAAATAAATCTTTTTTTAAAAAAAAAAAAACTACCTGATGGGCCACTGCCGGGCTCAAGGTGGTGGGAGCTAGTTCCCCCTAACTCCAGTTTGCTCATGAAGCCTCACATTTTATCACTGAATTGCTTTCCTGACAGATCACTTCATTAAAAAAAAAAGTTTATATTTTTGGGACCAGGTGTTGGTGCTCCTGGTTGAGTGCACATGTTACTAAGCTGAAGGACCCAGGTTCAAGCCTCTGGTCCCCATCTGTATGGAAGAAGCCTCACAAGCAGTGAAATAGTGCTGTACATGTCTCTCTGTGTCTCTTTCTCACCTCCATTTCTGTCTCTATCTCAAATAAAAGTAGTGTAAATAAGGCTAGGGAGATAGCATAATGGTTATACAAACACCTCTCATGCCTGAAGCACCAAATGTCCCAGTTTCAATCTCTGGCACCACCATAAGCCAGAACTGAGCAGTGCTCCAATAAATAAATAAGACAAAAATAAATAAATAAATAAAACTCATGTCACTATCAGAAATCGGAGCTAGTGGGGTGCATACCTTGCCATGCACATGGCCCAGGTTTGAGTCCCACTGTCACATGGGAAGTGCTGTGACTCCAGAGGAAACACATGTGCTGTAGTGTCTTAATGTCAATGAAGAATCAGCCCCAATACATGAAATAATAACGTGTGTGAAACTGGCAGAAAGGAGGAAGAAAGCAAGCCATGTTTACCTCCCTGTTCTTGAGCTCTCTTCTGTGAAATGGGACTGGTGGGAGCTTCTGGTAGCAGGAAATGTATGGACAGCCCTGATACACAGTAGCTGCTAAAATGACATTCCCATTGGGGCTGAAATGGGGTTGCAAGCATTCTCTGCCTTGGATGGAAATGCCACCTGCAAGGGCTGCATTAACTGCGGAGACACGAGTCTCTGGCGTTGGCATCGCCTGCAAGTTCTCTAAAGTGCTCAGAAGGCAGGTATGCTTACAGGGAGCTGTGGGAGGCTGTCTCAACACTGCCTCCCGGGGTCACACCAGTCACATTTTGTTTTGAAGAAGGAAAAACACTTTGCTGGGGGGGACTAAGAGTCTTCCTGCTGGGACATGGCATCCCCTGGGGGCTCCTGAGCAGTGACTTTTCCACATGACCCTTTCCTGACAAGTAAATTACTGGACTTATTTGCCAAATCATTAGATAACTTTTAAGACACAAAAAGCATTTGTGCAAATGAGATACAGCATAATCTTGCTAGGGAAGTAAATAGTAATTTTTTTTTTTTTTTTTTTTTTTTAGAAAAGCTTGTGCGATGAATCTGGACCAATTGCAAAAATTACAGCCTCTCACCTCATTTTCCCTCATTTTCCATCAATCAATCTCTAATGGAGGCCGCATTTCTTATATTTGTCCCTCAAGAAATGTGCCGGTCAATTAAAATATTCTGACTTTGAGATAATGGCCAGGCAAGACCCATCCATCATGCAGGAGCCGAAGGTGACCTCCCTCTATTGAGTCAGAGACCCAGATACAATTGCTTCGATCTCATTACCATACCCAGAAATTACCACTTATCTAGATGTGATTTCCCTGAAACACTGAGCAGACAGTGACTACTGGAAATATTAGAACATACTAAAGAGACTATGGTATGGTCTTGACATAGAACACCGAGAGAAGCATTGAAATCAGATGGGCTGGCATCTCCTGACATGTCTCTACTGTACCCAGTGGAAGTCAGATATGCTTTGTCACTAATATTGAAATTAACACTGATTGGAACTTTCTGGAACAGCCACACTAGGACTGACCTCAGATTTGACCCTTTCCAGCATCCAAGGTCAGCCCTGGACCAGGGTCTCATTGTTTCCTACCTGAAAACATTCACCAACAGAGACTCCAGGTGTTGGGGACAGGAAAGTGATTTTTGAGTGGAGGAAATTGTGGTTAGGGGGGTGGGTGGTTGCACAGCGGGTTAAGCGCACACGGCACAAAGCGCAAGGACCGGAATAAGGATCCCGGTTCAAGCCTCTGGCTCCACACCTGCAGGGGGGTCACTTCACAGGCAGTGAAGCTGGTTTGCAGGTGTCTATCTTTCTTTCCCCTCTCTATCTTCCCCTCCTCTCTCCATTTCTCTCTATCCTATCCAACAACAGTAATAATAACCACAACAATGATAAAACAAGAGCAACAAAATGGGGGAAAAAAGTGTTTAAGAATGAGAGCTGGAGTCAGGGCAGATAGCATAGTAGTTAAGCAAAAAAGCCTTGCAAGTCTGAGCACCAAAAATCTCAGGTTCAATCCCCAGCCCCACCAGAAGCTAGAACTGTGAGTCTGGGTCAACATACTCGAGGAAGACTGGCCCTGAAATGAGTGCAGCTTAGAATGTTCCTAGCTATGACCATGGAATGTGAGCTCACACCGACAGGGACTCAGAGGTCACACAGGCTCCTGTGCTAAATACTAATAGACATGTGCCCTGGGTCAGATTGATGGGATTTACAGTTGACAGTATTTATATACTTTTCCCATATTTGTGAGACACTCTCTGTCCTGATCCAGCTTTTTGGTCCTATTCCCAATTCTGGCACAGTCCTTACAGACAATACTTCTTAAAATTGATTTAATTATGGTCGCTAAGACCATAGGATAAGAGGGGTACAATTCCAGACAATTCCCACCACCAGAGTTCTGTATCCCATCCCCTCCACTGGAAGCTTTCCTGTTCTTTATCCCTCTGGGAACATGGACCCAGGGTCATAGGACTCCTCAGTTCCAGACAACACTTTTAGTTCACCTGCACTTTAGCTGTCTGGCCCAGGCAAAAATTAGTAAAGTCATAGGCCCATCGGAATATAGCTAAAGTAGACTTCCTAGCTTCTTCAACATGAAGACCCCAAATTTCATCTGCCATACTCTTTTTTTATATATTTATTTATTTCCTTTTGTTGCCCTTGTTTTATTGTTGTGGTTATTATTGTTGTGGTTATTGGATAGGACAGAGAGAAATGGAGAGAGGAGGGGAAGACAGAGAGGGGGAGAGAAAGACAGACACCTGTAGACCTGCTTCACTGCTTGTGAAGTGACCCCCCCTGCAGGTGGGGAGCCGAGGTCTCGAACCGGAATCCTTACGCTGGTCCTTGCAATTCGCTTCACTTGCACTTAACCCACTTGCACTACCGCCCGACTCCCTGCTATTTACTCTTATATTAGGTTCCTGATTATTAAACAATTTGTTCTGCTTTGTACCTTAATGCTTTTCAGCCACCAGGTTGCAGATGCTACCATGACGCCAACTTGAGATACCTGGGCAGATGACTTCTCCAGTGCTTTCTGGAACCTCACTTCCCCAGAGCCCTACCCCACTAGGGAAAGATAGAAGCAGGCTGAGGGTATGGGTCGACCTTCCAACACCATGTCCATTGGAGAAGCAATTACAGAAGCCAGACTTTCCACTTTCTGTACCTCATAAAGAATTTTGGTCCATATTCCCAAATAGATAAATAGGGAAGTTTCACGTGGAGGGGATGGGACACAGAATTCTGGTGGTGGAACTGTATGGAATTACACCCTTATTGCAATTATACTCCATATAATCTTGTAAATCAGTATTAAATCACTACTAAAAACATTAAAAATAATTATGTGTCCAACCAAGTGTGCCACCACCCACCTCTCAGTGTTCCTTCTCACACCTCACACTAAGGTTAACTCACTTCCCCACCGTGTAGCCAAGCCTGGTAAGCTCACTAGAGAGCAGATGGGCCAAGGGGAGGTGGGTCCCCTATGCTTTGCAGAAGCAAACTCTGGAAGCTGAAGTCAGCTGGAGTGCCTGGTGGGTGGGGTGACTTCTTCAAAAGAGAGACATCAGGATGGAATTATAGTTGTTCAGTATCTGCAACTTGGTAGCTGAAATGCAGTAAGATGGCAAGCAGGACAAAATGTTTAATAAACAGGAACCATAAAGTAGGATTAGAGCCATAAATTAGGATTAGGGACTTTAGGATAGAAGGAAGCTTGAAAGTCTATTTTAGGGGGCCGGGCAGTAGCTCAGCAGGTTAAGCGCACATAGCGCAAAGCGCAAGGACTGGCATAAGGATCCCGGTTCGAGCCCCCGGCTCCCCACCTACAGGGGAGTTACTTCACAGGTGGTGAAGCAGGTCTGTAGGTGTCTATCTTTCTCTCCCCCTCTCTGTCTTCCCCTCCTCTCTCGATTTCTCTCTGTCCTATCCAACAACGAACAACATCAACAACAATAATAATAACCACAACAAGGCTACAACAACAAGGGCAACAAAAGGGAGGGAAATGGCCTCTAGGAGCAGTGTATTCATGGTGCAGGCACCGAGCCCCAGCAATAACACTGGAGGCAAAAAAAAAGTCTATTTTAGGATTTTGAGCACATATATCATAGTGTGCAAGGACCTGGGTTCAAGGCCCCAGTCCCTATCTGCGGGGAAGCGTCACAAACGGTAAAGCAGTGCTACAAGTCTCCCTCCCTCTCTCTCTCTTTTAAATGCTTTTTAATCTTTATTTAGGTATAGGATAGAGACAGAAATCAAGAGAGAAAGGAGGGGTAGAGAGGGTGAGAGACACCTGCAGCACTGCTTCACCACTTGTGAAGCTTTCCCCCTGCAGGTGGGGACTGAGGGTTCGAACATGGGTCCTTGCGCATTTTAACATGTGCGCTCAACCAGGTGCACCACCACCTGACCCCCTCTCCCTCTCTATCTCCCCCTTCCCTCTCCCTTTTTCTCTCTCTCTTTTGGATAGAGACAGAGAGAGAAAACTAGGCTGAGTAAGGCACATGAGGAGGCAGGCAGGCCTGCGCTCTGGGAAGCAGAGGCAACAGGTATATAGGCCTGAGGCAGAGAGGAGCTGGGCTTCTTCCAGGAACAGATCAGGGCTGTGTGTTAGGGTTCTCCAGAAACAACCTATAGGCCATTCTCTCTCTCTCTCTCTCTCTCTCTCTCTCTCACACACACACACACACACACACACACACACACACACACACATACACACACACACACAGCTATTCTACACACACACAGCTATTCTAGACACACACACAGAGCTATTCTAGTCATTCACACACACACAGAGCTATTCTAGACACACACAGAGCTATTCTAGACACACACACAAGCTATTCTAGTCATTCACACACACACACACAGCTATTCTAGTCATTCACACACACACAGCTATTCTAGTCATTTCACACACACATATACACACACAGCTACTCTACACACACACAGCTACTCTACACACACACACACACCTATTCTAGTCATTCACACACATACAGCTATTCTAGTCATTCACACACATACACACACACAGATATTCTAGACACACACAAACACACAGCTATTCTAGACACACACACACAAGCTATTCTAGTCATTCACACACACACACACAGCTATTCTAATCATTCACACACACACACAGCTATTCTAGTCATTCACACACACACACACACAGCTATTCTAGACACACACACCTATTCTAGTCATTCACATACATATAGCTATTCTAGACACACACACACCTAGTCATTCACACACACACACACACAGCTATTCTAGACACACACAGCTATTCTAGACACATACACACAGCTATTCTAGTCATTCACACACACACAGCTATTCTAGTCATTCACACACACACACACACACACACACAGATATTCTAGTCATTCACACACACAGCTATTCTAGACACACACACAGCTATTCTAGTCATTCACATACACACACACAGCTATTCTAGTCATTCACACACACACACACAGCTATTCTAGATACACACACACACAGCTATTCTAGTCATTCACACACACACATAGCTATTCTAGACACACACACACAGCTATTCTAGTCATTCACATACACACACACAGCTATTCTAGTCATTCACACACACACATAGCTATTCTAGACACACACACACACAGCTATTCTAGTCATTCACATACACACACAGCTATTCTAGTCATTCACACACACACACACACAGCTATTCTAGTCATTCACACACACACACACACAGCTATTCTAGATACACACACACACACAGCTTTCTAGTCATTCACACACACACATAGCTATTCTAGTCATTCACACACACACACACAGCTATTCTAGACACACACACACAGCTATTCTACACACACACAGCTATTCTAGACATAGACACACACACAGCTATTCTAGACACACACACACAGCTATTCTAGTCATTCACACACACAGCTATTCTAGACACACACACACAGCCATTCTAGACACACACACAGCTATTCTAGACATAGTCAGACACAGCTATTCTAGAGACACACACAGCTATTCTAGTCATACACACACACACAGCTATTCTAGACACACACACAGCTATTCTAGACACACACAGAGAGCTATTCTAGACACAGACACACACAGAGCTATTCTAGAGACACACACACAGCTGTTCTAGAGACACACACACAGCTATTCTAGTCATTCACACACACACACACAGAGCTATTCTAGACACACACACAGAGCTATTCTAAACACACACACAGCTATTCTAGACATATACACACACAGATATTCTAGAGACACACACAGCTATTCTAGTCATTCACACACACACACACACACAGCTATTCTAGACATAGACACACACACAGCTATTCTAGACACACACACACAGCTATTCTAGACATAGACACACACACACACAGCTGTTCTAGAGACACACACAGAGCTATTCTAGAGACACACACAGCTATTCTAGTCATTCACACACACACACACACACACACACACACAGAGCTATTCTAGACACACACACAGAGCTATTCTAAACACACACATAGCTATTCTAGACATATACACACAGATATTCTAGAGACACACACAGTTATTCTAGTCATTCACACACACACACACACACACACAGCTATTCTAGACACACACAGCTATTCTAGACACACACACACAGCTATTCTAGTAACTGGCTACTGGCTCACACAGTTTGGGGAGCTGGGAAGTCTCATGATCTGCTGACTGGCTGCAAGCTGGGGACCCAAGGGAGCTGTGGTGCAATTCAGTCTGGGCACCCGGGGAGGCTGATGGTGTGGAGAGAGGACAGGAGAGAAAGGAGAGAGAGTCTGGCTCATGGAATGAAGGGGACATGCTTCTCTTCCCTCTTCCTCTTGTTCATTTGTTTTTTGTTAATTATCTATTTAAATGATAATTGGGTGGCTAGAATAAGTAGATAGAATGAATAGAGACTCAGAAAGAGTGAAAGAGATGGGCTGCATGGTGGCATGCCTGGTTGAGTACACACGTCACCGTGCACAGAGAGCCGGGCACGCCCTGGTCCCCACCTGCACAGAGAGCCTTGCCAGTGGTGACGGTGTCTCTCTCTAGCTTCCCTTTCCCTCTCGATTTCTCTCTGTCTCTATCAACTAACTAAATATTTTTAAAACTAAATAAAATGCTTTAAAAAGAGAGAGCTGAAGAGACCACAGCACTAAAGCTTCTTTCAATGTAGTAGTGGCCGGGCTCAAACCTGGGTCTTACACGTGGCAAAGCAACGCACCATCCAAGTGAACTGTCTCATGGGTCTGATAATTGGGTGTTTGTTTACAGCTAATCAACATTCATTTATTCTCTACATGTTCTTTCTTTTTTTAATCCTTGTATTGGGGATTTACTGTGTAGTTGTTGACATGTGGGTACAACCTCTCATCTCCCTGTGACGGGCATCTGAAACCCTCTGACCCCCAGTTTAGGACCTTTCCCACCATCAGGCACCAGGCCCTCGTGCCCTCTCCAGCCCCCACCCCCCAGCTCTACTCTCTCCAGGCCCTTAGTGGAGTGGAGCAGAGCTTCCATTGGGCCCCAGACCCCGTTGTTTGGACAGACACTTTCTGGAGGTGCTGTGAAAATCCTCACGGGTGGCTCTGTCAGTTGATTACCTTGGAGGAGAAAGTGGGCCTTGGCGAACAAGTAGAAGACCTTGTAACCTAACTGAGGGCTTTTTAAGAGAGTATTTTCGGGCCCGGGTGGTGGTGCACCTGGTTAAATGCACACATTACAGTGCACAAGGACCTGAGTTCGAGCCCCTAGTCCTCACCTGCAGGGGGAAAGCTTTGCAAGTGGTGAAGCAGGGCTGCAGGTGTCTCTCTGTCTCTCTCCCTCTCTATCACCTCCTTCCCTCTTGATTTCTGGCTGTCTCTATCCAATAAATAAATAACAAAAAAAGAGAGAGAGTGTATTATCCTGGTGCCAGGTGAGAGCATAGGATACAATGCACAAGGACAGGGGTTCAAGCCTCTGGTCCCCAACTGTGAGGGCGGAGCTTCACAAGCAGTGAAGCAGTGTTGTAGGTGTCTCTCTTTCTCTCTCCTCTGTCTTCCCCTTCCATTTCAGTTTCTCTAACAAATAAATAGTATTGCCCTGAGATTCCAACACAGTGACCTCTGGGTTCCTAAGGCTGTGGGCTGCCCTAAGATTTCAGGGGTGAGTGTTTAAAATCCCCCTCCTCTCTGTCTCTCATGGATGGATGGGCCAATGGTCAGATAGAAAAGATGAAGAGGGGAGTCGGGCTGTAGCGCAGCGGGTTAAGTGCATGTGGTGCGAAGCACAAGGACCGGCGTAAGAATCCCAGTTCGAACCCCAAGCTCCCCACCTGCAGGGGAGTTACTTTACAGGCGGTGAAGCAAGTCTGCAGGTGTCTATCTTTCTCTTCCCCTCTCTGTCTTCCCCTCCTCTCTCCATTTCTCTCTGTCCTATCTAACAACGATGACAACAATAATAACTGCAACAATAAAAACAACAAGGGCAACAAAAGGGAAAATAAATAAATAAAAATTAAAAAAAAGAAAAGATGAAGAGATGGGAGCCAGGTGGTAGCACAGCTGGTTAAGCGCACATGGTGCAAAGCGCAAAGACCAGCATATGGATCCCAGCGTAAGGATCCCAGTTCGAGCCCCTGGCTCCCCACCTGTGGGTGGTGGGGGTGTCACTTCACAAGCAGTGAAGCAAGTCTGCAGGTGTCTATCTTTCTCTCTCCCTATCTGTCTTCCCCTCCTCTCTAGATTTCTCTTTGTCCAGTCCAACAACAAGGACAGCAATAACAACAATGATAAACAATAAGGGCAACAAAAGGGAAAAAATGGCCTCCAGGAGCAGTAGATTCATAGTGCAGGCACCAAGCCCCAGAATTAACCTTGGAGGCATATTTTAAAAAGAAAAAGGAAAAAAGAAAAGATAATGATAGAACTAATACATTATGGAGATATTTAGTTATATGATGATAGAGGTACTACATATTCATGTGTTTATATATTTTTTATTGTTTCTGTGAGCAGAGAATTACTCCTCCATTTATAACAGCTTATGTTTGCTTGCCCTTTTTCCTCCCACCCTTCCTCCTTCCCTTACTTCTGACAGAGAGGTAGAGGGAGAGAGTGAAAGAGACCGCAGCACTGAAGTTTTCTTCAATATATTGAGGCCCAGCTTAAACCTGGGTCATGCATATAGCAAAACAGTGCACTATGCAAGTGAACTATTTCACCAGCCCTGTCTTCCTTATTTTAATGTGGTGCAAGGGATACAATCCAGGGTGTCAGGGATGTAAGGCAGGTTCTCTGCTGTGGAGCAAGCTCTCCCGCTTTCTATTTCTAGAACTGTTGCTGTTTCTCTGGATTTTCTTACTGATACATGTTTTGTTCTAGCCCCCAGGGTCTAAGACTCTAGAGCTAAAAGGTCAGTAAACCATTCGCCAGATAAAATGTGCGCCTTACCATGTAGGAGGCCCTGGGTCAAACCCTTGGCACCACATGAATGACAACAGGGGAAACTCCACCGATGGGAGAGCAGTTATGTGGGACTTCTCCTCTCCCTCACTTCTCTCTCTAAAATAAGTAAGAGAAACATTGGGCCCAGAAGGCCGCTCAGTGGTATCACGTATAAGTGAGTCCCCAAGTTTATTTCCCTACATCACTTTAAAGAAAACAAAACTCAGGCAGGAGTAGAGAGCAAAATAGAGATGCAAAGAGACTCTTATGCATGAGTCTCTGAAGTCCCAGTTTCAATCCCCTGCACCACCATAAACCAGAATTGAGCTGTGCTCTGGTTTTTTTTTTTAAAAAAAAATCTCTAGAAAGTGGAAGGGGGGTGGTCCGGGAGGTGGCACAGTGATAAAGTTTTGGACTTTCAAGCATGAGGTCCTGAGTTCAATCCCCGGCAGCACAAGTACCAGAGTGAAGTCTGGTTCTTTCTCTCTCCTCCTTTCTCATTAATAAATAAACTCTTTTTTTTTAATTCCTAAAAAAAAAAGAAAGAAAGAAAGTGGAAGGGGGTTGACCTTTTTGTATGTCGATTCTCTTGTCATTAAAATTAAGCCTGGGGCTAGGTGGTGGCGCACCTGGTTAAGCACACGTTAACAATGCTCAAGGACCCAGGTTCGAGCCCCTGTCCCCACCTGCTTTCCAGGGGGAAAGCTTTGAGAGTGGTGAAACAGTGTTGCAGGTATCTCTGTCTCTCTTCCTCTCTATCTCTCCCTTCCCTCTTGATTTATGACTGTCTCTATCTAATAAATATAAATAATTATTTTATTTTATTTTATTTTATTTTATTTTATTTTATTTTATTTTATTTTGCCAGAGTACTGCTCAGCTCTGGTTTATGGCGGTATGGGGGATTGAACCTGGGACTTGAGAGCCTCAGACATGAAAGTCTCTTTGCATAACCATTATGCTATACCCCCACCCTAATAATTTTTTTTAATTAAGCTCCACCTCTTCTGGGCTTGAGAACACTCCCCTATTTCACTACTTACCCCTCTGTCCCCCCAAAATCAGACTGTCCCGAAGAGCCACCTCAATCACCAAGGATCAAAGGCAGAGAAGGGAGCAGCCTCTCATGGCTTGAGCGCCCCCTGATGGTCACAGGTGTGGGGCAGATTATAGGTTCCAGGGGCTTGCTTGCTGGTGGAGGCCCCAAGGTGACCTCTGTCAGGTGCTGATGGCAACCCTTTGGAGGACTTGCATGGCTCCTGCCTTCTGACTGGGCCAGGGCAGCCCAAAGTAGCAGTGATTATCTGAAAAGGCTGCTAAGGCCAGATGATAGAAGGGTTCATTGGGGCACCCCTGCTCACTCACAACAGACCACATTCCTTCTTGGGGGCCTAAAAAACTCTGGAAGTCTTAGCTTTGTACTGGAGGTGGGAAAAATTCAGCATCTTTAAATTGAACTAGAAACCTTTAAAGAGCTGTGGGTACCCCTGCCTCCACATCCCAGCAACTGGCACAAGACAGACAGACAGAATGTGTGGAGTGGATGGGATGTCTGCTGAGGAGAGAAGGAGGTGACTTCGAGGGCAGTGACAACATTGTTCTTTTTTTTATTTTTTATACATTTTTATTTTTATGCATTCAAACTTATAGGAGGAAATTGAAAATAATGCAGACAGCTCTCATAAACCTTACTTCAGCTTTTCCCATTATTACTATCTTATAGAAAGTCTGGGGACAGGGACAGGTGGTAGTGCAGTGGGTTAAAAGCGTACATAGCATGAAGCATAAGGATCCCAGTTCAAGCCCCTGGCTCCCCACCTGCAGGAGGGTCGCTGCAGGAGGGTGAAGCATGTCTGCAGGTGTCTATCTTTCTCTCTCCCTGTCTGTCTTCCCCTCCTCTCTCGATTTCTCTCTGTCCTACCCAAATAACAACGACAGCAATAAGAACAACAATAATAATAACAACAATGGCAAACAACAAGGGCCACAAAAAGGACTAAAATAGCCTCTAGGAGCCGTGGATTTGCAGTGCAAGCACTGAACACCAGTGATAACCCTGGAGGAGGAGGAAGGAAGGAAGGAAGGAAGGAAGGAAGGAAGGAAGAAAGAAAGAGGTCCGGGAGGGAGGTGGCGCAGCGGATAAAGCATTGGATTCTCAACCATGAGGTCCTGAGTTCAATCCCCGACAACACATGTACCAGAGCGATGTCTGGTCCTTTCACTCCTCCTATCTTTCTCATGAATAAATAAATAAATAAATAGAAAGGAAGAAAGAAAGAAAGAAAGTAAGTCTAAGGACAGCAGCTAGGGAGATGGCTCACATGCTAGAGCAGTGCATTTATATGCCCGAGGTCCCTGGTTTGATCCCTGGTGCTGCATGTGCCAGAGCGATGCTCTGGTTTCTTTCTTGCATGCTCATATGTAATATATAAAATAAGTATTTTAAAAGCTATTTTTAATTTTTTTTAATTTTTAAAAATATTTATGTATTTCCTTTTGTTGCCCTTGTTTTATTGTTGTAGTTATTATTGTTGCTGTTATTGATGTCGTCGTCATTGTTGGATAGGACAGAGAGAAATGGAGAGAGGAGGGGAAGACAGACAATGGAAGAGAAAGACAGACACCTGCAGACCTGCTTCACCACTTGTAAAGTGACTCCCCTGCAGGTGGGGAGCCGGGGGCTCGAACCAGGATCCTTAGGATGGTCCTTGTGTTTTGCGCCACCTGCGCTTAACCTCTTGTGCTACTGCCCGACTCCCCGAAAGTTTTAAAAACTATCTTAATGAAAAAGATGCAAAGAGAAAGAGAGGGGAAGAAAGATAAAGGAAGACCAGAACACTACTCAGCTCTGGCTTCTTGTAGTGCCAGGAATTGAACCCTGGGACCTCAGAACCTCAGGCATGAAAGACTCTTAGAGAACCATTATACTGTAGCAACATCAGCTAAAGTCTATATTCAGTGTCCCTTAGTTTGTACCTGACATCCCTTCTGGCCCAGGATCTCCCACTATGCTTATATATCACATCTCCTTAGCAACTCCTGGCTGTGACAATTTCTCTGATTTCCCTTTGTTTTGATAACCTGCTGTTTCCCTTAACTGGGCAGGGACTTTTGTAAACTCCCCTCAACCGGACCTATCTGGGTGTTTCTCTGCTGAGTAGAATGGAGCTATGGGCTCTGGGAGGAAAAACACAGAGGGGAGGTTTCATGTCTGCTGAGGGCACCCACCATTAGCAGGTCTGCTTGTGACCATTGCCCATGACCACCGGGCTGAGGTGTGTTTGTCATGCAGGTCTCCTAAGTAATGTTGTTTTCAGGGAAAAACTTGGTCAGAATAAGAAAGCTGCCTGTTCTTTAGTGAGTTAAGTCTGATCCAATTGTGATGTTTGTTCTAAGACGAGCACATGAACAGCTACAGTTTGCTTCCCCTTGCAGGAAGTGGGACTAGAACATGACCTGGAGAACAAGTGGCATTGATTTCAGCAGGCAGAGCGCAGAGTACGGGGGAAGCTGGGATATTAAAGTGGCTCCTTCATCAGCAATGCCTTCACACTTAATCGACTCCAAACAGGGGCTGCCAGGCTGGTGGCAGAGCCTGGAGGATTCAGAGGGGCTTTGTGATGGTGGCTGCAGTGAGCTCTTCCCTGACAAGTCCCGTCCTGCTTCATGGGGGAGTGAACACTGCATCTCTGAAATTAATAGGATACAACTAGACACACAGGCGAGAGACATCAGGATAGAATGTTTCACGTTGCGTATAGATGTTGAAAATCCAGCAGGAGCGTGAGCTCCATCACCAGCCTCGGAGAGCCCTGCTGTCAAGTTGAAATTCTTCTTGCAAGCACAGCTCTCTCACATAGTCTCAGTTCATATTTCCAAAGCGTGGTAGCAGAATTAAGGAGTAATTCAAGCATTTAAAAAATGTCTTTATTTTTCCAAGGAGAATGATTATTCTCATTAACAGTCTCTTGCCATTGTGGCCAAGACTTTGTGGGGGGTTTTTGTTCCTTCTTTTTTTTTTTTTTTTACCAGAGCACTGCTCAGCTCTGGTTTTTGGTGGTGCAGGAAATTGAACCTGGGACTTTGGAGCTTCAGGCATGAGAGTCTCCTTGCATAACCATTATGCTACCTACTCCTGCCCCAAGACTTTGTTAAAAAATAAGTTACCATGGGGAGTCGGGCAGTGATGCAGTGGGTTAAGCACACGTGGCACAAAGTGCAAGGATCCTGGTTCGAGCCCCCGGCTCCCCACCTGCCGGGGAGTCGCTTCACAGGCAGTGAAGCAGGTCTTCAGGTGTCTATCTTTCTCTTCCCCTCTCTGTCTTCCCCTCCTCTCCACTTCTCTCTGTCCTATCCAACAACAATGACATCAATAACCACAGTAAGTTTCAACGACAAGAGCAACAAAAGGGAAAATAATAAATTTTTTTTAAAAGTTACTATGAAACATTACTTAAGTTGGATTTTTTGTTTGTTTGTTAGTTTGTTTTTGAGGCAGAGAGAGAAAAAGAGATCACAACACCAAATTTTTCTTCAGTATTGTAGAGGCTGGGCTTGAACCTGGGTTGCATACATGGCAAAGCAGTACAATATCAAGTGAGCTATTTTGCCAGCCCTGATATATATATATATATATATATATATATATATATATATATATATATATATGTATGTATATAAAACTATTTAAAATTATCCTTAGCTTTCAGGTCACACTAGACAAACAGCAGCCCAGATATGATCTGTGGGTGTGGTTTGCTGAGCCCTCAAATTTGTGACTCTGAAGCCCAAGAACCACAAATGTAAATGGGGAACTTAGCAGTGTTTTTTTTAAATATATATATTTTCCCCCTTTTTTGCCCTTGTTTTTTTTTATTGTTGTTGTAGTTATTGATGCCTTTGTTGTTAGATAGGACAGAGAGAAATAGAGAGAGAAGGGGAAGACAGAGAGGGGAAGAGAAAGACAGACACCTGCAGACTGGCTTCACCTCCTGTGAAGCGACCCCCCTGCAAGTGGGGAGCCCGGGGCTTGAACTGGGATTCTTAAGATGGTCCTTGTGCTTTGAGCCACCTGCTCTTAACCCAGTGTGCTACCGCCCAACTCCCCTTAGCAGTGTTTTTAATTCTGCAGGCTACTCTCCACTCAGGCCAGCTGGCCAGTCATATGCGTGCACGTACACACGTGTGTGTGTGTGTGTGTGTGTGTGTGTTATCTTCTGTTCCCTAGAATGTGAAGCTGCCCTGGATTTGTTTATTGAGTAAATGAAGAAAGAAAGGGAGCCAGGGAGGGAGGGGAAGAAGAGGAAGTGGAAGCCAATGCTCTATTGCTACTCAGTGTGATAACTGATTCCAGAAGCTTCTCTGTGGATCAGAGATACTTGAAGAAGGAAGTGATCAGATGGGGCTGGGCTAGAGTCAGGTCTGAGAATGGCCTGGAGTGGGGTTCTCATGATAAGAAAATGCCCACCAGACATCAAATCATGTTTCAAAAGCCTAGGGGGCAGGGGGGGATGGAGAGGGAGGTGTGTGCAACCAGTAAAGCATACAGGTTACCATGCCCAACGGCCTGAGTTCAAGTTCCTCGCACCCACCTGTAGCGAGGAAGTTTCACAAGTGTTGAAGCAGTGTTGGAGGTCTCTCTCTTTCTTCCTCCCTTTCTCTCTCTCTCTCCTTCCATCTCTCACCCTATTTCTGTCTCTGTCATAATAGAAAAGGAAGAAAGAAAGAAAAAAGAAAAGAAAAGAAAGGAAGGAAGGAAGGAAGGAAGGAAGGAAGGAAGGAAGGAAGGGAGAAACCATGGCCCCCTAGGAGCGGTGGATTCTTGTGCAGGCACTGAGCCCCAGAGATAACCCTGGCAAAAAAAAAAACCAGCCTGGGGCGGCACTGAGCCCCAGAGATAATCCTGGCAAAAAACAGCCTGGGGCATCACCAGATGGCTCCGCTGAGACAGTCAGGACCTGGTGTAGGAGCCTGGGATGCAGAGATGGAGAGGGGAGAGAGGAGCCCACAGGCAGCCTCACTTCTCAGTCTTGGGAGCCTTTGTAGATGGGGCCAGGGAGGAGCAGGATGAGACTTAGGAGATTCTCCTGGAAGTGGTGGAACTCTATACACAGGAAGGAAGCCTGGGCTCTGCAAAAACAAACAAACCAGTCTGAGACAGTTCTGAAAACAAAGACATTGGGGGCCAGTGTGGTGTGGTGTGGTAGTGACCAGTTTTGCTCCCCTCAGGAGCTACAGATTTGGAGTCAGCACAAAGGGGCTCTGAGTGCCCTGGGCAGGTGAGCAGGCTGTGCTGGGTATTAGTTAGGGGCTGTGAGACAGCATAGTGGGGACTAAGCAGCATGGTGGCATCGGCACCAGAAACTACACAGCCTAATGAGTGCATGTTCATTCTCACAGCTTGGGGCCCAGAGGCCTGCAATCAGGGTTTCTGCAGGGCTGCACTCCCTCTTAAGATGTGGGGTGTTGCACGTGGAGCAAAGTGCAAGGACAGGCCTAAGGATCCTGGTTCGAGCCCCCGGCTCCCCGCCTGCCGGGGAGTCGCTTCACAGGTGGTGAAGCAGGTCTGCAGGTGTCTATCTTTCTCTCCCATTGTCTGTCTTCCCCTCCTCTCTCCATTTCTCTGTCCTATCCAACAGCAACGACATCAATAACAACAACAATAACTACAACAATAAAACATCAAGGACAACAAAAGGAAATAAATAAAAGTAAATAAAAAATAAAAAGATGTGGGGTGTTAGGGACTGGGGAGACAGCATCATGGTTCTCCAACTGACAGGTGCATCTGAGGCTCTGAGGTCTCAGGTTCAGTATCCAGAAGCACCACAAGCCAGAGCTGAGTAGTGCTCTGGTAATAAATAAACAAACAAACAAATAAATGCATGTATGTGTGTGTACATATACATATAAATTTAAATAAATAGTGGTCTGGGAGGTGGCGCGGTGACTAAGGCAATAGACTTTCTTTTTTTTTTTTTTTTCCTCCAGGGTTATTGGTGGGCTCAGTGCCTGCACCATGAATCCACCGCTCCTGGAGGCCATTTTTTCCCCCTTTTGTTGCCCTTGTTGTTGTAGCCTCGTTGTGGTTATTATTATTACTATTGTTGATGTTGTTCATTGTTGGATAGGACAGAGAGAAATGGAGAGAGGAGGGGAAGACAGAGAGGGGGAGAGAAAGATAGACACCTGCAGACCTGTTTCACTGTCTGTGAAGCGACTCCCCTGCAGGTGGGGAGCGGGGGGCTCGAACTGGGATCCTTATGCCGGTCCTTGCGCTTTGCACCATGTGCGCTTAACCCACTGCACCACCGCCCAACCCCAGCACTAGACTTTCAAGCAGAAGGTCCTGAGTTCAGTCTCCGGCAGCACATGTACCAGGGTGATGTTTGGTTCTTTCTCTCCTCCTATCTTTCTCATTAATAAATACATACAATCTTTTTTAAAAAAAGAAAATAAATAAATAAATAAATTTAAATAAGTAAGTAAAAATAAATATAATCTGGATGTCTCTATGGATGCCTCCCTCCATGCTACATGGGACCCAATCCCCCCTGGTGACTCTTCTGCGGCACATCTGCAGAGATCCCCTTCCAGATGAGGTTACGCTCCCAGATGTGGGGTTGGGGCTTCAACACTCTTTTCAGAGGCCTCAGGAAGGATAAAGCAGTGACAGCTGGCTTGGGAGTGTGTATGTGTGTGCTGTGTGTGTGTGCTGTGTGTGTGTGCTGTGAGTGTGTGTGTGTGCGTGCAAGCGTGCTGTGTGGGGGGGGGTCTGTGCAGCTAAAAATGGTTGAGTGGCCTCATCAAGTGCAGCATCAGAAGTGGGGGTGGGGAGAGAGGAGGAGGGAGGCAGAGAACAACACCCTTTCAAGAAAGATTATCGGGAGACACAAGGAAAGGCAGAAGGGGAGGAACCAGAGTGGGGAGACCCTCCCCCCATCCTTGGGAACCTCCATCTGGTGACAATGATCCTTTACTATAAAGAGAAGCTGGATTTTCCAGGGAGACCCAGGGTGGGGGTGATGAGCCAGCCCCCCACAATGGTCCTTCTGTGCCTTGTCTGCACAGATGACTCTCAGTCCTCCCCTCCCCAGGAGTCTGCACCTCCCTGTCCCATTGCCCCCTAGATGCTACTGGGTCTGCCTCCCAGGGAGAGTGGCCAGAATGAGATTTTATTTCCTGGGGCCAGGTGGGTAGTGCACCGGTTAGGTGGACATATTACCACGCACAAGGACCTGGGTTCAAGCACCTGCTCCTCACCTGCAGGGGGCGACGCTTCAGGACCAATGAAACAGATCTGCAGGCATCTCTCTTTATCTCTTCCTATCTCCCCCTTCACTCTCAATTTCTCTCTGTTCTGTCAAGCAAAACCACAAATGGGGGAAAAATGGAAAAGAAAATGGCTGCCTGGTAGTAACCCTGGAGGCCATAAAAATGTTTTCATTTAATTATTGTTTTTAGAAGATGTATTTATTAATGCAAGAGAAAACCAGAGTATCCTTCTGGCACATTTAATTCTAGGGATTAAACTCAGGAGCTTATGCTTGTGAGTTCATGCTGTAGCCGCTGCACTGGCCACCCCGGGCCGCCAGCATGTCATTTTTTCATTATTGGATCAAGCAGCTAGATGGTCTAAGGACTAGTCGTGAGGGCCAGAAAGCTTGGAGCTCAGTCATGGTCACTGGGGTCCACTCTGTGTCATTGCCTCTGTGCTTTGGGTTGGAGCATTCCTGCATCTCTATAAAAGCAGATGACTTAAAGTGGAGTCCTTTCTTTCTTTTTTTTTTTTAGTTGAGTCCTTTCAATGCCATTGTGAGCTTCTAGATCTTGGGGAAGACAGTGGCAACCTTGGCAGGCAGCCACTGACCCCAGAAATCCATGGTAATACTCTTATTTCTTTTATTATTATTATTATTATTATTTTAATATTTATTTATTCTCTTTTGTTGCCCTTGTTGTTTTATTGTTTCTGTAGTTATTATTGTTGTTGTTGATGTCGTTGTTGGATAGGACAGAGAGAAATGGAGAGAGGAGGGGAAGAAAGAGACGGGGAGAGAAAGACAGACACCTGCAGACCTGCTTCACCGCCTGTGAGGTGACTCCCCTGTAGGTAGGGAGCCGGGGGAGGGGGGGCTCGAACCGGGATCCTTACGCTGGTCTTTGCGCTTTGTACCACATGCGCTTAACCCACTGTGCTACCACCCGACTCCTGATACTTTCCTTTCTTGTCAAGATGTATTTATAAGTGAGGGGGAGGAGGGGCCAGGCAGTGGCACTCCCGGTTGAGCACACACATTACCATGAACAAGGATCCAGGTCTGGGTCCCCAGTGCCCACCTGCATGGGGGAAGTTTCACAAATGGTAAAACAGTGTTGTAGGTGTCTCTCTCTCTCTCTCTCTTCCTTTCTGTCTTCCCCTTCCCTCTCAGTGTCTCTTTCTCTCTATCCAATATATATATATATATATATATATATAATATTTTAAAAAGGAGTATACCTTTAAAAAAGGACAGTGGAGGCCTGGCAGTGGTACACCTGGTTGAGTACACACATTGCAATGTGTGGGGACCCAGATTCAAGCTCCTGGTCCCTGCCTGCAGAGGGGAAGATTCATGAGTGATGAAGCAGTGCTGCAGGTGTCTCTCTCTCTCTTAAAAAAAAATTCGTGGGGGTGGGGAGATTGCGCAGCAAGTCAAACACACGTGGCACAAAGCGCAAGGACTGGCGTAAGGATCCCAGTTCGAGCCCCTGGCTCCCCACCTGCAGGGGAATTGCTTCACAACTGGTGAAGCAGGTCTGCAGGTGTCTATCTTTCTTTCCCCTTCTCTATCTTCCCCACCTCTCTCCATTTCTCTCTGTCCTATCCAACAACAATGTCACCAATAATAACAATAATAACTACAAAAACAATAAAAACAACAAGGGCAACAAAAGGGAAAATTAATTAATTAATTAATTTACAAAAATTTTGTGTGTGGTCCAGGAGGTGGTGCAGTGGATAACGCATTGAATTCTCAACCATGAGGTCTCAAGTTTGATCCCTGGCAGCACGTGTACCAGAGTGACGTCTGGTTTTTTCTCTCCTCCTATCTTTCTCATGAATAAACAAATTCTTTCAAAAAATTTTTGTATTATCTTTCTTTCTTTCTTTCTTGAATAGAGACAGTCAGAAATCAAGAGAGAAGGGGTGATAGAGAGGGAGAAAGACAGACACCTGCAACATTGCTTAACCACTTGCAAAGCTTTCCTCCCTGCAGGTGGAGACTGTTGGTTTGAACCTGGCTCCTTGTGTATTGTAGCATGTATGCTCAAGCAGGTCCACCACCACATGGCCACTCTCTCTTCCACTCTATCTCCCCTTCCCCTCTCATTTTCTCTCTGTTCTGTCAAATAAATGTATGAATACGGGACCAGGCAGTGGCACACCTGGTTAAGCACATACTTTACAGTCTATAAGAACTCAGGTTCAAGCCCCTGGTCCCTACCTGCAGGGGGTAATCTTCACTAGTGGTGAAGCAGGGCTGCATGTGTCTCTCTGTATCTTTCCCTCCCTATCTACCCCTCCCTTCTCAATTTCTTTCTATCTCTATTCAATAATAAATAAATGTATGCATATTAAATGAAAATTTGAGAGAGAAAGAGAACCTCCTAGCATGTTGAGGCAAAACTTACAGTCCCAGCTTCCCAGCTGGCTGTGTGGGAGCTCCTGTATGGCTCTAGGGTAGGCAGGAAGGGTGTCATGCTGGAGCATTATGGGAGGGCTGGGTCCTGGTGTGTGTGTGTGTGTGGGGGGGTGCTTTAACTGAGTGGAGTCAAACCTCTGGTGTTTGTCCATCTCTAACATGCACACCTGGAATCTGTAGTCTGGAGTCTTGGGAAGGAAGGCTGCCCTCTGCAAGTCCAGCCCACTCCAGGCAAGGCTGGACTTCACTATTTTAGAAAACTTATCACTACAGCCTGGAATGTAGTACAGTGGATATAAAGCATTGGACATACAAGATTGCTCACCCAGCTTTGATGCTGTGGTATCTCTATGTTTCTCTCTCTCTCTCTGCCTGAAAAAGTCAGCCTGGAGCTATGAAGCCCCAGTGGCAACAACAACAACAAAAACTCCCTGATGTTTGTTTGTCAAGCTTTTGCTCTCACAGACAGCGGTGTGTGCAGGCCACTCTTTCTTCATCAGGAGTGCACAAGGAGACCTGGATAATTGTATCAATCAATAAAAACTCTTCTGTGTGGGTGCAAGTGTCACCAACCCGAGAGACTGCAGTCATGGTAGGCAATACTTACCACCTCCCTACTGTCATCCATCATTCGCCTCTCACTCATTCATTCATTCTCTCGTGGGATACTGATCACGCTGTCAGTGGGAGCGAGGCCCCGTATGGGGACAGAAACGCCTACTCGGCTTGCCTGTTGCCTGTCAGTCAGGGAGCAGAGCCAACAGGAGTAAGGGCTTTGCTGCTGCCACCTGTGCACTCCAGAGACAGGAGGGTGAGTGCCACCTGGCTTCACCTAAGGCAGGTGGGGGTGGCCAGGGCTGAGCCTTTCCCTGCCAGCAGCCACAGCAAGGCTCCACTGTGTGCTTGGCTGTCAGTGGGCCCTAGGCCTCCTACCAGACTCAGCAGGCAGCACCCACGCAGGAAGAGGATGTGCGGGTTTGCCCTTTAGTGACTGTTCCTTAGCTGGTCAGTCATCTGGCTCTGCCTATTGGATCCCCAACACTTCTCTCCAGGGAACCTTTCTGCCCTCTGGAGACCAGCATGCTCTGCTCCTCCTCCTCCTCTGATTATGGGCTCTGCGTTCCCATTTTTCTTTCTTCTTGTCCTTCCTGTCTAATGGGAAAGTCTCAAAGTTCCCCTCCATCTCTTGCTTTTATCTTTTGTGGCCCCAAGACCTCACATATGTATGGTTTCAGGGTTCCTGGAATGACTTTTTCATTTGTTTTAAAATTGCCAAGCACTAGAATTCTCTCAGGTGTTGTTACACTCCTATATGGTGCCGGGGGCAGGCCCCTGGTAGTGGGCCTGGCAAGACAGACCTGCTGAGCTGTCTGCTGAACTCCCCCCCCCCACCTTTTTTTTGCCTCCAGGGTTATCCCAGGGTCTTAGTGACCACACTATGAATCCACTGCTCCTGGTGGCCATTTTTTCCCTTTATTTATTTTTTTGATTGGATAGGAAAGAGAGAAATTGAGAGAAGAAGGAGAGAGAGAGAGAGAGAGAGAGAGACCTGCAGACCTGCTTCCCTGCTTGTGAAATATCCCTCCTGCAGGTGGGGAGCCTGGGGCTCGAACTCAAATCCTTGCTTGGGTCCTCATTTAATGGATGCACACATACTACCATGCACAAGGACCCAGGTTTGAGCCCTCACTCCCCTAATGCAGGGGAGAGGAAGGTGCAGCGTCACGAGCAATGAAGAAGGGCTGCAGGTGTCTCTCTCCCTTTCTATTTTGCCTCCCCTCTCAATTTCTCTCTGTCCTGTCAAATAAAAGAAAAAAGAAAAAAAAATAAGGAAAACAATGGCCACTAGGAGCAGTGGATTCATAGTGCCAGCACTGATCCCTGACAATAACCTTGGTGGCAATAAAAAGAAGAAGGAGGAGGAGAAGGGGAAGGAGGAGGAGGAGAAGAAGGAGAAGAAGAAGAGAGAGAAGAAAAGAGTGTTGAGTTGCAGCGTATGGGGTTGACTTTAGTAATATAGCAGATTCTGATACAGACAGCCGCATGGCCCAGTTACAGGGCCAGGCCCGAGCTAGTCCCTCCATGGGGCTTCTGAAGGAAGCACAAGCTATGTCTTAATAGTCCTTTGCAACAAATGTCTAAACGGCACTGATGATTGAATAGTCTTTTCACGCCTCGCGATTTTCTGATTTCCTCGTGAATGTGAAATTTTGACAGGCTTAAGATAATTTACCAGATGGAGCTGAGCCTCCCATTTTAATGCTCCCTTGATTCAAGAACTCAGTTTGCTTATAGCTGCTCAGCCTTTTAGTCTCCATTAGTAAAACATGGCAGAGGGTGTGGCAGGTGGAGCATCAGGGAGGGGGTCTGAGTGTGTGACTTTTGAACCCGAACGCACCATGTGCTCTGTCTCTTCTCAGCAAGGTCGTGTTTTTAACAGGCGAGCATGTTCTGCCTGTCTGTGAGTTCACTTTTTCAACCAAAATGTACTCTAATTAGTTCTGAAATCAACTATCTTTGCTCTACATAAGCATCCGTGTGTGTGTGTGTGTGTGTGTGTGTGTGTGTGTGTGTGTGTGTGTGTGTGTGTGTGTGTGTGTGCTGTACTGACAAAAAGAAAAGCAGGGTTTAGGGAAGCGGGCGGTAGCGCAACGGGTTAAGCGCACGTGGTGCAAAGCGCAAGGACCCCCGTACGAGCCCCCGGCTCCCCACCTGCAGGGAGTCGCTTCACAGGCGGTGAAGCAGGTCTGCAGGTGTCTTTTCTCTCCCCCTCTCTGTCTTCCCCTCCTCTCTCCATTTCTCTCTGTCCTAGCTGACAATGATGACATCAACAACAATAACCACAACAACAATGAAAAAAAAAAAGGGCAACAAAAAAGGGAAAATAAAAATATTTTAAAAAATTAAAAAATTAGAAAAGCAGGGTTTAAATTCAATTTTCCTCTGACAACACATTTAAAGCTTATGAGCATCTATTGGGTTATTGGAAAAGTCATGATGTATTTTTTCTATGCAAAAATGCTTTTCCAATGACTCAATATGCTGTCTCCCCAGCTCAGTCCTGGTATTTTCTTTTCTTTCTTTTTTCTTTTTGCCTCCAGAGTTATCCTGGGGCTCAGTGACTGCACTGTGAATCCACTGTTCCTGGAGGCCATTCTTCTTTCTTTCTTTTTTTTTTATTGGATGGGACAGAGAGAAATCGAGAGGGTAGGAGGAGACAGAGAAGGAGAGAGAGAGACAGACACCTACAGACTTGCTTCACAGCTTGTGAAAACACACACACACACACACATACACACACCACAGGAGGGGAGCCAGGGGCTCAAGCCAGGATCCTTGAGCTTCATATTATGTGCACTAAACCTGGTGTACCACCACCTGGCCCCAAGGAACTCTATAAGCATTAGGCTTGGGGGAAAGTATTTCTAGAAGGGGAAAATCTCTTTCATGGGGCGTAACCAGTTGTACCCCATGAAAGGTTTAAGAATCAATGACTCCACTCTTTCCTCAGCTGCAAAATATTTGAGGGAAGCAAAATGCACATGGCACTGAATTTGCCTGCTATGCAAAAAGGAAGTGCAGAGGCATTGCTAATGAGTGGGAGCCCAACTTCCCTTGTTTGAGAATTTTCTGAGGTTTCCAAGGTCCCTTGCGCAAAAGGCTGTTGGTGACCACGGTCAGTGATTCATGTCCTGCTCCACTGTGGTGCTCCAATTCCAGGCAAGTTTGATCTTTTTTTTCAAGCTCCTCACATATGCCGTGAAAATCACAGGTGACCCTCTTGCCAGATCACTAAATTAGCAAACTGATTAACCAACGCTCCTCAGAAGAGGTTATGATTACAGAACTCTCAGAAACAGCTGCCCCCCAAGTGCAGTAAGATTGTATCTCAAGTCTAGCCTGGGGGGAAATAAGGCATTTTCTCCATCACTGGATCAATTAAATGTTTCTACCTCTTCTCCGCACACGTTCCACTTCTTCTCAGATTGCTAGGATGTTTGAAAATGAGCAACACAAGGAAACATTTTACAGCCTCAGTACTCCCTCAAACTAGTTTCCTGGCCTCGCCCACAAGAACTAAAGGTGCCCTGCACTGCCATTAGCCAGAGCTGAGCAGTGGTATGGTAAAATGTTTTTAAAAATTAAATAAAAATTTTAAAAATATTTTTTAATATTTATTTATTTTCCTTTTTTTGCCCTTGGTTTTTTATTGTTGTAGTTATTATTGTTGTTATTGATGTCGTCATTGTTGGATAGGACAGAGAGAAATGGAGAGAGGAGGGGAAGACAGAGAGGGGGAGAGAAAGACACCTGCAGACCTGCTTCACTATTTGTGAAGCGACTCCCCTGCAGGCTTGGGGGGGGGCTGGAACTGGGATCCTTACGCAGGTCCTTGAGCTTTGTGCCACCTGTGCTTAACCCGCTACACTACCACCCAAATCCCTTAAATAAATTTCTTCAATTATTTATTTATTAGTGAGAAAGATAGGAGGAAAGAGAGAAAGAACCAGATATCACTTGGGTACATGTGCTGCCGGGGATTGAACTCAGGATCTCATGCTTGAGAATGCGCCACCTCCTGGACCACAATTTAAAAAAATATTTATTTATTTTCCTTTTTGTTGCCCTTGTTGCTTTATTGTTGTAGTTATTATTGTTGTTGTTATTGATGTTGGATTTCTTCCTGCTAACATTTCTCTCATCTGGGAATATGGACCAAAAATTTCTTTGGGATGCAAAAGGGAGGCATTCTGGCTTCTATCATTGCTTTTCCCCTGGACTCGAACATTGGCAGACCACTCCATATCCAGGCAGAGCATCTTCTAGAGACGTTCTTCCACGGCATTATGGCATTTTAAAAAGGAGGGCTCAGATGCTGGGAGATGGCTCCCCTGGGACAGTGCACACTTCACCATGGGTAAGGACCTGGCTTTGACCCTGGCCACCATGTGGGAGTACCATGTCCATGAAGAAGCTTCATGAATGTCAGGTAGGAAGGAGCAAGCTGTCCCTGCAATGTTCAAATGAACACTGGCCAAATACAACTCATAAATTCCCTGTATTCCAGGAAACCAGACCAGCTAATAAAATATCCAGAGCAGCCTGATGTGCTGGTGCTTGGCTGTAGAGTACAGCACCCTGGGCTTCTGGGGCACTTCCATTTTCTACTCACTTCCCTTCACTGTCCTGGGGTCTGTGGCTGTATTAAGGGCAGGGGTGTGTGTGTGTGGGGGGGGAGGGTGACAGGGTTCCCTGGTGGGCCCTCAAAGGGGCAGACCTGCGAGTCCTGCATGGTAACACTTCCGCAGCACCAAGAGATGCTGTGACCCTGCCTACCCCAGCCTGCTGGGGTCTCGAAGCTGAGTCCACGGCCTTTCCAAATTTTTTCCAGCTGAGTGACACCCCAAATCAGGCCAGAAAAGCATTAAGAGGTCTCGAGGCATCTTTGTCACTGCACCATGCCTGGTACTGGCGTCTCAGCTCTGAAAGCTGTCCATCTGTCTGTCCATCCTGCCCTCTGGCCCTGCATTTGCCTCATTGCATCCCCTACACTGACCCTGCAGCCGCAGGTCTCTGCTCCAGCCAGCTCAGTGGCCGAGGGCTCCTGGTCAGAGTCGCTGAGCTCACTGAGCCTGTTCCTTTCTCTCTCTCTGGTCCCTCCACTCGTCCACTCTGTCATGTCTCCAGTGTCTGGCTCTAGCACCTGCTCCTCCTCCTTGTCTCTCTGCTTTCACACTTGTCCCAGTCAGAGGACTGTTCTCTAGCCAGCCGTCCTGCCACCTCCTAGGGGTCCTGCCTGTGCATCCCCATCAGGTCACTTGGGGCCATGCAAGCTCTGATCACAAATTCCTGCAGGGCAGGGACTGGCCTCTTGCTCCACACATCCCTGCAGGAATGGAAGGCTGCCTCCCTCTAGGCCATATTAGTCTTGTCTTTTCTTTCCTTTGCTCTTCTTCCTCTCCCCTTCCTTCTTTCCTTCCTTCCTTCCTTCCTTCCTTCCTTCCTTCCTTCCTTCCTTTCTTTTCCCCTTATTGCAGGGACTTCCCTGATTTGGGCTGATTTCTTCATATAGAAAGAGAAAGATAGTGCAAAGCACAAGGACCGGCATAAGGATCCCAGCTTGAGGCCCCCGCTCCCCACCTGCAGGGGAGTTTCACAAGCGGTGAAGCAGGTCTGCAGGTGTCTGTCTTTTTCTCCCCCCATCTTCTCCTCCTCTCTCCATTTCTCTCTTTCCTACCCAAAAATGATGACATCAATAACTACAACAATAATAACTACAACAATAAAACAAAGGCAACAAAAGGGAATAAATAAATAAATATTAAAAAAAAAGAAAGAGAAAGATAGGGCAGGGGAGATACTGTAGTGGTTATGTAAATTCTCATGCCTGAGGCTCTGATATCCCGGCTTCAAACTCCTGTACCACTGTAAGCCATAGCTGAACGGTGCTCTGGGATTGCCCGCCCCTCCCCCCCCCCCGTATTTTTCCCTCTGTATCATTTAAATAAAACAACTAACTTATTTAAAAAAGAGTGAACCTTAACAGAAACTTGGATGGAAGGAAGGAAGGAAAGAAGGAAGGAAGGAAGGAAAAGACAGAGGCAGAGAGAAAGATACCACAGCATCAAAACTTCCTCTGGAGTAATGATGGACTAGGCTTGAATCTAGGTCATGCACATGATGAAGCAAGTACACTGTCCAGGTGAATTTAAAAGGAAAAATCCATTGGCAAAGATTGAAAGGGGAGGAGAGAATGTTGTTAAAATTCGGGAAGGCTCTGGCTGGCCGGGCTAGCTTCACGGTGGTGAACAGAGACGCGGAGACAGTGGCTGGGCAGGGAAGCTGTATTTCTTTATTCAGGAACAACGATTCATAAACTAAGACAAACTAATCACCAAACACTCTCTCTTTTACTCTGGAACTCAGGAACTCTCCAACTCTGGAACTCTGGAACTCTCATACTGGGGAACCCTCTGAAACTCTTCCACTGTGGAACTCTCTCTTACTCTGTAACCCTGAAACTCTCGAACTCAGGAACTCTGTCACTCTCGAACTCTGGCTAACTCTGGCACTCTCGAACTCAGGAACCCTCTCCCTTCCTCTCGAACTCAGACACTCTCCAACTCATGAACTCAGGAACCCTCCCTCAGGGTTCCTTGGGGCGGGGCCAAGCAGGCCCGCGAAATTAATTGGACTGATCCAATTCTCTTGGTTTGGGGAGGGCTAGAACAAACCAATGTAACGCATACGACAAGAGAAAATCACTGTGAGTGGTGGACTCTCACTTCAGCAGGTCAGCGCTCCTAGTGGATGTCTTGGAGGCCTGTAGCCAATCTGGGCACCTTGGCAGATTCTGTCCAAGCACCTTGGTGGACTCTGTGACCAATCAGCCCATGCCCTCTTACTCTTTCTTTATTTCTTTCTCTCTCTCTCTCTCTTTTTCTTTCTTTCTTTTTTTAAGATTCTATTTATTATTCGTGAGAAAGATAGGAGGAGAGAGAGAGGGAGAAAAACCAGACATCACTCTGGTACCTGTGCTGCCAGGCATTGAAATCAGGACCTCATGCTTGAGAGTTCAATGCTTTATCCACTGCACCACCTCCTGAACCACAACCCTTTCTGTCTTGTCTGTAACCAATCAGCTTGTGCTGTGCCAAGTATGGAAAGGATAAAAGGCAGAAAGTGGTTCAGGCCTGGTAGGAATTGACCCAAAACCTAAATAAACTTAACTACCTGCCCTCCACACCATCCCAGTCTCATTCTAGGCTACATTTGAGCTGTAAAACATGAGAGGTGAAACACATTTTTTTCCCTTTAACAAGCTATCTTTCTGGCCCATCAATGTTAGTGTTTGTTGCAGGGAATGCAAAGAGTTATAGTGTCTTATAGAATACTTGGTCCTAGGGGTCAGGAGGTGGCACACCTGGTTGAGTGCACATGTAACTATGTGCAAGGACCCAGGTTCAAGCCCCTGGCCCCCACCTGCATGGGGGAAGCTTCATGAGCAGTCAAACAGTGCTGTAGCTCTCTCTCTCTCTCATACTCTCTCTCTCTCTCTCATACTCTCTCTCTTCCTCTTTACCTTCCCCTTTCCTTTCGATTTCTCTCTGCCTCTATTCAAAATAAATAAATAAGAAATGAAGCCTGGTCAAAACCCTGATCCCAAAGGAACAGGGCTGTGGGTTATGGTCCTAAGGGTGGGTGAGGGGTGAGTGGGAAGAAGATAAGAAGATTGATAAGTCTGGGCTGAATTTGGGAAATAAAAGGCCAGTGGTCAGTCTCACATCCCTGCAGAGCTCCTGCTCTTCTCTGTTATTGTCTTCCTGATAACAAAGGCTAGCTGGGAAGTGACTCTGGGCTTTGTTCTGGGAGGAAGTGCCAGGAGCCCCAGCAAGATCCAGGAGGCAGGAAGCTCTGCAGAGCTGCAGCCCCACCCCCTGCTGTGCCCACCAGCTCCTGACTCCTCACTCCCCTCCCCTCTGCAAAAGTGGGGGAGGGGGTTGAAGGAACACCTTTCTTGTTTGTGCAAAAGTTGTGGTGACAGTGTCTGTCTTGTATGACACCTTACTATGTGTTCCAGTGAGGTGTCCAACTTCACCTTCACATGTGACCTAACCCCCTCCAGGACCCCTTTGCTCCTTGGCCCAGTGGGAAACAGCCTGAACTTCTATCATTCCCTTAGGTCTGGGCATTCTTTGTTTCTCTCTCATGCACTTTCCCCTCCCTCTGGGCCACTTTTCCATTCAGAGAGAGCAAGAGCCATCATCACACTAGAGCTTCCTCTGGTGCTTTAGCATCTCCCAAGTGGTGTCAGGGTTCCAAGCTGGGTGGTGAGTGCTGTGGCATGAAATGATAAGTAAGTCTTTTGCCAGGCTGAAGGAATATAAACAGTTCAGAGCTAGGCCAGTGGAAACATTTACAAGTGCAAAAACTAGTAGCCACCTTTCAGTCATTCCAAATAACAAATGAAAAGACTTCCGTTCCTGGCAGTTGACTAGGACAGAAATCTGCCTGTGCCAGGGTGGCTACTGACAAATTCCTTCATCCCAGGAAACCCAATTTCATTCTTTTTTTTCAGTATTTATTTATTTATTCCCTTTTGTTGCTCTTGTTGTAGTTGTTGTTGTTATTGACGTCATTGTTGTTGGCTAGGACAGAGAGAAATGGAGAGAGGAGGGGAAGACAGAGAGGGGGAGAGAGAGACACCTGCAGACCTGCTTCACCGCCTGTGAAGCGACTCCCCTGTAGATGGGGAGCCAGGGGCTTGAACCGGGATCCTTTTGCTGGTCCTTGTGCTTTGTGCCACCAGCGCGTAACCTGCTGCGCTACTGCCCGACTCCCAGTGACTATTTCTTAATTTGTTTATTCCAATAAACTTAAAAAAATTTTTTTCCTTTAAAAATTTTATTTATTTATTTAAATAAAATTTTATTAAAAATTTAAATATAATTAATTTTATTTAAAATATTTATTTATTTATTATTGGATAGAGACAGAGAGAAATTGAAGGGGGAGAGGGAGATACAGAGGGAAGGAGACAGAGAGACACCTGCAGCCCTGCTTCACCAATGGTGATACTTTTTCCTTGCAGGTGGGGACCAGGGGCTTGAACCCAGGTCCCTGTGCACGGTAATGTGTGCACTTAACCAAGTGCACCACCACCTGATCCCCCAATAAACTTTCTCTAACCTTAGCTATATGGCTGCCTTATGCTCTCCTGGATTGTCTGTGCATTGCTGGCCAGAAGGGCCAAATGTCTCCAGTGAGCTGGCAAGGCATGCACCCTACGTGGTGAGCTTCCCATCAGTTCCTCAGCAGAGGGCCATCAACTGGGTCCTTCTCAGGGCTTCACTGCACCTCCTGGCCACAGCACGCGGAGGGCACCTGCAGCCCTGAATCAGCCCAGGAGCTCACATCTTCACGCCCTCCAGTCTCCCCTGCCCCCTGCTTCGAGCCCCTACACTCCAATCTGGTTCTGCTCCGCTACCAGCCTGTGCAGGACCCCTCATGTCAGCGCTTCCTGCGAGAGGAGGAGATGCGGATAAGGGGCTCACTGGGGTGCTAATTCCTCAGCACAGTCCACTCTCCCAGAAGATCCTGGGTTGGGGGTACAGCATAATTGGTTTGCAAAAGACTTTTGATGCCTGAGGCTCTGAGCTCCAGGGTTCAACCACCTACACCACTTTAAGCTGAAGCGCGCGCACACACACACACACACACACACACACACACACACACACACACACACACACACACACGGTGGAAGCTCAACCAATGACCCGAGACATCTGTGCCATGGTTATTGATGTCTCTCTCTGCAAAGTGTGGGGGCTCAAACGTGAAGGCCTAAGGTGGCGAGTGCGCTCCTGGAGGCCTTCCCGGAGGCGGCGGCCCTGCCCGAGCCGGGCCGGGGCGGGGGCGGCCAGGGTGGGGGCGGTGCCCTGCGGCCACTCCCCGGCGGCGACCCGGCGGCCGCACTCGCTCCCATGTCCTCCGCTCCGCGCTCGCCCGGGCCGCGGCCGCCCAGGATGAAGAAGGACGAGTCGTTCCTGGGCAAGCTGGGCGGCACGCTGGCCAGAAAGAAGAAGGCCCGGGAAGGTGAGTGACCCGCGGCCACCTCCAAGGGGGTCCTGGGCTCCCCGGCCCAGCGCCATTCCGGCAGCAGCCGCCCCAGCAGTCACGGGGCCCGGGGAGCAGGGGTGCGGGTGGGGGGCAGGACAGCCAGGGCCGCCCAGGAAAAGGAGCCTGAGAAAGGTCCTGCCGCCTTCTGCATCTGGGGCGGTTCCCGAGTGGCTGGGGACAGGCTGCCCGCGGCTAGTTTGGCTTTGAATCTCCCGCGGTGGGGGCGGGGTGGGGCGCTGCGTTTCTGAGGGTGCTCTTTGTTTGGGCCCCAGAGTCCTCCCTGGGTCAGATTCTGGGCTAGTGGGGTTAGGGGTGGGTGGAGGGGCGTGGGAGTGCTGGGGCTAGGTCATTGACAAAGAAAGTTCTCAAGTTGAGGTGTGGAGAGTGATTTTTTAAAAAAAGTATTTTATTTATTTAAAATATTTTACTTTAATGAGATAGACACAGAGAGAAAGATAGAGTGGAGAGACCAACCAGAGCTCAGCTCTGGTTTATGATGGTGCTGGGACTGAGCCTGGATGCTTAGAGCCTCAGGCATGAGTCCTTTGCATAACTATTTTTCTGTCTTCCCAACTTATTATTTTACCAGAGCACTGCTCAGCTCTGGTTTATGGTAGTGAGGGACTGAACTGGAGACTTTGTTGCCTCAAGCATGAGTCTCTTTGTGCTATCTACCCCCGTCCTATTTGTTTTATTATTTATTTATTTAATATTTATTTATTTAATATTTATTTATTTTCCCTTTTGTTGCCCTTGTTGTATTTATTTATTTTTAATGAAAGACACACACACATACATTCAGAGCACTGTCAGCTCTGGTTTATGGTGGTGCTGGGGGATGAATTTGGGCGCTCAGAGCCTCAGGCATAAAAGCCTTTTGCAGAACCATTGTACTGTCTCCTCAGCCCAAGTAATTTCCTTAAAATATAGAAGCCTGATTAGGCCCCTGGAAAGTCAGCTTGTACCCCCAGGAGAGAGGCATGTGCTCCCTGGGTGTGAAGGAGGACCCCTACCCCCAAAGGCCCAGCCTGTAGGTATGCCCCACTTCTCTCCAGGGGGTTGTGTGGCTGGGGTCACGCACTAGGCCTGGCCCATCTGGGTCACCAGGTCCCCCCACCCCCCGCCCGGTTGCCCCTTGAGAGCAGTCTGAATTCCCAGGGAGAATGGCAGCAAAAGTCCCAAGCTCAATCCCCCATACCTCCATAAACCAGTTGAGGAGTTCTCTGGTAAGAAAAAAAAAAAATCAATGGTGGGAAGACACATAATGGTTATGCAAAGAGACTCTCATGCCTGAGGTATCAAAGGCCCCAGGTTCAATCCCCAGCACCACCATAAATCAGTGCTCTGATTTAAAAAAGGAAGAAAGAAGGAAGGAAAGAAAGAGAGAGAGAGATTCAGCCAGGAGATCAAGGACTTTTCTCTAAGTGCCCCTTTCCACTTTTTCAGATGTCCCAGTCAGTCACTATTCCATTTTTGCCACCATGTGGTGCCACTGGCCTCTCTACCATCACACGTGAGCCTTCATCATCCAGGACCACTTCCTACATTGCTCCTCTCCACCCCACCCCTGCCAGGAGATGTGCTTGACATGTGTCAGCCACACACTTCCTAAAATCAAGTCTCCCTGAGGGGACAGGACCCTCACTCCAGCAAGTCACTGGCCTGTCTGTCTGGGTGGGGCTAAATGACCCGAGTCTGCAACCTCCCCAGCTCTAGCAATCCTGTCCCTGTCCCAGCAGCCCCCATACCACCCCCCACTGCCCCTCCATCCACAGCCTGGGCTCGCTGTTGTTTTTCTTACAAACAAGGAAATGAAACCCACTGAACAGCTGCCAGTGGAGCCTCCAAGTGGCCTGGGGGTGTGTGCTTGGGGGGGTGTCAAGGGCAGTCTGGGCCAGGAGCTCCCAGCTGGTGGGTGGCAGGCTCCCCCAGGTTCCCACTTCAGATTCCTCCCCCTGTACCCCAGAAGACCAAAGGGAAGCTGCCAAGACTGGTCTTGCACCTGCACCCAATCAGTGTTTTGGGTCTTTATTTGCATGGGGAAGCCCTAAGGTCACCAGGCACTCTGACAGAGAACCGAGGAAGGGCCAGGCCTTCAGTTAACACACAGAACAGCAAGGCCAAGAGCAGCTCATTTGTCCAGCTGTTTCTGTTGTTCTAAGGGGGGTGTGTTTGTTATTTTACCAGAGTACTGCTCAAATCTTGCTTATAGGAGTTCTGAGAATTGAACCTGGAACTTCAGAGCCTCAGACATGAAAGTCTTTTGCATAACCATTATGCTGTCTCCTCCACCCACTCCTGCTGTTTTCATGTCAAGTCTAACATCATAGGACGACTGGGATTCTTGGTGAAATACACTTAGACAGTCCTCACCTTCAAAGGCACCCACTACCACGTAAAAGCAAGAACAAGAAGCACTTACTTTGGAGCCTGACAGTAGCCCATTATTTGAGGGAACATTCCAAAAGTATGTCACCTGGGGTGGAGGGAAAGCTCAACCCAGAGAGTTCTCTCTCTCTCTCTCTCGTCCATTTTATTTAATGTGTATTTATTTCATGAGCAAGAAACAGAGAGACAGACAGACACCAGAGCACTGCTCAGCTCTGGCATATAGCGGTGCCTGAGAGTGAACCTAGCGCCTCTGGGACCCACAGCACACAAGTTTAACATGCTACCACTGTGCTGTCTCCCTGACTGGTCCTAACTTTTTTTTTTTCATAGGCTGCCGCAGCAGGCACCCCTGAGCACACTGGGAAGGGAACAGTCATTTGGTCATAATGTTGGAAGGCACTAAGAGGAACAGTAATTTTGAGTGAGAGTTCCACACACCAGAGAGGCAAGGGAATAAGCAAAGAGAAGGTGATTGTCACTTATGCCTTGGAGGAGATTAAAGCAAACTAGTTTGAATTCTTAAAATGTAAAGACAAGGCTGGGGAGACAGAATGGTTATGCAAAATGTCTTTTATGCCTGAAGCACCGAAAGACCCAGGTTTAATGTCCAGCACCTCCATAAGTCAGAGCTGAGCAGTGCTCTGGTTAGTAGTAATAATAATATAGATAAAAATGTAAAGAGAAACAGAAGAGTCTTTTTTTGCAGAATCATGAAGCTATCTCCCTAGCACACTAGGTCTCTGGTTAAATAAAGGCTGTGGGTCTCTCAGGAGCAACTTACATGAACCCTGGTTTGATCTTAATCAAAATCTGAAGGACTCCATCCACCACACATGGTCCCCTTGGGATTATGGAGGAGGAGGGGCCCCGCCTGTAGACTAGGGGGCTGGGGAGGGGGGTGCCCCAGAGACATTCCAGTTGTGTGTCCCTTCCTGGTAGCCGGTCTTGACTATTGGGGCAGTTAGAGTCCATCTACCCACGTGCCCTGAAGCCCGAGTTCCGCTCCCGGACCTCCCCTGGGTCCACACTCCAGTGACCAGTATGGAAACTGCTCTGGAGCTCACCGGCTCTGAGCACCTGCCCTTGGTTTCAGAGGAAAACACGGAGGAAGCTCCTGTTTCCTGGTGAATGTATTTACAGTGCACTCTTAGACTCCCATTTCCTGCTGACTTCTGATATGGGGCAGCTTTTCTCCCCCCCCCCCACTTTTTTTTCTTTTTCTCACTAGAGCACTGCTCAACTCTGGTTTATGGTGGGGGTGGGGGTGGGGTGGCAAGGGGGGAATTGAACCTGGGGCTTTGGAGCCTCAGGCATGAGAGTCTCTGCATAACCATTATGCTATCTAACCCCCTTTTTTTTTTTTTTTTTTTTTTTTTTAATCTGTAACCAGAGAGAAACAGAAAGAGACCAGAGCATTGCTCAGCTCTGCTTGACGGTGCTGCTGGGGATTGACCTTGGAACTTCAGAGCCTCATGCCTGAAGGACTTTTGCAGAATTAGCATGCTGTCTCCCCAGCGTGTTTCACAAATCCTTGATTAGGCCAACCTTCTCCCCACACTTTCTCCCCATCTAGGGCTTGTCTGCCTGGTTGCTTTGGCCCTTGTGGTCTTCCTGGCATTTGACGCAGAGAGTGATTGTCGGCAGGGCTGTAGCCTTGTGGTGGAGAGCACAGCTCTGCGTCCAGACTGTCATGCCCCAAAATGATGAACGTGCAGGATGTTATGGAGACCTGGATCTACAGAAATCAATAGGTGGCTGTGACCTTGGACTGAAGGTTGTAGGCGCTCAGTTCCTCTGGTGAGCTCTGAATAGCTTTCCGGGGAGAAATCTCTTTTAAATGCTGAAGCTCCCTGGCTCACCCTGTGACCTCTCACCTCAGTGCTCAGCATTGCTCTATAATAAGGAGCTTGGATCCAGGCACCTGGCAATTGAGCCCTTCAAGGTAGAATTTTCCCCTCCTAGCACTTACCTGCAGGGCAGGAATCCCCTCCTTACCTCTGAGGTAGCAGTCTTACCCTGTAGTTTGTAGTCAAAGCCAGTGGTTCTGGGGACACTCTGGGTGGTCACTCAGGGGGTGGCGGGGTGCCTGGCCTTATGGATGGGGGCCGGGATGCTGAGCCAGGGAAACCTTTTCTGCTATCCCTTTCCTGTTCAACCCTCAGAGTGGAGTGACCTGCAGCTACTCCTGCCTCTCTCAGGAGTCTCATTTCTCTGACTCCACCTCTGTGAAGCCCACCTTGCCTGTCTGCTGTTGTTGTGCAGGCTGCGGAGAAGAGAGAGAGGGAGGTCCGGAGCGAAGAGGGAACACAAATCTTTATTTGCGCTGGCACCTCAGAGTTGGGGGCTAGAGAGGCAGGTTGGGCCACGTGGAGGTAGCGAAAATGGCCGCCTCACGCAGTAACCTTTCCTGCGTCTGAACACCGAAGTGAAGCGCCGGCAAGACAACGAGGTGCGGAAGAAGGAGGGCTTTTATAGGAGTAGCTTTCACGAGAATGGGAAGGGGGAGGAGTAACCATAGCACTCTAGGATAGGATGATAACTCTCGTGAGAATGGGAAGGGGGGAGGAGTGACCAAAGCACTCCAAATATCGTGGGGGGGGGGGATTGACAATGCCCTGAGGGCACAACATGGCGATGCAGGAACTAGCAGTAGCCTGAGGGGACAACATGGCAGATGTGACTGCATCTGCACAATATCCCAGCAGTATCTGCCTCTTGACACTCCTCCCCAACTAGTTCATGCTCCAGACTCTGAATGCTCTAAAGTACCAAACTTAAGGTGGGCTGTCTTGTTCTTACCCAAGCCTCCCCAGGTGCAGTGGATCTGCAAGTAAACATTTCTGCTTAAGGAGTCTTGCACAGATTAGATAAAACCTGCATTCTCCAGGGGGCTGGTGCTCCTGGATACAGGGTGGGGTGTCCTGCTTCATTAGGATACGTCCCACAGAGGCCAGAGATGGGACAGGAACAACTCCTCAGAGGTTGGACTCAGGGTCTCACACCTCCTGAGGCCCACCTGCTTTGTGTTGTTTAGAATGAGAGGGAAGGGATGGGGCGGGGGGAGAGAAGCACTTCTTACCAGCTCTAGGGTTCTCCTTGCTGATCTCCTGTGGTGCCAGGGATGGAGCCCCGCACATAGCACAGGTGCCCCAATGCTGGGCCACCTCTCCAGCCCCTGGCTGTGACTTTGAAATCACTTCCACATAGTGTTTTGCATCAGATGTCAATGGCCCCTCCGATTTACCTTAAAAAAATGAAAAGAAAAACTATTGTGTATGTCAAGATCCTCCCCGTTCCACAGGGAATACTCCTTGATGACTGGAATCGCAGGTGGCACCAACCCACACGATACAGTTTCTTTTCCCTCTCTACTTACCCATGGTAAAGTTTGTCTTTTTTTTTTTTTTTTTTTTACCAGAGCATTGTTCAGCTCTGGTTTATGGTGGTGCAGGGGATTGAACCTGGGACTTTGGAGCCTCAGGCATGAGAGTCTCTTTGCATAACCAGTATGCTATCTACCCTTGCAAAGTTTGACTTCTAAATTAGGCACCCTAAGTGCAAGGATCCAGGTTTGAGCCCCAGGTAGTGGTTTCTGTGTGTTAGCACCGTGACCCAGTGATAACCTTGGAGGCCAAAAAAAAAAAAAGTCTGTGGAAATACTCTTTGCATTCATTGGACCATAAGGTTCTGCATGCACCCTGCTGAAGAAGTCTGAAATGACTCCAGACTCCTTCCTCCTAACACCCCTTCTTTAATCTGGGGCGCTCTGCCAAGGGAAACCGCTCTCGCATGGCTCTTAATAAGCTCAGGGCCTGCAGGGTGCTCCTTATGGAGGCTGGGTGGAAATCACTGGAAATCTGTTTTGTTTCCTATCTCTGGCCAAGAGGAAATGACCTTGGGGTATGGGGTAGCTGGTGTGGCTTTGTTGCACTTCCTTTAATTATTGTTCTGACTACAATCTTAGAAGCCAGCATTTCTCATTGTTTTTTCCATTGTGGAGCTTGGGGTGGGGAGAACAATTAAGGGAGAAACCCAGAGTCAGGTCAGCTTGTACCCAGATGCTTTTTTTTTTTCCTTGACAACAGCCTATTAAGATCTCCAGAAAACTTTGCTTCAGTAGTGAGTGGGCTCAGTTGGGCCCTGGCTTTGGAGCCACTTACCTTCCTGAGCTGAGGTATCTCTGGCGGAGTACCTTGCCCTGTGGTTCCAGCACCTGGGTGCACCTGCCTGGTCCCAGGAGAGCCAGGTCACCTGGCAACCCTGCGCTCATTAGCCAGCTCTGCTTTGGATTCTGTCTCACCTGGGTGGAATTAATATTTATGGCACATCTGGGAGTTGCTTCCCTGTCCAGTCGCCAGAATAATTAAGGGATGTTTGTAAGATGTAAGTCCTGACTGAGAGCCTGCTGAGAGCTGGTTTAAAGTGCTACTTTGATCGACTCCCCCCTGCTGTGGTAGCCTCAGGCCCCTGTGCCTTCACCCTGCCATCTTCTTGTTTCAGAATGTATGCTTCCAGCACATAAAAGATGTACTGCAAGGATACATCAGAGGTACCCCAGTAAGATCGCATGTTTTCTTTCTGCATGGATACACTTTACTTTTTTAGGTTTCCTATAGAAAGAAATGGTTTACTGCCTAATGAGTGTTTCTGTTACTTATTATATTACGTTGAGAGACAAACAACATGCTAGCAGTGCACTATAAACTGTTATTGCTGCTAGGTGCTCATCTGTGTGTCTGTAGAGGTTGTTGTTGGGGCAAGAGCCTATAGCCAGGAATGCAGTCAACAAATTCTAGGACTTGGGGTGTTGGTTGTTTCACTGACATACATTGCTGTTTGGTGAGAAAGATTCAAAGGAGAGACTTTGTGGCTCTGAGAAGAAATGAAGTGAGTTAGGGGCTGGATGGGGGCACACCCAGATGAGCACACTCATCATCATCCTCCAGGATCTGAGTTTGAGCCCCCACTCCCCACCTACAGGGGAAATACTTCATGAGTGGTGAAGCTGGTCTGCAGGTGCCCATTTTTCCTCTCTCCCTATCTTTCCCTCCCCTCTCAGCTTCTTTCTGTTCTATATAATAAAATAGGGGGGAAAAAAAAGGTTGAACACAGCTTTAGAATAACGGCTTAAAGACTATACTTTCAGGGATCATTTCTATAGTTTGTTACTAGAATAACAGCTTAGACACTTGAAGCCATTGAGAAAATCGAAATAAAGCACAGATGTGGAGTGAGTAGCTGGCAGGCCTTGTGCTCCTGGATGTGGGGTTGAGGGCTGTCTGAGGTGGAGCTCTGTACCAGGTTTGGACTCTGGATCCTTGAATTGCCGTGTCATCTCTCTAGGCATCTCTCACGTTCCTTGGGGACTCCAGTGGATCCTGGTAGTTCTTGCCCTTAAGTGATATGAGGATGGTCTTTCTTTCTTTCTTTCTTTCTTCCCTCCTTCCTTCCTTCCTTCCTTTTTTTTTTTTAATTTATTTATGAGTTTCAGTTGGAGCGAGAAGCAGAGCATCACTCTGGTACATTCAATACTGGGGAGCAAACTTGGGACTTTGTATTCCGTAGTCTAATGCTTTATCCACTGTACCACCTCCCAGGCCATGTGAGGATGAAATCTGAGGCAGGATATGAGACCATCAGCAGCTTCCAGGGACCACTCAGGTGTTGGTTATTGATGCAGAAAGGGAAGGGGCCTCTGGACTTTATAGTGGCTGTGGGGGAGTAGGAAGGCAAGGTGGCTTTCAGCTGAATTCTTGGCCCTAGATTGCTCTCAGCCACTAAGCAGGGAGGTTGCTCCTTTAGGGCTTGAGTCCACTGCATCTGATCAGAATGTGGGGTTTTGCCGTGCGAAGTGCACAGGGCAGACATATCTCAGTGCATGATTTGAATAGCAGCACAGTGTGTGTGTGTGTGTGTGTGTGTGTGTGTGTGTGTGTGTGTGTGTGTGTGTGTGTGTGTGTACCAGAACCATCTGAGGCAGCTCAGAAGACTGCAGCCCTGTTAGTGACTGAGAGAGGCAGCATGTCCCAAGCTGGAGTGCCTGGCAGTCTTTGCTGGGGAGGGAAGGTCTTCATGGGTGTGGTGTCCATCACTCAAGCTGGCCCAGTTCTCAAGCTGTGTTTGTACTTTGTTGCCAACGCATGTTATCAGGTCTACTTGTGAATTTGAATTTAGGTGGGGCCTCTCACTGAGGCTTTTATCTGTTCATGTCTTATGCTTGTCTGCGTATCAGCATTTTTTTCCCCCCTGTTAGAGACAGAGCAGAGCAGAGGGAAATATACCACCACAGCACTGAAACTTCCTCTGGGCTTGAACCGGGGTTACTCACATGGCAAAGCAGGTGCACTGTCTGCTGAGCTGTTTTGCCAGACTGTCTGTGTCTTCGTCACCAGGTGGTTGCTTTCGACTGATAACTTACATCTCTCTGTTGCTTCCACACTTCGTTGAGTCAGGGCTACCACTCCTTCTCATGTCAGTGCATGTCATATCTGTCTGGGTCATTATAGTATCAGTAAATAGAATAGCAGTTCTGATCTGAGAACCAACTCATCTTCCCCTTTCCTTCCTTCCCCCTTCCTTCCTTCCTTCCTTCCTTCCTTCCTTCCTTCCTTCCTTCCTTCCTTCCTTCCTTCCTTCCTTCCTTTCTATCTATCTATCTATTACCAGAGCACTGCTCAGCTCTGGCTTATGGTGATGTGGAGGATTGAACCTGGGACTTGAGAGCCTTAGGTATGAAAGTCTCTTTGCATAACCATTATGCTATACCCCCACCCTCATATTGATTTCTAATTCCAGTCCTTTGTTAAGAAGGAATCTTTTTTGGGGGGCGGGGTAGATAGCATAATGGCTATGCAAAGAGACTCTCATGCCTGAGGCTCTGAAGTCCCAGGTTCAATCCTACACACCACCATTAGCCAGAGCTGTGCAGTGCTCTGGTATTTCTCTCTGTGTCTTTCTCTGCATCTCTCTCAAAAATAAAATAAATAAAATATTTAAAAAATACAATGAAAAAAGGAATTTTTTCAATCTATATTTTTAAATATTTATTTCTTTATTTCCTTTTTTGTTGCCCTTGTTGTTTTTTATTGTTTAGTTATTGATGTCATTGTTGTTGGATAGGACAGAGAGAAATGGAGAGAGGAAGGGAAGACAGAGGGGGAAGAGAAAGACAGACACCTGCAGACCTGCTTCACTGCCAGTGGAGCGACCCCCCTGCAGGTGGGGAGCTGGGGGCTCGAACCAGGATTCTTACATCGGTCCTTGCGCTTTGTGCCACATGCGCTTAACCCACTGAGCTAACGCCCGATTCCCAAGAAGGAATCTTAACAGTGCCAGGCAGTGGCACACTAGGTAAAATGCACATTTACTATGAACAAGGACCTGGAGTCAAGCTTCTGGTCCCCACCTTTTAGGGAGGAAGTTTCATGGGTGGTGAAGCAGTGCTGAAGGTGTCTCCTTCACTTTTGCTCGTAATTTTTCTCTCTCGTTTAAAAAAATTTTAATCAATTAATTTTTTGCCTCCAGGGTTATTGCTGGGGCTTGGTGCCTATACTATGAATCCATGGCTCCTAGAGGCCATTTTTTTCCCCCCATTTTACTGGATAGGACAGAGAGAAATTGAGAGGGGAGGGGGAGATAGAGAGGGAGAAAGACAGACACCTGAAGCTCTGCTTCACCGCTTGTGAAGTGCCCCCTCCCATCCCCCCTGCAGGTGGGGCTCGAACTGGGATCCTTGTGCGGGTCCTTGCATTTCATACTATGTGTGCTTAACCGGTGTGCCACTGCTTGGCTCCCTTAATCTTTTCTGTCTCTATCCAGTATATTTATATTTTATCATATTATATTATGACCACCAATATAAACACTAGCGGGGATTAAATTATGTGGAAAACTGAGAAATGTTACGCATGTACAAACTATTGTATTTACTGTCTAATGTCAAACATTAATGCCCCAGTAAAGAAGTTAAACAGAAAAGAGGGAGGAGGAGGAGGAGGATGACTCTGGGCTGGGAGGGAAAGAATGCTGAGACCAGCCAAGCCTGCAGGGTGTCTGGGGGTGCTAATTCTTAGTGATTGCCAGCTCTTGAGTAGAAGCCTCTTCTCCATCTGCTCCTGCTTTTACTCAGTGTGTCGCTGAGCTGGCGGTTGGCAGTGAGACTACAGACACCCTTTAAGTGGGCCCCAGAAGTGGAGTGACATCAGGTTGACCTTTGGACTTGGCACACACGGGTCCAGAGTTCAGTCCCTGTCACCGTGTGGGCCGGAGTGCTTCTCTGATCTCTTATTCTCCTCTCTGTCTCATGAAATATATCTTACATCCTTTTAAATACTTGCATTTGCAGTCTTGGAGGTGGTACAGTGGACTGGGTATTGAACTCTCAAGTGTGAGGTTCCTGGATGATACTCTGGTTCTTTCTCTCTCCTGTTCCTCTCTCATGCAGACATAAATAAATATTAAAATATTTGTATTGGAGGAGTGTTGATGTCTTATTTCTCCAGGCCAGGCCAAGTAGCTTGCTCGTGGAGGTGTTCAGTGCTAATAGAGCCTGTCTCTGCTAGCAGAGACTAACACGGATGGGGAGGTTGTCTTTGGGGCTGTTCTTCCCCTTCCTGGCTCAGATAGTGTCTGAGGGGTGAGAACACCAGGCAGACTCAGGATTTTTTTTTCTTTTTTGCTTGCACATTGGTAGTTTAAATGTATGCTTGGTTAAGCTTAGGCCCTGTGAAGTGACGGTCTTTGGGTTTGGGCCTTTAAGCCCTTACTTGCTTGGTTACCCAGCAGTGACTGGAAATGTGAGCTTCCCCAGGTGAGATCTTCGAAGTTTCCACCTGATGTTTGGCGGTTATGCAGTGTCATCCTTTTCCCCATCTGGGAAATTACCATCCCAAAGGATCTAGGAGTAAGGACAGTTGCCAGAGAAGATGTGGAGTGAAAGGGACCCTCTACACTGTTAATGGGAAGATAAATTGCTGCAGCCATGATGGAGGTCTGTGTGCAGACTCCTAATAAAATTAAAAATAAATAAATAAATAAATAGCAGCCGAGGAGGCTGCTCAGAGTGGGTAGTGCATGGGATTTGCAGATGGGTTTGCTTCCTAGTATCATGTATGTTGCAGCAGAGAAGTACTCTGGTGTCCCTCTCATGAAAATGAATGCATAAAGCTTAAAAAAATAAATAATGGGGCTGGGGAGATAGCATAATGTTTATGCAAGACTTTCATACCTGAAGCTCTGAGGTTCCATGTTCAGTCCCCAGCACCACCACAAGCCAGAGCTGAGCAGTGCTCTAGTCTCTCCCTCACATTCTCTCTGTATCTCCCTCATTAAAAAAATAATAATATAAGGGACCAGGCGGTGGCACACCTGGTTGAGGGCATACATTACAATGCACAGGGACCTGAGTTCAAGCCCCTGGTCCCCCACCTGCAGGGGGAAAGGGCTGTAGGTGTCTGTCTCTTTCCCTCTCTATCTCCCTCTCCCTTCTCAATATCTTTCTATTCAATAATAAATAAAAAATAAAAATATGTAAAAAATTTAAAAGAGCTCTATGCAAAGGATCTAGGTTCCACTTTAACATTCAGTTATTACAAAGTGGAAGAGGGTACAAAAGGTTCTTATCTCCTAGAGCTTGTTGCATCGATGACTAACACACGCCTCACCCAGAAGCAGCTGGCAGGTTCTGGGAACTGTGCGGCTGGCTCTCTTATTCTGCATCTCCAGTTACTGGGGCTCAGGGGAGCTTTAAATATGCTGAAAGGGCACCCATACAGCTCCCCAAGGCCAGGAGACATCTGCTTTGTTATTTACCAGTCTAAGTAAGGCTGGAGGGCAGTCTTTGTCACAGCTTAATTCCAAGTCTCTTTATCTTCCAATTTTGTTCTTTGTCTCCCTTCAAATTATTATTTTACTATTATTATTATTTGCCTCCAGGGTTATTGCTGGGGCTCAGTGCCTGCACTATGAATCCCTGCTCCTGGAAGCCATTTTTTTCTCTTTTGTTGCCCTTGTTATTTATCAGTGTTGCTGTTACTATTATTGTTGTCATTGTTGTTGGATAGTGTTGTCAGAGTTCGGGGCGCCAGTAGGCCGGGCTAGCTTCTCGGCGGTAGACAGAGACTGGATGATTATAATTGGTTTAAGTATCTTTATAAATTTGGAAGGTCTTTTTTGTTTCATTTTAAGGCTCCTAACCAATCTAAGTGCAATAAAATGTGGTAAGTCAAAGAACCACTGCTAGAGCCTCAGGCCTGAGAATCATTAGCATGACCACTGTGCAATCCACTGTTTCTAATTGAGAAGGTATCTGAGAGTTTTACATATCAACAACATCTTATTTAACCTTTTGTTACACCCATTCAAGATGGAGACACACCCTAGGTGAGCTGAGAACGCAGTTTAATCTTTATTCACGAGCGGGCAATGTGCTCCTCCATCTTTCTCCTCCAGCGGCAGCATGGAACTCAGGAAGTACGTAGGTTAGGGGGCAGGGGCCAGGGAGAAGGGAGAAGCGGGAAAAGGCAGACTAAACCACAATCTCCTGGAGGTGGGGGAGTGAGACCAAACCAATGTGAAGCATACCAACAGGATAGGACAGAGAGAAATCAAGAGAGGAGGGGAAGACAGAGATGGGGAGAGACAGATAGACATCTGCAGACCTGCTTCGCCGCCCATGAAACGACTCTCCTGCAGGTGGGGAGCCGGGGGCTCCAACGGGGATCCACGTGCGCTTTACCCACTGTGCTACCGCCCAGCCCCCATATTATTATTATTTTTAATACTACTTATTTAATTTTATATTTTTTGTTTACTACCAGAGCATGCTCAGCTTTGGCTTATGGTGGTGCTGGGCATTGAACCTGGGACTTTGGTGTCTCAGGCATGGGAAGTCTTTTTGCATTACCATTCTGCTAACTCACCAGCCATATTTTATTATTATTTAAGATATGTATATACACACACACACACACACATTTTTTTGCCTCTAGTTACTGGGGCTCAGCGTTAGCACTATGGACCCACCACTTTTGATGGCCTTTTTTTTTTTTTTAAACTTTTCATTTGATAGGAGAAAGGGAAATTGAGAGGGGAGGGGAAGATAGGGAGTAGGGAGAGAGAAAGATAGATACCTGCTTCACTACTTGTGAAGTGTCCCCCGTGCAGGTGGGGAGCCAGGGGCTCAAGCCAGGATCCATGTGCTGGTCCTTGCTGGTCCTTGTACTATGTGTGCTTAACCCAGTGTGCCACTGCCCAGCCCCCAATTTTTTAAATATATATGTATTTTTTTTCAAGATGAATTTTGTCTTTCAAAGTGAGACCAGAATGAATCCCTTCTTGATGACATACAAGCAGAAGAGGAGATAGCCTGAGAAAATGGTGAAAGACAAAATAAATTTAGCTCAGTGGTGTAACATGTGTCTTGCATGTGTGAGGTTGTAGGTTCAAACCGCAGTACCAAAACAAGTGAATTAGAAAATATGCAGCTCTGAGGGGCCCAGGTAGTGGCACACACAGTGGAGCAGGCAGATTACCATATGCAAGGATCCAGGTTCAAGCTCCTCCTCCCCACTATTCGGGGGTGGGGATCTTCATGAGTGGTGAAACAGGGCTGTGGGTGTCTCTCTCCCTCCTCTATCTCCCCCTTCCCTCTTAGTTTCTGTTTCTATCCAATAAAACAAATAAAAAACCAGCCCTGGGCCGGGTGCTGGTGCACCCAGTCGAGAGCACCTGTCAACCAGTCAAGAACCTGGCTTCAACCTTCTGGTTCCCACTTGCAGGGGGAAGCTTCATGGACAGTGAAGCAGTGCTGTGGGTCTCTCTCTCTCTCTCTCTCTCGTCTTTTTAAAAATATTTATTTATTGGGAGTCAGACAGTGGCGCAGCGGGTTAAGCGCATGTGGCGCAAAGCGCAAGGACTGCCTTAAGGATCCCGGTTCGAGCCCCTAGCTCCCCACCTGCAGGGGAGTCGCTTCACAGGTGGTGAAGCAGGTCTGCAGGTGTCTGTCTCTCCCCCTCTCTGTCTTCCCTCCTCTCTCCATTTCTCTCTGTCCTGTCCAACAACAACGACATCACTAACAGCAACAATAATAGCTATGACAATAAAAAAACAAGGACAACAAAAGAGAATAAATCAAATATAAAAATTAAAAAAATATATTTATTTATTCCCTTTTGTTGCCCTTTTTTTATTGTTGTAGTTATTGATGTTGTCGTTTTTGGATAGGACAGAGAGAAATGGAGAGAGGGGGAAAGACAGGGGGAAAGATAGACACCTGTAGACCTGCTTCACTTCCTGTGAAGCGACTCCCCTGCAGGTGGGGAGCTGGGGGTTCAAACCGGGATCCTTATGGCTGTCCTTGCACTTTGCACCACCTGCGCTTAACCTGCTGCGTTACCTCCTGCCCCCTCCCCTTTTAAAATCTTTTGTCTGTCTCCCCCTTCCCTCTTCAATCTCTGTCTCTATCAACAAAAAATAAAGAAAACGTAAAGATGGTCACTGGGAGCAGTGGAGTTATTGTGCAGGCACTGAACCCTTCTGATAACTTTGGTGTCAATAAAATAAACAAATAAATAAATATGAAAAATAGAAGTATATACCCTGAACAGATACACAAACAAGCAAAGACCATCAGAATAGCGTCTCAGCAGTCATGGTGTCACCTGCCCCATTTGGTCTCATGCCAGAGTCAGAGCTAGTGTTTATTCCTGACCTACTGAGAATTCCTTTTCTCCTTTCTTTCTTTCTTTCTTTCTTTCTTTCTTTCTTTCTTTCTTTCTCTCTCTCTCTCTCTCTCTCTCTCTCTCTCTCTCTCTTTCTTTCTTTCTTTCTTTCTTTTTTTGCCTCCAGGGTTATCACTGGGGCTCGGTCCCTGCACTATGAATCCACTGCTCCTGGAGGCCATTTTTCCCATTTTGCTGCCCTTGTAGTTGTTACTGTTACTGTTGTCATACCTGTTGTATTTGTTGGATAGGACAGAGAGAAATCGAGAGAAGAGGGGAAGACAGAGAGGGGAGAGAAAGATAGACACCTGCAGACCTGCTTCACCGCTTGCAAAGCGACCCCCCCCTGCAGGTGGGGAGCTGAGGACTTGAACTGGGATCCTTATGCCTGCACCATGTGCACTTAACCCGCTGTGCTACCACCCAGCCCCTTACTGATAATTCTTTACTCTGAACGGAGGTTCAGAGACCTAGGGCCCTCGTCTCCAACCCCCAGGAGTCTAGGTTTTTATTGCCACCCGCTGTGCTGAGCAGGGGGGAGGGGACAGTGACTCAGGGCCACACTGCTGCCAGGCCAGTGCAGTTAGTCCCCTGGCCTCTGGCATGCTCTCAGTCGGGTGGAAGGAGAGGCCTCGTGGAGATCAGCCTGGTGCGAAGCTCTTACAGCAAAAAGCCTGGATGTGTGGAGCTGCTGCAGGACTAAGAGCAGACACTCGCTGCCCCTGGTCTTCTCCTGCTCCCCTCCATCTCTGCTCTGGCCCAACGTGTTGTTCTGTGCTGTTCTCCAGAGTGACCGTGACAGCTGTGCTCCTTGTGTGCTTGTTTCTGCCAGAGGCGGCAGGCTGCCATCTCGCTGTAGACTTGGGCCCTCAGGAGGTTGTGTTGGGCAGTGTTCTCTGTGTGCGGTGAGCACGAGGCGGCCGGTGGGGTTAGGGCTGTGCCATGGTCCTGCTGGGCTCTGAGGCTCCCAGCCTGGGAAAGGTACTTCCCTGTCCAGTACTTCTGATTCCACTTCTGAGTACCTTTTTTTTTTTCTCCTCAGAACACTGCTCAGCTCTGACTTACGGTGGGGGATTGAACCTTGGACTTTGGGGCCTCAGGCCTGAGAGTCTCTTTGCATAACCATAAAGCTATCTACCCCTGCCCCTGATTCCACTTCTGTAAAGGATATTCATGGAGAGGACTGGGGGAAATAAGTGAGTTCTTAAATGAATTGATGCAGTTTAAATTTTTTAAAAATATTTTATTTATTTATTTGTTTTCTTATGAAAAAGATAAGAGGAGAGAAAGAACCAGACATCACTCAAGTACATGTGCTGCCGGGGATTGAACTCCGGACCTCATGTTTTAGAGTCCTTATCTACTGCACCATCTCCCTAATCACGCACTTTAATTTAAAAAATCTGTTTATTGGATAGAGACAGAGAATTGAGAGGGAAGGGAGAGATACGGAGAGAGATACCTGCAGACTTGCTTCACCACTCATGAAGTTTCCCTCTGCATGTGGGGACCAGAGACTTGAACCCAGGTCCTTTCCCTTTGTAATGTGTGCTCTGGGTGTGTACCACCTGATCCCTGAAATGAACACTTTAAACTGGTCCCAATGACACCAGTGAGTGGAAGAAAATGTCCTATGGTTCAGGTACCAATTCTACTTCCAGTAAACTAGAATCCCTTCCTCCCTCCCTTCTTTCCTTCCTTCCTCCCTCCCTCCCTCCCTTCCTTCCTTCCTTCCTTCCTCCTCTACCTGTTCTTCCTCCTCTTCCACAGTGCCCTCATGCACATGCAATTCCATTACTTTCATTCTTTTAATTTCAGAGACAGACACAAAGAGAGAGGGAGAAACCATAGCATAGCTTGATCATCAGTTGAGCTTCCCCCAGTGCCATAATGTTCCCATGTGGTGCCAGGGCTCCAACCCTGCACATGTTAAAGTGTTCACCATACTGAGCAAGGTGCTTCCTGGCCTCACTGTTAGGTTCTTTATGCATTTCTGTTTGAGAATTGACTGGTTGCTTTTATTTATTTAATTTAAAAATATTTTTTATTTACTTATGGGATAGAGACAGAGAAATTGAGATGAGGGGGGAGATAGAGAGGGAGAGAGAGATACCTGTAGCACTGCTTCACTGCTCCTGAAGCCTCCTCCCTGCAGGTAGGGACCAGGACTTGAACCTGGGTCCTTGTGCATGGTAACGTGCACTTTACTGGGTGCATCTCTGGCCTCCTCAGTTGAGAATTCTAGCGGTAAAATTCTAGAGCCAGGCAGGTTACACACCCTGTGGGTGTCTATCATCGTCCTCCCCAGAATCACTTTGTCACTTCCCACTTTGGCCATCACATATGGAAGATGTTTAGCAAGAGAGAAGCGGGGCTTGCTGATTCCCCTTGCACAGATAGGTTAAAATGCAACAAAACCGACTTGTTTGGAGAGGCCTTTCTTTTGAAGAAGCCATCAGAACCTAAAGGAAGGATGAGAGCTCTGGGGCAGGGGACTCAGTCCTGCAGCCTGCTGTCATTTCTGCCCGTCACCCTCGTGGTCCCCACTGTCAACAGAGACAGGAAGGAGGACACAGTGCCCTGGAGCTGCGTCTCCATCAGTTTCCAGAATGATCCTGCTGCTTCCAAGAATGTCTGCACTCGGTTCAGGGTAGAGCGTGTTGTAGTTAAGTCTATCTAGAAAACATCTTATTAGCATAATGAGATTTTAATGATTTGGAATTTGGCTGGAGCTGCACACAGAATTGCAATCTTATTGTGCGCAGCTGGGCTTTGCTTGTGCTTATTTATTTATTTATTTATCTATTTCTGCTTAGGCCTCACTGCAAGGACATGTTAAAATAATTATTATGTCGTTTCTCTTCCTTTGGGCTGCTCTTAATTTTCTTGTTTAGGAATTCCCTTTGGAGAAATAAAAAAGCATATCCTTTTGGTAAACATTTTGTGGGCTGGGTTCGGAGGTCGGGTCTGAGTGTGGAGATGGGAGGAGAGGTGTGTTTGGCTCATGCTTAGGCTGATCTGCTCTTGGTTTGTAGTTGCTACTATGTGGGAACAGCCAGATGTCAGTCAGTAGTGAGCAGATAAAGTATGTGATATAACCATAGCAGTGCGGAATACTATGTGGACATAAAAAGGGCCGAGGTGCTGACAAATGCTACTGTTTGGCCCAACCTTGGGAGTTTAGTGTTCACTTAGCCTTCTAGGCATGTGTCCTTTGTCAATATGTTTGTTCAGCTTGCAGAGACCAGCTTAGTGGAGTGGCCCTGCCCTGCCCTCCCCTTTTCCAGCCTCAGACAGCAGGTCTGATCCTCTGCCCATCAGCTTTTCACCCCTGCTGTCCGTGTTTATCCCAGTAGACCATCCGTGTGTGGGTTTCTTTCTGACCTCTCTGATTTGTTCCATTGTTCTGTGTGTCTGTTCTTATGCAATAACTTGCAATTTTTGTCTTCTTTTTGAAGACTGTTATGGTTTTTCTTTTCTTTCTTTTTTTAATTCCCTCTTGTTGCCCTTGTTGTTTTATTGTTGTAGTTATTGTTGTTATTGATGCCATTGTTGTTGGATAGGACAGAGAGAAATGGAGAGAGGAGGGGAAGACATGGGGAGAGAAAGATAGACACCTGCAGATCTGCTTCACCGCCTGTGAAGTGTCTCCCCTGCAGGTGGGGAGCTGGGGCCTCGAACTGGGATCCTTACTCTGGTCCTTGTGCTTTGCGCCACCTGCGCTTAATCCACTGCGCTACAGCCCGACTCCCTGTTAATGGTTTTTTTGGGTCCTTTGGGCCTTTCTGCTTCTTTTATTTTCTTTGCTTAAATAGAGTTTATTTAAATGAAAGAGATACAGTGAGAAGAGGGAGAGAGACAGAGGCAGAGACAGAGACAGAAGCTAGAGCCCTGCTCAGCTTTGGTTTATGGTGGTGCTAGGGTTTGAATCAGGGACCTCAGGGCCTCAGGCATTAAAGCTTTTTGCAGAACCATCATACTATTTCACCAGCTCTGGTCTTCCTATTTCTTGCATTGTTTTTTTCTTCAACTTTTTGGATAGGACAGAGAGAAATTGAGTGGGGAGGGGAAGATAGTGAGGGAGAGATAGAAAGAGATAGAGATAGATAGAGATAGAGAGAGAGACACCTGCAGACCTGCTTCACTACTTGTGAAGCTACCTCCCTGCCAGGTGGGGAGCCGGGATTCTTCTGTTTCTGTAGATTGTGTTAGCTATTGCACTGAGTTTGAAGAGCGCCTTGGCAGTTTCCTGCATGTCCTGTTTGTGGAGTCTCCCCTCTCCTCCCCTCCCCTCGTGCTCTGCAGCTCTCTCTGTGCAGATCCCTTTCCCCTATGTCAGATTCACCCGGAGTCTCTCAGCGGAAGCTGTTGGGAGCACATGCCTCTGTGTCTGGTGTTTGTTGTTTGAGCAGCTGGTCCCCGTGGGAAGGTGGCTGTCTGCTGTGCACAGCTTGGCTCTTGTCACTTTTCACTGCTGGCCTGTGACCCTGAGGTTAGAAACCCTTGGGGGAGGCCATGCTCTTGGCTGGGCCAGACTGAAGGGGGTGGGGGCCCCTGGTGATGGCGGTTCCCCTGTTGTGTGGAAAGCACAGTGCAGGGGTTGATGGGTGAGCTATAGGCTCTTGGCTACACACAGCCTCTGAGTAGGTCCAATCACAGGAGGTAGAGGGTGCTCACTGCTGTGGTAGGATGGCCTGATGGTGTGCTTGTCACAGGAAGCTATGCTTCAGAACAGGGTGGGGGGGATGCCACTAAGACTTGGGGGTTTAATCTGCTGACCCTACAGAGAAGCCTGGGGTCTTTGTGGTGGGGGCTGCAACTGAATCCCACAGTTCTGAGGATCAGGTGGGTCTGGCTGAGTCGGACTGAGCTCCAGGTTGGCATGGGGGAGGCCCAGGGCTGGGCCAGGAGCTGGGAGCTGACCTTGCCCTTGTGAGTCCTTCTGCTGAGCCTGTGCTGCCTTCCCAGATCTCAGGAAGGTCATGGCCATGATCCATGGCACAGACGACGAGCCACAAGGTATTTCTGCCTCTCCATGGCTTGTCCGAACAGGACCTGGCACCCATTGAGCTTTATGAGAGGTGAAGCAGTGCTCCCCACCCCTTCCTCTCCTCTCAATTTCTCTGTACTATCAAACTGAATAAAAGGAAAAAAAGGGCTGCTTAGGAGTGGTAGATTTCTTGACAGGCCATTGTCCTACTTTGCCTGGGCTTCCTTCTGATTTGATCTCCTATACTACATATACAGGGGATCAATTCACACCAGAATGTCTGTCTGTCTCTCTTTGACTCAGGTGAAACTCTCTCATTTGTAATAAATAAAACAAATCTTTAAAGAAATAAATGAAAGCTATGTTTGAGTCCCAGTCCCTGGAGGCTCATTTAGAAATTGAGTATTTGCTTAAGCGGTTAAGAGCTCAGTGAGAGGACGTTCTTCTGGGCGGTGGGGTGAGAGATGGTGCCCTAACCCAGTATGACTGGGGCTTTGTAAGAGAGGGAAAGACTGTTTCTCCAGGGAGACCATCATGTAAAGACAGAAGCAGACAAGTGAGGCAGCTGGTGGCTGTGACCAGAAGGTAGGGGAGCGGGGAGGATCCCTACCCACCCCTGGAGTTGTCAGAGTGTCCATTTGTGACTCAGAATCTCCAAGAAACAATAAAGGATTACTCAGACTTAGTCACCTACTGTCTCATTCACATAGGTGTCAGAATAGGCTATGGCCTGACGCTCTGGCATCCGCTCTGGTATCCGCGCTTTGGCTTCTATCGACACCTACTCGTGTTTGAGAAGTTACTGATACTTGTTAGCCACGCAGAGTAATGAAGCTGTGAGCTGTACAAGCCTGTGGCAAGTACAAGCCTAGCATTTTGAGATATCTCCCCGGACATTTCCCCACCTCAGAGGGAGGGTTTCTCTCTGCCGACACTTGGGACTCAGTCATCTGGCTTCCAGGACCGTGTGACAGGGTGAATGTGTGGTGTTTGCCACCCCCTGTGTGGCCATTTGATGGAGCAGCCCCAGGACACTGGCACAGTTTATGAGTGGCTTCTGCCTGTTGTGTCTGTGCTGCCTGAGATGAGGAGTTTGGGAGTGGAACTGGAGCTGTGTTAAAGAAGGTGTTTCCCAAAGGCCCCAGAACCCGAGACAGGTGGCACAAAGGCCACATCCTTCCAGCAGGCAGAAACTGGACCTGCCCTGGACCCAGGAGAACCAGAAGACTTCAGTGTCTTCTCCTTTCCTGGTTCTGAGGAGCCTGGAAAAACCTGTGTGCCTGCCATCACTTATCCCATCTTAAGCCCTTGCCCCCTTGAAAGTATGAAGCTAGTGTTATGGATTCTAATCATCGGAAATTTGGCAGTCTTTCTGTGAAGGGCCAGAGAACACACCTGTATTTTAGACCTTTGGAGCCATCTGGTTTTGTCCCTGACTGGTGGCTGCCTATGTAGAACATGTGTGCAGACGGCTAGATGTGGCAGTGTGCCCATCCAAAACGGGTGTCAGCCAGATCTGACACATTGCCAGTTCCTGGTTTAGCCCAATTATTTAAAAAAAAGGGGGTGGTTTGTGCACCTGGTTGAGCTCACACATTACATACAGGACTCAAGGATCAGGGTACAAGCCTCTGATCCCCGCCTGCAGGGGGAAAGCTTTGCGAGTGGTGAAGCAGGGCTGTAGGTGTCTCTCTGTCTCTCTCCCTCTCTGTCTCCCCTCCTCTCAATTTCTGTTTCTATCCAATAAATAAATAAAGATAATAAAAAAGACAGTGGATAAGACTTTGGACTCTCAAGCATGAGGTCCCGAGTTCAATCCCCAGCAGCACATGAGTGATGCACCAGAGTGATGTCTGGTTCTTTCTCTCTCTCCTATCATTTCTCATGAATAAATAAATAAAATCTTAAAAAAAAAAGAAAGAAAAGTACATTTGAGTTGCCCTACTTCCCAAGATGTTCTCGGGAAGGCACTCACGATAAGTACCCTGTTACTGCTGCTTGCACCTTCCCCAGTGGCCTCCTGAAATGCATCACAGAGCGTAACGTGGACAGTGTAGACCAGTGTCATGATTGCTTTCCATTCTGGAGGACTGTGGGGCCTGAATCTGGTGGGTTCTCACTGGTTCCTTTTATCAAGCTGAGGTACATGGTCATAAAAAAACCTGCTGCGGGCAGTTGGGCGGTAGCACAGTGGGTTAAGTGCACATGGCGCAAAGCGCAAGGACGGGTGTAAAGATCCTGGTTCGAGCCCTGGCTCCCCACCTGTAGGGGAGTCGCTTCACAAGCGGTGAAGCTGGTCTACAGGTATCTTTCTCTCCCCTTCTCTGTCTTCCCCTTCTCTCTCCATTTCTCTCTGTTCTATCCAACAACAATGACATCAGTAACAACAACAATAATAACTGTAACAACAATAAAAAAGCAACAAGGGCAACAAAAGGGAAAATAAATAAATAAATATATTTTTTTAAAGCCTACTCTGACAGTACTATTAGTAGTGGCCCAAAGGTGGAGGCAGTGCCTGTGTCCATGAGCAGTTGGGGATCAGATCAACACAGTACACATATATGTACAGTAGAATATGATGCAGCCTTAAAAAAGGAAGATTCTAATACGGGCTATAGGATGTGAACGCTGAGAACAGTATGTTCAGTAAAATTAACCAGATAGAAGAGGACAACTACTGTATGATTCCACTTAAATGAGGCTCTTGGAGGGGTGAGATTCAGAAGTCGAAAGTAGTACTGTGGGGTGGGGGTGGGGGTGGGGGTGGGGAGGTAGCATAATGGTTATGCAAAAGATTTTCAAGCCTGAGGCTCCAAAGTCCCAGGTTCAGTGTCAAGCACCACCATAAGCCAGAGCTGAGCAGTGCTCTGGTAGCTCTCTCTGTGTATCTTCCTCTTTGTATCCCTCTTTCACTAAATAAACAAACAAACAAATAAATAAAAAAAATGTTAAAAAAACCCTCTCATGCCTGAGGCTCCAAAGTCCCAAGTTCACTTCTCTGTACCTCCATAAACCAAAGCTGGGTAGTGCTGGTAAAAACAGTAATTGCCAGACTAGCATGGGGGTGCCTCTTCCTGGGCGCGTACTCACTGGGTTGGAGAGAACGCAACTGGAACCAGCCTGGGCTGCTACTCACTCAGTGACTCGAGGGAGATGACTCAGGAACTAAACACGTGGCATGAGGCAATACAATACTTCTATTGATCAGAGAGCCAATGCTTTTAAAGAGTAGAACCGGAAGTGGCAAGTCGGAAATGAAAATGGCTAGGCAAGGGGTGGAGAAAGGCAAAAGATAGCTGGAAAAGTAGGAACTTCCTTAGCAGCTGTTGCGAGGATTTTAACTGGTAGGATTAATAATACCCTGGAGGAAGGGAGGGTCTTGAGGGTAGAAAGAAGATAGATCAAAGGAATGGAATGGGTGGGGATTTTCCAGGCAAAACAATGATTATGTAGATAGGCCATATTATCAGGAATGCAGGGTGGAGCAGGGGGAGTTGGCTTAATGCTTTGTGAGGCTCCTCACAATTTCCCGACAAGTAACAACAACAGGAGTCGGAGTTGGGTGGTAGCACATGTGGCACGAAGCGCAAGGACCCGTGTAAGGATCCCGAATTGAGTCTCCTGCTTCCCTTCTGCAGGGGAGTCACTTCATAAGTGGTGAAGCAAGTGTCTATCTTTCTCTCCCCCTCTCTGTCTTGTTTCTTTGACATCGCCCACAAGATGGCATGACAACAACGCACCCCCAGAAAACCAATGATGTGACCTGGCACAACCTGAAGAAACAGATTCATAGACTCCAAAGCTCACTCTCTACAGAAAAGCGGAATTCCAGTGGCTTCCCTTTACACTGCTGGGTTTCTCAAAGACTGACTGCACCCAGCTGCCTTGGGACTCTATAGGATACACCCCCTCTCCTGCAGGCCCTGTCCCCAGAGGCAGAAAACTCTCCCTCCTTACTAAGTCATGCCCACAGAGGCAGGAAATGCCCTTTGAGGCAAGAGATGCCCACAGAGGTATGAAGCACCCCCAGAGGCAGTAGATGCCCCCAGAGGCAAGAAATGCCCTTTTGCCTGCTAGGCCTTGCCCTTTGAGTCAGGAAACGCCCCCCTCAGGCCTCCCCTTGGCATCACACTGGTTCTTGCTGCTCTCCTATTTTGTTCCTCCATGTCTTGTGCCAGTTCTTTTGAAAATGCCTGTATTATATAGGTTTCTGTTCACCCCACACTCCTGAAACTATGGCCATTAGTTAAAAAGAAAGGGGGAATTGTTGGTATGCTTCTAATTCTGCTTCTAAAAACCACTCCTGTTTCATTGGTTTAATCCCCCCTGATTAACACTGTATTCTATTTACATAACCCCCTGATTAACACTATATTCTATTTACATAACCCCCTGATTAACACTGTATTCTATTTACATAACCCCCTGATTAACACTGTATTCTATTTACATAACCACTGTTAACTAAGCACCGGCATGCCTGCAGGGCATTGGTTTAATCCCCACTAGTTCATGATGTCTTTTTGCTCCACCCCCTCTCGTAGTACACCCTGATTCGCACCAGTCACTTTTCGCTCCACCCTCTACATCACATCCTGTTTATACCCTACTTGGCAAGTATATTAGTTTAGTTTATTTTTAATCCCCACTAGTTCATGATGTCTTTTTGCTCCACCCCCTCTCGTAGTACACCCTGATTCGCACCAGTCACTTTTCGCTCCACCCTCTCTACATCACATCCTGTTTATACCCTACTTGGCAAGTATATTAGTTTAGTTTATTTTGGTTTTTAGATGGCTTAGATTGTGCTGCGTTCCGCATGAATAAAGACTGATCTGCGTACCACTCAGCTATGAGTCCCTGGTCGTCTGTCTCCCGTCAGTGATGCTCAGTCTGGCAGGCAGTAGTGCAGTGGGTTAAGCGCTCATGGTGCAAAGTGCAAGAGCTCGAGTGAGTATCCTGGTTCGAGCCCCCAGCCAGCTCCCCTCCTGCAGGGGCATCACTTCACAAGTGGTGAAGCAGGTCTGCAGGTGTCTTATCTTCCCCCCCCCCATCTTCCCCTCCTCTCTCTATTTCTGTCTGTCCTAAAAAAAATGAGTAATTTATATTTGTTTCATATGAAGAGGACACATAGGCCTAGTTGAGAGAATGACTTTAATTATTGCCTGTGGTAGGCTGGGGAGAAAGCTCAGCCTATTAGAATACCAGCTTGCATACCTGAGGTCTCAGGGCTCAGGTTCAATCCCTGGCACCACCTTCTGTCACAATGAAGCTGTGCTCAGGTCAGGTCTCTCAGTTATTTTTTTATTTTTGGTTTTGATTTATTTATTTTGCCTCCAGGGTTATTGCTAGGGCTAGGTGCCTGCACCACTAATCGAATCCTCTGCTTCTAGAGGCTTTCCCCTTCCCCCTTTTGTTGCCCTTGTTGTTTTATGGTTGTTGTGGTTATTATTATTGTTATTGATGTCGTGGTTGCTGGCTAGGACAGAGAGAAATGGAGAGAGGAGGGGAAGACAGAGAGAGGGAGAGAAAGATAGACACCTGCAGACCCTGCTTCACTGTCTGTGAAGTGACCTCCCTGCAGGTGGGGAGCCGGGGGCTCGAACTAGGATCTTTGCACCGGTCCTTGCACTTTGCGCCATGTGTGCTTAACCTGCTGTGCTACCGCCTGGCCCCTATTTTATTTTTATTCTTACTCTTTTTTACCAAAGCACTGTTCAGCTCTGTCTTATGGTAGATCTGGGGATTGAACCTGAGGATCTTGGAGAGCCTCAGGCATGAGAGTTTCTTTTGCATAACCATTTGCTGTCTCCCCCATCTTGATTCTCTCTTTCATAATAAATAAATGAATCTTTTCATTTTCCTCTTTTATGTCTGTTTTGCTTTTGGTAGGACAGAGAGAAATTAACAGGGAAAGACAGAGATAGAGAAGGAGAGGGAAAGATAGACACTTGCAGACCACTTCACTGCTCAGGAAGCCCCCCCTGCAGGCGGGGAGCTGGAGACTCAAACCCTGTTCCTTGTGCTTGGTAATGTGTGTGTTTACTGGGGTGCGCCACTACCCCCCCACATAAATCTTTTTTAAAAAAGAGATGACCATGATGTCTGGGCTGTGGCTCAGTTGTGAGACTGCAGGGCTTGTAGATCTGGGATTTCAGGGTTCATCTCCAGGCACTGCAAATATTGGCTCTCTCATAGCAAATATCTGGTCTCTCTCATAAATAAATCAATCTTTATTCCTTGAGGGACACTTGAACCGCTTGGAAATGGCACTGTCATGTCCAGAAAGGGGGTGTAGCTGGCCTGGCCTCTTTCCCACAAAAGCTTTGGGGAGACCTGGCTGTGGAGCCTTGTCGGAAATAACCTGGATGCTGATACTGTCTCTTCACCTGTTGCTTTCTCTGTCTCTCTCTTTCTCCTGCTTCCCCCCTCCCCCTGCCCTGCTCATCTCCACCCAGCAAACATGCTCGGTGTGTGAGCTGGTAGCTCCATTTGTGGGGAAATTAAACACATTTAAGAGTAAATTAAATTAGAGGGATCTGTGATCGTTAGCTAAGTAAATTAATTTCTGAAAACTCGTAATGTACCAAGGATACAGCACACGGTGGCATGCTCAATAAATATTTGTTAGAAGGAAGGATGATTTTATGAGCCAATCAAGTCATCTAGAACGGGCTTATTTGGTTCTGAAACTAATGAAGTGACTGTAGACAGTAACAGCTGCTAAAAATAATGTGCTTGTGAAAAAAAAAGCAAACCAGCAACCCAAATGCAGGAGAAGAGATTCTTGGTGGATTTCAACCGTACTGTGGCCTGGGCCAATGGTGCTGTGTCCCTGGAGGTGTCTGCCTCGGGGGTAGGGGGGTGGGGGTGGGGGTGGGGCTGTGACTGACTGTGGTTCCTATTATTCCATAGTCTTGAGGCTCTGAGGCCTGCACATGCCTGTGTTTGGAGCTAGCTCTGAGTGATAGCAGGTGCTGCTGGTGGGGAGGAGGCTCCGGAGACCAGAGGCTTAGCCTGGGCACCTACTTGGTATTATTTATTTATTCATTTATTTATTTATGCCTTCAGGGTTATCACTGGGGGTTAGTTTTGGCACTACGAATCCACTGCTTGTAGCTGTCCTCTCCCTCCCACCCTCCCTTCCTCCCTCCCTCCCTTCTTTCCTCCCTTCTTCCCTCCTTCCCTGCCTGCTTCTCTGCCTTCCTGCCTTCCTTTTCTTTCACCAGAGCACTGCTCAGCTTGGCTTATGGTGGTGTGGGGGATTGAACTTGAGACCTGAGAGCCTCAGGCCTGAGAGTCTATTTGCATAACCATTATGCTATCTACCCCCACTTGTGGCTTTTTTTCTTCCCTATTTTATTGGATAGGGCAGAGAGAAATTGAGAGGGGGGATAGAGAGGGAGAGAGAAAGATAGACACTTGCAGACCTGCTTCACTGCTTGTGAAGCTTCCCTCCTGTAGGCAGGGAGCCAGATCCATGCATGGGTCCTTGTGCTTAGTACTATGTGCACTTAACTAGGTGTGCCACCTCCCGCCCCCCTATTTAATTTTATTTAATTTTAATGAGAGGGAAATACAGAGGAAAAGATAGAGTGAGAGACAGACAGAGACAAACAGACCACTGCTCGGCTCTGGCTGATGGTGGTGCTGGGGATTGAACCTGGGGCCTTAGAACCTCAGGCATGAAAGCCTTTTGAAGAACCATTATGCTGTCTTTCCAATCTCCTCTTGGTATTTGTGCTGTGTCTGGATTGCTTCCAGACTTGCCTGTGTGTCCTAGACCTTTGAACCTGGGGGGCTATGTAGGGATAACTCTTTTCCTTGCCTTCCCCAAGTCTGGTGATCTGGCAGTCCTTGGAGTCCTTGGCTTATGGGGAGACCAACCTCCTCTCTGCTACTCTCCTCATGCGAACTTTTCCCATGTGTCTCTCTGTCCACATTCCCCTGGTTCTGTGAGTTGTTCTTTTAGCCCATGTACTGGGTTACTGTGGGCAAGCTCTGAACCAGGGCAGCTTCATCTTGATCAAGTCTACAGAGACTCTTTCTCCAAGCTAGGCCCCACTCACTAGTTCCTGGAGGATGTGAATGGGGGGTGGGGGTGGGGGCACACACCACATAGTCCATGGTACCCTGCCATGAGCAAGTGCCTAGAACCAGTTAGGTATTACTGTTGTTGTTGTTGTTACCGTCGATATGATTTTCCTAAGTTAGGAAGTGATAGAGATGAGCTATGAGCTATGAGCCCATAGCTGATCCTGTTTTATCTTGGTTCCACATGCTCTTTATCATCTGGGAGACTCTTAATTTTGAAGGGGGCAGAGGAGAAGGGTTAATCTTTCTTTTGTCATTGGGAAAGGCATGGAAGGCTGTTTGCCCAGCTCCCAGAGCACACACCTGGTTCTGCCCTTACAGGTTGTCTTCTACTTTATAATTTCATTCCCTATCATTTTCTTAGCCATCTGATAAAAAACAAACAAAAATTTTTGTGGAAACACATCTTTTTTTTGGTTGTTGTTTATTCACTTTTGTAAGACAAAAACTAGGAGGGGAGGCTAATTGAGAGGGAGAGAGAAAAAGACACACATGCAGCACTATTTCACTATGTATGAAGCTTCCCCTTGCAAGTGGGGACCAAGGCTTGAACCTGAGACCTTGCACAAGGTAACACATGCACTCAACCAGATATGCCACAATCTGGCCAAGGACACTTCTTTCTTTATTTTTATTTTTAAATACTTTTAAAAAATATTCCCTTTTGTTGCCCTTGTTTTATTGTTGTAGTCACTATTGTTGTTATTGATGTTGTCATTGTTGGATAGGGCAGAGAGAAATGGAGAGGGAAAGGGAAGGCAGAGAGGGGGAGAAAAAGACACCTGCAGACCTGCTTCACCGCTTGTGAAGCGACTTCCCTGCAGGTGGGGAGCCGGGGGCTCAAACCGGGATTCTTATGCCAGTCTTTGTGTTTTGTGCCACATGCGCTTAACCTGCTATGCTACCACCCAACTCCCCACTTCCTTCTTTAGAATACATTCACTGCAGTCAGTGTTGGGTCACTTAATGAGGGAGCATAATATCTTGCTCCTTTCTGACGAATGACCATTGTCCCAAAATGTGGGTGTTGGGTATAAATTTAGAATGTCATGTACTTGGTGTCAAGTATATTGGCAGGGATAAAACGATATTCTCTTTCTTTTAAAAGTCTCACTTAGCTTGTTTGACAGGTACAGAAGATGTGTTGTTAAACAGATGCAAAGACTGCTGTTATTTGGTTTTAAATAGCACTTGTCACTCTACTCGTGCTGTTTGCTTGGCATAATGGAGGGGTGGGTGTGATAGTCTCGCGATGCTTTCTCTACTTGCCATCAGAGGGAACCTTGATTAAGTTCTGACAAGGTGGCAGGGGCATTGAGAGATGTCCTTCTTGCATTAGGATGTTTGGGGGTGGGCATCTTTTTAATAACTGGGTGAGAGCACTATTTCTTTTCTTTTTTTTTTTTTTTGAAGATTTTCTTTTTTTTTAATTACAGAATTACATGTTGACAGGGGTTTGAATCCACACCATTCCCACTACCAGAGTTCTGAATCTTCACTCTCCCCACTGCAATCCGCCACGGTTCCCCTAAAGTTGTAGACATGGACCAACTATCTGTCCACATTTATACATAGTTGCCCCTTCTTTTTCTGACCCAATCCTCTCCCTCTAAGCCACTCATCACATCATAACTACCTCCATATGTCCCTCTCCATTTCTTTCTCTCTCTGGGTGCTGATGGAGCTCGAGTGCAGAGTCCCCTTATCTTCATTCTATCACTTCTACCCTGCTGGGAATATGGATCAAGGTTGTTTATGGGGAGCAGAAGGTAGGAGGTCTGGCTTCTGTAGCTGCTTCTCCGCTCAGCAGGAGCGTTGACAGGTCGATCCATACCCCCAGCCTGTTTCTGTCTTTCCCTAGTGGACCAGTGCTCTGGAGACACGAGGGTCCAGGACATGGTGAGGTCGTCTGCCCACAGAAGTCAGGATGGAGTCATGGTAGTAGCATCAGCAGCTTGGTGTCAGGAAGGTGGCAAGACCTAAGTTTGAGACAAGATGGTTAATAATGGGAACCAGAATGTAGGATCAGAGCAGATGAGATTAGGGATTTTAGGTTAGAAGAAAGCTAGGAGAATCATTTTAGACGTGTTCCTGGGGGCACACAACTATAGTAGTTTTGTTTGAGTTTGGTAGCTAGCCTGAGGTTGGATGAGAATATTGTCTGAGGGAATGGTGTTAGAGTGGAGAAAAGGGCTAGAAAGTTGGATTAGGAAAGGGAGTAGCTCCCATTCTTATTAAAAAAAATTCTGTGGCTAAAATTAACTATTTACCTCCATCCACCTGCTCCAGGGCCCATATGTTAATATTTAGTGCCAGGGCCTGTGTGACCTCTGAGACCCTGTTGGTCTGAGCTTATAGCTCATGGTCACTTCTGAGAAACATTGTAGGCTGCACTCATTTTAGGAGAGAACAATATTTTCAATCGATAACATTAAAAAAAAACATTTTTCAAGAGAGAAATTGAGAGGGAAGGGGGAACTAGCGAGGGGGAGAAGGAGAGACACCGGCAACACTGTTTCACCACTTGTGAAACTTCCTTCTTGTAGGTGGGGCCCAGGGGCTTGAACCTGGGTCCTTTCACACTCAATCAGATGCACCACCACACGGCTCCTTTTTTTTTTTTTTTAATATTTATTTGTTTTTCCTTTTGTTACCCATGTTGTTTTAATTGTTGTAGTTATTATTGTTATTGATGTCATCATTGTTGGATAGGACAGAGAGAAATGGAGAGAGGAGGGGAAGACAGAGGGGGGAGAGAAAGATAGACACCTGCAGACCTGTGAAGCGACTTCCCTGCAGGTGGGGAGCTGGGGGCTCGAACCGGGATCCTTATACTGGTCCTTGCGCTTTGCGCCACATACACTTAACCCACTGCACTACCGCCGACTTACCCTTTTTTTTTTTTTTTTAAAGATTCTATTGGGAGTTGGGTGGTAGTGCAGCGGGTTAAGTGCAAGTGGTGCAAAGCGCAAGGGCCAGCTTAAGGACCCTGGTTTTAGCCCCCGCCTCCCTACCTGCAGGGGAGTCGCTTCACAGCTGGTGAAGCAGGTCTGTAGGTGTCTGTCTTTCTCTCCCCCTCTCTACCCTCCCCTCCTCTCTCCATTTCTCTCTGTCCTAACAACAACATCAATAACAACAACAATATCTACAACAATAATGAAAAACAACAAGGGCAACAAAAGGGAAAATAAATAAATATTAAAAAAAAAGATTCTATTAATAGGCGGGGGGGGGTGGAGGGAGAGAATGAACTAGAACATCACGCTGGCATATGTGATGCTGGGGGATCAGACTCAGGCCTCATGCTTGTTCAGCACTTAGCTACTTTGCCACCTCCAGGACCACCAACAGGGAGCCAACTTCCCTTCCATCCTTCCTCACCGTGTATTTATTTTTATTTTTTAAAGATTTAGACTTTTACTAATGAGACAAAGAGGGAGGGAGGTGTTGGTATGCTTCTAAATTCTGCTTCTAAGACCCCTTCTGTTGCTTTGCTTGAGGCTGTGGTCTATTTACATCATCACTGTTTTCACTGGTTTAATCCCCATTGGTTCCCGTGTTATTTTCCTTCTCCCCACCCCCTATCCTACGTACTTCCTCTTCCTGACACTTCCACCTCAGGAGACATAAAAGACAGGGCTTTCGAATGAAAAAAGATTAGATTAGAAGAGGTCAGATTGTTGAACTGCATCCCTGCTCGTCAATAAAGATTGAATTGCGTTCCCAGCTCAGCCATGAGTCCCTGGTCGTCTGTCTCTCACCCGTGAAGCTAGCCCTGCAAATGGCGCCCGAACAGGGACTGGCAGGGAGGGAGGGAAGGAAAGAGGACAGGAGGGAGAGAGAGAAAGGGAGAGAGAGAAAGAGGGAGAGAGAACACCAGAGCACCACTCTGGTACATGTGATACTGGGGATTGAACTTGGGACCTCATGCCTGTGAGTTCATCTCCTGGATCACAACAGGAAGCTTTTCAGCATTGGAGCAGGAGGAATGGGATGAGCGAGAAGGAGTAGGTGGTGATGATGGTGGTTGCAGCCAGGAGTTTCAGGAGTTTGAACCCCTCAGTGTTTCAGGTGTGGGGACACTGCTGCTAAGTGTGTGTTACACTCAGTGGGACTTACCTTTGTAAACCCACCTGAGACTCAGTGTCTCTACAGAGCTGGGGTAAGCCTGGGTCCTTTGGCCACAAGCCAAAGGTGGGGTGACATCTGATGCCTCTGAGTCCTGAAGAAGGGAATTGGTGGAGGATCAGAAGGGTAATTTGAGCTGCTGGGCGGGGAGGTCCTGGGGTGAGAGCTTTCCTTTTAGAACGTGTTCCCTCACTCATGGTAGTTATGCTCTGCACAGTTACCATAGACTCAAACTTAGCAGCCACTCAGCCACTGCCCAGTGGGGAAACATGGGTTAGGTTTCGTTGAGCCTCTATTAATTATTTGCTTGTTTGTTTATTTGTTTTTTTCTAGATAAAGAAATTGAGAGGGGAGGGGGAGATAGAGAGGGAGAGACACCAGTAGCACTGCTTCACTGCTCGTGAAGTTTCCCCCATGTAGGTGGGGACCGGAAGCTTGAACCGGGCTCCTTGTGCCCTGTAACATGCTCTTCGAGGGGTATCACCATCCAGTCCCCCTTTGAGTGTGCGCTCATGATGTTTTTCTTCTTTTTTAAACTGTTATTTATTATTTCTTATTTTGACAGAGCACTACTTAGTTCTCGTTTTAGGTGGTGTGGGGGATTGAATCTGGGACCTTAGAGCCTCAGGTAGGAGAGTCTCTTTGCTTAAATGTTATGCTGTATTCCTCACCCCTCCTCTTCCTCCTCCTTTTCTTTTAAAATATTTTATTTAGTTATTGGATAGAGACAGAGAGAAGTTGAGAGAGAAGTGGGGGGGGGAGAGAGAGAGAGACAGACCTACAGCACTGCTTCACCACTCATGAAGCTTCCCCTTGTATCAGGGGACTAGGGTTTGAACCTAGGTCCTTGAGCATGGTTTACCAGGTGCACCACTGCCCAGCCTCCGATACTGTTCCTATCTGAATAATACGTCACCTGCAGACCAGTCAGGATAGCGGGGGCAGCTTTACTGGGGGGTATTCCTGTGCAAAGGTGCTTTTGAAAATATAGTAGTTTTGCTTTTTCACATAATTTTGATTTGCAAGACCATAAATGTTTTAGAAGTGCAATTTCTCACTTGTGCAAAACATGGTACCAGACCCTACCCCCCAGAGCACCTACTGTCCTGGAAATCATCTCCCCATCCCCACAGATAACCTGTTCTGAAATTCACAACCAGAGAGTTAGAAACTTTTGATAGTATAGTAATAATTATTAATACTTGGCTACCAGAGTTTTGATTTCATTGTTCTCACTGGACTCAATTTCCCCCCAGATAATGACAGAGGAGGAGAGACAGAGGGAGAAACACCACAGCACTGCTCCACCACTCATGAAACTTGCCCTTTGCATGGTGCTCCCACATGGTGACTGGGGGGCTAGACCCTGGGTCCTGACACATGGTAATGTGTGCACTCTACAGAGTGAGCCATCTCCTGGCCCCTGTCGTGTACTATTGATTCACTAGCATTGGACTCAAGGCCTTGTGCATCAGTGAAGCTTCTGTAACACACATTATTTATATTTGGAATACTCGTCAGTACTTGGCTCCACTGCGGGGTGTTTTAAAGAGCAAAATCACCAACAGAAAGCACAAGATGTGAACCTGGGCCTAAATAGGCTGTGGGAAGGACACTTTCTTATAAACTGAATTAAAGGAAGAGGTCAGTTCAGTCAAAGCTGTGAGCACGCAGCCTGACGTCTGCACATGCACGTGCATGTGGCCAGGTTTGTGCATGAGTGTTGACTCAAGGGGCTATAGGGGCATTTTAGTGGGCCAGGGCGTTTGCAAGTTCAGTCTCCATGAGACCCCACTGTCAAGTGTACTTGGCTAACTGTCCGTGTGTCTTTCCTAGTCCACCTTCAGCATCGTGGCTCAGAGCTGGTAGACAGATGGGCGGGCTGGGGAAGGAAGGCCCGCTGGGGCATGCATGCATGGTGGTCACTCCCCAGGAGCTGGTAGTTGCAGGCCAATGGTCACTGCTGGCCTTTGGGGCTTCCTCGGGGGCTGGTTCTCTCTGGTCTGGAGGCTGGGGCAGCCAGCCACTTCTTGCCTAGATGAGTTGCAGCCAGCTCGCTCAAGGTCACTGTGTTCAAAGGTGTCATGCACAAGCCAGCTCAGATTTCCCAGGTCCGGTGGAGCCAGTGTGTTTGCTCTGTCACCAGATTCCATTCCTCTTCCCAGACTTTTCTTCCTGTGCTTCCTGGTCTGTGGGAGGCACCCAGCGACTGAGCTCCTGCCTTCCCAGGTGTCAGGGTGCTGCCTGTGACAGGACAGGCCTGAGTGCTTGTGTGGACCCTGCCACTGTTGGGCAGAGTGCTGGTCTGGGGCGTGGGGCTGGGCTAGGGCTGTCCTCTCTGTTCAGCATCCTGGGGGTCCCTGTGTGGTGCTGGCTACATCCACACGTCTCCCATCTGCTCCCCAAGGGGGACCCTCTTTTCCCTTGGGAACAGGAACATGAGTTATGTTGGGGAGCACAGAGCTCTGCCCCCTTGGGCTCCTGTTCCTGTGTGGCCACAAGGACATGACCGAGGCTGGCAGTCCCTGCAGGGTGATGCTTCCCAAGCAAAGAGCGACAGCTGCTTCCCCAGCATTTGTGGCTGTGCCTTTTTTAAAAATTTTGTTGGGGGGGATTATGGTTTACAGTCAACGGTAAAATAGTAGTTGGTGTGACTTTTCTGTTTTCCTCATAACACTCTAGCCCCTACCTAGGTCCTCCTCTGTCATCTTGTTCCAGGACCTGAACACTACACCCCTCCCCCAGAGTTCATTTTTAAAAATATTTATTTATTTTCCCTTTTGTTGCCCTTGTTTTTCATTGTTGTTGTAGTTATTATTGTTGTCGATGTCATTGTTGTTAGATAGGACAGAGAGAAATGGAGAGAGGAGGGGAAGACAGAGAGGAGGAGAGAAAGATAGACACCTGCAGACCTGCCTTAGCGCCTGTGAAGCGACTCCCCTGTAGGTGGGGAGCTGAGGACTCAGACCGGGATCCTTACTTCAGTCCTTGCGCTTTGCGCCACATACGCTTAACCTGCCGTGCTATGGCCTGACGTACCCCCCCCCCCCCGCCCCCAGAGTTCTTTACCCAGTTCAAGTTCTGCTTTGTGTTTTCCTTCTGTTCTTATTTCTTAACTTCTGTCTATGAATGGGATCATCCCATATTCATCCTTCTCTTTCTGCCTTATCTCACTCAAGCTGCTTCCAAGATGAAGTGAAGAAAGTGAATTTACCATTTTTATAGCTGAGTAGTACTCCATTGTGTTTATAGACCACAACTTTGTGGCGGTGCCTTTGCTGGAGGTCCAGATGAGTGTTCTAGAGGCTGGGATTTGTGTTCAACAATGTTCTGGACCCTCTGATATCTGCCTTTGGAGGTGGACAGGTGTGTGTGACCTTGAAGAGGGGCTGGGCCTTACTGTAGGGCCAGGAGGGGTCTCTGGCTTTGAGACACTTGCTTGAACAGCTCCATTCAGCTACTCCCGGTATGGGGGTGCTCAGATCCCAGGGGCCTTTGCAGCTTGTTCTTTCCCTCAGTGTCTGGGTTGGGTGGGTAGTTGGAACTGGCTGGAGCTTTGGTGGAGGAATGGCATTTATTGGCTTTGACCTTGAAAAGGGCTGGGTCAGGGCCCATCCATGTTGCCCCCAGAACATATGTGGGGGGAGGCGGGGGAGCCTCTCCTTTCCTGTCTGCTGGCAGGACCCCCTGGAGACGGCTGAATTGCATCCTAGCTGAACTTCATCCTGAGAAATGATTTGGCAGTGTTCACTGACTGCCTGCTGTGTACAGGCGGGCAGAATCCGCTCCTTCTGAGTCACGATCCAGGTCATACTTCCTCCTGAAATCTTTAGCCCTTCTACTTGGTGCTTTGCTTTTAGGAACTCAGTATTTTAGGGTTTGCCAGTGAAGCTTCCCAGATCCCAGCAGAACAAGGGTGTGTAGAAGTACTTTTCCTCCATGGAAAGAAACGTTTAGTAAAAGAATAGAGTTTGACTTTCTCTCTCTTCCTTTCTCTCTTTCTCTCCAAAGTACTGCTCAGTGCTGGCTGTGGTGCTGCCAAGGACTGGACATGAGATCTCCAGTTCCAGGCATGAAATCTTTTTTGCATAATCATTCTGTTATCTCCTTGTGTCCATTCTTTTTTAAAAAAGACATATGTATATGTATTCTCTTACCCCCTCCCCCACAGCGAGAGAGAGAGAGAGAGAGAGAGAGAGAGAGAGAGAGAGAGAGACACCAGAGCACTGCCCAGCTCTGGTTTATGGTGATGCTGTGGATTGAACCTGGGACCTCAGAGCCTCAGGCATGAAAGTCTTTTTCAGATCCCCTGGCCCTCTTCTTTAGATCTTAGCAGGCGGTGCTGAGGCAGATTTAAGGTGTCTGTGACAGAAAGAAATGGTCTGTTTGCACTTGGGTCCATTGTGATAAGCCTGCCTTCTCTGAAGTACCATGTTCACTCGCCACTGGCTTTCCTCCCCTCTCCGACACTGGTGCCTGAAAGCCGGGACCTTTGCCTTTTTTGCTGCTGAGCCCCAGAGACCATCACTGTGTCTCCAGTTGTGAGATCTGCTTTGGCAGCGGTTGTCAGGGTGGCTGCATAGCTCTCCCCTTTCCATTCTCCGTGACCTTTGGCTTAGCTCGCTCGGGGAGGGTATTGTGTGGAGGGGGCAGGGCTACTGAGAGGGGACTGAGGAGCCTCTGTGCTGGTGATACTTTGCCTGGGTAGGTGGGTCAGCCGAGCCAGGGGCCGGGCAGGTGGATGTGTCTCATGCCCCCTCTTCTCATGAGAGGGCCAACGTGGGGTGCCAGGCCTCTGAGGGGCTCATGTCCTCCGTGGCAGGCAAGCCTGGGAGACAGTGAGCTGGTCCAGCATCCCCTTTGAGAGGAATACATTTTCTGGGGTAGTTTGCTGTTGTATGCTTTACATTGGGTTGTTGTAGCTCTCCCCCGCCAAGAAAATTGGATCAGTCCTGCTAATTTCGCGGGCCCGCTTGGCCCCGCCCCAAAGAACCCCGGGAGGGTTCCAGAGTTGCAGAGTTAGAGAGTTCTTGGCGCTGTCGCGGGGGGGAAAGAGGCAACAGAGTTCTGTTTGGTGATTAGTTTGGGTTAGTTTATGAATCGTTGTTCTTGAATAAAGAAATACAGCTTTCCTGCCCAGCCGTATGTCTCTGGTCGTCTCTGTTACCCGCCCGTGAAGCTAGCCCGGCCAGCTAGAGCATCCGAATTTTAACAACAGTTTGCCACTTGATAATAATAATGACCTTGCATGAGAGTGGGCCTGTGCACACTAACAATCCCTGGGGTGACCTGCCTGTGACCCTGCTCTACAGCAAGGACACCCAGGCACAATAAGCAGGCTACTGGCTCATGTCCCTGGCTGAGAGGTGGCTGGGTCCTGCTTTGACACCAGGCAGTGTGCCCATAGCCCCAAGGAGTTTAGCAGAAAGGTGGGTCCAGAAGTTCCTCTGCCTCGCTCCTGACTTTCTAGCCTCTTCTCTGGCCCTTCCTCCCTGAGAAACGAGGGCTTCCAGAAGCAGATCTGTCAGCCTCCACAGATTGGGCAGCCCTGGCTTTTATTTGGGCTCTGTTCTTGTGATTTGATTTCTGTTGTCGTGGAAACCGGGTGACAAGTGTTCCTCGGGTGCTGATCCTCTGAGTGTGGGCACCTCCCTCACTGCCTGGCTCCACACTGGGCAGGGACAGGGCATAGACCCTGTGCCACCTTGGAGACCCTGCCCTGTCTTTGGGCTTGTGGGCAGGCAGAGGTGAAAGGGCTGTCAGAGGCCCAAGCCTATTGTTCAGCTCCTGAGTGTGTGTGTGGGGTGTGGGGGCTGATAAACATGCCTGAAGTCACCCTGCAGGAGCTGGGCCTCCCTTCCTTCCTTCTGGGCCCTGTGGCTTTGTTTCCGAGGCCGTTGGCAGTGGAGACAGAAATAATATTTTGTGGTTTGCAGAGTTCTATCATTTAAGAACATCCCGGTCCTTCTGCAGCGTGGCCTCCCTCAAAGTCTCCCTAAAGGGGCCCTGTTTCTTGAACTGCAAGTCACGGCGGCATCCGGACACTGTACTTATATGAAAGTCATGCATCCCTGTGTCCCCACTGTGTGCCCACTGGCCTCCTCCTTCCCTCTGTGTGGAACGCCACCTCCAGCCGCGGCCCCTCATCAGTGAGTGTCTGTTCCCACTTGCTCTCCCTCTCACCTCGTCCCCAGCCCTGGCTCAGTCTCTGCTCTGTGGGTGGCCCATGGCTGGCCCTGTGCCAGTCCCCAGGAGGTGATGGGGGAGCCCTTGGGTGCATCTGTGGACTACACAGGGGAGTCTCTGGCTGGGTCACTTGGGCTCAGGGCCTGGAGCATTTTCAGGGGACAGTCGGTGGGGGTGTCTGTAGTGGGAGTCCCCTTGAGTGCATTTGGCTCTGTCTTTCCCTTTGAACTGACTTCTCTTGACTGGCACCTGGCCCCTCCGTCACTCTGCCTGAGAGGTGGTGCTGACTTATGTTCCAGGAGTAGTTGGGGGTTGGGGGGGGTGAAGTTGTGTTCCCAGCAGTCTGGGATGAGCCTGGATCTGCTGCCATGGGCAATGCTGGTGGCAGTTGGTGCTGTCACCTTTCTGTTCAGTCTTGTATATGTATTTAAAAATCCTTTTAATTTTAATATGAGAGAGAGAGAGGGAGAACAAGCCTGCATAAGTCTGCATATAGCACTATAGCGCTGTTTAGCTCTGGCTTACGTTGCTGTGGGGGATTTGGCCTGGGACTTTGGGGCCTCAGGCATGAGAGTCTTTTTGCAGAACCATTATGGTATCCTCTCCCCCCCCAACATTAAATTTTTAAAAAAATTTTATTGCCACCAGCATTATTGCTGGGGCTTGGTGCCTGCACAAACCTACTGCTTCTGGCAGCTTTTTCTTCCCTTCCCTTCCCTTCCCTTCCCTTCCCTTCCCTTCCCTTCCCTTCCCTTCCCTTCCCTTCCCTTCCCTTCCCTTCCTTTTTCTCTTTCCTTTTCTTCTCTTTTATAAGACAGAAATTGAGAGGGGAGGGGGAGGTAGGGGCAGAGAGAAGTTGTGAAGCTTCCTCCTGCAGGTGGGAATGTGGGTGGTGTTGAACTCAGGTCCTTGCACATGGTAAACGTGCCACTGCCCGGCCCCCAGACTTCCTGCCTGTGATGTGGGAACAGTCCAGAGCCCTGGGGACACTCCAGTCTTTTAAGTGTTTCACCTCAAGCAGCGCTTGCAGCATCTTTGTCTTGGGCGTGAGGAAAGCTGAGCTCGGGGCAACTGAGTCTTGGTCTTCAGGTCTCCTGGGTAGTGGGGGCTGGAGACAGTGGCTGCATTGGTGTTGGCACCTCAGACTGGAAGACTGTGCCTCTGGCATCTGCTCAGTGAGCTGGGGTGGTGCTCTCCACAATGTCTGTCCTGTGAGGGGTTACTCTCGTTTGTCAGAGGCCTCTTGCAAATGCTCTTTCCCCTCTGTTGGGGGGAAGAGACACTGTTTCCCTGGGTGCTGCCCGCAATGTGCTGAGTCCGGATCCTCAGGTGACTGAACTGACAGTCCTTCCTCCCCAAGGCCACACACTGCCATCCCCTCAATGGCTGACATTCTTGAGTGGGACAACGGGTCTGATAGTAACAGATGAGCCTGGCTGGGTCTGGGGGGGGGGACAGTGCTGGCCGTTGGAATCAAAGTCTGGTCCCCCCCTCTTTTAATAAAATTTTATTTATTTATTGGATAGAGACAGCCAGAAATTGTAGAGGAAACGGTGAGATAGAGTGTGAGAGAGACAGAGAGACACCTGTAGCATTCCTTCACCACTCATAAAGCTTTCCCCCCACAGGTGGGGACCAGGGGCTTGAACCTGGGTTCTTGTGAATTGGAACACAGGTGTGCCACCCCCGCCCCCATCCCCGGCCTCCTCTACCAGAGTACTGCTCAGCTCTGGCTAGTGGTGGTATAGGGGACTGAACCTGGGGCCTTGGAGTCCCAGGCATGAGAGTGTTTTGCCTAACCGTTATGCTGTCTCCCTGAGAGGGACTGGACTCACCATCTTCTCAGTGAGTACCTCCCCCCTATTCACTGCTCCCCCAACTAAACCTGCTTCCTAGTCATGAACCACCCTATGCCCCAAGCCAGATCCCACAGTCATGACCGTGTGTGTGTGTGTGTGTGTGTGTGTGTGTGTGTGTGTGTAAGGAAGAGTCCCTGTAGGGTCCTTCCTGTGGAGCAGGAGGGAAGCACTGAACACCCTTCCTAGGGCCCAGCATTGGCCCCACAAGCATCTTCAGGGCCCCCAGTAGTTGTTCAGGAAAAAGCACCTGCATGCTTGTTGGGCTGAGCTTCATTGACGGGAGACAGACGACCTGGGTGGGACTCATGGCTGGGTTGTACACAGTATCTCTTTATTCATGCAGGACGCAGCGCAATCTATACCAAGCTAAGCTAAACTAACAACTAACTAAAACGAACAATGTTGTCTTTATATATACTTCCCAAGTAGGGTGTGAACAGGATGTGACGCAGAGAGGGTGGAGAGAAAAGTGACTGGTGAAAATCAGGGTGTGACAAGGAGAGGATCAGGGTGTGACAAGGAGAGGGGGTGGAGCAGGTGAGAATTCTACCACTAAACCACCAATGCCCTGGAGGGAAGGTGGTGCTTTATGTAAATATAAAAGTGATTTATGTAAATAGACGGCAGTGGTTATGTAAATAGAATACAGTGGTTATGTAAATAGAATAGTGTTAAGCAGGGGGGATTAAACTAATGAAACAGAAGGGGTTTTTAGAAGCATACCAACAGTGCTGAGTCCACAGCCTGGCCTTACTCCTGACGCTGCTTTACAAGGCCTTGCGCTGCCATGCCCCGAGACTCACTGGGGAAAGGTGGGAGTGGGGCTGGGGGTGGTGAATAGGCACTGGCCACTAGTGCACTATAGTCCTCATGGTCCCCAGGCTCTGTTGGAAGTCTCCAAGGGCAACTAGTTGAGATGGCACTTGGGATGCACTTTCTCTGGCTGAAAGGCACGAGTGCTGCTGTGAGCAGAGTTTCGGTCAATGCTATTTCAGGAGACTGGAGCCCAGAGAGACCCCTACCCCCACCTGTAGCTCTGTGGCACCTGCCTCTCTTCCCAACCCTCCCCGACTTTGCGTTTGTTCCCAGTGTCTTTGTCACCTGCTTCTAGGCCTGGCGTCTACTTGAGGACCTGGAGTGATGAATGGGGTCCTGTTACTTAGTGCATTTATTCCAGGTCTTCTGCTAGGAGGGTGGGGAAGACTTCAGTTCTATCTCTGAAGACAGAGAGAGAGAGAGAGAGAGAGAGAGAGAGCCAGCCAGAGTTCTACTCCAATACATGCAGGGTCAGGGATTGAACTGGGAGCCTCAGGTGTTCTGGAAAGCCTAGGAATGCAAGCCCTGAGCTCCACCTGCTGAGCCATTTCCCCAGCCTCTTCTTGTTCCAGCACCTTCCTCGTCTGTTCTGGGGACCCTCTTGAGACCACCTTCGAGGTGCAGAAGAAGCCCCCAGGGTTTGATGTGGCCGCTCTCTACATCACTGTCACCTTTGAATGGTGTCCTGCCCTCCCTGGCCCCACTTCCACTCCTTATTGCTCCCCTTCTCCCCTTTCTGTTCCCCGCCCCCTTCCCTGGACTCTGAGAGCTCTCCAGAATTTCTTTAATGTCTGTGACCTTCCTGGGCCTGTTGTTTTGCTGTGAGGACTTTGTAGTGGGACAGACTTGGCTCCCATGTGAATGCCACCACTGGGCCATCTCTCCTTGGACAAGTCACCTGCCTGTGGAGTTTCTAGTCGCTGGGCTGTGGGGGCTCCTTCCTGGCCACTAGGAGCAGACAGGAGCCTGTGTCAGTGGATGTGGGAGGGCGGGCTCCCCCCAAGGTAGGCTTCCTTCATCCATGGCACAAGCCAGAAGCCTGTCCCAACCCTAAGGCCATCTCACTGTCTTTCAGGTTGGGCCTGGACAGGGGCAAGAGTAGGGCACCCAGGACTAAAGAGCTGGCAGTTTGTGGCTGAGCAGGGCTCTCTAACTCTTCCCTGGCTTATCAGCCAAATCCTGGGACAGGGTGACTCAGATAGAAAGGACACACATCCCACCCCCACGGGGAATCCAGGGATGGAGGACTGGCACCCTCTCCCTCCTCCTGGCTTCGAGGCTTGGCTCTAAGTTGCATTCTCCAGAAAGCTTGCCTGACTTTCCTTCCACCCACCCCCTTCCAGGTCCCTGGCATTCTCAACTACTATTATTCTATCGTTACCATTTGCCTCTTGTGAAGCTTTGCCCCCCCTGCAGGTGGATGGGGAGCCGGGGGGCTTGAACTGGGTTCCTTACACTGGTCCTTGCACTTTGCTCGCTTAACCCGCTGTGATACCGTCCGCCCCCCCCCTTTTTAAAGAAAAAATATTTATTTATTTATTGGATAGAGACAGAGAAGTTGAAGGGAGAGGAAGAGATATAGGAGAAAGACAGAGAGACATCTGCAGACCTACTTCAACCACTTGTGAAGCTTCCCCTCTACAGGTGGGGACTGAGGGCTCGAACCTGGGTCCTTGTGCACTATAACACATGCGCTCAACCAGGTGTGCCACCAGCCAGTCGCATGCCCTTGAGGCTTTGCTGAGCATTAGTGGAGAGCTTAACTGCGGCTCAGGCTTGCATTCTTAGAAGCTGCAGAATCCCAGTAGGGGACTTGATGCCATTGTACTCATGTAGTCAGCACACACCTGTGCTCCAGAGCTGTGGTGGACTCAAGAATCCAGACTCCAAAAGTTAGAGACACTGAAACATGAAATAGCCAGTAAGTAGGTGCTGGGAGGTGGCACACTCAGTTGAGCGCACATGTCACCATATGCAAGGACCCAGGTTCTAGTCCCCGCTCCCTACCTGCAGGAGGTGAAGCTATCTCTCTCTCTTTCTCTCTCTCTCTGTGACTCCCCCTCCCCTCTCAATTTCTCTCTCTCCTATCAAATAAAACAGAAAAAAAAAGGGGAAAAAATGGCTGCTGGGAGGGGTGGATGATTCATAGTGTCAGCATTGAGCCCCAGTGATAACCATGGTGACAATAAAATAGTAATCATAAAGAACATATAATGAGTGAGTATCCTGGGCAGGAGGGAAGTAGAGTGCGGTTCTAATCACCTAGAGTGGTGGCTGGTCTGGAAGAACATTCCAGAAGCCTGAGAAGGGGTCATCGACCTACTGCTAGGACGAGTATTCCAGAAGACACACAGGCAGATGGAGAGGAGCCTGGCTGCTTGGCAGAAGCCCCTCAGAGTAGAGCCCCCCCCTTCCACCTCCACCTGTGGCCCCCACGGCCTCCTGGGTTGAAGAGCATGACAGAGGAAGGTCCCTCAGCCTCATGACCTGGGTTGGGGCTGGTGACACTTCCAGCAGTGGCTGTCCAGGCTGCACACTTGGCTGGCCCCGTCATCTCCTCCTGGTCCAAGCTGTCACCACTGTCCAGAATGTCCCCACTGCTTGAAGCCCAGTGGCTTCCTTGGGGAGGGAGGATGCCCAGTTGCCAGGGAAACTCAAGGTAAACACCCAGGGCCTTGGTCGAGAGGCCGAGCTCCTTGCAGCCCCTGAAGCAATGCCCCCCACCCCACAGCACCTCACCCCCCAGGAATGAGGGTGTGTGGGCTGAGGGGCCGTGGCATCTTTCTCTCTCTTCCCCTTCATCTGTGCTTGCTGCAGCCCCTGGCCCTGTGGTGCAGGCATGCAGGGCTTTGAGGTGACTCTGGGGGGGGCACTCACTGTGAGGAGGAGGATGGGCAAGGGGGCTGCAAAGCTGGCTTCTGCCCTTGGACCCCCGTTCAGGTTCATGCCTGCCCAGCAAGCACTGGCAAGGAGGTGTCCTTTCTGCTGTGGTGAACAGCCACTAGGGGGCGCCATCCTTCTGGTGTTACTCACACACCCTTTCCCCAGGGTTCCCCTAGCTGAGCCTTGCTGTGACCCGGTTGTGTTGCGTTAGGTTTTGCCTAATAACTTAATGATTTAATCTTATTTTCTCAGCAGCCTACACTCTAGACTTACCGGGATGAGAAAGGATTACCGTTTAGATTAATTTTATGCAAGTTTTGCTGCATGAGGGACCAGCAGTCTGTGCCTCACTGGCCTTATTGTCCCCCAACTCCCCATTTCTGATTTCCTTCTCTGTTTATTAAGAACATTTCTCTTCTGCCTTTGCCTTCTCGGGCTTGTCCCCAGGCAGCTTTGTTCCCTCCTCACCAGTGGCGCACATCACAGACCCTGGCTTACCACCAGGGGAGATGGCATGTGGCTTTTTGGGGGTGATTTTGGGTTTCTTTGGGATTTTACAATCCCTCTGCTCCACTTCTGACTCTTCCTCTCTTGGTGACTAATGACAGATTTTCATGACCGGTGACTGAAATGGCTTTCAAGTTCTGGCTAAGCAGGGGCAGCATTGATTGGTGGAGTTGGGCAGGGTGCACCCCCAAATGCATCAAGGCAGTGAAGCTGAGATCCTAGCACTTTGGTTTTGTTAGGAGGAGTCCTGGCCATTTGGGCTGAGAGGTGGCTGGAGGCCGGATTGGATGGTCCTTTTAGGGATGGGTGGAGGGCACCGGCATTTGGGGTTTGGGTCCAGCTATTCATCAGAGGGGTGGGGGCACTGGACAGGAGAACACACTAATTGATGGCCAGAGCCCAGGCCCCATGGGAGATCCACCCCACCCCCTTCTGCCCAGATATACACACTTGCCAAATGTGGCCTGCTTTTGGGTCTTAGTACGCAGCTGCATTTTGACTTCATTCAGAGTCACCAGAGTATTATTTCCTGGTCCCTGCAGATCCCCAGCTTCCTCCTCCTGGTTACTGCTCCCCGCTGCTGGCGGCTGGGTCCGGCTTGTTGCTGGTGGACTTGGGGTGGGGGTAGGGACCTTGCATTTTGCACAGTTAGTGTGGGCGGCAGAGCGGGCAGGGCTGGGCTGTTGCTGCGTCTTCCAGCTGCCATCCTGGTGTTTTCTGGAGAGTTGAGGCTCTGCTAGAATGCAGCCTCATTAGCTAGTCCGTTTTCAGTGTTCCTATTGATCAGCAGTAAATGCAGGAGCGTCTGGAGGAGCTTGTGTCTGGTTTATGGTGGATGTTTCAGTGCTAGATTCTTGGGGGATTGGAGGCCTGAAGGCACTCAGCTCTCTGAGTCATCAGAACAGTTACTGATGGAGGCTGTTCCACACCTGGGCCCTGGCAGCTGACATGGAGGCTTTGGGAATTGGGTTGAATCTGGTTCTGATGTACAAGCCCACCTTTGTGGGGTCTCCTTTGGGTGCTGGGACATGGCTGACAGAATTTGACCTCTGCCGGCTGGGGGTCTGTAACTCAGCAGTGAGACCCTTTGTGCACCCCCAGGTGGGAAACCGGAGGTTAGGACTGTGTGTGTGAGTCCGTGATTGAATCGGGCCTGGTGCCACATGGTGTGGGCTGGTGACTTTCCACAGTGTCAAGCCCTCTCTGTCCCTAGCACAGGTGGGGACAATAGGGGAGGCGAGGCCAAAGCTTAGTTAAGCTCCTTGACTACTTTTTTTTTAAAAATATTTTTTAACATTGATTTCCTTTTGTTGCCCTTGTTGTTTTATTGTTGTAGTTATTGATGTAGTCGTTGTTGGATAGGACAGCGAGAAATGGAGAGAGAAGAGGAAGACAGAGAGAGGGAGAGAAAGATAGACACTTGCAGACCTGTTTCACCGCTTGTGAAATGATCCCGCTGCAGGTGCGGAGCTGGGGGCTCAAATAGGGATCCTTACACCTGTCCTTGTGCTTCGCGCCACCTGCGCTTAACCCGCTGTGCTACCGCCTGGCGCCCCCTTGACTACTTCTATCGTCATTATTATTACTATTATTATGTATTAAGGCTTCACACCTGCTTAGTTTTTTTTTTTTTTTTTTAGTCTTCACCAGAGTTTCACTGCTCTGGGCTGACTTTTTTGGGCAGAAAGAGAGAGGGACAGAGACAGAGAGGGAAAGGTGCCATAGCACCAAAGCTTCAAGCAGTGCAGGGGACTCTGGACTTGAACCTGATTTGTGCATGTGGCAAAGCAGACACACTGTCCAGGTGAGCTATCTTGGCGGTCCTCTTGTTCTCTCTCTTTTTTTAAAAAAAGAATTTTTTTTTTCCCTCCAGGGTTATTGCTGGGCTCCTTGCCTGCACCATGAATCCACTGCTCCTGGAGGCCATTTTTTCCCCCTTTTTCGTTGTAGCCACGTTGTGGTTATTATTATTGCCATTGTTGATGTTGTTCATTGTTGGATAGGATAGAGAGAAACGGAGAGAGGAAGGGAAGACAGACAGGGGGAGAGAAAGAGAGACAGCTGCAGACCTGCTTCACCGCCTGTGAAGCGACCCCCCTGCAGGTGGGGAGCCGGGGGCTCGAACTGGGATCCTTACATTGGTCCCTGCGCTTTGTGCCACATGCGCTTAGCCCAACCCCCAGAATATTTTTATTATCGTTATTTATTAGATAGAACAACCAGAAATCGAGAGGACTGGGGGAGCTAGAGAGGGAGAGAAAAAGAGACACCTCACCACTTGCAAAGCTTTCCTTCCCCCTGCAGGTGGGGACCAGGGGGCTTGAACTTGGATCCTTGAACTGTAGTGTGTGTGCTTAACCAGGTGCACCACCACCTGGCCCCTCTTATTCTCTTTTAATTTTAGGTAGAGACAGGTAGAGAACGAGAGGGTGGAGAAGAGGAGAGACACCACCACACCTGTTGTCCGTGGTACTCCCACGTGGTGCTGGGGGTTTGAACCCATGTCTTTGGGCATGGTACAATGTGCACTCCACTGGGTGAGCCATCTCCCAGCCCTCTCCATGACTGCTTGCTGCGCCCTCTTGTTGAATTAACTGTCACAACAGCCCTGGGGATGGGCCTGCTGCTTCAGGGGGGAGCTGCTATAAGATGGGAAGAGTTTAAGCCCTCCACTCCCCGAGATCACAGGCCTTTGCGTGCTGAGTGTATTCCCTGTCCACCGTCCTGCCCACACTCACCCCAACCCAGGGCTGGGGGCCTTGTGGCAGAGAGTGAAGGGTGCCTTCTGAGCAGCACCCATCTGAACATGGGGGGATGTTTGGGGGCAGATTTCAAAAGAGCAGCTCGTTAGGCCACCCTGTGCCACTGTAGGGTGTGGTGCTCCCGGGAGGACCAGCTCACGTCAAGGCTCTGGACTTGAACCTGGTTCAACCTCCCTGCCTGGCCCTGAGCAACTCAGTGCAGGGGGGGGGGGCACGCAGTGGGGAGATGTTTCAGCCTTGTCTGGGGAGGCCAGCGAGGTGGGCCTGTCACCATTTTGTTCTGGGCACGGGGTCTGTGAAGGGCAGACTGGAAGAGGATGCTGACCAGAGGTTTAAGCACCTCGGCTTCCCTGCCCCCCCTCCCCCAGTCCTGAGCCCCTCAGGAGTCTCCCACTTGCTCTGGGAGAGGCACCTTGACCAGCCAACACACTTGCTTTCCAGCTGAAAAACCACACCCAAGGGTGGCTTGACCTCAGAGGCTCCGGCATCCCTTTTGCATTGGAAGCCCATGTGGTCCTGGTCCCTCTTGTCCTGCTTTCTACTGGCTGGGCGTACAGGCTGGGGGTGGGGTGGTCCGTGGTAACCCTGACGTTATTTTTAAAAAATACTGTATTTATTTGTTTATTTCTGCATAGAGACAGAGAAAAACAGAGAGGGAAGAGGGTGCAGAGAGAAAGAGAGACACCTGCAGCCCTGCTTCACTGCTTGTGAAGCTTTCCCCCCTGTGGGTGGGGACTGGGGACTTGAACCCGGGTCCTTGTGCATAGTAACCTGCATGTTCTATTAGGTGCACCACTGCTTGGCCCAGGTATCCCTGACATTTAAAGTCCACCTGGGGAGGCCGGGTAGTGCACCTGGTACTATGTACAAGAACCTGGGTTCAAGCTCCCCCATAAGGGACCCCCCCGGGGGGGCGGTTGGAGATACCTTCAAGGTGATGAAGCAGGTCTGCAGGAGTCTTTCTTTCCCCCTGTCTGCCTCCCCCTCCCCTCTCAATTTCTTTGTTCTATCAGACAAAATAGAAAGGAAAAAGGAAAACACTGCTGCCAGAAGCCTTGGGTTCATAGAGCCCCACTGAGCCCCAGCTCACACCTGGGATCCTTTCTTCTTGCTTTTTCTCACAGGCAGTTCTTTTTTTTTTTTTTTTTTTTTTAACCAGAGCTCTGCTCAGCTTTGGCTTCTGGCTTCTGGCTTCTGGCTTCTGGCTTCTCGCTTATGGAGGTGCAGGGGGTGGGAGGGCTAACAGGGGACTGAACCTGAGACTTTGGAGCCTCAGACGTGAGAGTCTCTTTGCATAACCATTGTGCTACCTACCCTTGCCCTTTTTCTGCATTTTTTAAAACAATTATTTATGAAATGGAAATATTGACAAGACCATAGGATAAGAAGGGTACAGTTCCCACCACAGAAGTCCATATCTTGCCCTCTCCCTTGGTAGCTTTCCTCTTTTCCCCTTTGGGAGCATGGACCTTGTGCAGGGCAGGGTCATTATGAGGGTTGCAGAAGGTGGGAGGTCTGGCATCTGTAATTGCTTCCCCACTGAACATGGGCGTTTACAGGTTGATCCATATTCCCAGCCTGCCTCTCTCTTTCCCTGGTGCGGTGGGGGTCTGGGGAGGCGGGGCTCCATGACACATGGTGGGGTCGTTTGCCCAGGGAAGTCAGGCTGGTGTCTGATCCTCTGGGGTGAAGAGTTGGCAAGGACAGTCTTCTCAGTGAGGACATTATCTGTCTGTCACCGTGCTCCAGGTGCTGTGCTGCAGTTTCCTCTCTGTGCAGCTGCTGCGGGTCCGCCCACCAGACCTACTTTCTAGGACCAGCTCTCTCTGACCCTCCCCCCCTCCAGTACTACAACAAGTGTTCAAGCCCTGTGCCCACAGTGGGGGCTCTGGGAATGGAGCTCCAGGGGCCGCTTGGCCCAGTAAGCCCCTAATTGTAGGGCAGAATCCCCCTCTGGAGTCCTCACCCTCTGCATGGCCACGCCGCCGTTATTGGGATCTTGGTGGCCCATGGCAGCGGCTAATGTGAACCTTAATGGAAACTTGCTTTTTCTGTCCAATTAAATGCCTGGAAGGGGCCTGTTTGCCAGAGCAGCCTGTCCCTGGCTCCCCCGACACTACTGAGCTAACCTAAATGCTCCATTCAGTTTTGGAAACCCACTGACCTGCTTGCTATTTGCCCTGTGCCAGCCCTGTGCAGGGTAGGGAGTCAGGGTCACAGGCAGCACCAGTCCTCTGCACTCTGGGGCTGGGGTGGTCCGAGTTCATGACTGTCAGACACACATGGAGCTGTGGGTACCCAGAAGGGGGACCCTGACTGCCTGGGTGATCAGAGACTGCTTCCTGATGAAGCTGGGGGGCGGGTGGTAGAGGTGATCAGGTATAAAATGAAGGGCATTGCAGTTAGTGAGGTGATGGGTGTGGTGGTTTGGGCTGGGCCTATTGGAAGCCTGGTAACTGCAGCTGCAAGGATAAAAGAGGGGTCTTGGGCACCATTCTGAAGGGGTTGTGTTTTATCCTAGAGCTGGTGGAAGCCACGAGCTACTTCCTCTCCCCCCAACTCCTCTCCGCCTCTGATCTCTCCCCAGAGTGGGCAACATGGCCAGCTTGAGTGCCAGAAGCACTGCTGCATCTGAGGGCTCTCAACCTTTAAATGGATAGAAAGCATCCAAAATATCAGGCTTCAGGTCAAGCTTGATCCAGTCAAGTGGAACGTGGGCCCAATGTCACGCTGCACAGAATGCTAAATACCATCACAGCAGCCTTTTAAGGGAGGAAAAGGCTCTTTGTTGCCACTGGGACACTCTGGAGGCAGGAACACCTGCTCAGAAGAGTCTTTGCTCCTTTGCTCAGGTTGAAGGAGGGGCTGGAAAACCAGGAGGTGGATTGAGGGAAAATCAGATGGGGAGTGAGGCCATCATATCCCTGAGCCTCCTGGGTCACTTCGTGACTTCTGCATGATGGCAGGCTTTCTCTGCATTTCCTCTTAAAACAACCTTGTAACAGGTCTGAACTCTTCCCATTGTCCTGAGGGACCAAGGGAAGCTGGACTAGGATGGGGCTGTGCCTGTCTGATCCTTAGCCCTTCTCAGCAAATAAGGTTTTAACATTTTGCCTGTTCCTCACAGAGCAGTTCCTGGGAACTGAGTGTTGAGAGTCACTATCTTTGGTTTGTCCTGGTTTATCAATGTGTCCCGATAGGTTCGCATTGAGTCTTTGGCTCAAATGGACACGGGGTTCACAGAGCAGGAATGACACTGATTCTCTCCACAGGCAGGAAGTGGGCTGTGATTGTCTTTGTTCCTGCTGGAAGCTAGGGTGTGTGTGTGTGTCGGGGGGGTGGGGGTCCTGTGGGCTTGTCCGGCCCATTATTCACTGGCTGGGCCAGCTGCGGCAGGTAACATGAAGGAGCACAGTCACTCACCAGTTTGGATAAGAGTCCAGGCTGGATGCAATGATATCTGCTGGGTTCTTGCTGCTCCAGTGAGCTCCCTGCACCAGTGCCACCTGGGAGCCATGGAGCCTGTCCCTGTCCCTCTGGCCTTCTGCTAGCCCTGAGCATCCTTCCTGCACAACCATTTGGGGTGCTCAGGAGGGCTGAGGGTTATCAAAGGCTCCCCACAGACTCTGGCTGATGGCAGCAAGAGAGATGATCCCAGGTGGGACAGGGCCATTCATGGGGGCTGTGTCAGAGCCAGTCCTGGTCCCCTTCAGCCCTCAGTGCCCCTGCCATCTTTCCCCTTTTGACAAGTGCTGTGCTTGTGTGAGGGAATAGGGGCCTGATGAGGCACGAGGAAAGGTGCCCCTGGGTGCTAAGCTCTGGGGGTGCCCTGCTCAGTTCAGCAGAAGGGGTGTTTCTTGATTGTGGAGTGAATGTGGGAGTTGTCTGGGGAGGTCAGCTGCTCTACCCCAAAAACTTTGGGTGTCTCTCCTGGTCCCCACACCAGGGCCCGTGCTCTCTGTGAATTACTGGGGGCTCTGCACACACACACACACAGAGTTCCCCTTTGGACCACCTGCAAGTAAGCTCGGGCTCTTGAGGTCCTGTGAACCTCACCCAAGGCACTGGGGGCCTCCTGCAGGTAGCTTGGGCCCTGCATGGCTGCTCCCCAAGTCTCCTCATCCCAGCAGAGAGCTTTGAGTCAGCTGCCCTCGTTCCCCACCAGTCCCCTTCCCTGCAGAATCTATTGCCACCTGCTCTGGACCCCTCGACGGTACCCTGAACCCCACCAGATCAGTCCGTTGTGTTATTCTTTTCTTTTTGCCTCCAGGGCTATTGTTGGGGCCGGCACTGAATCTATGACTCCTAGTGGGCCACTTTTTTTTCTTTTTCTTTCTAATTTTTTTATTAGAACAGAGAGAAATTGAGAGGGGAGGGGAAGATTGAGAGAGGGAGAGAAAGATTAGACACATGCAAACCAGCTTCACCACTAGTGAAGTGAACCCCCTGCAGGTGGGGAGCGGGGCCTCGCACCTGGGTCCTTGTTCTTGATGATAGGTGTGCTTAACTGGATGCACCACTCCATGACCCCCTCATTATATATTCTTTTTATTTTAAATATTTATTTCCTTTTGTTGCCCTTGTTTTATTGTTGTAGTTATTGATGTCGTCATTGTTGGATAGGGCAGAGAGAAATGGAGAGAGGAGGGGAAGACAGAGAGGGGGACAGAAAGATAGACACTTGCAGACCTGCTTCACCACCTGTGAAACGACTCCACTGCAGGTGGGGAGCCGGGGGCTTAAACTGGGATCCTTATGCAGTTCCTTGCACTTTGAGCCACGTGCACTTAACCCACTGAGCTAACACCTGACTCCCCCTCATTATATATTCTTTTCACTTCATTTTAAAAATTGATTTAATAATGATCAACAAGACCGTAGGGTAAGAGGGGTACAATTCCACACAACTTCCACCACCAGAGTTCCGTATCCCATTCTCTCCATTGGAAGCTTTCCTATTCTTGATCCCTTTAGCAGTATGGACCCAGGATCATTATGTGGTACAGAAGGTGGGAGGTCTGGCTTCTTTGATTACTTCTCCGCTGGATATGGGCATTGTCAGGTTGATCCATACTTCCAGCCTGTTTCTATGTTTCCCTAGTGGGGCAGGGCTCCGGGGAAGTGGGTCTCCTGGACACATCGGTGAGGTCATCCATCCAGGGAAGTCCAGTTGGCATCCTGGTACCATCTGGAACCTGATGGCTGAAAAATCATTAAGATATAAAGCAGAACAAGTTGTTTAATAATCAGGAATTAAAGGTAAGACTACAGCCGATGAGATTTAGGGTCTCCACTTTGGAAAAAGCTAGTAGGTCTATTTTAGGTATATTCCAAGGGGCCCATAACTTTACCAAATTTTGCCTGAGCCTGACAGCTAACATGCAGGTGGCCCAAAGGTGCTGTCGGGGAGATGGTGTCAGAGTTGGAAACAGGCCTAGAAATAACTATCAGGGAAAAGAGTAGCTCCCAATTATGGGAAAAAGTATAGAAATAATGTTAATTTTAAATCCTATCGATTTGATTTGGGGTCCATTCACTTCATTTTTTAAAAAAAATTTATTTATTCCCTTTTGTTGCCCTTGTTGTTTTATTGTTGTAGTTATTATTTTTGTTATTGTCGTTGTTGGATAGGACAGAGAGAAATGGAAAGAGGAGGGGAAGAGAGAGAAGGGGAGAGAAAGACAGACACCTGCAGACCTGCTTCACCACCTGTGAAGTGACTCCCCTGCAGGTGGGGAGCCAGGGTCTCGAACCAGGATCCTTAAGCCAGTCCTTGCGCTTTGCGCCACCTGCGCTTAACCCGCTGCGCTACCGCCCAACTCCCTTTTTTTCCCTTCATTTTAAAAAAAATACTTATTTATTCCCTTGTGTTGCCCCATTGTTTTATTTTGTAGTTATTATAGTTATTATAGTTGTTGTTATTGGTGTCATCATTGTTGTCATCATTGTTGGATAGGACAGAGAGAAATGGAGAGAGGAGGGGAAGACAGAGAGGGAGAGAGAAAGACACCTGCAGACCTGTTTCATCACTTGAGAAGCGGCTATCCTGCAGGTGGGGAGCCGGCTATCCTGCAGGTGGGGAGCCAGGGGCTCGAGCCAGGATTCTTTCGCCGGTCCTTGGGCTTTGCACCACCTGCGCTTAACCTGCTGCACTACCACCTGACTCTCCCCCTTTTTTTTTTCATTCACTTCAATTGCTCAAGTACTACACAGATGTGGGCTAGCGGTAGAGCCTCCTCTTCCCTTCCCCCTCCCCTTCCCCCTTCTCCTCTCCTTTCCCTTCTCCCCTCCCCTTCCCTCTTCCCCTCTGTCATTCCACTCCAGAGGCAATGCTGCCCTTGTCCTTTTGAAACAGCCTTTTATTCTGGCTGTTTTAGTTTCGTAGCCACAGGTTTGAGCTCTGTCTCACTGTTTTGAAATCCACTCATCAGAATGCCACACTTTGAGGTGCACTGCAGCTAAGTAATTGGCCATCTGTCCCTTTCGTGCCTTCTCTGTGGCAGGCGCCAGGCTAGGCTGCAGGGTGCAGGTGATCTCAGTGCACCCTCCTGCTGGGCCTGCTCTTGGCAGAAGGGCAAGCCCTGTGCTCCTTCACCTGCCGTCCTCCTAGTGCCTGCTCAAGTGCCCAGTGGTGTTGGCCGTGGTGCCTGCAGCTCACTCGCTGCCTGGGTAGGACGCTTGTCTGGCTGTGAGCTCTTGATGTGGGCTCAGCACCGCCGGTTGCCCTCTTTTGACTTTTGCCAGATTGAAAGGCTTACACATTTATTCTGGCCTTGATGCTTATTTCATCTCGAAAACGAGAACCTCGCGCCCCAACACAGCAAACCCCATAAATCAGCCGTTCACCATCAGGCAGCTGCCACGGTACACTCTCATGCCTAGGCTGGTCAGTTCAGAAAACCACCACCCTCCGCTGAGAAGTGACAACAAATTCAAGGGTTGTAAACAGGCTGAGCTCATGACAAAGGGCTGAGCTCTGCTCTTAAGCACAAGCCCACGGACCTCCGCAGACATAGAGGTGGTCCTTCTTGCGTGGCTGATGTGTGGGTCCCTGAGGTAAATTTCCCTCTTCCCCCATCTTCTGGTCAGCAAGAGTGGCAGCTGTCACTGCTGTCACCTTGATGGGGTGCTCTGTCCACTTGTCACCCTGATAGGCCTAAACATCCAGTCCAGATCTTAGGACCTCCAGGAAGGCCAAGGGTGCAGTGTCAAGGCCTTTAAAAGCATGATATGCACTCAGGTGTCCAACAACAGATGAGTGATTGAGAAAGCTGTGATCTGTATACACAACAGGATACAACTCAGCTGTTAAGAATGATGAATTTGGGGAGTCGGGCAGTAGCCCAGTGGGTTAATCACACGTGGCACAGAGCGCAAGGACCGGTGTAAGGATCCCAGTTTGAGCCCCCGGCTCCCCACCTGCAGGGGAGTCGCTTCACAAGCAGTGAAGCAGGTCTGCAGGTGTCTGTCTATCTTTCTCTCCCCCTCTCTGTCTTCCCCTCCCTCTCCATTTCTCTCTGTCCTATATCTAACAACATCCATAACAACAACAATAACAACTACAACAATAAAGCAACAAGGGCAATGAAAGGGAATAAATAAATAAATAAATATTTAATAATAATTTAAAAAGAATGAATTCACCTTCATCGCAACTTGGACAGTTTGAAGGAATCATGTTACATGAGATAAGCCATATAGAGAAGGATCACAAAGTTGGGTTTGGTGTATTGTACTGAAGCAAAGTACTCGGAGCGGGGCTGGGGGTGTATCAGGGCCTGGTGCATGATGGTGGAGGAGGACCTAGGCTGGAGGTTAGAGTGTTTTGCAGAAAGTTGAGAAAATTTACCCGTTAACCCCTCAATAGAAAAAAAAAAAAAAAGTAAATAAAAAAGTTTCAACTTAAGGGCAGGGGAGACAGCAGAATGGTTTTGGAGAAAACTCTCATGCCAGAGGTTCCGAAGTCCAGGTTCTATCCCCCGCACCACCATAAGCCAGAGCTGACCAGTGCTCTGGTGTTTGTTTTTTCCTTTCTGCATCTCTCTCAAAAATAAGATAAATTGGGTGGGTGGGGTAGATAGCATAATGATTATGCTAAGAGACTCTCATGCCTGAGGTTCCAATGTCTCAGACTCAATCCTCTGCACCACCATAAGCCAGAACTGAGCAGTGTAAAAAAAAAAAATTCAACTTATATATGAAAAAATATGTGTGATATGACCCAAATAACTCTCCACTTTGAGCTGGGACCAGTAACTCTCCCTGGTCCCCATATCTTTGGCTGTCCTCAAGCGTTGTCCCCAACACAGCTCCTCCATGTGGGGTCTGTGGCCGTAGTGACTCTAGTCAAATCTCACTTGGGGCTCCTTCTAACTCCCTGAGCTGTCCACACAGGGCATCACTGGATTTATTCTTAGAATAAGAAAACCTCCAGGATAACTGATTCAATTCAGATAAATTATAACTTCTGCCCAAGGGACAGACCCCTCTGAGGATAGATGGAAGCTGAAGGATTCATAGAAAGCTCTCCTTCCCGCACCGGGCCTGGAGATTCATTGGGGTTCCTGTTTAAGCATGTGCATGTTAGCACTGGGTCACACACCCTTGCCCTCCCCATCGGGTGTGGGATGTGGGATGTCTCAGTGTCTCAGAAGCTGGCAGGTGCAATTAAGAGAGATGTGCTTTCTTCATCTGCCTTCATTTCTCCCGGCGGCTCTGAAGATCCCTGGGCTTCTCTGTGCTGGATCAGTGGTTACTAGGAGCAGGTCCAGCTTGAAAGGGGCCAGCAGAGTGCCCCAAATCAAGGCACCGTGCCTGCCACTTTGCAGCTCTTTTAGACATGGCTCAGCTGAGGATTGGCTGTTTCTGTTGAAGCTTTTCTTTTTGATCCCGGTTCAGACGGAGACCCACTGACAATTCTGCCCCCTGATCTTTTGTTCTCCATGAAACAGGATGTGTGTACATGGGGTAAAAAGGCCCCACAGGTGGCTTAGCAGCCCCACGGTGCTGAAATGACACACTTAGAGAGGTGCCAGGGGGTGGCGTGGGGAGTCAGCTTCGAGCCCTGGCCACCCAGCCCTCCTCCGCTCCAACTGGGTCTTTGGATCCTTCCCAGACCCCCACCTCCCACTCGTAAGCCTGCAGCACCTCATTTTTCAGAGTGTGTCCTCGTGGCCCCCACTTCTCCCAGGGTCCCTCAGGCGTCAGGGAGTGTTCTGCCCTCCCTCACGTAACCCACACAGCAGGCCAGCCTGCTCTCAAAGTGATGCTTTGCTCATAATATCAAAAGAAAAAAATAAATAAAGTTGCCTAAAAGCCCTTTTTTGGGAGGGAGGGATGCAGAAAGGGAGAGCTTGGCTAAAAATAAAGGAAACCCATACACAAAAAGGAAGTCAAAGATAGAGCTGTAGAATTTGGCCCGAGGTATAAAGGACTGGCTCTTCATCGGATGTTTCATCCGGGAGAAGGTTCAGTGTTTGGGTCTCTCTCCTCCTTTGATGCGCTTCTGTGTCCAATCAGGAGAGGTCAGTGCTTTTATTGATTTTGGTTTTCTTTCCTTTTCAAACCTGTCCTACTCTTTGAAGGATGTGATGGACAAGGGATAGACTTTGTATACATGCGTGCAGCACATTCTATCAGTGGGGAGTCATAGCTGGCTCTTTTATTTTCCTCCAATTTTTGCAAAAAAAAAAAAAAAAAATCCCCCCAGTGTTATCTCTGGAGCTTGGTGCCAGCAAGATGAATCCACTGTTCTCTGTGGCCATTTTTCCTTTTTTGTTTTATTTGTTAGTACAGAGAGAAATTGAGAGGGCAGTGGATATAGAGGGGGACACACACACACACACACACACACACACACACCTGTAGCCTTGCTACACTACTTGTGAAACTTCCCCCTGCAAGTGGGAGCCCTGGGCTTGAACCTGGGTCTTTGCACCTGGTAATGTGTGTGCTTAACTGGGTGCACCACCTCTTGCCCCCACAACTGGCTTTCATTGAACCCTCGCTACAGTTAAGAAACTGTTCTGAGCTCTTTTCCTTGAACAGTTCCTGTCTCTCTGGGAGCTGGAAGCTGAGGTCCAGAGCAGTTCAGGAACCTGCCCAGAATCACCTAGTTCATCCCTGGCCAAGCTGGAATCTGAAACCATCTGACTGGTTCCAGGGTTCCAAGTTCTTCTTCCTGCTGTTCCTTAAATGTACTTAAGGACCTACTATGTGCAGGAGTTGGGTTAGCTCCAGTCTGGGCAGACAGCCCAGGAAAGAGACAGGGCTTTGTGATCAGAGCAGGGCAGAGGAGAACTGCAGAGGTGGGGCATAGCCAGAAGGACTTTCTGGAGGAGGTGGTCGGTTTGATTCAACTGGGAGGAGAAGGAGGTTCCAGAGCAGGTAGCACTGGGCCCAGTGCTGACATGGGGGCTCACTGTTGGGGTACTTATTGTAGGTGCCTTCCCGTCAAATGGGTGCCTGTGCCCGGGACTGCGCCTGTGCAGACTTATCAAGAGATGTGACAAGTGGGTGGCTTTGCACGTAGTAGGTGTTCAGGAAATCACCATTATTCCCCTGCTGCTGAGTGGAATGGGGGTGGGGCATTTGCTGCTAAGCCTAGTGCTCCTGGCTGCCCTGTAGAAGTAGGGAGACTTGCTTTTATTTATTTATTTATTCCCTTTTGTTGCCCTTGTTGTTTTATTGTTGTTATTATTGATGTCATTGTTGTTGGATAGGACAGAGAGAAATGGAGAGAGGTGGGGAAGACAGAGAGGGGTAGAGAAAGATAGACACCTGCAGACCTGCTTCAACACCTGTGAAGCGATTTCCCTGCAGGTGGGGAGCCAGGGGCTTGAACCAGGATCTTTACACCAGTCCTTGCTTTGTGCCACGTGTGCTTAACCTGCTGCACTACCGCCCGGCTCCCTCATTTATTTATTTTAAAAAATTATTTTAATTTTTTATCATGAAGATTATCTATCTTTCAATCAATCAATCTATCTATCTATCTATCTATCTATCTATCTACCTATTTATTAGAAAGGTAGGAGGAGAGAGAGAAGGAACCAGGCTTCACTCTGGTACATGTGCTGCCAGGAATCAAACTTGGGACCTCATGTTTGAGAGTCTAATGCTTTATCCACTATGCCACCTCTTGGGCCACACTTGCTCACATTTATAAGCTGGGAGAGTCCACACAATGCCCCAAATCTCAGCATTTTGGAAAGCTCCTAAGATCTTGACTACACCCAACACGTACCCCCAGGGGGCTCTCTCCATGCTCCTGCCATTGCCTGTGCCCCCTGTTGGCCTCTGTGCTCCATGAGGCCGCCTTGGTCCCCAGCCCTTTGAGGTCGCTGTGGCGCCGAGCGTGGAAGAGGCATTGGTCTCTTCCTGGACACGCACCTTGGCACAACCGTGCTGATCTGCACATGTGGCCTCCTGACTGGCCCTGCTCCTCGTGACTCAGGACAGCTGGCCGGCAGTTCCATCTTTGAAGTGCAGGGGTTCCTCGCCAATGGACCCAAACTTGAAAAACCAGAACATTCCTGGGATGCATGGAAGGCCACCGAGCTGGCGGGGCCCTCCACCTCTTCCCGCCATCATGTCTGACTGATCCCCAGAAGACCATAATCAGATTGGGAACACCAGCTCCCCTGCCAGGAGTTCCTGAGACAATGTTCCAATCTTGTGGGGGGAAAAAAAGCAGCAAAAGAGGCAGGTAGTGGCCTTGGGCCAGCGTAGCGCTCAGGCTGGTTTCCACAATCCCAGCTCTGATTTGTCACCCACATACTTTGCCCAGATGTCCCTTTTCTGGATTCTTGCCTTCTTTTTTTAAGACCTCTTTTAAATGCCTCTAGGGAGGCTTCTATGGTTCTCCCTTGCAAGAGGGAGGGACCCATCTAACTACCCTTCATAAGAACCACACTTTCTCTCTCTCTCTGTTGTCGAGTTATCTTTTAAAGCCAAATTTGTGACCTGTCCCATCTGCAGAGCTTGTACCCTCACCCAGGAACTAAGCGATTTACACATCACTCCAAACATCACCACCTCCCAGGTACAACTGTTGTCCTGTGTCACAGGTGGAGAAACTGAGGAACATCCAGGGGAAGGGGCTTGCTCTAGGCCTCCCAAGAGCACATGGCAAGATGAGATTTGAACCCCCGTCTCATTGGTTGTAGATCCTCACGCAGAATCTCTGTCTGCCCGCCTCGTCGACCACAGCTGCCTCTGGCCACCCTCCCTCCTTCCTCTCCACCCTAGTTTCTCTCAAGGCTTAAGATCATAAGATCTGGAATGTGCTTTTGAGCCTGAGCCCAGCCTGGGAGAGCATTGTTCTCTGCTAAGGCCACACACGCCTTGCCCTGCTGAGTGTTATCTTTGCTGTTTAAGGGCAGTGTGGAAATTCCTCTGTATGTGGTCCAATTCTTGTGCTTTGAGAAGGCTCTCCCTATCCACCACACCCCTCCAAACCCTGAGATGTGGAAACCTTTTGTGTTGCCCCTCCCCTGCCCCGTCTGCCTTCCCCACCTCTCTCCGGAGCCCCATGTCCCTGTGAGCAGGTGAGCAGGTGACCTGTGTGTAAAGTCTCACCCGCTGGCCCACCTGTGCCCTAAACTCCGTCTGCTGGCCCTCTGTTTATATGAAACCAGGGTCTTTCTTCACGTGTTGCCCCTTCCACATCTGGGGGTGGCCTGGATGGGGAGAGGGTCTCTGACTCTGGGAGGGAAGTGTCTGCTTTGCACACAGTACAGCTATGGACTTGAGAAGGAAAATATACCTGAGGGCTTCCAGCAGCAGGATCTAGGGTAGGGCCCTCCAGATGCTGGACCCAGCCCCCCACCCTCCCAATCCTGCGCCCCCCAGCAGCCCCCAAGATGAATGAGGAGATGGATGGGGAAGGCAGAGCCCTCCCACAGAGATAGAAAGGAGAGCAAAAAGGAACTGGAGATGCTGAAAGTGGGGTCACAGATGAAATTCAGAAAGACGGAGTGGGGGGCCCACATGCAGGGCGCTGGCATCTGCCATTCTGCCTCTGTGACCTTGATATTTCTGTGCCTCACAGGAGTGGAATCATGCCATGTTTATCCTTCACTGCGCAGAACCTCCTTAAGGCTTATCCATGCTCTTGGCTCCTGCTTTTTTTTTTTTTTTTTTCAGGATGTCTTTGTCCCATTGTGTGCACTGGTCTGCTTGCTTATCTGTCCTCCCACCAGCAAACTCGGGATTCTTCCCACCACTTGTGAATGTTGCTGGTCTAGAGCACGGCTGTCTAAGAGAGCCCACTATTTTGAGAGAGAGAGGGAGGAATTGAGAGGGAAGTGGGAGATACAGAGAGCCTGGGGACTGGGCGGTTGTGCATCAGGTTAAGTGCACATAGTATGAAGTGCAAGGACCCATACAAGGATCCCAGTTTGAGCCCCTGGGTCCCCACCTGCAAGGGGGGTTTCTTCACAAGCGGTGAAGCAGGTCTGCAGGTGTCTATCAATTCTCTTCCTCTCTGTTTCCCCATCTCTTTCAATTTCTCTTTGTCCTATCCAATAAAAAGAAAATGGAAAAAATGGCTGCCAGGAGCGGTGAATTCTTCGTGCCAGCACCAAGCCCTGGAGGAAAAAAAATTACCTGCAGCACTACTTCATGGTTTGTGAAATTCTTTCCTACAGGTGGGGACCCGGGTCTTGAACCCAGGTCCTTGTGCACTATAGCATGTGTGCTTAACCAGGTGCCCCACAAGAGAGCCAGCCCACTTTTGAAGGAGCCCTGTAGCAGGGTTTCTCTGCTCTTAGATGCCTGCCCTGGGAACCTAACTGCCATCGTCCTTCACCCTCCCCACCCCTCCCCTCCCCTCCCCTCCCCTCCCCTCCCCTCCCTTCTCCATCACTCCCCTCTCCCTCCTCCTCCCCTTCCCCCCTTCTTTTTCTCCCTCCCCAAAAGCACCGCTCAGCTCAGCCTTATGGTGGTTTGGGGGATTGAAGCCTCAGGCATGAATCACTTTGCATAACTATTGTGCTCCCCACTCCCCACACTGAATTCTGGACTTGTCTGGGATGCCTTTCTGCCTGGAGTCCATGGTGGACTCAGCTGTCTAGGGAAGGGAGGGGGATGGTGGGAAGAGGGGAGCTCCACCTTTCCAGGCCCTGGGATCCAAGCTGTGTCCATCTCAGTCATCTGGGGCAGATCTGGAAGCATCCAGAAGCTGCCACATCTTAGTCACGTGGCCCAAAAAGCAGAGAAAACTGATGGGCAGAGCTCCATGGGAATGGGGGAGCCACTGATGAGGAAGTGGGGAGAACTTCAGAATGTTGGTTTCCTGGTTCATTCTGGGTCTCTGGGCACCCGGCCAACAGGGAATACTTGTCGAATGCTTGGGAGGCAGGGGCTGAGGTCTGTGTTTCAGCCATCAGCATGTGAGGTCACAGCGTCCCTCCACTCCTAACCTGGTTTCTTCTTTTTCTCTGCTCCACAGTGAGTGACCTGCAGGAAGAAGGCAAAAATGCCATCAACTCACCCATGGCCCCTGCCTTGGTGGATATTCAGCCTGAAGACACCCTGCTAGGTACTGTGGGCTCCATCACCTCCCCGTCACCTCATAGCTAAGCTTCTAGCTGCCGTCGGGTCTGGGGGTGGCTGAAAAAGAAATGACAGTCATAGCCTTTTCAGCACCAGCTGGCATTTGGGGTTCTGGGTATGTGTGCATTGAGGGGGTGTGTGTGGGGTGGGGCAGGTCACTTTCAGCTTCTCTGTTGGGAAATATAAATTGCCCCACTTTTTAAGGATGATGAGGCTGACAGGTAAGGGGGTGACAACCACTGGAAGGTGACACAAGTTTCCAGGGAAGCCCAGGGCTTTAATGGGAGGTGTGTATGTGCACGCATATGCCCGGGGCGGGGGTGGGGGGGGTGGGGTGGGGGCAGGCAGGCTCCTTGCTTGTGGTTTTTCACTTGTGGGCATGGGAGAGACGAGGAAAAGCAGGAATGGTTTGAATATTTTGGGGGAGATTTCATGGCTCTGGGAGTTGAGGTCTCTTCCCCCATTTTCTGTCCTTGGCTCAGGGTGACTGGGGAAGGGGGTTGGTGTTGGCATGGCTAGTAGACCCCTGTGAAGTGGCAGAGGGAGCTGGCAGGGGGTGGAGCACACTGGGGGCTCTGGGTGGTTGGTTTGCACTTGGGGACACACACTGGGGAGCCGTATCCTGTCCAGGGAGTTAGCCGGCTCAGGAGGGGTGAGTTCTCTAGGGTCCAGGGCTCAGAAGCTCTTCAAGCCATAGAAAATACAAGTATAGGCTGGGTAGGTAGCATAATGGTTCTGCAAAAGTCTCTCATGTCTGAGGCTCTGAAGTCACAGGTTCAATCCCCTGCACCAACATAAGCCAGAGTTGATAAAAAAGTAATAATAATAATAAAAATACAAACATAGGACACAGAATCTGCACGTCCTGCCCAAAGCCTGAGGCTTGCTAAGCAGGTGCCCCAAGAGTCAGAGGTTGCTTTACCCACCTTCCTCAGACATGGAAGTGGTGGCCTGGACACGTTTCCTTAGAGCATGTTTTGGGAGTCTATCAATCTGGAAGGCAGCCTTGGAACATTCCTCTTGTTTCCAGACACCGGATCAAAGAGAAGTCTCAGTTGATCTCTCTCTCTTGCGGTTTTTCCACCGTGAGTCCAGGCCAGCAGGAGTCCAAGGAGAGGAAACGCAGTACAGGTCCAGCCGTGCCAGAGGGAATGCTGGCCAGCCACGCCCCGGGGTCCTGTGGGGTCACTGTGCCTCTTGCTCTCTCTCAAGAGCGTCTTTTGCCATGGTGGCTCTCACCAAGCGTCTTCACTGGCTGAAGTTGCTGTCCAGGCCTGAGTTCTAGTGGGGCATTCTACAAGGGAAACTGAGGACTGGCTGTGGGCCTGCAATGCTTATCTGCCTTTCCCATTTAAATTCCTTCCTTCCTTCCTTCCTTCCTTCCTTCCTTCCTTCCTTCCTTCCTTCCTTCCTCTCTCTCTTTCATTTCTTTCTTTCATTCCTTAATTTCCTTTTTCCTTCCTTTTTTTCTTTTCAGAACACTGCTCAGCTCTGGCTTATGGTGTGAACCTGGCATGTTAGAGCCTCAGCCTCGAGAGTCATTTATTTATTTATTTTTGCTACCAGGGTTACTGCTGGGACGCAACAAATCCACCACTCTCAGGAAACCACTTCTATCCTTTTGCTTTTCTTTCTTTTTTCTTTTTGGTAGAGACAGAAAGAAATTGAGAGGGGAGGGTGTGGAGAGAGAGAGAGGGACAGAAACACCTACAGACCTGCTTTGCTTCTTGTGAAGCCTTCCTGCTACAGGTGGGGACTGAGGGCTTGAACCCTGGTTCTTATGCATGATAATGTGTGTGCTCTACCAGGGGACACCACCCCTGGTCCCCATGCTTATCTGTTTTAAATTTTTTATTATTATAAATTTTGTTATTATTTATTTATTTATTTATTTATTTTTGGCGCACCCCCCCCCCAGGGTTACTGCTGGGGCTTGGTGCCTGCACTATGCATCCACTGCTCTGGAGGGTATTTTTTCCCTTTTGTTGGCCTTGTTGTTTTTTGTTGTTATTATTATTGTTGTTATTGCTGTCATTGTTGTTGAATAGGACAGAGAGAAATTGAGAGAGGAAGGGGAGGCAGAGGGAGGGAGAAAGACAGACACCTGCAGACCTGCTTCACCACTTGTGAAGTGACCCCCCTGCAGGTGGGGAGTCGGGGGCTCGAACCGGGATCCTTGAGCTCTGGTCCTTACTCTTTGCGCCATGTGCACTTAACCTGCTGCACTACCGCCGGCCCCCAGTTATACATTTATTGTTATTCATGGCTCACAGAATTGTAAGACTTCAGGAGTCTGGCTTCACGTCCGTGGATATGGGAGCAGCTCACCACACGCACCACCCGGCGCCTGTGCCCTCGGCTTTGACAGCCACCACAGTTCTCAAGGAGCCCAGGAGATGATTCAGTTTCCTCCTCCTCCTCCTCCTCCTCCTCCTCCTCCTCCTCCTCTCCCTCTTTGTTTTCTTCTTCTCCTCCTCCTCCTCCTCTTCTTCTTTTCTTCCAAGTTTTCTCTAGTCTCTCACAGGTGAGCAAAACTACCTGATAATTCTTTCACCCGTATCTTATTAACATAATCACCCCCAGCTCTGCCCCCATTTCCCCAAACGGTACTGTACAGCCTTTGCGATGGCAGAGTAGTAGTCCACTGAACATATACCCCATAACTGCGTGACCCGGTCATCTGTGGATGGGCATCCAGCTGCTTCCAGTTTGCATGGGTCCTTTCTAACGAGTGTTTCCATGCCCTTAGCACATGTGTCTGAGAGTCTTATTGCTGGATCAGAAGGCATCTCCAGTTTATTTGAGGGCTTTCCATACTGCTTTCCGCAGGGGTTGCACCAGCTTGCATTCCCACCAGTGGTGTCGCAGAATTCTTTTAAAAAGTTTTTTTATTGGGGCATTGATGGTTTATAGTCGACAGTAAAATACAACAGTTTGTACATGGGTAGCATTTCTCAGTTTTCCACATAACAGTTCAACCCCCACTAGGTCCTTCTCTGCCGTCATGTTCCAGGACCTGAATTCCCCCAGCCCCTACCCTTTGCTAAAGCACACCAACTCCAGTCCTGACCCTCCTCTTCCACCCCTGCTTTAGAAACAGCTGCTCTGGGGCCTGGGAGCTGGGTCCTTCAGCTCGGCAGGCCCTCACTAGTCAGCACCTTGAGCTGGGTCTGCAGTATCAAGGGGACGCTGGTGGGGGAAGGTGCTGAGCAAGGAGCAGCATGTGCCAAGGCCCTGGGGCTGGCGGTGGTGAGGAGCTAGGGAAGGCCAGAGAGATGGAGCAGAGAATGCCGGGGAACGCAGGGGAACGCAGGGGAAGTGAACCCTTGAGGGGCACCTTCTGTCACTTGTGAGGTGCTGGCCTGTTCACAGGCGACATGGGCTGCTGTTGAGGGTTGTGGCAGGAATATCAGGGGCCCTCGTCATGGTCTCTGCATGTGTATGAGTGGCCCTTTCTTGATGCAGGTTTATGCAGCCGCCAGAAGAGCTTTTTCCATTTTGTCAGGTTTTAACACCGCTGCAGAGGAGTCCAGGTCCCTCAGGCTGTTTCATCCCGGCTCCTTGGGCACCTGTCTGGGCCTCAGGTTCTTGGTTTCTTCTGTTTCCTGGGCATCTTCACCTGCCCCTTGCCTTTAGCCTCTGTACATCTGTTTTTTCTTTTCGTTTCTCTTTTCTCTCCCTTCCTCTCCCTGCCCTTTCCTTCCTTCCTTCCTTCCTTCCTTCCTTCCTTCCTTCCTTCCTTCCTGCCACCAGGGTTATCACTGGAGCTTGGTGCCTTTGTGATGACTTCATTGCTTCTGCTGACCTTTCTTTTCCCTAATAAGGAGAGAAAGAGAGACACCTACAGCACTGCTCCACTGCTTGTGAAGCCCCACCCCCACCCCTTGCAGATGGGGACATGAGATCTGAGCTCTGGTCCTTGAGCATTGTAACGCATGTGCTCTACTGGGTGCAACACCATCCAACCCCTCTTACTGTCTCTTTAATTTTTAAAAATTTTACGTAATTGGTGATTTAATAATGATCGATAAGGTTGCGGGACAAGAGGGGTACACTTTCATACAACTCCCACTACCAGAATCTTCTATCCTGTCCCCTCCATTGGAAGCTTTCCTACTCTTTATCCCTCTGGAAATATGGACCAAAGATCTTTATGAGGTGCAGAAGGTGGGAGGTTTGGGTTCTGTAATTGCTTCTCCACTGGACATGGGCGTTGACAGGTTGATCCATACTCCCAGCCTGTTTCTATCTTTCCCTAGCCGGGTAGAAAGTCTCTTTAATTTAAGAATGAGGCCTTGCTCCATCCTCCCAGCAGGGGACATGGGCCTTGCTACTACCCTGCCAGGCCAGTGAGGGCAGCCTGGGGCCTTTTCTTCTGTTTTTTGAACCTCCTCCCCTCTGGTTAGCTGTCTCAGCCTTTGTGACAGTGAGGTTCCCACTCACTGTCATTCTCTTGTGACAAAGTCTCAGGCAAGGCTGCAACATGGAAAGAAAAAAGAAAAAGAAAAACGAAAAAGAAAAAAGAAAAAGCCGACCAGAAACAGAACATAGATGAACACATGTTTCTCTAAACCATCATTTCCCCCTCTAGTTTCTAGTGTTTCAAGTCCCTTCCCTGTGACCCAGGGGCGAATCGTCTCTGCGTCTGGCTGCGTCCCTGAGTCATGGCAGTGACTGCAGGGAGCCTGTGTCAGGCCTGCCTCTGGGGCTGTGTGCATGCCCCTCATGTTCTCTGCTGGGTGCTGTGCTGTCACCATGCCATGTCCCTTATGCAGTGGGCTCCCTTGGCTCATCCTTACTGGGGAAGCAGTGGGCACTCTGCTCTCAAGCTCTCTCTCTGTCCGGTGTCCCTGCTGTTGTCACCACCTGACACTACCTTTTCTTTGGCCCCTTAGAGGAGAACGAGGAGCGCCGGATGATTGACCCCACTTCCAAGGAAGATCCCAAGTTCAAGGAGCTGGTCAAGGTGAGGTGGAGAGACCCTGCTGGGAAGCTTCAGAGGTTCAGCTTCCCTTATGGCTTTGGGGGTGTGGTCAGATATTGGTGCAGCTGGCAAGTGGGGTGCAGGGGGCCCAGATTCATAGCTCACAGCCTCCCCCCAGGTGGAGGGATGCCTTGGGGGGGTTCTCTGAACCTCGGGCTCACCTTCTGTACCCAGCAACTCCTGCAGGGGGAGTTTATTATTTATTTATTCCCTTTTGTTGCCCTTGTTGTTTTATTGTTGTAGTTATTATTATTGTTGTTGTTGGATAGGACAGAGAGAAATGGAGAGAGGAGGGGAAGACAGAGAGGAGGAGAGATAGACACCTGCAGACCTGTTTCACCGCTTGTGAAGTGACTCCCCTGCAGGTGGGGAGCCGGGGGCTTGAACCGGGATCCTTATACCGGTCCTTGTGCTTCGAGCCACCCGCACTTAGCCTGACTCCCCAGGATTCGGAGCAAGTGGCCAAGTGGTGAAATAGCACAGCCCCTTGAAAATTGAGCTCTGATTCTCTGGAGCCTGGTGGGGGTTCCAGGTTTATGAGAGCCCTCTAGCTGCTCCTGCTGAGGGGAGCCAGCATTCTGTTTGTGTGAGCAGAAAGGGATCACTTGGCCAGCGAAGCCTGTTGCAGGCAGGGCTGGGGTCCTGAGCTGGCTCCTCCGCCCCAGCTCGCTTATCCAGTGCCACAAGCTTACACCCCCGAGGCTTTTCTGACAGCTGCCTCTGAGGACATGATGGGAGGATGGCATAGCCTTGACCCCAGTTCTCTCCCCTGAGGGCCAGGTGTGGTGAACTGAACTGGGGCCTGGAGAGGCTCACAGCCTCTTTCCTGTGAAGGTCACCGCCCTGCGTGTTCCATGACACTTTGCAGGTGTGTTTCAGTTAAAGAGTCTTGATTCGAGGAGACGCTGGTGTCTGGGAGGACCCTGGTGTCGTCACAGGAGACAGTAAGAGGGGGATTGACCCTCCATGTCTGCTCCCTCGGCCGCAACTCCAGCCTGGAGCTCTAGTGTCTGGAGACGGGGCTTTCCAGAAGGTTCTGCTGGTCCCATCCAGACAAATATAAGTGTGAGGAGTGGGAGAGCAGCATCAAGCCAGCTGCCTGCCTTGTTCATTACATGAGGGTGCTCACGCTCCTGCTTCCTTACACTAACTACAGACTTTTAGACAGAGTTGCCCAGGGTTGCCCAGGGTGGTGGTGTGGGAGGACCTTGTGTTGAGCTCTGGATGCACTTGGTGGGGATGGGGGGTACTGATAGTGAGCCCCTGGAGGTGTCCCCAGTCAGGCTCATTCAGGTCCTGACATGAGGAGGGACTATCTCCAGGCCAGAGCAGCAGGTGCAGTCTGCTGGGCCGGTCAGCTCTGCGCTTTGTGTACTTTCTTTGACATTGGTCAGTTCTCTTGTATTTTATGCATTCATCAACTTTATGAGAGAGATGTCGGTGCACTGCTCCATCATGTGCGGTGGCAGGGTCCAGCCCTGGGCAGGGCCTGTGTGCTGCCCCTAAGCCCTTTAGCCAGCCCTCATCTGTAGGCTGTACCTCCCCACTTGTCCCTGTCCCCTCTCCCTCTCTGCATTGACCTCTGCTGACCAAGCTGGCAGGACTGTCACTGGTTAAAACATTGTGAATGCCCCCCAGGCAGTGGCATAGAGGATAAAGTGTTGGACCTTCAAATAGGTTACAAGTTTAACTCTCAGCAGTGAATATGCCAGAGTGATGCTCTGGCTCTCTGTCCCCCCTGTCTTGCTCATTAATGGGTAAATAAGTCTCCTTCCTTCCCTCCCTCCCTCCCTCCCTCCCTCCCTCCCTCCCTCTCTCTCTTTTCCCTCCCTCCCTTTCTCCCTCCCTGCCTTTCTTTCTTCCTTCCTTCCTTCCTCTCTCTCCCTTTCCCCCTCTCCCTTTCTTCTAATTTTTAAAAATATTTATTTATTCCCTTTTGATGCCCTAGTTGTTTTATTGTTGTAATTATTGTTGTTGTAATTGATGTTGTCGTTGTTAGATAGGACAGAGAGAAATGGAGAGAGGAGGGGAAGACAGAGAGGGGGAGAGAAAGAGAGACACCTGCAGACCTGCTTCACTGCCTGGGAAGCGACTCCCCTGCAGATGGGAAGCTGGGGGCTCAAACTGAGATCCTTACGCCTGTCCTTGTGCTTTGCTCCACCTGTGCTTAACCAGCCGCACTACCGCCCGAGCCCGACTCCCCCTTCCTTCCTCCCTCCCTCTCTCTCTCTCTCTTTTCTCCCTCTGTTGTTAAAATTTCGGAGGCTCTTGCCGGCCGGCTTGCTTCACGGGCGGGTAACAGAGACGCGGAGACAACGGCTGGGCAGGGAAGCTGTATTTCTTTATTCAGGAACAACGATTCACAAACTAAGACAAACTAATCACCAAACAGAACTCTGCTGTCTCTTTGCGGCGGCGCAAGCACTCTCTCTCTTACTCTGGAACTCAGGAACTCTCCAACTCTGGCACTCTGGAACTCTCGTACTTGAGAGCCCTCTGAAACTCTGGCACACTGGAACTCTCTCTTACTCTGTAACCCTGAAACTCTCGAACTCAGGAACTCCGGAACTCTGGAACTCTCGGACTCAGGAACCCTCTCTCGGGGTTCCTTGGGGCGGGGCCAAGCAGGCCCGCGAAATTAACAGGACTGATCCAATTCTCTTGGCGGGGGGGAGGGCTAGGACAAACCAATGTAAAGCATACGACATCCCTCCTTCCTTCCTTCCTCCCTCCCTCCCTCCCTCCCCTCTCTCTCTCTCTTTCCTCCCTCCCTCCCTCCCTCCCTCCCTCCCTCCTTCCTTCCTTCCTTCTTTCCTTCCTTCCTTCCTTCCTTCCTTTTTCTCTTACAGGTCTTATTTACCAAATAAGCCACCCCTGGCCTGGGGGATGGGTTTGGGAGATACAGTGGGGGACTCACCACTCAGCTCTCCTTTGTCCTTTCCAGCACCCTTTTGCCAATTCATTGATGGGTTATAATCTTCCTCTGTGGTTTCTCTTCTACTGGCATGGAAATCCTGCTTCCACTTAGAACTGCCAGCATTTGAAGAGGTTTTTTTTTTTTTTTTTTTTAAGGAGCCTAGGCGCTATCTTCATGCAGCCATCTTGACTCAGCTCCCATTCATTCATTCATTCCTTTTGTTCTTCTTTTTTAAATATTTATTTATTTATTCCTGTTTGTTGTCTTTGTTTTTTATTGCTGTAGTTATTATTAATGTCTTCGTTGTTAGAGAGGATAGAGAGAAATGGAGAGAGGAGGGGAAGAGATGGACAGAGAGGGGGAGAGAAAGATAGACGCCTGCAGACCTGCTTCACCACCTGTGAATCGACTCCCCTGCAGGTGGGGAGCCAGGGGCTCGAACCGGGATCCTTATGCCGATCTTTGCGCCACGTGCACTTAACCCGCTGTGCTACCACCAGACTCCCTTCTTTTTTTTTTTTTTCCTAATTGTCAGCTGCACTTTGTTCATAGAGGTATGGGGGCAGGGAGGAACTCAGCCTTTGGCCAATAACTCAGGCCTAAAAGTGAGGCTGCTGATTCTGATCCTCTCCTCAAGTATCTGCTGGGTCTCTGAAGGAGAGGAAGGCTGGTGGGCTCTAGATCCAGCCTCCTGGACTCAGACCCCAGCTCACAGCAAAGTGGGAGATAAGGACCATGTCCCTGGGAGGGTGGGGTGGGACCTGAGGCCCTGGTGACTGCTGTGCTCAGTATTGAGGGGTCAGCCTCAGGAGGGGCCTACGGGAGGGAGCCTTGCGGCAGGAATGGAACAGAGAGCTAGGTGTGCAGGAGTCCTATGGACTCAGGAGCCCCAAAGACATCCTGTGGCCTGTGCTGGTGTTTCTTCCTGGGGAGTCACTTTCTTTCCCTCCCTCCCTCTCTCCCTTCATGCCTTTCTTCCTTTTTTCATAGAGGGTGAGAGACAGAGAGGGAAAGAGAGACAGCAGAGAGACACCACAGCACTGCTCCACCACTCATGAGGCCTCCCCGTGTGGGTGCTCCTGTGTGATGGCAGGGGACTCGAATCTGTGTTCCGTGGGAGGCCTCTCTTCCCTGCTCATCGTGTTCACACTTTAAAAAAATATATATTTATTTATTTATTCATTTATTCCCTTTTGTTGCCCTAGTTGTCGTCTTCTTGTAGTTATTATTGTTGTTGTTGTTGTTGGATAGGACAGAGAGAAATGGAGAGAGGAGGGGAAGACAGAGAGGGGGAGAGAAAGACAGACACCTGCAGACCTGCTTCACCGCCTGTGAAGCGACTCCTCTGCAGGTGGGGAGCCGGGGGCTCAAACTGGGATTCTTATGCCGGTCCTTGCGCTTTGTGCCACGTGTGCTTAACTCGTTGTGCTACCACCTGACTCCCATGTTCACACTTTTTGTTTCTGTGTGAGCTTGGCTTCTGTCTCATTTTTTGCATCTCTGGTGCCTCACGCATATGCAATGTCACCACTCCAGGATTAGTTTATCAGATAGGGTGAGAGAGACAGAGACAGAGAGAGGGAGAGACCACAGCATTGAAGCTCTTTCCCCAGTGCTGGAATACGCCCAGGTTCCACAGCCAGTCCCCTGTGTACTGGACAAGGCTGTTTCTGGTCATACTCGCTTATGCTTTTTTTTTTAAATTCTTTATTTTATTTTATTTTATTTATTTATTCCCTTTTGTTGCCCTTGTTGTTTTATTGTTGTAGTTATTATTGATGTCGTTGTTGTTGGATAGGACAGAGAGAAATGGAGAGAGGAGGGGAAGACAGAGAGGGGGAGAGAAAGACAGACACCTGCAGACCTGCTTCACCGCCTGTGAAGGGACCTGCCTGCAGGTGGGGGGCCGGGGGCTCGAACCGGGATCCTGACGCCGGTCCTTGAGCTTAGCGCCACCTGCGCTTAACCCGCTGCGCTACAGCCCGACTCCCCTCGCTTCTGCTTTTGACCTTCTTGTATCTCTAGGTGGAAAAATCAGCCATGTGTGAAGGGCTCCCAGGGCAGAAAGTGACACTATGGTAGCCTCAGAGACACTCCAGGTGCTGCTTGGGCCAACTGGTCCCCCACCCCCTGCAATGAGCTGCATTCCAGGGGTATCCGAGACAAGTCTGTTGGGAAGTGATTGAAACATCACTGTTGGGGTTGGGTGGTGGTGGAGAGGGTTAAGTGCACATGGCGCGTAGTACAAGGACCAGTGTAAGGATACTGATTCGAGACCCTGGCTCCCCACTTGCACTGTGTGTGTGGGGGTCATTTCACAAGCAGTTAAACAGGTCTGCAGGTGTCTATCCTTCTGTCTTTCCCATCTCTCTTGATTTCTCTCTGTCCTATCCAACAACAACGACATCAGTAACAACAATAATAATCACCACAACAATGATAAAACAACAAGGACAACAAAATGGAAAATAAACAAATAAATATATATATAAAAAGAAACATCACTGTCACAGCTTGGGGAAGACAGGCAGCAGGTCCCAGGCAGCATTCAGAAGGACCTTAAAGGAAGGCTGGGCCGTGGTGCACATAGTGTGAAGTGCAAGGATCTGGGTTCGAGCCCCTGACTCCTCACCTGCAGGGTCGCTTCACATGTGGCAGAGCAGATCTGCAGGCATCTATCTTATGCTCTCTCCCTCTCTCTCTCTCCTTCTCCAATCACGGTTTCTATCTGTCCTGTCCAATAATAAAAAGGCTGCCAGGAGTGGTGGATTTAGTGCCGACACCGAGCCCAGCAATAACCCTGGAGGGAAAAACAAACAAACAAACAAACAAACAGAAAAAGCCCTGGGAGTCTGGCAGTAGTGCAGCGGGTTAAGCGCAGGTGGTGCATAGCGCAAGGACCGGCTTAAGTGTCCTGGTTCAAGCCCCCCCGGCTCCCCACCTGCAGGGAAATCACTTCACAAGCGTTGAAGCAGGTCTGCAGGTGTCTATCTTTCTCTCCCCGTCTCTGTCTTCCCCTCCTTTCTCCATTTCTTTCTGTCCTATCCAACAACAACGATAGCAATGACTACAACAATAAAACAGCAAGCACAACAAAAGGGAATAAATAAATAAATAAATATCAAAAAAATTAAAAAAAAAAAACACCCCTAAAGGGAGAGGGAGCCCTGCTCAGTCTGGTGAGCACCAGCTTGTGCAGAGAGCAGGCACCCGGGGCATGGTGGTTTTCTATCCTAGAAACCATTTGCCCATGGATCCTGGCATTAGTCACCCGTGCTGCTGTTAACAAGATTCTGAGGGAGAAGAGGATTAGGGTAATGATGGGGGGCTGGGGGTGTCCGGGAATGGGGTACTTCCTTGGCTGGTTGTGGGGATTTTTTCTCCCTGTCAGTCTTTTCTGCCTTGACAGGACTGAGGATACGTCCCAGCTCATCAGCGGGTCACGGAGCCAGATGGGGATTTGCAAGAGGCTTTGCTGCCTGCCCCATAGCAGAAACAGGATCTTGCCTGGGCTTTCCAGCAGGATTGAGCTCCGGCCCAGGCTGCTTCTGGCGCTGAGTGTCTGCATGCCTGAGAGGTTTTTCAGAAGCTCTGCAGCTTGCTTGTGTGTCCTCTGTCAGTCAGGGTCTACTTTAGCCCCTGGGGATGTGGCATTGAGCAGAGTGAATACTGAGCTCTTGTGGAGCTGATCACCCAGCTGGAGAGACAGCTTTGTCACAGGACCCATGTAACTGGGCATCCCCGGCTACTTAGAAGAAAACTAAAACCACCGGCAGGCTGTGTCCTCACCCCTCTATTTCAGTTGAGGTTGTCTGGGAGGGAGTGTTTGAGCAGACACCTATGTGGGCAAACTGTGACCAGCAGAAGTGGTGGCATGTGCAAAGGTCCTGTGGTCATGCACTCATATCCCTGGCATGTGGAGGACCAGTGAAGAAGGCAGTATGGTTGAAGCCCAGTGAGCAGGAGGAGAGTGTCACAGAGAGGACCAGAGAGGTGGCAGGGTGCAGGGTGGTGGTTGGAGGTGGGGACCAGCTCTATCTAATGTCACAGGAAGACCATGAGGGCCCACTTTTTGTGTCACCAAATCCTCACCCAGTCCCACAGGGCAGGTGACCCCTGTGCTTTCTGTGAGCTCTTGTCCCGACAGCATAACTGTCCACGGACTGAGCAACCCAGTATGTTCATCACCTACATGAAGCCCCAGGCGCTCCCTCACCTCCACTTCCTGCTTCCGGCATCCCCGTATCTGTTGTCTGTATGTGTAGACTTGCCTTTTCTAGACAGTTGATGAGGGTGGGAGGCACCTCACACATGATGTGGCTCTTTATGCTGCCTTCTCTACTCAGCACATTGTATTGAAGGTTCCTGCATGACAGAACCCCATTCCTTTTTATGGCTGTGTGCTATTCCATTGTTTGGAAAGACCACATTGCATTTATCCAGTATTATGAACACTAGGCTGCTGGTTTAGAAATTTATTTATTCATCATTATTGTTTATTTGTGATTAACAGTGGATTACAAGATTATAAGGCTTCAGGATTATCCTTCCACACTGCACCCACCACCACCAAAGTTCTCTGTCCCCACTTCCCTACCTCCCGAAGTTCTCAAAAAGTCTCAGAAACAGTTTGCTTCTGTTCCCCCCCCCCCGCCAAGTTCATGTGTATCAGTTTTTTAGATTCCACCTATGAGTGGAATCATCCAGTCATTGTCTTTCATCTCTTCACTTATTTTGCTAAGCATAATCACCTCCACTTCCTTCCATTTTTGTTCCAAAAGACACAGTATTGTCTTTTTCTGGCTACAGAGTAATAGTTCATGGAATATATACCCCCATACTGTTTTGAAGGTTTCTGAATGTCATAACTTTATTTCTTGTTATGGCTGTGTGCTGTTCCACTGTTTGGAGAGACCATATTGCATTTATTCAATGGCATGAACATTGGACCATTTTTCTTTTAAAAATTATTATTATAATAATTTTAATAAAAAATAATAAAAATATTATTATTATTGTTGTTATTATTACCAGAGCACTGCTCAGCTCTGGTTTATGGTAGTGCAGGGGTTTGAACCTGGGACTTTGGAGCCTCAGGCACAAGAGTCTGTTTGCATAACCACTATACTATCTACCCTCACCCTACTTAATTATTTTTATGAGAGAAATAGAAAGCCCCTGGTCCCCACCTGCAGGGGGAAAGCTTCACAAGTGGTGAAACAGGGCTGCAGCTGTCTTTCTGTCTCTCTCCCTCTCTGTCTCCCCTTCCCTCTCAATTTCTGACTATCTATCCAATAAATAAGTAAAATAAAATAAACATTAAAATATTTTTTTAAAAAAGAAAAGAAATAGAGATTAGCATGTCACTCAGATCAGCATATACAATGCCTGGAACAAAACCTGGGTCCATTTCCTGGTAATTGTTTTTGCCAGTTAGGTTTATCACTGGAGCACAGTGCCTCCATGAAGCCAGTGTTCCGGAATGGGACCATTTTTGCCTTTGTTTCTGATAGAGGGTGTGAGACAGAAAAAGAGAGATAAGAGGGGGAGGGACAGAGAGGAGAAACACCTGACCACTGCTCCACTATCTGCCCCCCACCCCCGACTCCCTTCCGATGGGGATCAGGGTCCTCACACATATGGTACCGAGTGCTCTCTGCTGGGTGCACCCACTCAGCCCAAGACGATTTTGAGTCGCGCCGCTGTGAATAGCCATGTCTGAGATTTTGTGTGTACTTGTGCTTTCAGTGCTTTTCAGTTTCCACCTAGGGGAGGAGTCACTTGATTATGTGGCGATTCTGCAGTTTAGCTCTTGAATGGCTGCCAGACATTATTTATTTATTTATTTATTTTTTTTGGTAGAGGCTGCACCATTTATAATCATCTCAGCAAGGGATGAAGGCTTCAATCCCTCCTCATTCTTGTGACACTTTTTAAAACGATTCGGTTTTGATGTTCAGCTCGCCTAGTGGGTATGGCGTCCTGCTGACTGATGCTTCCTCTCATATTTCTTTTCAGAAGTGATGGCTGCTCAGAGCTTTTGTCCATCTCTCAATCGGCGTCTTTACTACTGGGTTGTAGGAGTGCTTTTCATGTCAGCCAGAGGCTGTCATTTGCTTTCTGGGTATTATCTCTCTTGAAGTGGACCTATCTTATTTTATTAGATAGGTCAGAGCGAAATTGAGGGGGGTGGTGTAGAGAAAGGAAGAGAGAGACAAATAGACATTTGCAGTACTTGCTTCATCGCTTAGGAAGCTTCCCCCTGTCAGTGGTGACTGGGGGCTCAAACCCAGGTCCCTGCTCATGATAATGTGTGTGCTCAACCGGTTCCACCACCTTTTTATTTTTGTTATTGTTACTGGGAATTAATGGTTTACAATAAATACAGTTGTTTGTATACTTGTGAAATTTCTCAGTTTTCTGCAGAACATTGAGAATACCCAGTCTAGGCCCTCCTCCACCATCATGCACCAGGAACTGAGTGCATGCTCCCCTGCTCCCATTCGAGCACCCTCTCCCCCAAAGTCCTTTACTTTGGTGCAATACACCAACTCAAAGTCTTAAATTCTACTTTGTATTTCCCCTTTTGTTCTTATTTCTCAACTTCTGGCCATAGTCATCCTTCTTCTGGCTTCTCTCAAGATGATTCCTGCAAGCTCCATCCAAGATGAGGTAAAGAAGGTGACTTAATCATTCTTTTTTTTTTTTTTGCCTCCTCCAGGGTTATCGTTGGGACTCGGTGCCCATATCACAAATACATTGCTCCTGGTGGCCATCTTTTTTCCATTGTTGTTACTGCTGTTGTTATTGCTGTTGTTGGATAGGACAGAGAAAAAGTAAGAGAGGAAGGGAAGACAGAGAGGGGGAGAGAAAGATAGACATCTGCACACCTGTTTCACTGCTTGTGAAGTGACTCCCCTGCAGGTGGGGAGCCGGGGATCCTTGCACAGTGGGTTTTGCACTGTGTGCACTTAACCTGGTGCACCACCACCCAGCCCCCAACTTCATCATTCTTAATAGCTCAATGGTATTTTTTTATAAAGTTATTCTGCTAGATATTTACTGAAACTATGGTGAAAAGTTTTTTTTTTTTTAAATAATTGTTATTTATAAAAGGACAACACTGACAAAAACCATAGGATAAGAAGGGTACAACTCCACACAATTCCCACCACCAGAACTCCATATCCCATCCCCTCCCCTGAAAGCTTTCCTATTTTTTATCCCTCTGGAAACATGGACCCAGGGCCATTATGGGGTGCAGAAGGTGGAAGGTCTGGCTTCTGTAATTGCTTCCCCTCTATTGGCAGGTCGATCCATATTCCCAGCCTCTCTCTTTCCCTAGTGGGGCGGGGCTCTGGGAAAGCGGGACTCCAGGACACATTGGTGGGGTCATCTGCCCAGGGAAGTTCGGTTGGCATCATGGTAGTATCTGGAACCTGGTGGCTGAAAGAAGAGTTGCTGAGTAGTTTTCTATTGTGCATATAGAGCACAATTTTCTTAGCCACTCATCTGTTGTTGGACACCTGGGTTGCTTCCATGTTTGGCTATTACAAATTGTGCTGCTCTGAACATAGGAAGACACAGATATTTTTGGATGAGTGTGTTTGATTCCTTAGGATATATCCCCAAGAGAAGAATTGCAGGATCATAGGGTAGGTCCACTATTAGGCTTGTGAGAGTTCTTCAGACTGCTCTCCACAGGGGTTGCCCAGTTGACATTTCCACCAGCAGAGCAGGAGGGTTCCTTTGACCCCACAACCTTGCCAGCATTTGCTGCTGCTGCCTTTTCCGATGTATGAAATTCTCACAGGAGTGAAGTGGCATTTCACTGTTGTCTTTATTTGCATTTCTCTTGACAAGCAATGACTTGAAGCATTTTTCATATGTCTGTTGGCTGTTTGGATCTCTTTTGTAGTGAATATTCTGTTCATATCCTCTCCCCATTTTTGGATGGGGGTCATTTGTGTGTTTTGTTGTTGGTGGTGGTGAGTTTGGTGAGCTCTTTATATATTTTGGTTATTAGCCTTTTGTCTGATGTATGACTTCTCCCATCCTGTAAGAGTTCTGTTTGTTTGGGTGTTGATTTCTTTTCCTGTGCAGAAGCTGTTCAATTTGATGGAGTCTCATTGGTTTATTTTTGGCTTTTTGTCATCCTTGAAATAGAATTTATGTCATTTAAGATGCCTATAAAATTTAGATGGAAAAGAGGGCTGCCAATAATTTTCTCTAAATATTTGATAGTTTTTGGTCTAACATCCAAGTCCGTGATCCATCTGAAGTTTACTTATGTGTGTGGTTAAATGCAGTGGTTCAGTTTCACTCTTCTGAATGTTTCAACCCAGTTTTTAAAATTAAAAAAAAAATCTTTATCTATTTATTGGATAGACACAGGCAGAAATTGAGAGGGAAGGGGGTGATCGAGAGGGAGAGAGACAGAGACACCTGCAATACAGCTTCACCACTCGTGAAGCTTTCCCCCTGTAGGTGGGGACTGGGGACTCCAACCTGGGTCCTTTTGCATTGTAACATGTGTACTCAACCAGGTATGCCACCACCCAGTCCCTTTCAACCCAGTTTTCCCAACACTATTTGCTGAAGAGACTTTCCTATTTCCATTTAATAGTCCCCTCCTCCGTCAAAAATTAGGTGTTCATAGTTGTGTTTTTTCTCTTTAAGTTGCACCTATAAATTCAGCCATAAGATATTTGTCTTTCTGATTTATTTCATTTTACATAGTACTGTCTAGGTCCATCCATGTTGTCACAAATAGCAAGTTTTCAGTCTTGTTTATAGCTGCATTGTATTCCAGCCATGCACACAGCTCACATCCTCCACTCTTGCACTGATGGCGTTTCCACATCTTGGCTACTATGAGCAATGCTGGAGGCCTGGTTCTCCTGTGAATTTCCACCCACCACAGCAGGTGGGTGGGTGAGTCCCTCCTGCCTTCTCTAGAAGGGGAGAAACTTTCCTTCTCTCCTCCTCATCAGCCCCCGAGTGCCCTCTGACTCACCTGGCCCTGTCTTCTGGCCCTGTGGGACCCTGACGCTGGTGGCTGGTGTGGCCTGCAGGTTCTCATCGACTGGATCAACGAGGTCCTGGTGGAGGAGCGCATCATCGTGAAGCAGCTGGAGGAGGACCTGTACGATGGCCAAGTGCTGCAGAAGCTCCTGGGTAAGTCCCTGACCCTGGGTCCGAGCGGCAGGAAACTGCCACCCATCCACAGCCCCAGGCTGCATGCGGCTGCCCTGGGCCCCAGGGTGGATCAGGCACAGCTTCTCGAACTGTCTGTAGCAACCGATGTTGGGTGTACATGCCCTGGGGGAGCCCAGAGATGGGGCTCTCACCAGCCGCACTCCCGCCCTGAGGCCGTTGTCCAGTGTGAGTGCTTCAGGCGTGCGCAGACTTACCCAGGAGGAAGGGGCTGGAGTGGGCCGTGGGGACTGTGTCTGAGGGGCAGCGCTTGGTGGGGAGGTGAAGCAGGTGGCCTGGTGTGTACTTTAGGTTATAAGTGTAAGTTCTCAGGCAAAGAAGTAAAAAGAATAGAGGGAGGGGGCTGGGCCGTGGCGCATCCAGTATCACCACATGTTAGCATGTACAAGGACCCTGGTGTGAACCCCCACTCCCCATCTGTGGAGGGGATGCTTCCAGGGCCGTGAGGTAGGTCTGCAGGTGTCTCTGTCTCTCTTCCTCTCAGTCTCCCCCTCCTCTCTCAATTTCTCTCTGTCCCATCAAATAAAATAGAAAAAAAAAAAAGGGAAAAATGACTGCCAGGAGTGGTTGGTTCATAATGCTAGCACTGAGCCCCAGCAGTAACCCTGGTGACTAAAAAGAAAAAAGAAAGATAAAGAAAAAGAACAGAGAGTGGTGAGCCCCCTGACCCCATCTATCTTGGTGACAGGTGCCTCTGAGTCCCCTTTGTAGGAAGTGGAGAGAGACTAGGGGTAGAGGGGAATGCAGGCACTGACTGAGGTCTGCAGGTCCCTGGGTACCCACCAGAGACTTCAGAAAGGAGGAGCTGTTGGCTGGACTCTTTTTCTACTACAGTGAAGCTAGAATGGATTTTCAGGATTCAATATGCCATGGGAGGCTGACATTGGAGACTCAGTGTCCCCTCCCCTGGCGCCTTAAACACACCTCCCTCCTAGGTGCCCCCTGTCCTGTCTCGCTCCCCCACAGTGGGCAGGGTTGGCAGATTTGCTCTCTGGACTTCTCACCCTTCAGTCACCTCCATAGACAAGTGCTAACCTGGTGGAAGGGGGTCCCCAAGAGGCCACTGGAAGGTGACTCCTCATTTTCTCTGTAGATGTAGCAGTGGGGTGACCATGGGAAGAAGGCAGGTAGACACCCAAGCTGTACAGTGCTGCATTGTATGTGCTGTGGGGTGCTGGGTTGGGGACCAGGGTTTGAGGGGAGGGTAAGTTAGGAGAGAGAGGTTGAAGGGCACAGACCAGCAAACCAGGCAGGGGGGGGAGAGAGCGCTGGGACATGAGCCGTGGCTGTGTGACCACTGCTCCAGCATCTGGGGCCCTCTCAGACCTGGGGTCTTGGGCATGGCAGGCCCACTCAGCCCTACCCCCGTTTCTCCTCCCTGGCATCTTGTCTCACTGTCTGAGTGACTTCATGACTGATTGTTGGTATGCTTCTAAATTCTGCTTATAAGACCTTCTGTTTTGATCATCACGTTAGGTTCGCTTGTATTGTTTAACGCTGTGGTCTATTTACATAATCATTGTTTTCATTGGTTTAATCCCCACTGGTTCATGTGCTTTTTCCTTCTCCCCACCCCCTATCCTACGTACTTCCTCTTCCTGACACTTCCGCCTCAGGAGATATAAAGGAGAGTATTTTCTAATGAATAGAGATTAGATTGTTGAACTGCATTCCCGCTCGTCAATAAAGATTGCATTGCATCCCAGCTCAGCCATGAGTCCCTGGTCGTCTGTCTCCCGCCTGCAGAGCTAGCCCAGCATCTGGTGCCCTGAACAGAGACTGGCAACTGATGGCCTGGCCAGTCCTCAGAACATACACTTGGAGGGGACAAAATCTGTGCCAGTTGCCAGTTCTGTCACTTATTAAGCCCACTGTCCTGCTCTGTGCCAGCCTCTGGAGACACTGTGATAACACACAGTGCCCCCCCCCCCCCCGGCTTACATCCTGGTAGAGGGGAGGAGAGAGGAGCACTGTGGGCTCTTTCATCCCCACACCCAGACAGAGGCTCTAAGAGGTGCCAGGGACTAGAGGGACAGTCACAGGTTGTGGTGGAAGCTGGCCAGAGAGGGGAGGGCGGTCGAGCAGCCTCTGGTGACCTGTGGAGTTAGCATCAGAGAGCATTTTAGGCTGAGACTCCAGTGTCAAAGGAGAGTCTGCGGCGTCCTGAGAACGGGTTTTTCTGGAGGGGGCGGAGGGGAAGAAAAGCTGACAAGAGAGATGAGGCCAGAGTACATCCAGCTCTGGTGACAAGTGCTTTTATTGCAGCTGACAGGAATTCAGTAGAGGTTTTGAGCCAGGCCTTGACGTGATCTGAGCTAGAGTTTTTAAAGGTCACTTGATGTCTGGGTGTGAGTTGGAGGGAGGGAATGTCAGAGCAGGACAATACAATGGCTCTGAGGGGCATGGACACGGGGATTTGGGAGTGGGTGGGGGCATTTAGTGGGTTAAAACTGCTGGAGGCTTTGTCCTCACTGACAGTTGTGAGTAAGGAAGCAAGGGAGGTGGGGGTTACCTAATGCCAGGGGACTGAGTGGCCTCCCTGGATAGTGGCCAAGAAGGCGTATCTATACCACAGAGTCCAGAAACCCTTGTCCAGTGAAGACTAGAAATGAGCTTCCTTCCTCGGTGAGAAACTAAGTCTGGAATGTGATGAAGGCAGCGCCATAGTTTTATTATTAAAAACACCAACCAGAGTTTTGATGTCTCCTGGAGTTGTGTTGGCACAGTCACTCTTAGCAGCGTATCAGACCATGGGTAGCTGTGAGGTCATGGAACGGGACATGTGTGACTGTAAGGCATTGCTTTCAGTGGAGCAGGGGTGGAAATGTCTTGCTTTCATGCCGTCTGTAGGGGCTCAGAGTGTCCAGCTATGTAAAAGTTTTGCTTCTGTTCGTATGCGAACTTGAAGAGTTGCCAGTTGGTGCAAATACTCTTTTACTTTTTATTTATTATTTGATAGGACAGAGAGAGAAATGGAGAGGGAAGGGGGTGATAGAGAAGGAGAGAGACAGACATCTGTAGCACTATGTCACTGCTAATGAAACTTCCTCCCCTGCAGGTGGGAACTGGGGCTTGAACCCGGGTCCTTGCGCACGGTAATGTATGCATTCTACCAAGTGCACCACCACTCTTGTCCCCCTCTCCGTGCTCTTTTAGTAACACAGTCTCTCAAGCACGTGTTTTGCTCACTGCTACAGGAGAAACAGAGACCTCTGCACAGTGAGGGGATGAGGGGTACCGGCTTTGTGCACAGTGGGAAATTGACATCTCACTTCTGACTGCCCCAAATGTCACTATTAATTGCTTGCTGCTTAGTGGAACCCTTCCCAACAACATAAATGGTTGACAGCCATGTGCTTTTCTTTTCTCTTCTTTCCTTTCCTTTCCTTTCCTTTCCTTTCCTTTCCTTTCCTTTCCTTTTCTTTTCTTTTAAAATGTTCCTATTTATTTATAACTGGATAGAGATAGAGGAAAATTAAGAGGGGAGAATAGAGAAGGAAAGAGACAGAGAGAGACCTGCAGATGTGCTTCACCACTCGTGAAGCTTTCTTCCTGCAGCTGGGGAACAGGGGCTTGAACCTGGGTCCCTGTGCACTGTAATGTGTGCGCTTAACCAGGTGTGCCACCGCCTGGCCCTTGCTTTGTTTTTACTGTCCACTCGTTGGAAGGGGCTCATCATAAAGGCCTTTATCTTCAGCACCTGGATTGACTGTGTCTCGGAGACAGGGTAGCAGAAGGTGGTGTTGGTTGAGTCTCACAGCTGCAGAGGTAAGAGGCGCCCTGTACATCCTTTGTCACAGCGTGGAAACACATCGTCATTCCTGTCTACCCTCTTTACTTTTATTCCTCTAAAAATGTCTCTTCTCAGCGCCAATCCCTCCCCTAGTGTTTGCTTTAGTTTCAGTGCCCCTAACTTAGAAACATCTGTGTCACAGTGAGTCCAAAGCAGTCTTGAGTCACTGAACACTCCTGCCAGATTGTCTGATGCCCACTTGTTTGTTGGCTCTGCTCCTGCTAAGTCTCCCTTCTGGTCCTGGCAGGGAAGGGCTCATGCCCCTAGGGCTTGTCATGTTGTCTTTTGCAGGGTGTGGCGAGTTGAATTCCCAAGTCCAAGTCACATGCATGGGTCAGCTGTACCTTTGGACATTTTCACAATGAATCTAAGGGCTTTGGGCTCACATATTTCATTTCCAAATTCTTAAAAATAAAACATGTACGTTGTTGATTTAAGAAGAGAGTTTTGCATGAGAGAGAAACAGACTAAGACCATTTTGTATGAGACAGACAGAGAGGAGACAGCATCTCTGACCCAAGGAGTGAGGCCTCAGCAGAAGTGAGCTTCTGTGGACACCTTGATGCTGGGCTTCCAGTGTCCAGGCCTTGGAGGGATGCATCCCCTCTGCTCAGGACCCCATCTCAGCATTTGTTATGGAGGCTCTGACAGGCTAATCCAGTTTCTTCTTGCTTCCTCCTTCTCCCCCCTGCTAATGTGGTGGTGTTACCCTTCGGGGTTGGCTGATGGAAGGAAGGGCTGAATCCCCCACCTCCCCGAGGGCCAGGTACAGGCCCCTCTACCTTTCCCCGGGGGCTCCATCCTATACCTGCTGTTTATTCTCAGGCGTTTTTTCATTTGGAGTGGACAAGGTGGAAAGCCCAATCTCTCAGTGGGAGCATTGCCTCTCTTCTGTGGGCTGTCTCTGGGCAGGCAGGTCTGTTCTGTATCTGGTTTACTGCAGACTTGGAGCCGTCCAGGTGTGGCTCTCAGCCCACTAGGGACCTTTCTCTCCCGTGCTCCATCCAGCCTGCAATCAGGATCTCTTCTGTGTGGAAGTGAATGTCTGGGTTGAATGGAGTAGCCCAAGCCCAACAGGCATCGTTGTATAATTGCAGTTTCCTGAAAGGAACACCAGAGTGTTCATTCTTGTTCTAATTGAGAGTAAAGAGAAATGCAGACACCTCAACTCCAGTTTGGCTGGAGATCGCTCCTGAATAGCCTGGGTGTGGAAGATTGTTTTCATATGCCTGTTTGCTGTCTGAATTTCTTCTTTAGTGAAGTATGTTCCTATATTTTCTCTATTTATAGTGCATTACATTGTATTATATTATACATTACTATGTATGTTTTTTTTCTTTATTTGTTGATAGAGACAGAGGGAAAATAAAAGGGAGAGAGAGGGAGAGAAAAAGTTAGACACCTGCAGCACTGCCTCATTGCTTGTGAAGCTTCTCCCTTGCTGGTGGGGACTGGGGGCTTAAACCCCAGTGAGCTTTACCATATGCTGGTGGCCATAAATAAATAAATAAATAAATAAATAAATAAATGGAAGTTCATTGTAATTTTGCATTGAATTTATATATTGGCTTGGACAGTGCTATTTTTAACAATGTGAATTCTTCCAATGCACAAGCTTGGACTCTCTTTCCATATTTTGTGTATTCTTTCATCTCTTTTTTTTTTTTTTTTGTACTAATAACTCAGTAGTTCTCAGTATACAGTTTTTTGTTCTTTTTTTTTACCTCCTCTGTTAAAACGATTCCTGGACAGCAGATCATTCTGAGCGTTCTTGTAAGTGGGGCTGACTTCTTCCTGTTTCACTGCCTGCATGCAAGAGCCGTCGGCTTCTGTGTGTCTTGTTAGCCTACTGCCGTACTACCTTGACTGCTGTTTTTTTGTTTTTTACTGGAGCCTCAGGATTTCCTGTGTATTGTACTATCATGTCCCCTCTAAATTAGTGACACTTGTACTTTTTCTCTTCTCATTTGGATCCATTTTATCACTTTTTCTTGCCTAATTGCTCATGGTCAGAACTTCCAGAACTATGTTGAATAGTAGTGGAGACAGTGAACAACCTTGTCTTGTTCTTGAACTGAGAGGGAAAGCTTTCAGTTTCTCCCTGTGCAGGGCAAGCTCTGGAAGGCCTGCTCTGTCCACCCCATGCCCACCACTCTGTTGGCCACCAGAGAGGTGTTGTAGAGAACAGGACACAGGGGGTGAGTGTGCACAGTGACAACTCTGGACACTATGGCAGGAGGATATAGTGTGTTTACTGAAGAAAAAGGCAGGGTTTATATGGGGTAAAAAGAAGCCAGGTGCTAGGGCAGGGTGCCGGGGCAACAAGCCAAATAGGGGCAAAAGTTTGACAGCAAGAACCAATCAGATATTTTAGACTCTAGCTCCCTTCTGATGACTCCGGCTCTCGACTTCCTTTACCTGGGGCATGGGACTTAAGGATGAGGAAGGGGTTCTTCGGGTTTATCCACATTCTATTGAGCAAATCAGCTTTATTCAGACCAGGTGGAGGGGGAAGGGTTGCAGCCTCTGGGTCTAAGAGAATGGAGGTCAGGGAGGGGTGGGGAGGCTTATAGGTGAACGCCTTCCGTCCTCACTAAGAGGTATTAGGGGTTCCAGCCAGGCTCACTCAACCCACTGTGTCCCCACATCCCTGTTCAGTATGAGTGGTTTCTCCTCCCCACCCCCTCCGTTATCATTAGGGCTTTGCCTGCACAATGAATCCAACCGCTCCTGATAGCTGTCCCCCCCTTTTTATTGGATAAGACAGAGAGAAATTGAGAGGGTTAGGGAGATAGAGAGAAAGAGAGATAATTGCAGACCTGCTTCGCCGTTTGCGAAGCATCCTCCTTGCGGGTGAGGCTGAAGATTCGACCCTGGATTATTGTCCATGGTAACGTACAAGCAACTGGGACTTCCACTTTTGTTTTTGTTCCTATCCAATAAATAAATAAAATGTTAAAAATAAAAAGAGGCGGCTTTTGTATTAGGTTAGCCCGGATTTCAGAGCTTTGCCTGGGACAGTCGGCACTTTTGTCTTATTTGGGAATCACCTGCCACAACTTTGCTTTTTTTTTTTTTTTTCTTCTTCACACCTTAGAGCTTTATTAAGTAATGGTTTACAAGATGGTATTTTTTTTTTTCCCCTCACAGCTCTCATCACCAAAGCTCTGTGTCCCCATTCCCACCCCCATAGACAACCACTCTAGTTATCCCAGAGTCTTAGATATAGATTGACTTTTTCCTCCACATTCATATGTTCAATTCTCTATATTCTGCACATGAGCGAAACCATTTTGTAGATGTCCTTCACCTCCTTACTTGCTTCACTGAGCTTAATTTTCTCCAATTCCATCCACTTTATCCCCAAGGACACAATGTCATCTTTTTGGGACTTAACACTTTTAACCTTTAACCCGCTTCATTCTGGATCAGTTTTCCAGGGACTATAAATAACCTGGCACTACAGAGTCCTGAGGTTCCACATCCTGGCTGCTTTGCCTGACATTCTGCCTTCGCTCGTGTCTTTCTCTTTGCAGAAAAGCTGGCCCATTGCAAGCTGCATGTGGCCGAGGTGACGCAGTCAGAAATCGGGCAGAAGCAGAAGCTGCAGACGGTGTTGGACGCAGTGCAGGAGCTCCTGAGGCCCCATGGCTGGCCACTCCAGTGGAACGTGGACTGTGAGTGCAGGGCCCAGCCTCAGTGACCCTGGGGGCATTTCCAGTGCCTGTCAGAGTGCTGAGAGGGCCTTGACTGGGGGAAGACAACTGGGAGAGGAACAAGCCTGTGTCCCCCCCTCTCAGGAGCTCAGCATTGGGAACAGTCCTGCCTGCTGTGCGCAAAGCAGAGGAGCAGTTTCTGTTTGGCTGAGTTAAGGGAGACTCCAAAGAAAAAGGAAAGGCAGGGGGCCAGACGGTGGCACACCTGGTTAAGCACACATATTACCAGGTGTAAGGACCCTGGTTTTAGAGCCCCTGCTTCCCACCTGCAGGGGGTCCGCTTCACTAGCTGTGAAGCAGGTCTGCAGGTGTCTTTTTCTCCCTATCTCCATGTCTTCTCGCAATTTCTTTCTACCATATCTAATAAAATGGGGTGGGATGGCTTCCAGGAGTGGTGGATTCCTGGTGCCAGCACTGAGCCCCAGCAACTAGAGGCAAAAAAATAAAAGAAGAAAGAAGGAAATAGAAATGGCTACTGGGAGTGGTGGATTCATAGTGCTGGTGGCAATACAATATAATAAAATAAAAAAAGAAAAAGGGGAAACAGCTTTGTGGGGGGGGGTCCTTGGAAGGGATCCCCTATCCCCACAGCACCAATGCCACATAATTGTACTTTTAGTGACCTACCAAAACAGGTCCTCAGGACACCTGTCCCACTGGCCTCTGGAATGTCTCCAACGATGGCAACACCAGGGACTCATGATGCCAGTCTTTTTAGCCAAGACAGGAGCCTGGGAGGTGAAGAGCTAACCCAGGGGAAGCTGAAGCCTTCTCTGTGCTAGTTCCCCCTCCCCAGCGAGGGTGGGCTCCTCCGTGGTGAGGAGACATGCCTGCCCCTGCTTTCTCAGCACCGAAGTTTGGGGCAGACACAATCCAGCCTTTTGGGTTTCCAGGGCTGTGGGTGGGTGTGCTTTGTGATCTTGAACCCCTGCACAGCAAGGGTTATAACCAAGTCTCAGCTCAGGTACTGAGGAGGAACTGGCGGGGCCGGAGATGGCCGCTGGGGGCGGAGGCAGGGCAGGGTTGTTGGCCATCTTCTCCCGAGCCATTGATTACATCCCAGGAGGGCTCATAGGTACCAAAAGTGGGGACACTGGGGCACTCTCCGTGGGCAGGTGACCTGCTTGTTATGACCTTCTCTGTCCTCCTGGGCTTATTTTATCATGCTGCCCATCTTTTCTCCTTATCGTGCTATGTGCGCTTAACCCTCTGCACCCCCACCCGGCCCCTTCTGCGCCTTATTACCTAGTTGAGTCGTTTTTTCTTTTCCTTCCTTCTCTCTTTTTTCTCTTTTCTTTCTTTCTTTCTTTCTTTCTTTCTTTCTTTCTTTCTTTCTTTCTTTCTTTCTTTCTTCTCTTTCTCTCTCTGATAAGACAGAGAAATTGAGAGGGGAAAGGGAAATAGGGAGAAAGAAAGACAGTGAAGCACTATTTCACCACTCGCGAAGCTTGCCCCTGCAGGTGGGGGTCTGAGGCCATGAACCCAGGTCCCCTTTTCTTTTCTGAAATCATGATTTTAAAAGTGACCACATGGGGGGGGGGAGTACAGGTCCTGGAAAAGGATGACAAAAGACCTAGTGGGGGTTGTATTGTTTTGTGGAAAACTGAGAAATGTTATGCATGTACAAACTATTATATTCACTGTCAAGTGTAAAACATTAATCCCTCAATAAAGGGAAAATAAATAAATAAATAAATAAATAAATAAATAAATAAATGTGACCATACAAGTTACCTTAGGCCAATCTCTATCCTTTTCTTTCTTTCTCTTTCCCTTTCTTTCTTTCTCTTTCAGAGAGAGAGAGAGAGAGAGAGAAAGAAAGAGAGAGATTGAAAATATGAGACCACAAGAATGAAATTTCCTTCAACACAGTGGGGGCCAGCTCACACTAGGGTCACACACATGGAAATGCTCAGAGGGAGCAATACTGCTACCCTTCCCCCCTTCTTTGAAGGCCATTTTTTTCTTAGGAAATAAAACTGAGAAACTTGAGCTTAAAACCTCAAAGGCTATACCACTCTCTTCCTGTGCTTCCCTCTGGTTCTCCTCCAATGTCTGTGGGCTCAGGGCTCCTGCCTGCCCTGCCTAAAGAGCCTCCCCCCCCCCCCCCAGCAATCCACGGCAAGAGCCTGGTGGCCATCCTGCACCTGCTCGTCTCTCTGGCCGCTCACTTCAGGGCCCCTATCCGTCTCCCTGAGCATGTCTCCGTGCAGGTGGTGGTGGTGCGGGTGAGTACTGGGCGAGGAGGGCTGGGTGGAAGCAATACCATGGGGCACCCCGATTTTCCCCACCTCCCTTTTCCTTCTTTTCTCTTGCTAGCCCACCTACCACCTCCCCTGGGCCCTGGAAAAGCTATTCCCTGCACAAGCCCCCTCCCCTCCCTCCCTCCCTCCCTCCCTCCCTCCCTCTCCAAGATGTGGGTTCTGTGCCGGCCTCCAGATCAGGGGTTTGAGGCTTAGTTTCACATTTTTAACAATAACATTTGCTTCTCTCTGAAACCAGCGAGTAGGAAGCCAGCCAGCTTTGTTGAGGGTGCCTGTGACTGGAGTGTGTGGCCAACAGGTGAAACAGACACCCCACTTGGGCCTGCTCTGCATGCTGCCCCTACAGCCCTTGCCCTTTGCCTCTTTTTCAAGATTGGTTTCTCCCCGTCCCACCCCTCCCAGCAGAGATGCTAGCAAGAGCCAGGAACCAGGAGCCAAGAACCTCCTGTGGGCAGGTGACAGAGATGCCTAGCCAGCCACTCTGCCTGCATCGAGGGCACAGCTCCTGCCTGGCTTTGGGGCAGCCTAGTCCCTAGATGTGTGCTGAGCACCTGCTGTATGCCTGCATGCGGTGCTGCGGCTACTGGGGATGCTGACTGAGGGCGCTGGCGACCCAGCAGCCTCTGCTGGTGTTGACGTTACCCTGGAAGCTGGAAGGGTCTCCCTGAGGGTTTGCTGCTTGAACATCAGCTCCACACCACTCTCCTTTTGTTAAGTAAATAATAATTTATTTATCTTCATTAGAGAGTGAGAGAAACCAGAGCGCTCCTTCATTGTGACAGAAGGTGATGCTGAGGGTTGAACCTGTGACCTCTGATCAGCTATCCGTGTGCTTTCTCCCCAGCGTATAGAAAATCATTTTGGGGGCTAGGTGGTGGTACTCCTGGTTAAGCGCACATAGTACTAAGTGCAAGGACCCATGCAAGGATCTGGGTTTGAGCCCTTGCTCCCCACCTATGGGGGACACTTCACAAATAGTAAAGCAGGTCTGCTGGTGTCTGTCTCTCTCTCTGTCTCCCCGTCCTCTTTCAGTTTCTCTCTGTTCTAGTGAATAAAGTGGAAAAATATATTTGTATTTATTTTGGGTAGAGACAGAAAAATCAAGAGTGAAAGGGAAGGTAGAGAGACCGCAAACTGCAACATTACTTCACCACTTATCAAGACTGTTCCCTTAAGGTGGGGACTGGGGGTTTGACCTGAGGTTCTTCCACATGGCAGCCTGTGTTCTCAACTGGGTATAGCGCCATCCAGCCCCTTACCGGCACCCAGACACAAGCATACGCACATGCACAGACACACAATGTATTTTTGGAGGGGAAGGGTGATGGGGAGAGACATCTGTGGACCTGTTTCTCTACTCAGGAATCTTCCCCCCTGCAAGTGGAGGTCCGGGGCTTGAACCTGTCTTTGAGCATGGTAACATGCACTCTGTTGAGTGCACCACTGCCTGGCCCCCTTACTATTTTTGTTGTTGTCATTGGGGCTTCATGGCCCCTGTGTGGAGATAGATAGATAGATAGATAGATAGATAGATAGATAGATAGATAGATAGATGATAGATAGAGTCGGGCAGTAGCGTAGCGGTTAAGCGCAGGTGGTGCAAAGTGCAAGGACCAGTGTAAGGATCCTGGTTCGAGCCCCCGGCTCCCCACCTGCAGGGGAGTCACTTCACAGGCAGTGAGGCAGGTCTGCAGGTGTCACTCTTTCTCTCCCCCTCTGTTTTCCCCTCCTCTCTCCATTTCTCTCTGTCCTATCCAACAACGACATCATCAACAACAACAATAATAACTACAACAACAAGGGCAACAAAAGGGAATAAATAAATAAATAAATAAATAAAATAAATAAATTTTTTTTAAAAAAGATAGACAGGCAGGCAGTAAGGCAGGCAGACAAAAGGACTGAGGGACAGAGGGGAAGACACCAGGCAGGAGCTTCAGCCACTCCAGTTGAGGTGTCTTTCTGCCTTTCCCCCCTCCCCTTCCCTCCTCTGCAGTCTGCAGGGCTCTGACTAGTGCTCTGTTGTTTGCCCTCTGGAGCCACCTGCCTCCTCTGTTGTCTCAGGTGCTTGGCTGTGACACACTCTAATGTAGGAGGGCCCCACAGAGGGTCCTGCTTCCTAAGGAGGAGTGTCTGTGTTTGGGGTGGTGGGGGCAGGGGGCTATTCCAAGAGCCCCTGGATGCTTCCTGGCATGGATTCCCTAAGGACACATGGGAATGTACTTTCCAAACCCATGTACGTCAGCTGTAGCCCCAGAAGTCATGCAGCCTGGGTAATTGGGGTATTTCCTTTCAGACCTGTGCTTTGGCCAAGAAAAATCTTTTGAGTCTGCAGAAGGTTTTACTGACCTGGGCAAGCACTTGCTGGCACGCCCTGCCTTGACTAGAGTTAGTTACAAAGTGGAATTCCAATCAGGGAGAGGAGGGTCCGAGAGCTGGCAGGGTCATCGCTGGGGCTTGGTGCCTGCACTATAAATCCACTGCTCCTGGAGGCCATTTTATCCATTTTGTTTCCCTTGTGGTTGCCCTTGTTGTAGCTGTTATTGTTATTGTTGTTATAGCTGTTGTTATTGTTGGATAGGGCAGAGAAATCAAGAGAGGAGGAGAAGACAGAAAGGGGGAGAGAAAGATAGACACCTGCAGACCTGCTTCACTGCTTGTGAAGTGACCCCCCCACACACATGTAGGGAGCTGGGGGCTTGAACCGGGATCCTTATGCTGGCCCTTGCACTTTGCGCCATGTGTGCTTAACCCGCTGCGCTACTGCCCAGCCCCCTCACTCACTCTTAAGCAGTGTGTGCAGGGCAGATAACCTCAATGATTTTCCAATAAAGCTGAGATCCACCTATATGCCTGTAAATACACAGCCTGGGCTGGAGAGATTCTTCACCATGGCAGGGTGGGTGGGGGTTTGGGGGGGCAGTGGTAGCTGGGAGGTGGTGAGTGTATACCTTGAGGGGCCCAGGTTTGAATCCCCAGAAACATGAGGGAGGAGTTGTGGTATTGGGGTGGGGCAGCTCTGGTGCTTTGTTCTCTCTTGCTTTGTCTATATCTGAACTTAAAAGGTGCTTCAGAGCTGTGAACTCAGGCATACACACACACACATACACACACACACACACACACACACACACACACACACACACACACACACACACGCACGTTGTTTTCGATGGGCTGGCTTCATGGGCGGGTAACAGATGACCCAGGACTCATGGCTGGGTTGTACGCAGTATCTCTTTATTCATGCAGGACGCAGCACAATCTATACCAAGCTAAGCTAAACTAAACACTACAAACAATCTTGTCCTTATAAATATACTAGCCCAGTAGGGTGGGAACAGGATGCGATGCAGAGAGGGTGGAGAGAAAAGTGACTGGTGAAAATCAGGGTGTGACAAGGAGAGGGGGCGGAGCAGGTAAGAATTCTACCACTGAACCACCAATGCCCTGGAGGGAGGGTGGTGCTTGTTAACAGAGGTTATGTAAATAGAATACAGTGGTTATGTAAATAGAATGCAGTGTTAAGCAGGGGGGATTTAAACCAAATGAAACAGAAGAGGTTTTTAGAAGCATACCACACACACACACACACACACACACACACACACACACACACACACACACACACACACACACACACACACCTTTCCAGCACCCAGTAAGTGCCTAGTGCACATCAGATCCTCCTACAAACCTTTAAGACACACAGCCTGGGCCAGAGAGCTCTGTGTGGCAGGAGGTGGGTGGGAGGATGGGGTAGGGGTGAGCACCCCACAGTGGAGTCTCTGAGAGACATTTCAAAGTGTGTGTGTGTGTGTGTGGGGGCTATTTCCAAGATCTTACTGTAAGGGTCCCCAGGAGGACTAGGACCCAGAAAGGTTGGGAGCCTGAGGACCAGCCGAAAGTGCACCGGGCTAAGTGCACATAGTGTGAGGCACAAGGACTGGGGTTCAAGTCCCTGGCTCCCCACCTGCAGTGGGGATGCTTCACAAGTAGTGAAGCAGGTCTTCAGGTATCTGTCTTTCTCTCTCCCTCTCAGTTTCTCTCTGTCCTACCCAATAAAGTGGAAAAAAATGGCCACCCGGAGCAGTGGATTCATAATGCTAGTACAGGGTTGGGAACATCGCTCTGGAGAGGTGTCCACAGGGGTCTACAGAATAGGAAGTGAGTTTATGTTCCTTGAGGGGTTGGGTAGTGGGGCCTCAAGCCCCACTTGGAGCTCCTGTGACATACAGACTGCTCCCCCCCACATATCACTGCCCCCTCCCCACTGCCACTCCTCTTCTGCCTGCCTAGCCCTGGAACAAGTGTCACTTGGCTTGGTGTCCTTTGCTACCTTTACTGTAGCCAAGCCACAGTGGGTGCCTTAAAGCACCAGCTATTTCAGGGGCAAAGATGGCTCACCTGCTGGAGCGCACACCTCTTGTGCAAGGGACAGTGCTTGAGCCTCTAGCACCCTGCAGGAGCACCTGCTGGGTGGGGGGCAGGGGAGCTTCAGGAGTGGTGAAGTGGGGATGTGCTAGCGTTCCTTCTCTCTCTGTCTCTAAATAAACAAGGAGCCTGGCGGGGCTTGTGGAGAAGTGCACGTGGGCAACAGCAGTGGAAAACCCTAGAGACAAAGGAAAAAAAAAGGACAAAACAAACAAGAAAACAATGAGGCATTTCTTCATTACCTTTGCTGGGGGTGGGCAGAGGTTCAGATCAAGGAGCCAGCAGGGCTGGGGCTCCCAGAAGACAGGGGCAGGGGTGGGCGTGGGAGAGGGTGTGGCAGGACTCTTCCTTCCCTTTGCTGGCCCTTGTGTTCCTTAGCTGTCCCTTCACCTGTGCCCGGGGCCTCTCCCCTCCCTGTTTGGTTTTCTCTGCCTCTGTTTTCTCTTCTTGTCAGGACACCCAGCCTTTTAGGTCAGCACTCTCCCCCCATCCCTGTGGCCTCCTCTCCTCCCCCCGTTCTGCACGATGCCAGTGCTGAGGAGTAGTGGGTTGGCTGCCCACCCTCATCATCAGCCCAGAGCACACACACAGTTCCCTGTGCTGCTTCTGCTGTTGCTATCTCTACCGCGGGCCCCCCCCCACCCCTGTCCCGGCCTCGGGACACTTCTCCTGAGACATCTTCCTCCCCTCCCTTGCCAGCTGCCCATCTCAGAGGCATGTGGGGAATAGTAGGGAATATAGGGACAGTGAGTGTGCCTCTATATATAGGGGGCTACTACCCCCTGCCCCCAATTCAGATCTGGCTTGGGGATTGACAGGTGTCTCTTTACTGGGATGGGTTACTCTGCCCATATGGCTTCCTGGTCCTACCCAGTCGTCCCTGCCCCTGCACTCACTGCTTCCTTTGACTTCCAGAAGCGGGAGGGGCTGCTGCACTCCAGCCACATCACGGAGGAGCTGACCACCACCACCGAGTAAGTACTACCCTGGCTCAGCCCTGCAAATCCTGCACTGTGCCACTCAGCTGCCTCCCTCCCTGGCAACAGCCGTCCAGAAGCCTGGAAGATGTGGCGTCTGTGCAGAGGGCTGGGCCAGGTGGTCAGTCTGTCTGTGTAAGGCCTTCCGGAGGGGGAGAGGTGATTCCCCAGTGTTGTGTGCTTGTGCCATGGGGCAAACCCATTTCAGCTGACACTGAACAGGCCATCATCTCAGTGCCACCCTTGTCTTCCCCGCTCACCAGGCATGAGTCACTGGTGAATGACAGTGCCATGAATGCCTGAGTGGGCTCCCAGAAGCGGGAGCTGACCTAGCTGCTGCTGCAGCATGCTGTCAGGTGGCGGGGGGCGGAGAGGCTGACGGGACCCTGCTGGGTGTGTGCACCTACTCCCAACCTGCAGGGTGAGGGGCGTGGGGACACGGTGCTGTCCCTGGTGTGGGAGCCGATCAGTTGGCTTGCCCCGTTTAGGAGTGAGAGAGGGGCAGTTTGAGAGGAGTCAGGTGTGGGGGGCATCTGTTTTCACCCCGCCCCCCCCACACACATGTGAATGGTCTAAAAGGACAGCCAAGCTGCCTGCTGATCGTAGGTCAGCCGTCTGGGCAGGTGGTTATTAGGCTAGTGGAGGGGAGCAGACATCCGAGGGTGTGGTTGGGTCAAGGTGGCCCAAGACACTCCTCTCCCATGCACACATGTACGTGGTTCTGGCTGCTGGCAGGCCTCTGTCCCTCTAACTGTCTGTCATCCTGTGGAAATAGATTCAGGGCTCTGAGGGGCTAGGAGGGCAGCTGCAGGTCCCCTGCACATGCTGTGTCCTGTCCTGGTATTCTGACGATCAGAGCATATGTCATGAGGCCAGTTTGATGGGGATGGTGGGTCGCCAGGCCAGTTCTTCCTGCCTGTGCCTGTGCCTGTGTGTGTGTATGTTCCGGGTGGTGGGGGACAGTGGCAAGGGCATACAAACAGGTGTGCAGCCGTGGGGAGAAGGTGTGGATTGATTAGAGATCTCCAGTGGGATGAGAACTATAAGTAGGCAACAGGGTGGGGAGGGGGGGGTTAGCGTCTCTGTAGTCTCTGTATCGGGGCAGGGGAGAGTGGCCTTACCAAGTGACAGCAGCCACCAGAGGGCCTACTGTGTGTGCTCATGAAAGGACTGAGGTGGGTCAGATGAGGCTCCTGTCTTGGAGTGGGGATGGGGGTAGCATCTAACTGGCAAGAGACCAGGAGAAGTGAACTGTGTCTATGGAGACATGAGCCCTGGCTTCAGCATCCTCTCTCTCCCTTCTCTTCCCCTCTGTGTGGCCACAGCAGCTCTGCTAGAGCATCTAACTGGGCCTCTGCCTGCCACAGCCTCTCAGTGCTGGCTTGCCTACCTCTGCTTATCCTGGCTGCATCCCTTCAGAGCTCATCACCCTGCAGAGCAAGATCTACATTTAGAACCCTAAGCTGCTTTCCTCACCTCCCATCTAGCTACCACATCTTCCCATTTCACTTTGTAGAGGCAGTTCTGAGGTCACTGCCTCCAGGAAGTCCTCTGTGTTTGCCCACAGGAATTGTTGGCTTGCTTGTCAGTTCTGCTAGCATCTCTGGACCCTTAAACTACGTAATTCCCTGACAGAGCTTCCTGCACAGTCAGTAGGACCTCACTCGCGATGGGCAGAAGACCTACTTTCTGCCCAAATGTCCTTGACTGTGGTAACCTGCCCACTGGTCCTATAGGAGTGGTTTAAGTGAAGACAGAGATGACCTGTTGGTGTCATACCGGCACCCATGTAACTGTGTCTCCCCTGTGGGTAGAGCAGGGCAGAGTTGATGGGAATGGGACTTGGGGTGTGTATGTGTGTGTATGCATGCTTTTATTGTTATTTTTAAAAAATATTTATTTATTTCCTTTTGTTGCCTTTGTTTTTTTAGTGTTGTAGTTCTTATTGTTGTTGTTATTGATGTCGTTGTTGTTGGATAGGACAGAGAGAAATGGAGAGAGGAGGGGAAGACAGAGAAGGGGAGAGAAAGATAGACACCTGCAGACCTGCTTCACCGCCTGTGAAGCGACCCCCCTGCAGGTGGGGAGCCGGGGGCTCGAACTGGGATCCTTACACTGGTCTGTGCGCTTTGCACCACCTGTGCTTAACCTGCTGTGCTACTGCCGACTTATTTATTATTATTTATTTATTTATTTTTATATAGAAACAGAAATTGAGAGAGAAGGGGGAGATAGAGAGAGGAGAGACGCCTGCAGCACTGCTTCACTACTTGTGAAGCTTACCACCACCACACCCCCTGCCCCCGCAAGTGGAGATGGGACTTGAACCCCAGATCCTTGAGCATCATAGCATGGGCACTTAAACAGGTGTGCCACCACCTGGCCCTGGGACTTGGGTCTTTGTGAACAGCCCTCTCACTGGGCAGATAAGGGCTTTCAGTTTTCACTCCCAGCCGTGAATTCATGCTGCTTATTATGTCAGGCTGTTCCAGGCCACTCTGACTGCTCTCTGCTTGTTTGCAGGATGATGGTGGGACGCTTTGGTGAGTAACTTCTTGGGTATGGGCAGGAGGGACTCTGAGGACATGGCACTTTGGGGCAGCCTGGGAAGCTCTGAGGATCACCAGCCACTTGGGGACAGCAGGGCCTGGTGGAGGGGCTGGGACTTATTCCCACATCTCTGGGACCGTGGCAGAAGTGTGTCATCTCCCTGCACCTGTACTCTGGGTTTGCACCTCAGAGCTGGGTGCTCAGGGGAGACATGGAGGACAGGGACATGACAGGGCTGTGACACTGGCTTCTGCCTGGGCAGGGAGTAAAGCCAGGACAGGGCAAGAGAAGGTAGTGGCTTGATTTGAGGGCATGGTGGGCCCTTCTGGACTGAATGGGAGATTCTGTCTCAGATGCCCCCCCCCCCCCATCACCACCTTTAAAGTCTCTGGCTTAATGAGCTCTGTGGAGTTAGGCAGTCTTGGTGCTGGGCCCCTCTGGGCCTGCTTTCACCTACCCCTTCACCTCCCTGCTCTCCACCTGGGTACTGTGGCATGCTGTCCATAGTGCTGCATCTGTTCTCCAGGCCCTGCTTGCTTAGTGCTGCTCATTGTCAGCCATCCTCCCACAGAAGGATTGATCTCCCCCCCCACACACACACACATCCTCACATGCCCACTCAATGAGGGTCTAGCTAGCAGCCTATGGCTGTGTTTAAACCCTTGGGTGGTGGAAAACCAGCTCAGCTACCTCACTGCTTTGAGAAATAGTTTAACACAGAAAGCCAGGAGCTCTCCCCCACTGCATTCTCCTCTGAGCAGGGAGGGGGTCTTCTGTGAGCCATGTTGGGGGTGGTTAAGAGTGTGAGAGCGGAACCCAAGTTCCCTGTGGGAGGGAGCTGCTCCCTGGCTTCAGAATACTCAGGAGAGGGAGCCCAGCCCCAGTCATGCCCTGGCTTCACCATCGTCTGTGGCATTTCCTGGTGACTGTGGGGTCGGCACTGCAGCCTGTGTTGAAAGAGGGGCTGTAGCCCTCCGTTGTAGGTGGTGTTCATCATGAGCAGACACAGCCCTTAGAGGTCCTTACGCTTTCCCAAGCAGGCCTGGAGCTGTGCTGGGGAAAGTCCCTCTTTATTGTTTTTTTTTTTTTTTCTTTTCTCTCTCAAGTTGCAATTCAGTTTTTTTTAAAAATGTCTTTATTATTTAAAAACCCAACAGTCCCATTGAGAACCAGGGAGAGGGGTGGGAGCCTCCTGTGGAGCACCAAGCAGCAGTGAGGGGCCCTGCAGGGCTGGTGTCTGACTCTGGGGGGCTTCCAGGAGGGGAGGGGACAGCCAGCCAGGGGCACTCTGGTCCTGTCCAGTGTGGGACACCCAAGGGACTGCGTTTAGGGCAGCCCAGCCCTGCTAGTAGGGGCCACCCAGAAGGGACAGGTATCCAGATACTGTGTCCTTGGTGACCTGCTTGTCCCCACAGGAATGCCCCCTGAAGCCATAGAGGTGATGAGACAGGGGCTCAGAGCATTATTGAGGGGTGGTGTGGGGGTCTCAATAGGCCTCATGCTCATGTGATCCCACTGTTCTTGGTGAACTCTCCCCACCCCTTTAAACTTCAGACAGAGAGAGACAGAGCAGGAGAGAGCAAAGGAGACCTCACCACAACACCACTCCACCGTTCGTGGAGCTTCTTCTAGGATTTACCCGTGTGGTGTTCGGGGGCGGGGATTGAACCTGGATCCTTACTCATGGGTGAGCTATCTCCCACTCTTTGTTTTCCTGTGGAGCTGTCATTTCTGTGCTTGGGATCGTTGGAGGTTTGGGGACTTAAAAGAATTGACTCAGTTTGAGCTGTGCAGCACCCCAGAACCAGGAAACCCCACAGCCTCAGGCAGAAGTGCTCAGACAGTGCCCCGAGCTGTGGAGGTTGGGGCCTGGGCTCAGAATCAAGGGCAGCCATGGAGCTGTGGAGCTGTTTCTTTTTCCCATGCAGGCGCCTGTGTTTGTGACATGCAAACAGGCTATTAGTGGGTGACAGGCAATTAGTTCCGCCTTGGCTGGGCTCTTCCTGATGACATAAACCCAGCTCCTGCTTACTCAGACCTGCGGCTGTAGGGCACAGCCAGGCCGCCAGGCCTCCGCCCAGCCTGTCCTTCCCTCCTTTCCTGTCTCCCCTGGTGCTGCTGCTGCTTCCTCTGCACCCTTGCTGGGGTGAGAACTCCTCAAGCAGCCCTTTACCTCCACTCCTCCCTACCTCCCATCTTGGCTTATGCCAACACCTCGGCCTTGCAGGGGCCTCTGAGTCCCTTCAGATGCCCCTCAATTGATTCCCTTGTAGCCCTCCTCCCCCTCATATGCACTTCCTGCTTTCAGAACACCTCGGGTGTTTGTGTCTTTTTCCAGAGTACTGTTCAGCTCTGGCGTATGGTAGTGTACGAGATTGAACCTGGGACATTTGGAGCCTCAGACATGAAAGTCTTTTTGCAGAACCATTATGCTGCCTCCCTAGCCCAGAAAGAATGAATCAGAGTGTCACTGGCTTGTGGGATGCAGGAGATTGAGTACTGGACCTCATGCTTCCGAGTTCAGCACCTTACTCACTGTGCCACCTTCTACCCTCCGTCCCTCCTGCCCGCCCCATCAGGACTCTAGGACGTCTATTCTTCTTGCACTATCTTCCTGCTGAATTGCTCTCCCTCCAAAGTCCTCCATGGCTCACTTCTGCTCCTCCAAGCCTTGCCTAAATGTCACTTTCTTGGGAGAGTCTCTGTGACCCCTGTATCATAATTTTCATCTTCTGGTTTGCCCTGTCCTGCCTGGCTTGCATCAACCCTTCCACGTGCCTGGCAGAACGGGCAGTGCCAGGGCATTCATTCCATCACCCCCAGAGCACTTCCTACTTTCCTTTTGCATGAGGTTCCTTGTACTGCTTCCAGGGCCTGCAGCCATTTCTCCCTCTTCGTGCTGCAGCCAGCCCTGGGCTGTGGATGTTCCAGAAGTGTCCAGAATAGCAGGTAGATTCCCACCCTGCTTGGCTCATGTCTGCTCATGGACGTCCTCATCTGTTTTCACCTGAGTTTGGGATGGGAGCACGCTGAGATGGGTGTGTGTGTGGGGGGGGAGGGGGTGCCCAGTTTGCCTCCAGCCCCCTCCTCAGCCTCCACTATCTTGGCAGTAGTAGGATGGGAGGCCCTCCTCTACCCCGAAAAGCTGGGGAGCTGTAGCCTGGTTTCCATGGCAACAAGTGCAGTGGCTGCCTCTCCTATGCAGGCACCCCTCCTGTCTCCCCCTTTCTGTCTGGAACCCCTTCCTGAGTTTCTCGGGTCTGCCAACAGAGATTGTTGGGGACACTCCCCTGGCATACCCCACTCTCTGCCACAGCTCTTACCCCCTGGGTAGAGCCCCTCTCAGTGCCCCTACAGACTCCAGCAGGTGGGCGCCACCCTGGGTTTCCATGCTCTTTGCACCCTCTGTTCCCTCCTCCTGGAATGCTCTGCAAGAAGACTGGCTACACACCAGGTCTCCTTTCTGAGGTCTTCCTTATGGGTCCTCCCATCCTTTTTCCCAAAGTTGGATGCCATCAGGGACCAAACAGATAAAATGACAAGAGGGTTGGGAGCTGAGACAGCATAGCAGTTATGCAGAAAATTGCTTTCATGCCTGAGGCTCTGAGGCCCCAGGTTCAGTCCCCTGTACCACCGAAGCAAGAGCCGAGCAGTGCTCTGGCATAAATAAATAGATATATAAAAATAAAATTAAATGACACAAGTGGCTGGAATATAGGATGACATGTAAGTTAAACTGCCTCTGGACGGGAGTTGGGCGGTAGAGCAGTGGGTTAAGCAAACATGGTGCGAAGTGCAAGCACCAGCGTAAGGATCCTAGTTCCAGCCCCCGGCTTTCCACCTGCAGGGGAGTCACTTCACAGGCAGTGAAGCAGATCTGCAGGTGTCTATATGTTTCTCTCCCCCCCGTCTTCCCCTCCTCTCTCCATTTCTCTCTGTCCTAGCCAACAACGACATCAATAAGAACAACAATAATAATAACTACAACAATAAAAAACAAGGGCATCAAAAAAGGAATAAATAAATAAAAATATTTAAAAAAAACTGTCTCTGGACATGTGTGCTGAGTGACAGTGGAAATTGGGGGGGGGTCTGGGGCAAACAGGAGCTTCCCCCACCCCCATTCCGTGGACAGCTCCTTTACCCTGTGAAAGCTTCACTTTCATTGTCTCTCACAGCTCCTCCAGAGCAGAGAGACATTCAGAATTTTTTTAAAAATTAAAAAAATTTTATATTACAGAATTACAGGGGTTTAAATCCATACCATTCCCACCACCAAAGCTCTGAGTCTTCACTCTCCCCACTGCAATTCACCACAGTTCCCCTCAAGTTGTAGACATGGGCCAACCATCTTTTCTACAAGTATCTGTCCACATTTATACATAGTTGCCCCTTCTTATTCAGATTCAATCCTCTCTTCCCCTGTAATCGTAGCTACCTCCATATGACATTCAAAAATTTTGAGCAGTTTCCAGTTTTTTTTTTTTTTCTCCAGGGTTATTGCTGGGGTTTGGTGCCTACACTATGAATCCACTGCTCCTGGAGGCCATTTTTTCCATTTTGTTGCCCTTGTTATTGTTGTTGTTATTGTTTTATTGCTGTTGGTTAGGACAGAGAGAAATTGAAAGAGGAGGGGAAGACAAAGAGGAAGAGAGAAAGATAGACACCGGGGCCAGGTGGTGGCACACCTGGTTGAGTGCACATGTCGTAATGCGCAAGGACCTGGGTTCGAGCCCCTAGTCCCCACCTGCAGGGGGAAAGCTTTGCAAGTGGTGAAGCAGGATTATAGGTGTCTCTCTGTCTCTCTCCCATCTCTACCACCCCCTTACCTCTCCATTTCTGACTGTCTCTATCTAATAAATAAATAAAGATAATTAAAAAATTAAAAAACAACAAGTAACTTAAAAACAAAAAGATACATAGACACCTGCAGATCTCCTTCACCGCCCATGAAACAACTCCCCTGCAGGTGGAGAGCCAGGGGCTTGAACCAGGATCCTTAAGCCAGTCCTTGCACTTCATGCCATGTGTGCTTAACCTGCTGTGCTACCGCCCATCCCCCAGCTTCCAGTTTCAAAGGCCTGGACTCAGATTGTATTTGGACGCCAACCCAGCATCTATGGATGTTGAACCAGGGCAGATGTGGTACATGCTGGTTGATTTGCCCCTCTCTCCCACTTCCTCCCCGTGTCTTCTGAGACACCTTTCCTCTTTGTGCTGCCTTGATTTACCCAGCTGCCTTCTGCCCGCCTGCACCCCTCCCTGGGGGCTCAGCTGCTTCTTGTTTCTTTGTTTGTTTCTTGTTTGTTCCTGTGACCATCCTTGGGGACTGAGGAGGGAGACCAGGCATGGAGATGCCAGGGAGCCAGCGAACTGTGTAGACAAGTCATGTCCCTGAGTCACCATGTTCTTCCATTCTTAGGCCGCTGGTGATGTGGGGCTATTTTTACCTGGCTGTACAGAGGAGGAGGCAAGGCAGGGAGAGCAGCTACGGCCTGAAGCTGTGGGGCTTGGAATCTGGGTCTATTTTGGTTCCAGAGGTCAAGGCTTTCCCCAGATGTAGAGGGTTGGAAGTGGGGCCTCCGACCCTCTGTGCCCCCTTACGCCCAGCCAACCTAACTGTGAGGTTAATGGGGACTTTGCTAAGTATTCCCATTGGCTAAACACTTGTCACAGTGCACAAGTACCCAGGTACAAGCCCCAGGGGGTCTCTACCTGCAGAAGGGAAGCTTTGTGAATGGGTGAAGCAGTGCTGTGGATGTCTCTCTTTCTCCCATTCTATCTCCCCCCCTTATTTCTCTCTGTCTCTATCCAGTAATATATATATATATGTATACACACATACATATATTTTAACCCATTGGTGCGGGTGAGGGTAGATAACATAATGGTTGTGCAAAGAGACTATCATACCCAAGGCTTCAAAGTCCCAGTTCAGTTCCCTGCAGCACCATAAGCCAGAGCTAGAAACAGTGCCCTGGTAATAAATGAATAAATCCCTGTGTGCACACCATTGCACATGCACACACATGCACACATGCATCTTCCTCCCCTCCCCAGTTCCTGAGTCCCAGGAGGAGATGGCCTGGCCTGGGCTGGGCTGGACTGGGCTGGGCATGGCAGAGCAGGGCAGGGTGTGAGCTGCCTCCCAGGGCCTAGACTTCTAGCATCCACTGGTCTCTCCTGGCCACCTGCCGGGGGAGCTGGCTGCTTCTTGCAGGAGACCCAGCCCTCCCACTTCCTCAGGCCCACAGCCTGCCTTGTCTTTCTCATCGCTCCCTGTGCCCTGCTTCTGCCAGGTCTGTGGTCCTGAGGCAGTCTTTGGGCCACTTCAGACTGGCAAAGGAGAAGGTCACTGTCCCTGCAGGTGTTCCCAGTGTGGGGCACCTGTCAGGGAGGCTGTGGGGAGAGCCTGGAGCAGGTGCTCAGGGGCACTCCTGCCTTCTGTTCTGGGGACAGCCAAGCAGAGGCCCCTGCCCTCAGGAAGCTGACAGTCTGATACTCTGAGAGTAAAATGTGCTGACAGGTCATCACTAGAGCCATATAAAGGTGCCCCAGGCCAGGGGCCAGAGCCCAAGGGCAGAGAGCAGGCTTCCTGGGAACAATACCCTTCACTCAATCCCCAGCACCAAGACAAACGAACGGGTAAAAGTGTCCCAGGAAAATGGACAGATGGGGGGGGGTCTAGACACTGATGGTGAACAGGGCCCCCTCAGAGGAGGGGACATCTACCAGCGGCCTGAAGGAAAATGAGACAAGTGAATGGTAGGTGCAAAGGCCCTGTGGTCATCTTGTGCCACGAGAACAGCTGGGAAACTGGAGGGAGAGTGAAGTGCTGGGGTGTTGATTACTCAGAGTCTGTTAGGTCTGATGGGCTCTTGGGAGGGAGAAAGGCTGGGCGGAGATTAGAGGTGGCACATCCACAAACTCTTCTCCCTGTGTCTGTACAGAACGTGATGCCTTCGACACCCTTTTCGACCACGCCCCAGACAAGCTCAACTTGGTGAAGAAGGTGAGCTCTCCTGAGTTCCTGCCTGCCCCTCCCACCCAGCCTTTTTTTTTTTTTTCCCCCAGCTTGAACTCCACACTGGGCAGAAGGTGGGAAAGTGTTTGAAATCTCTGACATGTTTGCTGTGTGGATGGAAGTGTAATTATAGTCAAACCCTTAACGACGGTGCATACCATTAGCACCTTGTAACTTTGCTCTCTGGGCATCTTCCTGGGGCCCCTCCTACCCCCATGCCATGGAGTGAATTAGCCAGCCTGCCTGCAGGCACCTTGTGACAGCTGGTTCCCACTCAGGGCCTTTTTCCCAGGTGGAAATATTTCTAAGTGTGTCAGTCTGCAGGGAACCCCCGCCTGTTTGCTGTGGCACTGCATTCACAGCCTGCAGGGGTTTGGGGGTGGGGTGGAGCGCTGACTGTGTGCGTGTGGCATTGGCATCTGTACCCTCCAGAGGCTGGTGCATGGCGCACAGACCCTCCAGCTTCATCCAAGCAGTCTGCTGGCAAATCCATGAATGGAAAACCTCCATGAATCTAGGCTGTAGTGGGGCACTGGGGAGTGATGCATGTCTAGGGAGTTATCTGCCAGGAGGGTCTGTTCCCCACCCCCCTTAAGGAATCAAGGTTCAGACCTAGGGGACAATGCTCTTTTGCCTGGTAGAGCCCCCAGACTGGGTTTGGATGCAGGCTTCTCAGGGCCCGGGGTGAGCCAGCTGCAATCTTATTCTTCCTTTGGGGGCTTGGTGGGAATCCTTTTTTAAATTTTTATTTATTTTTATTTTATTTAAGAAAAGATAAATTAACAACTCCATAGGGTAGGAGGGTTACAACTCCACACAGTTCCCACCACCCAATCTCCATATCCCACTCCCTCCCCTGATAGCTTTCCCATTCTCTATCCCTCTGGGAGCATGGACCCAGGGTCATTGTGGGTTGCAGAAGGTAGAAGGTCTGGCTTCTGTAATTGCTTCCCCGCTGAACATGAGCATTGACTGGTCGGTCCATTCTCCCAGTCTGCCTCTCTCTTTCCCTAGTAGGGTGGGTCTCTGGGGAAGCGGAGCTCCAGGACATATTGGTGGGGTCTTCAGTCCAGGGAAGCCTGGCCGGCATCCTGATGGCATCTGAAACCTGGCGACTGAAAAGAGAGTTAACATACAAAGCCAAACAAATTGTTGAGAAATCATGGACCCAAAGCTTGGAATAGTGGAGAGGAAGTGTTAGGGGGGTACTCACTGAAAACTCTAGTGTACTTCTGCTTTCAGGTATATATTTTGAAGTAGTTTATGGATACGTGTGAACATATGCTCTCTCTCACTGAAACTGGTGTATATCTAGGTTTTGGGACTTTGTTAGAAAGTGAACCACCTGGGATGGAATTAGAGAATACTATGAAAGGAAAGGTCTCACCCAAGTAATGAAGCTGAAGGGTTGTCATTCCACACGTGAAGTCTCTGGACACAGTCTGAGCTGAAGCATGTTGAGGTGGCAGTCGTTGCGTTGATTAGGTTGCGATCGGCAGATGCAATATTATTTGATATGAATTGGGAGAGGCATACGGGAAAGTGGGCCCTATCCAAAGGTTCCAGGACTAGGGGAAGTAGAGGCTCTCTAGTGGAGATGTGAGATTCCTGCTGTAATTTAGTCAGGTCCTGCTTTTAGTTTCGGTGGGAATCCTTTCTCAAATGAGTTTGTCCAGAGTGAAAATTGACTTACTGCTATTATTTCTGAGCAGCACCAGTTAGGTTCCCATGACCCTCACTCCAGAAAAGGGCTGGTTCAGTCTGGGACAGTGAGATTGGTAGTTCTTGAAAGCGCTTTGCAGAAGTGGAACCCTCCCAGTGGTTCTTCCAGATGCGGCTGCCGTCTCATCTTTGTGGCTGTTTTAGCATCCTTGGAGCCATCACACCATCCTTGGGGCTGTCTTGGCATCCTCTTGCTTAAGCTAGTGCTAGGGATTGAGCCTGGGACCTCTAAACTTCAGGTATGAAAGCCTTTTCAGAACCACCGTGCTTGTCTCCCTGGCCTCCAGCTTGCTCACTCACTGCATCCTCTCTCCTCTCCCATCTGCTGCTCCCCTCGGGGCCAGAGCTAATGCCCCCCCCATGTCTTTAGAGGCTCCCTGCTTATTCTCTGTGCTCACCCAGCCTCCATTCTGATGCACACTCTGTGTGCTTTTATGTTGTTCTGGGTTTCTCTGGGCCCCTGCTGCTCGCTGCCCTGTGCAGTTGTATATGGTGACTTAGTGAACTCCACCCCAGAATCTTCCTGGGCCCAGAGTGCCTGCTACACACTAGCTTCTGGGGCTGCTTGAGGAGCAGGAATAAGGAAATGACACTGTGCCCTTTGTTGGGGTGGCAGGATGAAGCTGGTACTTAGTGTTCCTTCGGGAAGAGAGGGGGAAGCGGGGGAAGAGGGACACTTCCGGAACACTAAGTTGAGTTTTCTGGCTAAGCTTTAACCTCTTGTCAGAGAGGAGAAGCTGGTGACCCTGGGTCCCTAGGTAACAGGGCTTAGAAACTTCCTGCTTTGGGACCATGGCATACATGGTTGAGTGTATGTATACATTACAGTGCATAAGGATTTGGATTCAAGCCCCTGGTCCCCACCAGCAGGGAGGAAATTTTACAAGAGGCGAAGCAGGGCTGCAGGTGTCTCTGTACCTCCCCTTCCCCTCTTGATTTCTTTTTGTCTTGTCAAAAGAAAAAAAAATATGGGAGAGAGAGAGAGGAAGAGAGGGAGAGAGAGAGAGAGAGAGAGATTGAGAGAGAGAGAGAGAGAGAGATTGAGAGAGAAATGGAGGAGGGAGAAACTTCCTGCTTCTCTGAAAAAAAGCCTGGCTGGAATCTCAGTTCATGGAAACCATGACAAGTATGATTCTCTCTCTCTCTCTCTCTCTCTCTCTCCCTATATATATATATATATATATATATATATATATATATATATCTCCAAGGTTGCATCTAGATACATGTAAAATAATGTAATTCTTTTTTAAAAAAAATTAAAAAATATATATTTAATTTATTTATCAATGAGAGGGATAGGAAGAGAGAGACAGAAAGAACCAGACATCACTCTGGTACATGTGCTGCCGGGGATCAAACTCCAGACCTCATGCTTGAGAGTCCAATGCTTTATACACTACACCACTTTCCAGACCACTTTAAAATTTTATTTATTTATTTATTTATTTTCCCTTTTGTTGCCCTTGTTGTTTTTTTACTGTTGTAGTAGTTATTGTTGTTGTTATTGTTGTCGTCGTTGTTAGATAGGACAGAGAGAAATGGAGAGAGGAGGGGAAGACAGAGGGGGAGAGAAAGATAGACACCTGCAGACCTGCTTCACTGCCTGTGAAGCGACTCCCCTGTAGGTAGGGGAGCCGGGGGCTGCAACTGGGATCCTGGCTCTTGCGGTTTGCGCCACCTGCGCTTAACCGGCTGCGCTACCACCTGACTCCCCTGTAATTGTTTTACCCAGAACTCACTGGGTAGGGTGCCATATGTACAGCTCAAGCTTGAGCTCCAGCACCACACTGGGAGTAATATGGAAGCAGGGGAAGCTCTGGTGCCGTGTTTTCTATCCTTTTCTCTCTGCCTCTATTTGAATGGAAGAAAGTTAGCCCTGGGGTGGTGAAACAGCAGTCACATTTGTGGGAATAACCACCTTTCCCCTGACTCCTTTTCCCTCTTACATACACTGAGCCATCTTCTCTGGGATGGTTAAACCTGGTACTGTGTCCTCCTCCTCCCAGTGGGACCAATGCCAGTGTCACCCTCTGTGTGTAAGCTGAGGAAGGGCTGGTATGACGGCATTCCATGTCTGGTGATGTGAGCCTTGTATTGCACCTGGGAGAGGCCCGGGCAGCCTCCCCTGGGTGGGCTGCTTGAGTGCTCACACTCCCGTCTGCTCGCCTTCACAGTCCCTCATCACATTTGTGAACACTCACCTCAACAAGCTGAATCTGGAGGTGACAGACCTGGAGACCCAGGTAAGCAGTGCTCTGGGGCGGAGCCTCCTTTGTCCCTGGAGGTGGGCAGGGATGTTCTAGCAGGAGTGAAGCAGGGCTGCGGGTCTCTCTCTCTCTCTCTCTCTCTGTTTCCTCAACTCCCCATTCTCTTTTAGTTTCTCTCTGTGTCTATCCAGAAAAGGAAATAAACTTCCATTTCCAAATAAAGTCACTTGCACAAGTAGTAGGGGTTAGACTCTGACACATTTTTTTTTAAAATTCTTTATTGGATTAATGGTTTACAGTCAATAGTATAATACAGTGGTTTGTACATGTCTTAACATTTCTCAGTATTCCACATTTCCATTCGACTCCTACTAGGTCTGCCATCATGTTCCAGTGCCTAAAATCACCCCCACCACCACCCCAGAGTCTTTTACTTTGGTACAATCTGGCACTTATTATTATTATTTTTTTCCTTTGGGTGGTGGTGGGAGTGGGATGCAGGTTCAGTTCAACCCCTGATGCTCAGCTAGGAGCAGACCATGCCTGCTTTTGTATGTGCAAGTCCCTGAGTCTAGATGTGCTAGAATATTCTGGCCCCCTCTTTCTTGGCTCTCCACCAGGGTCCTCATGCTTGGCACTAGCACTGTAGCCGGCACCTAGCAAATCTTCCTGAATATTCTGCTCATAAGTGTACACAAGTTCTGCCCTGAGGATAGAAATTGTGTGTCCCCCAACCCTACACACACACACACACGCACACGCACACACACACACACACACGCACACACGCACGCACACACACACACGCACATGCAGCTTAAGTAGCATTATAAAAAATATTCTGAGCACTAGGCAACCGTTCAAGATGAAATATAATTTCCCCAGGATTAGCCGGGTGCTCGCGTCTGGCATCCTTGGCGTCCTTAGCGTCCTCGGTACAGATCTCCCCCTCGCTTGTGGCTGAGGCTCCTTAAATCCCTGGATGGTGGCGTTCTTTCCTCCCTTTTGTGAGTCTCATTTGCTTTTCTAATTAAAAATATGATTCTGTGGAAATGCCTGAAGTGGCAGATAAGCAAAACAAATGAAAGCCATTTGTAATCCCTCCCCTTGCCTGGGGGTACCCGCGCTAAGGGCTTGTCTGGCCCTCGGCTGGGCCATCTGTGCTGCGGACCGCTGAAAACAGTCCAGCTCCACGTGGGGATGCTCCACGGCCCATTTCATGTGCTCTTTATGGACAGGTTGTTTGCATTTATTTTTCGTGCTTCACTGACATCGCACGTTTCATTTTTGATTGTTTGGTCCAAAAGTGTACTAATTGAAAAGTCAACCCTCCTCTTCAACTCATTTTATATGCAAAACTGGATTATTTATTTAAAAGTGAGCGAGCAGCCAAAGCCCTAAAGCTTAGGACAGCCAGCAACCTCTGAGTTAGTCAGATCACAGCTGATGCCGGTGGAGTGCCTACTCCCTGGATCCTGGGTGTTTCCACCGGAGAAGCCTCCGAGAGGGAGCCCTTGTTGACCCCAAAGTCAGCAGCAGGAGGCCGGGCCTGAGGCCACACTGGTCCCAGAGTCTCGACCCTGTGCTCCAGCACTCTCCACCGCTGCACACGTGAGTGCCACACCTGGTCCCCGGCCTGTTGGCCTGCCGCTGGGCCCCTGGCTGGACAAGGTGGGCCATTGTCCTTTACAGGGATTTGGGGCACCGGCCAGCTCCACTCGGAACCTAGGACTATGACAGTGTGTGTGTCTCTGGTAGTTTGCAGATGGTGTATACCTGGTCCTGCTCATGGGCCTCCTGGAAGACTACTTCGTCCCCCTGCACAACTTCTACCTGACCCCTGAAAGCTTTGATCAAAAGGTACGTGCACGGGCATTTTTTGTTGACCCTGGCGCTTCAGCACTCTGTTCTGACTTTTCTCAAGAGAGAGGCCAAGGGAGAGAGAGAGAGAGAGAGACACTGCAGCACTGAAGCTTCCCCACAGTGAGATGGGGCCTGGGCTTGATCCTGGGTCGTGCACATGGTCAAACAAGCACCCGCCCAGGTGAGCTGTCCTGCCAACCCTATGTATGGTGCTGATATCAGTAAAAGGAACCCAGTATGGGGTCTGCTGGTGGTTCACCTGGTTGAGTACATGTTACCATGCACGAGGACCCAGGTTCAAGACACCAGTCTCCACGGGGGGGGGGGGGGGGGGAGTGCAGAGGATGAGCAGTGGAAAACAAAACACCAGGAATGGCAGAGTCAGACAGACACTAAGCTCTAGCAATAATGCCAGTGACAAAGAAAAGAAAAGGACAGGGTCAGGTGGTGGCACACCTGGTTGATTGTACACATTACCACATTCAAGGACTGAGTTTTAGCTTCTGCTTCCCACCCGCAGTGGGAATGCTTAATGAGCAGGTGAAGCAGGTCTGCAGGTTTTCTATCTTCCGCTCTCCTTCTCTGTTTTCCCCTTCCCTCTTAATTTCGCTCTGTCCTATCAAAAAATAGAAAGAGAAAAAAGGAAAAAATGGATTCATGGTGCTGGCACCAAGCCCCAGTGATAACCCTGGTGGCAATAAAAATATATAAATAAGTAATAAGACTTATAAAAAAGGACAACAAACCTAGTAGTCCTCCCTGACACTTTCAAGAATCCTATGCTGTACTCTCTTCTGGTCTGTTCAGAGGGACTCTAGTCATTTATTTATTTATTTATTTATTTTTGATAGAGACAGATAGAGGTAGAGAGAGAGAGAGAGACCACAGCACCAAAGCTTTCTTCAGTGAGGTGGGGGCCAGGCTCGAACGTAGGTTGCTCTATCCAAGTAAGATAATTCACTATTCCTCTGTCATTTTGAACAATGTCCAGTGTCAGTGGTCTGTAGACCCTTCCATTGTCTGTGACATGCCTGTGTCGTCTCTGTCCTTTGCTGCCTTACCGGCTGTCCAAAACATTTTTAGTGGTGGCACCAAGTCCCCAGGGGGTGGCCTGTCGCTGTCTGCCCCTTGTTCCTGCGACTTTCCCTGGTGGAAATAGTAGACAATAAGGGCTCTTCTTGAGGATGCAGCTTTGACTCCTGTGGACATATTCTTGGCAAGTCCCCCATGTCAGTGTGCAGGGACCAAGCATGACACATGGAGTGCAGTTTTCCCTGTGATAGGGCGGTTCCCCACCTGGCTGTCAGGCAGGTTATGGTGTCTTATTCGGCTTATGGACATCCATACTGCCTTGTCATAAAAAAGGGGGGGGGAGTCGGGCAGTAGCACAGCAGGTTAAGCACACATGGTGCAAAGCCCAAGGACCAACGTAAGGATCCTGGTTTGAGCCCCCGCTCCCCACCTGCAGGGGAGTCGCTTCACAAGTGGTGAAAGAGGTCTGCAGGTGTCTATCTTTCTCTCTCTCTCTCTGTCTTCTCCCCCTCTCTCCATTTCTCTCTGTTCTATCCAACAACAATGACATCAGTAACAACAACAGTAATAACTACAACAATAAAATAACAAGGGCAACAAAAGGGAATACATAAATAAATATTTAAAAATATATATTTGAAGGGGGCTGGGCGGTAGCACACAGCACAAAGCGCAAGGACTGGTGTAAGGATCCTAGTTCCGAGGCCCCAGCTCCCCACCTGCAGGGGGTCACTTCACTAGCGGTAAAGCAGGTCTGCAGGTGTCTATTTTTCTCTCCCCTTTTCTGTCTTCCCCATCTTTTTCCATTTCTCTCTGTCCTATCTGGCAATAACAATAAAAATGACAACAACAACAACAAGGGCAACAAAATGGAAAAATGACCTCCAGGAGCAGTGGATTTGTAGTTCAGGCACAGAGTCCCCAGCAATTACCCTGGAGGCAAAAAAAAATTGTACTCTTTATTTATTTGATAGGGACATCTAGAAAGGGAGATTGGGAAGGAGACAGAAGGGCACCTACAGCTTTGCCACTTGTGAAGCTTTCCTCCTATGAGTGACGCCAGGGGGGTTGAACTTGGATCCTTCTGCATTGTGGCATGTGTGCTCAACCAGGTGTGCCACCACTCCAGCCCCCTGCCCTGTCATTTTTTTTAAATCAATTGGAGAGGCTTATTTCAGATTTTGTCCATTAGTTTTCTTGAAAAGTTTTTTTAAGGCTGCCTTTTAAAAATCTTTTTAATATTTTTATTTATTCAGTTTTTTGCATTTAGAGAGGAACTGAAAGGAAAGGGAGAAAGAGAGACACCTGCAGCACTGCTTCACCAGTCATGAAGCTTCCCCCCTGCAGGTGGGAATCAGGGTTTTGACCCTGGGTCCTTGTGCACTGTAATGTGTGTGCTCAACCAGGTGCACCACTGCCTGGACCCCTGCCCTGTTGTTTTATTTTCGTAGAGACCCGGATGTGGGTCAGGAGCAGCCGTGGAGTATGGCCAGTGCTGCTTGGTGGGTCTACTTGCTGCTTCTGGCTTTGTTTGCTCCTGGCTGAAGCTTGGCCCTGACTGCTGAGGTGGAAAGGTCAGAGATCTGGCTGCCTTACAGTTCATGTCAGCCTTCATCTCAGGGATTGGGGGAACTTTAGACACAGTGAGGAAGGCTCTGCTTGAGAGTCCTTTGCAGTCATTAGCAGGACTCTAACTTCCCATGGGCCCCTGGTGCCTTTCTTTCAGGGAGGACTTCATGGGGATGGGGCCTGTTCATCTTCCTGTGGCACCTGACAGTTCAGGTCCCTTCCGTGGCATCTGATAGGACCAGGGCCCTTCTGCCCAACACAGGGAGCCATATTGGCTTATTGCCAGGCCTAGCAGGGTCCAGAGTGCCTGCCCTGAGCCAGGTCACCACAGTCCCTGGCACACTCAGCCCCTTGAGACTGTCCCTGCATGTGGCCAGTGTCTGCTTAGTGCACAGGGCAGCGGTAAGGGTCTGGGTCTCGGTTTCTGCTCCTTCGTTTATAAAATGGGGTCACGGTTACTTCCCATTGCAGGAAAACTGGGGCCACAGGCAGAGTGACAGACTCTGTGGGTCCTGTGTTGACTGTCCTCTCTCGGCAGGTGCACAATGTGGCCTTTGCCTTTGAGCTGATGCTGGATGGAGGACTCGCTAAGCCCAAAGCTCGCCCTGAAGGTAAGGTGTTCCTCAGGAACTCGGGGAGCAGGGGCCCAGGAAGGGCTGAGCACCAGGTCTTAGAGGAAGTTTGAAGGTCAGGTGTGCTCTCGGGCTGTTCCCCTTCAGGCCCTGCAGCCTCTGTTCCTGCACTGGAGGCTCTAGCTAATGCCCACGTGACTAGGTAGGGAGGGTGCCTCTCTCTTGAAGGCTGCCAGAGGCTCAGCACTTCAGGGACTATTGGGCTCACGTGCCCAGCACTCATTCAGCATGCCCATGCCCACGGGACCCCCAGAAGCTGTGGGAGCCAGGAGTGAGATTCGGAGTCCTTCCTACTCCTGTGTTAGCTGGGGGTGTGTGAGCCCCAGCACCCCTACAAGCCCAGGCTGGCCCAGGTTCTGCGGGCTGGTCTGGCAGGCCCAGTCTCGCACAGATTCCCGGGTGCTGCTCCAGGACCCCACTTGGGGCCTTACCATCTCAACAGCATGGATGGGGGGGTACTCTCTACCTTCCAGACACCCACTCCCCCTGCCCAGGAAGTCTCAGCAGCCTCCCTTCACCCCTCCTCACCCACGGCCAGGGAAATGGGGTCCCCTGTGTCCCCAGATGGCCACTCGGCCAGCCTGCTCTTGCATTTGGCTCTGAAGACCAGTGAAGGACACAGCTGTCTCCCAGCACAGGTTGAGGGGCCTCCATTTGGGCTCTTCCAGCCTCCCCTCTTCTCCCCAGGAAGCTGGAGAGCCAGGCGCAGGCCTGCTCAGCCCCTGTGCCCCTCCTTAGAGCTGCCTCAGGGTGTCTGAGCCCAAGGCTGATTCTGGCATCCTAGGCAGGTGTCTAAGAGGCCTGTTTGTGCTCAGCTGGGGGTCACTCACCTCTCTCCCCAACGTCTGCCTGGCACCTTGGTATCAGGTCCAGGGACCTGAGAAGTGGAGCTCAGCTTCTGAGGTTTGGATTGTGGCCTTCACATGAAGCTAGTGGGCAGGCCATCTCTCCCCTGTGCTTCTCTTCCCTGTTAGCCTCTGCCCTCTGCTCTGTCTGATGAGGGGTGGGAGGGGGCATGTCAGGCCTCTGTGCTTCCCTCCTGCCCTGCAGGACTAGTTCCAGCATCCCAGGGCTGATATGGGGATGGCTGTGATCACTTTGCCTCTCAGTCCACTCTCCCAAAAGAGATGCCTTTCCTACTCTATGATTTACCTGCTGGAGGGAGGCATGCAAGTCTCAAAGTGGGTCCTTAGGTTAGTGTCAGGGGCTTCCTGTGAGCCAGGACCTGAGAGCTCCAAGATCTGAGCTCCTTACTGTCCCCTGGTCCTCTTAGCTGATCCCACAGATCATCTGTGGGGGGACTTGGGGCACATGAAGTTAAGAACCAAATGGCAGACTCCTGGGAGGACAGGCCGCCTTTCTGGCCAAGAAGGTGGCTGGGCTGTACTGAGCCCCAGAGGGAGTTCCTGGGACCCCTGTGTGTCCTGCTGTGACTGCCTCATGTTGCTGGCATGTGACCTGAAGGTCAGGATGGCCTGGCAGCCCCAGGAGGCCCAGCCAAGGGTGCAGACATGGGTTGACCCAAGGGTGTCTGGCACCTTGTAAACGCCCTACTGCTGTGTCACCACACCTGGTACAGATCCTGGAAGAGCTGGTGGTTGTCCCTGTCCTTGCCATTCTAGGTGGCATTCCAGGTCTGGAGTTGGCACCGCCACTGCCTCTTGCATGGTGGCCAAGTGTGATCCCTGTGAACACAGCTGCCATCCCCCTACTGCCCACATAGGCCTGACCTTGGCCTCCAGTCCCACCAACAGCTTCTCTGTTTCCTCCTGCAGATGTGGTGAACCTGGACCTCAAGTCCACGCTGAGGGTCCTGTACAACCTCTTCACCAAGTATAAGAATGTGGAGTGAGCCGGGGCTGCACCCCCTATGGGGGCCAGTGCTGATGTGATGCCTGCCGGAAGGGGGGACACCGGCCTCCATTCCCACCCCCAGCTCTTCAGCCCCCTCCCTCCCCCCACTTACCCTGCTGGTTTTGCACCTTCCTCTCTCCCTGTAATTCTGTGCTGGGCAGTAGCCTTTGGAAGGAGGGTCCCAGCCCCTCACGTTGTGTTCCAGGCCTCAATTCCTCTGAGACACAAGGGTTGCTCGGTCAGTTGTTGGCCTTGATGCAAGAATGAGAAAGGGGATGAGCCCTGCGTGCCCCTGATGGAGTAGCCGCCCTCACCTGCTGCCAGAAGCACATGTTAGCTATTCTGGGCACCGCCTGGGAGGGGCTGTGTTAGAATGCAAGGCCTTTAAGGAAAAAGCCTTTTGCAGTTTTCAGAACTCCCCTCTCAAGCCCTAGAAGTTCACAATGCTGGAGTATCCACCCCACTGTCCTGACTTCTCCTTGGCCACTTTAGTGGTGCTTCCCATCAGCCTTTGCACAGGTAGCTGATGCTCAGGACAGTATTTGTTGCTGCTGCCACCACAATGGAAAGGGCTGGGTAGTGGGGGGCAGCTACCACTTGAAGGAGAGACCCAGTTGGGGGAATAGATGCGGTTTTTTTTAGAAACTTTGAAAAAAGTGGGTCTTCTTGGGAGACGATAACAGAGTGCCACCGACCAGGCAGCTAGAACCCCAGAAATTCATGTTCACCCAGTGCTGGAGTCTGGATGGCTTCCCTGCAGTCTTTCTCCCTCTATCCTCTCCTGCTCTCCTGTCCTCTAACATGGTCATTGCTCTGTGTGTGTTTCCTACCCAGCTTGAAGTAGGACCGCCCCCAATGACCTTACACTCACTTCATCTCCCCATCACAGACCCCAGTCTTCAAGTCCACAGTCCTATTTGCAGGTGCTCACTTTGGGGTGATGGTGTTCACCCAGTGGGATGTGCCCATCTCAGGCCTTGTTGGGGCATCCCACTGAAAGAGGAAATATATGTCACTCACTCAGACACCCACCCACCTTGGCTCAGAGGCACAAGGACCCTCCTGCCAGTTGGGTTTTCCAGGCTGGTTCATGGGGTTCTGCTCTGTGTCACCCTCTCCCCACCTCCTCACAGTGCACCAGGTGGGGGTTCATCCATGTCAGTCCCTGGGGGGTCCCTGCTTGCCATCCCCACCCTCCTTCCCTGAGCTCCCTGGGCATTTGCTGCCTGCCCCCTGCCCCCCTCTCATTCCCACCTGCTTGCCTTAGATCGGAGCTGTTGCACGAGTTGTTAATGCAAAATTGAATGCCAGTGCTCACGTTTTAGAAAACAGTTTAATATTCTGTTTCAGGCTGCCAGGCTGGGGACGGGTTCAGAACAGCCGTTCCGATGGAGGTGGTTTCCCAGCAGGGGAAAGAAATAATTAAAACGGCATTAAGGTGTCTCCTGCGGGAAGCAATGACATTAAAGAGGCATGATGACAAAGTAGCCCAGGCTGGGATGTACTGAGCCGCCTTCATCCCTGGTGGCGAGGCATTGCAGCGACCTGGAGCTGGTGGAGGTGCAGCCACCTGCCTTGCTTACAGATGGGCATCTCCTCTGTTCTTAGAGGGACGGGGATGGGGGTGGGGGCAGGGAGGAGCAGAGAAGGCAGAGATGGGAAGGACAGCCTTAGGGGTTTCAGCCCATTAGGCAGCTCAAGGAGACATTCTGGAAGGTGAGGCTGGACTCCCAGGCACTAAGCCATGAACTGCATATAGAGGGAACCGTAAGGGGGGGACTGAGCCATGATGCACCCATCAGAGCATAGACGTTAACCATGCACAAAGACCTGGGCTCAAGGCCCTGGCTCCCACCTGCAAGGGGGAAACTTGACTAGTGGTGAAGCAGTGCTGCAGGTGTTTCTCCTTCTCTATTCCTTCCTTCTCAATTTCTCTTTGTCCTGTCAAATAAAAGAAGAGGAGATGGTCACTGAGAGTGGTGGATTCCTTGTGCTGGTACTGAACCCCAGTGATAACCCTTGTGGCAAGAAAAGGAAGGAAGGAAGGAAGGAAGGAAGGAAGGAAGGAAGGAAGGAAGGAAGGGTGAATGATAAGGTGAATGGCGAGACTATAGCAGGCACTTCAGCCTTTAATGGTGACTGTTTGAGGTCATGGTTCCAGCAGAGGCTGTGATCATTCATCCAAATTTCTGTTGCCCAGCTGAGGGAAAGGTATAGAGAGATGTGCTTTCCTCGCAGTGGGGCCGCCTCACACCCAGCTGCCCGCACTTCCACTTCCCCTTTGCTGTCCAGTGAGAACCACCATGTGCCTGGAAGGCTGGGTGGGCCATTTCCAGCTGGAGTTGGGTCACTCTGTGGAGGGACTCACCCTCTTGCCAACAGCCTATGATCCCTGTTGAACTGGGGGACAGTCATGGTTGGGCATGAATTTCAGGGCTTGGGGTGCCTCCTTGGAAGTCTGCCATGTGTCGGGATATCTTTGGGTAACATGGACAGGAGAAGCAGCCTTCCTGATGGCAGGAGAGCTCTGGGATCCTTCTTCCTCTACTGACACATACCTTCAGTGACTCGTTCTTCTCAGAAGAGGGATCCTAGTCCCCAGGAGCTACCTGAAAGCGAGGTCACGTCTTCCCAGCCCTGCCTGCTATCCCAGCACAGGGCTGCCTCAGTGAACAACCACATGGTTACACCACAATGAGCAACCACATGGTCTCCTGTAAGCCTCGAACCTTAAGACCCCAGTCCCCTGCTGTCCTCACTGGATATGACAAAATGTTTTGTCATTTGAAAGCCACTGAGAATCCTTTATCACCTCCCCTCATCCCCCTGTGTGCTGATGTTTTATTGTCTCTCTTTTTTAAAAGCTGTATTTACTTTGAATATCTGGATAGTCAATAAAAGCCACCAAAACCCCAAGTGGTGTTGACCAGACCTGTCTGGGGGTGTGTCTCTTGCAAACAGCATTTCTGGAGTCTCGGCACAAATTCTGTGCTTGTCATAGTGTTCTGTCACTTACTCCCTCCAGTGCACCTGGTAGAGCTTATACATGACAGTGTGCAAGGACCCAAGTTCAAGCGTACTGGTTTCCACCTGCAGGGGGAGAGCTTCATGAGCGGTGAAACTATGCTGCAGGTCTCCCTCTATGCCTCTCAGTCTCTTTCCTCCTCCCCTCTCAATTTCTCTCTTTCTCTATCCAAAATGAATAAATAATAAACAACAGACATTGGGTCCATACTCCCAGAGGGATAAATAATAGGAAAGCTATCAGGGGAGGGGAGGGGATACGGAGATCTGGTGGTGGGAATTGTGTGGAGTTATACCCCTCTTATCCTATGGTTTTGTTAATGTCTCCTTTTTTAAATAAAAAAAATTTAAAAAAAGAGAAAAGAAACAAAATAAAACAAAATGGGCATGTGGGTGCAGCTGCCATTCCCAGTCTTTTCTAGCATCAGATTTAAAATACAAGCCTCTGGGTAGAGAACACTTTTTTTTTTAAATGACAGTCTTTTTTAAAAAAAAAATTTTGTTATTGGATAGACACAGAGAAATTGAGAGAGAAGAGGGAGATAGAGAGGAAGAGAGACAGATGCCTGCAGACCTGCTTCACCACTTGTGAAGTGACTCCCCTGCGGGTGGGGAGCCGGGGGCGGTAGAGAACACTTTAAAACAGCCAAACGGATGCTGGAGTGATTGGTGCAGTGTGGTTAATATGGCAAGTGATGGATGCTACAAAGCTGCTGCTGAAATCCAATGGCTTCTTTCCAGGTGTCAAAGGGGTGACCTGTTGTGCCTGTCCCAGTCTGGGTGATGGCTCCCTTATGCCTGCTGTAGCTGCTCCCCAGAAACTGACAACTGGGTGAGGGAGGGCAGAGGGCCCAGCTCATAGCCCTGAGTGGGGAAGAGGGGCTCGGCTGGCAGAAGCCATGTTTGGGGACCACAAGGAAGAGGGGGTGACAGCCCGTCAGATATGTGTCCTTCTGAGCTGACACCCTGCCATCATCAGGAAAGCTGCTCAATCCAGTCAGCCCCCCTACTGTTGGGGGGACCTTCTGCTGGGCTGCGGGGTGGGGCAGGAGCTCTCAGCTTCTCTCTGACTCCCTCCCTTGCAGCCACCCCCCAGGGATCTGCGATGTGATCTGTCTTGGGCTCAGCAGAGTGTGTAGAATCTGAGAAATGGGACCCTCAAGGGACGGGGAGCTCACTGTTCCTTTTGCAGGGACAGCCTGGTATTGGGGAAGCTCAGGTGTGGGGGAATCAGGGTGCATTTTGAAGTGGACGCCTACTCCAGGTGGGGGTGGGAGAGGTGTTAGATTTGACCCGACAATTTAGGAATGCCATGAGCTCCTGGTGAGGCTTTGCACTGGGTGGGTACCGTGGGGATCCCTGCCCCCTGGGCCCAGCTCTGTTGAACATTGGCTTGGTGCATATTTACTGAGGGCTGAGCTGGGGAAGCCAGAGGGATTGAGGTTGGCAAGCCCTGCACTGCCTTGGGAGCCAGAGAAGGGCGGGCAGACAGGCAGTAGCTATTGTAAGGCAGGCATGTTCGGGCAGATGGGGCAAGTCTGGGAAAGAAAGGAAGCAGTAAGTGACCTGGCAGGTGGCTCAGTGGCTAGAGCACTGGACTTGAGGGCACAAGGTCCTGAGTTCTATCCCTTGTATCACATGTACTGAAATGCTACTCTGGTCCTCTCTCCTGAATAAATGAATCTTTCAAATGGAATAAAACCATGAGGTTCTAAGTAAATAGAGTCAGAGTAGGGAGATGGACTTGCACTAAGGCCTAGGGTTCACAGCCCGTTCGTTACCTGCTATACTCGGGAAGACATGGAGGCTCATTCTAGCAATGGGTGCTGGGCACTTGAGTTAGGGTCATGACAGTATCTATGTCGAATCACAAATATCAAATAATATGTCAAAATGATTTAAAAATTTTAAGTTTATTTTTTATTGCTACCAGGGTTATTGCTGGGGTTCAGTGCCTGTATGATGAATCCACTGCTCCTGGTGATGGCATCTCCCCCTTTTTAAAATTATTTTTTGGGGGATAGAAACAGCAATTGAGCGAGGAGAGAGAGACCTGCAGCCCTGCTTCACTGCTCGTGAAACCCCCATTGCAGGTGGGGCACAGAGGCTCCAACCCATGTCCTCGTGCTTTGTAAAATGTGAATTCTACCAGGTGTGCTACCATCCAGCCCCAATCACATTTATTTTTATTTATTAAAATGGTTTTACTATGAAAAAGTCTTGGTAGCATATGCAGTGCTGGGGATCAAACCTTCGGCCTCGTGCATGAAGTCCTGTTCCCCACTACTGAGCCACCTCCCAGGCTGCAAATCTCAAGAAATTTTTTTATTTTTATGGGAGAGAGAACAGAGAGCTCTGCTCTGTCATACAGGGCTGGGAGCCCCTGGCCTGGGACTTGCAAGTCCTGTGTTCTGTAGCCCTCACTGCAGCTCACTCTGGATCTCCTTGCTGACACTTCCCAGAAAACCTGCGTTGGAGTCGATGCTCTATCCACACGTGGAATACAGGTCTGGGTCCGTCACACACCCACTTGAATGGTTTAGCTGTATGGGATGACAAGGTGAGCCTGAACTATCATCTGCAAGAATCAGGAAAAGGAAGACGAGGCTGGCATAAGGATGGGGTTTTAGTCCCCCAGCAAGACAGCACCCCACACACAGCTCCAGGACACACTTCATGGTGGAGTGGTGCTGTGGTGTCCTCTCTTTCACTCTCTATGTGCATTTAAAAAGCAAAAGAAGAGAGGCTGCTGGAAGTGGTGGAATTGCACAGGTACAAAGTCCTGGCACCCCCTTCCTGGCTTCCTCCATCCCTAAAGAAAAGACATGTTGAATTTAGGGACGGTTCTCTGGAGGAGGCATGTTAGGTAATGACTCAGCCATTTTGAAAGCTAGGACAGGGAGAACTAGGTGGAGGGAGCAGTGGGTATGAAGCTTCTGAAGAGGAAGGGATGGGAGCAGTTCAGGAGGCCGGGGGCACCCACAGAGGAGGAGGATGTCCATGGTGATGGGCAGATGTTCCCAGCAGGCCATCTTGGCTCTTTTTATTTTTTATTACCACCAAGTTTGTTGCCGGGGCTCAGTGCTGGCACTACAAATCCACCAATCCTGGTAGCCATTTTTCTGTTGTTTTTTTTTTTTCCCACCTCCAGGGTTATCGCTGGGGTTCAGTGCTTACACTACAAGTCCACTACTCCTGGAGGCTATTTTTTCCCTTTTGTTGTTTATCGTTGTTATAGTTGTTATTGCTATCATTGCTATCATTGGATAGGACAGAGAGAAATTGAGAGGGATGGGGGAAACAGAGAAGACAGACACCTGCAGACCTGCTTCATCACTTGTGAAGCGACCCCCCTGCAGGTGGGGAGCCGAGGGGCTCAAACTGGGATCCTTACACGGGTCCTTGCATTTCGCACCATTTGCTCTTAACCCTCTGTGCTACTGCCCGGTCCCCTCTGTTCTGTTTTTTCATTTGACAGGACAGAAAGAAATTGAGAAGGGAGGAGGAGTCAGAGGGAGAAAGACAGACACTGCAGCCCTGCTTCACTGTTTGTGAAGCTTTCTCCCTGCAGGTGGGGAGTGGGCGCTGAACCCATTTCCTTGCACACTGTAATGTGTGCAGTTAACTGGGTGTGCCGCCACCTGACCCCCCAGCAGGCTATCTGAGAAGATACAGGCCAAGACAACTGGGCTTGTTTTCAGGAGCTTCTGGATGCCACCACAAGGCTTTGTTTGAGTGCACTATGGCGTGAAGTGGGGTTTCTGCTTGCTCATGGGCAAGAGCCCAGGAAGGAGCTGGGGGCTAGCATTGGGGTAGGAGTGGGGGGTCCGGGGAGGAGGATCTGGCTGGGGCTGAGAGGAGGCGTTTGGACGTGGGGGGAAAGCCTGGGGACTCTGTCACTGCTGTGTCACAGCCTGTCACTGCTGATGGGGACATGGGGTCTCCATCTCCAGTGTCTGGGAGGAGATGGCCTGGTTTCCAGGAGAGGGAAGAGAGGAGGAAGGTACAAGAGATGGTGAGGTTGAGTGGCCTGTGAGGTTGCTGGCCAGGCTCTGGCTGGGTGCTCTGGGTGGGCCGGGGCTCCTGAGGGCTTTCTGGTAGGTTCTTGGTGGCATCATCACACTGGTAGCACCCGGCCCCACAGCCTGGGAGGAGGAAGCACACTGTTGCCTCAGCTCAGTCGGCCCTGCAGAAACCACAGCCTCAGAGGAAGTGAACTGTTTGAGCCAGCCTCCTCCAGCACCAGGGAACCGGAACATGCTTTTCTTTGGGACTGGGAACACAGTTTGAGCCCCGGGGTCTTCATTTCCTTGGAAGGAAGGAATAGCCAGGTAAGTGTGTCTAGCACCTGGGCCCACCATTTCTCAGGTCATACATGGCCCAAGGGGCCTGATATCCCTGGAACCCACTCTCCTCACCCCCCTCGCCCCCCACGCCATTAGAATCTGGGCTTCCTACCTGGGGAAGGGCACAGCAGCCAGGTGGAAACAGGGCTAGGTGCAGCCCTGGCTGAGACCTGCCTAACAGGCTGCCCTCACCAGACGGCAGGTCTATCTTGCTGCCCCCCTCTGCCAACACACAGCCAGGGGACCAGTGTTCTCTTCCCCACCAAACCATCTTCATGGGTAGGAAAGGCCATCCTCTCACGTGAGGCAGCTCCCAACTCCACTGGGCTGCCTTTGGAGAGTGCGGACTCCAACTCGTTTGTGTCAGGACTAGAGAGGGCAGGGGCTTTGCCCAAAGTCAGCCAGAGGGAGGAAGAATCACTCAGGGCTCCTAACCAGTCAGACTGGCTTCTTGCTGTCTTCTAGAAGCTCTCATCCCTAGTGTGGAGTCCTGGTGTCCAGAGGAGGTCTGAAAGTTCAGGGGACAGGGCCTGGCCTGGTGGCTGTGTCCCTGTTCTCCCATCCCCACCACATCAGGGCAGGATGGAGCTGGGGGATCCCCCACGCTAGCTTGGTCCCCGTGCCCCTGTGAGCACTTTCATCACGCTTTAGATGTGGGGGATCCCAGGGGCTGTGGCTGATCTCCACCTTTTGTTTTGTGGTGCCTGCCCCTGTGTCTAGTTGGGGAGCCCTGGGGTTGTGGGGGTGGGGTGGGGTGGGGAACCAGGCTGCAGTCGTGCAGGAAGTAAGTGGGACCGGAAGGAGGTTGCAGCAGGCTTGAATCTGCTGTTCCTGCCGAGGCAGAGCAGCTCCTTGCTTGTAACAAGGACCTCGACAGGAAGAAGGGTAATGGTATCAGGAGCTGTGTGGTTCCCAAAACTACCCCATACCACATCTGAGAGCCCCATTAGGAATTAGGTGGCAAGCCAGCCTCTGAGAGTCAAATCAGTGGGCACGAGGGGTTGTGGGGGTTGGGAAGGCTGGCATTGTTGCTCTGGGCCTGCCTGACTTGGACTTGATATGCGGGCGTTGGGGGTGGGCCTGGAGCTGTCCCTGCAGGATCCCACAGTTCTGGGGTGCCCACAGGCATGTGTACCTCAAATGAACTCCTACCACCCACCTGCTTCCACAGACCCAGCTCTGCTTCCTCCTGAGCTCGGCCTGAGGGCTTCTGGGGCCTCTTTGCTCCGATGGGTTCTGTGTCCTGATGTCCTTGGTGGCATATGGGGATTTTGGGGGGTAGAAGCTCTGCCCTGAGTGGATGCTGTGGGCAGAAACCCCCCACCCCCACCCCCCCTCCACTTGCCCTGGGTGTCTGGGGCCCCTTCATCAGGCTTCTGTCCCCTGCATCCCTCAGGTCATCTAGGAGAAGATGGAGACCGAATCCCTCTACAATCTGCTGCAGCTCCCCAAGGAAGTGAGCCCTCCTGTGGAGGAGCTTCCACAAGGTACCTGCCACCAGGCAGGGGTGGGGTGGGTCCTACGAGGCTGGGGGGCAGGGTCTGCAGGGCTCGGCATGCAGGCATGCCAAGCCTGGCCCTGCTTTCCACGCAGTGAGCTCAGCCCCCAGTTCTGCTCAGCCCCCAGCTGGGCCCTCTTGTGTATACCTGACTTCCCTGCCTTCTGGAATCTTCCACAGTGACCCCTATATTCCTCACAGCAGAATCTCATGGGTCACTCAGGGACTGGGCATTGTTACCCTCTTTAATTATGGGGGAGCGAGGCATGGGAAAAGAGTGGAACAGAGTGACAGGTGATTCTGTTGTGAAGTCACGAGGCCTCCAGACCTTGGGCTCTTCAGCCTCTTTGTAGCATGGCAGAGTCTGCCACCTCTGAGGTGATGGTCTGCTCACCTGCTCCCTTCATGCTTGTGGGCTTCTTGGGCTGGCCAGATAGCTCACCTGGATAGTGCATCTGCTTTGCCTTGTGCCTGACTCAGGTTCAAGCCTGGCCCCCACTGCACTGGGGAGAACTTTGGTGCTGTGGTGTCTTTCTCCTTTCTATCTGGGGAAACAACAGTCTGTATGATATTGTATTCTTTGGGACAAAAATGAATGGAACTGCGGGTGTGTATACTTAGTGAAGTAAGGAGGTGAAAGACAACTACTGGGTAGTCTCACTCATATGTGGAGTGCAGAGAATGGGAAATGAGGGGCTGGGAGGTGGCTCACCTGGTTGAGCGCACATGTTACACTGTGCAAGGACCTGGGTTTGAGCCCCCAGTGCCCACCTGCAGGGGGAAAGCTTCACGAGTGGTGAAGCAGTGCTGCAGATGTCTCTGTCTCTCCCTATCACTCCCTTCCCTCTCTATTTCTGGCTGTCTCTAACCAATAAATAAATATGATAAAAATAAACAACAACAACAACAAAAAATGAGCTTGTGAAAGAAAAAGAAGGGAGGAAGGAAGGAAAGAAAGAAAATAAAGAAAGGGGAAAAAAAAAACTGGAGAAAGCCATCCTGTCTCTAAGGCTTTGGGAGGACTCTAGTGGTTATCACTGGGGGTGGGGGCACAGAGCGTTGGTAATGGGAGTGATGTAGAACTGTACTGTAATTACCTTGCTAGTAGTGTAAAGCACTCATTCCAAAGATTAGGGAAATTAAAATCAGACTGGGTGGTGGCGCACCCTGTTGAGTGCAAATGTTACCATGTGCAAGGTTCACATTCAAGCACCTGCTCCCACCTGCAGGAGGGGCTGCTGTGTAAGCGGTGAAGCAGGTCTACAGGCAGCTCTTATTTTCTCTCCCTTTCTCACCCGCCTTCCTCTCAATTTCTCTCTGTCTCTACTCCAAAAGAAAGAAAATTAAAAATATATATATTGTATATGTATACATACACACACTCACATATAATTTATTTATTAGAAACAGAGAGGAATTTAGAGGGTGGCAGAGATAGCCAGGGAGAGAGACAGGGAGACACCTGCAGCCCTGCTTCACCACTTGTGAAGCTTTTCCCTTGCAGGTGGGGGCCGGGGGCTTGAACAATGGGTCCTTGTGCACTGCAATGTGTGCGCTTAACCAAATGTGCTACCACCTGTTCCCAAAAGAAAGACATTTTTCAAATAAAGGGAGAAAAAGTCAGTCTGGAGTCGTGAAACCCCAAGGACAACAGCAATAAGAGCAACAAATGTATAGCTGCCTAAAACATGGATGGACATCAGTTTGAGCAATTCACTGGGTGTGGGTCCCCGTTTCAGGAAGTCTGTTTGCTGAGCTAGGGGAGTCTGTGGCCACTGCCCCCCAAATCTCCTTTCTGGGAACTGGTGTGACAAAAGGGAGAAAGCAGGTACCCAAGGTTGTCATCAGCATAGGATAGAACCCAATAAACAACAGACCAGAAAGCTCCCACGGGTCCAGCTAGGCAAAGCCTCAGAATGAGTTCCCAGGAGCTCCTGCGACAGTGAGAGAGTGATCATGGTGGCAGGGAGGAAGTGTGAACTCATTTCAGTAAGAGAGCAGAATGCAGCTTCACCTCGATGCTTCGGACACAGCCTTTGAAAGTGGCTGTTAGGGGAGTGAGGCCCCAGGGTGATGTGGGCTGGGTCTGAAGGGCTGAGTTCTCTGCCAGGGGCTTAGTGGACTAGAAAATACTTTTATTTGTTTGTTTTATTGTTGGTTTAGAGACACTTGAAGTTCGGCCAAACAGCTGTAACGGGAGACTTCTGAGTGCCAAGGAATCATGTCTAGGAAAAGGGGGGAGGTTACCATTAGATTAATTAATTAATTAATTAATTAATTAATTCATTCATTCACACACTCCACAAGCATCTTCTCTTCTATTTTGTTGGGGAAATGTTGATTGCCATGACTGTTCTTGTCATTGGTGTACAGTTTCACATTTCACCCCCGTCCCAACCTTCACAGGGAACTGGGCCTCCAAACCTCCTTCACCCCTCTCCCTCTGCCCCCATTTTAGCCCTTGGCTCTGTTGCATAGGCCACAGTGTGTTAATGATTCTCCCTGCATTTTGTCTTGTTTTAGCCCTTAACTCTCACCCATGAGTGAAGTCATCTGGCAGCTATCCTTCTCTCTTTGCAGCCCTGCTTCACCACTCTTGAAGTGTCTCCTTTGCAGGTGGAGACCTGGGGCTTGAACCTTCTGAATGATAATGCGTTATGTTCTGCCAGGTGCCCCACCACCTGGCTGCCCCTTCCCCTGGGCTTCTTTCCGTAGGCTGCCTGCCTCCTTAGGTGGCCTGCTTTTGAAACAAGGCCAAGTGGGCAGCACAGGGAAATTTCTAGAACAACTAGGAAGTGTCCATCTGGGTCACATGAAGACAGAGGTGACTGAGGCCAAGGATAGCCCTGCATGGTGACTCAGTTTCCCCAGTGTCCATTGGGATGATCTAATAGTTCCCTCTGACATTGTAGGTGATGTGAGTCTATCATGAAGGAGCTGCTGACCAGGGCTCCCAGAACAGAAGCTGCTGGGCTCAGAGAGTGAGCCAGGGTGGGCATGGGGGCCCTCCCCAGGGTAGGGAGCCAGGCAGCTGGAGAGGGAGCCTGAGACTGCTGTACCAGGGATGGTGGCCAGACAGAGACAGGCAGGCAGCAGTCTCAGACAGAAAGAAGTGGTTGCGGGGTTTCGCAGTCCTGTCTGTATACATCTCAGTGCCTGGGAATGGGACTGAGGGGAAGGTGCCAGGGCTTGGTGGGCACAGCCTGGGGGAAGCCAGAAACTTCCAGAAACATGGGTCATCTTGGATGCTTGGTGTACAGAATGTGTGTGTGTGCGTGCATGCATATGTGAATGTGTGCACACATGTGTTGTATGTGGACCTATGTGCAAACATGTGTGTATGCATCTGTGTCTTTATGTGTGTGCATGTACATGTTGTGTGGTTGTGTGTCTGCCTGTCTGCATGTGTGTGTTTGTGTGTGTGTGTGTGTGTGTGTGTGTGTGTGTGTATAGTGGGAGGGTCAACCTCCATGCCTGGCTCTGCTTCTCTGTAGGAGAAAAGAAGAAATTCCTGCCACCCACTTCCCGCAAAGAGCCCAAGTTTGAAGAACTGCAAAAGGTAGGGTGGCCTTCTTCTTCTGGGGGGTTGCAGAAAACCCCTGCCTCCTGCCCTTCTGACCTTGAGCTGTATGAGTGGTGATCCTGCAGGTGCCTTGGAGGTTTGTTGAATGACTGTATGAGAACTGCTATTGAGTGCTGACTTTGTTTTTAATACCTGGCGAGAAAGAACCAGACATGACTCTGGTACATGTGCTGCCAGGGATTGGACTCGGGACCTCATGCTTGAGAGTCCAGTGCTTTATCCACTGCGCCACCTTCCGGACCACCTCCGTCACTTCTTTATTTAGTCTTCTGTTCATGGGCATTTAGGCTGCTTCCACTCTTTTACTACTGGAAATAATGTAGCTGTAAACATAGGAGTGCATATATTGGACCTCTGTTTCCTCTACTCTATTTATCTAAGCCTTTCTGTTGCCTTCTCCAGGGAGACCTCCAAGTCTGCACCACTTCCTTCCTCCCTCCCTCCCTCTCTTCTTTCCTTACAATTGAGTTGGGAGGTTATGGCAGGAGATGAGGAAGGGATGTGGGAGAGTGAGTGGGAAAGGCAGGAGACCCCCAGGATGAGTGATAGAGGAGAGGATAGCTCTGGGACTTTAAGCTGCCTCTGAGAGCCAGTGTGAGGCAGCCCTTCTGAGTTGTCCTGCCTGGGGTGGGGTAGTGGGGTGTCTGTACCCCATCCCATGCGGTCAAGGCTTCTCTCTTAGAGAAGGAAGTGCTTCTCCACCACCCCCAGCCAATGAGCTCTCAGGAGGAGTTGACTCCTGCCCGGGCATGGTTCCAGGCAGCAGAGTTAGCTGGTGTGCCCACAGAAGGGCAGGTTGGTGACACAGCAACCCCTGGTGTGGACAGATGACAGCACCCTAAGGTTGGGACTGTGATGGGCAGATGTGTGTGTGTGGAGGGGTTTCCAGAAGTTTACAGCAGATACCTCACTTAGTCTGGGAGATCCTGGGGGGCTTCCTGGAGAAGGTGACATGCAATGAATGGGGCTGGGAAGGATGAGTCGAAGTTGGTAGGTAGGAAGAGGGCCTTCTGGGCTGTGGCAGAGCTCAGGCAGTCAAGGGGTCTAGTGAGGAGTGACCCCCATCCCTCCTGCACCCCGGGCTCTGCTCCAGGTGCTGATGGAGTGGATCAATACCCAGCTTCTGCCCGAGCACATTGTGGTCCGCAGCCTGGAGGAAGACATATTCGATGGGCTCATCCTGCACCACCTTTTCCGTAAGTGGCTGCTTGCAGGGAGCTTCCTCCAGCTCCACCCCCTGCCACACCAGCCCTCCAGGAGGGCTACTTACTCCCCTCCTTCTCATCTCACTGAGCACGGGTTGGGGGGCACCATGCTTGTCTTCTCTCTGCCAGACTGTGGGTTCTGCCCTGCTTGCCGGCCTCTGGGGCATTTGTGGGGTGCCTGCTGTTTGTGGGTGCTAGGCAGCTAGAGATACCTTCCCCTGCTCTTGGGCTGCTCTGGAAACAGCTGGGAAGACTGACCTTTGTGGGTGCCCCAGGCACCTGGAGGAGGGCTCTCCTGTGTCTGTTGGGGTGCTCCTCCTCAGGGTCTCCTCTTGGCCTGCAGCCCCCTCTTTCCCAGCTCAACAGCCCGCCACCTCTCCCTCCATTGCTGGGAGATGCTGTTTGGCCTGCTGTGTGCACAGAGCTGTGAAGTCTCCCAGGGCAGGGATGGGCTTGGGCCGGAGAGCTTCAGACCTGCTGCAGAGCAGCCCTGGTTGCCTCCCTGAGGGAGCAGAGGGCCCCTGAGAACAGCTCTCTATGCTGCCACAGTTCCCAAGTTACAGATGACAAATCTGAGGCTCTGAGGGATTTAGTGCCGAGTCCTGGGATTGAGGATGAAGAAGGTGGGGAGTCAGGACATGGGCCCAGGAGTCAGGGTTCAGCCACTAGCAGTGCCAGCCTGCAGAGAGGAAGGCCCACATATGTGCTCAGACTCAGGGATGGGCATGGTGTGAGCAAGGTGGAGGGCAGCTTGGGGACCTGGGCTGTGTCAGGCTGTCACTAACTTCCTGTGGATCACATAGGCCTGTGGGTTCCCCTAGTCTGGGACCCCACTGCCCTGAAGCCTTTCTCCCCTATACCCCCTCTCTTTTTTCCTCCTTCCCTCCCCTAGAGAGACTGGCAGGGCTAAAGCTGGAAGTGGAGGACATAGCCCTGACAGCGGGGAGCCAGAGGCGCAAGCTGGCGCAGGTCTTGGAGGCTGTCAACCAGAGCCTGCAGGTGGAGGGGCCTGGCGTCCGGTGGAGCGTGGACAGTATGTGGTGACTCAGGCCAGCACAGATGCCGGGAAGCAGGGGGAGCTGTGTTCTCTGGCACCTAGCCTTGTCTCCCCAGCTGTGTGTCTGGGCTGTGGGGCTTGGGAGGAGGTTGGAGTTAGGCCCATTCCCTCTACCCTGCTTCTGAGGCACCCAGCAAGAAACACAGTCTATCTACACGCAGAGTTATTGGGCACCAGGATGAATGCCCTCTGCCTTGTCACCCACTGCCACCCAGACACTGGCAGTCCCATGCCACTTGTCTATTCAAATGATGTCAGTGGTGCCTGTTTGCAAAACACGAGTGTGTGCAACGCCTGACCCTCCCTGCTGACCTCTGCTCTGAATTCCCGGCCCTTCCAAGCTCTCGCTCCCATGTTTCAGAGACTGCAAGATCTAAGTCGCTTCTCTGAGGCTGGGGGTGGGGTTGATGATGGGACAGTTTGTGGGGACGCCTGCCGTCATCACAAGGTTTAAAGTTTCATGTTCAGTACCGGTGTTGTTAGCACTGCCCATAAATGAAGCCACAATTAACTTGTTCAGCTGGTCAAATTGGAGAGACCTCCCATGGCAGACTGCACATGTTACCATGCATGAGGACCCAGGTTCAAGCCTCAGGCACTTGGGAACACCGTGCAAACGGGGGAACTTCACGAGTGGGGCAGTGCTGTGGTGTCTCTTGTCTTTCTTTCTCTCATCTTATAGTAAAGCAAACAGCGAAAGAGTCCACTGGGGGTGGTGACATTCAGCAGACGCAAGGCCCTGGTGAGAAGGGAAAAGAACAAAACCAGCTTGTCTCCAACCATGCACAGCCCTGCAGCTGGCCTCTCTCTCAGCCTAAAGCCCCATGCACAGCACACAGGGCTACACCCCAGGCTAGTTTAGAAGTGGGGCAAAGTGTGACTGTTTGTGGTTTTTAAAAAATATTTGCTTATATTTATTTTTCCTTTTTTGTTGCCCTTGTTGTTTTCTATTGTTGTAGTTATTATTGTTGTTTATGTCGTCGTTGTTAGGACAGAGAGAAATGGAGAGAGGAGGGGAAGACAGAGGGGAGAGAAAGAAAGACACCTGCAGACCTGCTTCACAGCCTGTCAAGCGACTCCCCTGCAGGTGGGGAGCTGGAGGCTTGAACCGGGATCCTTATGCTGGTTCTTGCACTTTGCACCACATGCGCTTAACCTGCTGTGCTACCGCCACCTCCCTGTTTGTGGTTTGAATGTGTCTCTCTAGACCCCAATTTCCCAGAAGAGCCGGAGTGTTTCTTCCTCTTCCTCTTCTCCCTCCTCCTTTCTCCTCCGCCATCACCTCTGCCTCCACCTCCCCTTCCTCCCCTTCTTCCTTCTTCTCCCACTTACCCATCTCATCCACTTCTTTTTAAAATATTTTTTCTTTATATTTGATCTGATAGGACAGAGAGAAATTGAGAGGGGAGGGGGAGACAGAGGGAGAGAGAGGGATGAGGCAGTGGCACACCTGGTTAAGTGCACATAGTACTAAGTGCACATAGTACTAAGTGCACATAGTACTAAGTGCAAGAACCTGCACAAGGACCTGGGTTCAAGCCCCCAGTCTCTACACATAGCAGGGATGCTTCTTCAGTGGTGAAGCAGGTCTGCAGGTGTTTATCTTTCTCTCACCTTCTCTGTCTCCCCTTCCCTCTCAATTTCTCTCTGTCCTATCCAATAAAGTGAAAAAAGAAAAAAGAAAAGGCCACCAGGAGCAGTGGATTCATAGTGCAGGCACTATGCCCCAGCGATAACCCTGGAAGAAAAGAGAGTGAGGGAGAGAGAGAAAAATAGACACCTACAGAACTGCTTCACCACTCATAAAGCTTCCCCTCTTGCAGGTGGGGAGTGGGGACTTGAACCTAGGTCCTTGCACTTGGTAAAGAGTGTGCCACTGAACCTTCATTTTAAAAAATATTTCTGAACAGTGAGGCAGAGAGAGGTGGGGCACTGCCCTGGCATATGCAGTGTCGGCAAGAGGGTCAGGGGTCACAGCTCCACAAGGCAAGGCTCTTCCTGCTGAGCCATTTCTCCTACAGGCATCTAGCTTCCTGGTCTGCAGAAGTTCACTCTTCCATCTCAGGAGGGTCTCAGGTTTGGCAGGGTGGGGTGGGGGTGGGGGTGTCTCCCTCTCTCTGAGTTTTGCTCCCTCCATTCCCAGCCATCTTCAACAAGGACCTGCTGGCCACCCTCCATCTCCTCGTGGCCCTGGCCACACGCTTCCAGCCGGACCTGCCCCTCCCACCTAATGTCCAGGTGGAGGTGATCTTCATGGAGGTGAGGGGCTGGCATGGGGCTTCCTGCCCAAGAGTACCCAGGGTCCCCACCACCCTACATGGAGCTGGGGGTGGGCACAGGGTGGTGGTAGAACCAGGCTGTGTTCTCAGGAGCTGTGAGAAATGCCAGATCCCTCCAGGTCAGCGTGGGGGGCTGGTTTGGTGTTGTGTGGGGAAAGGCTGGATACGTGGGCCCTTCAGGGCTGGGCTGACTGGCCCAGCTTACACTGCGGATGAGCCTGGGTATTCCCAACGTCCTGCTGTGCCTCTTACTCGCCAGTGGGTCCAGGGACCCTTAGGGTGGATGGGTTCTCCAACCCGCAGGGTTGTCTTTTTCTGCCTGTGCACAGTTTACTGCTTCTCCCTCAGGCAGACCCTGGGCACCACAAATGGGAACCCCACTTGCTCCTTCACTGCTCCCTGCACCAACCTTTAGGCACCTGAGGAGCAATGGGCTTTGGTCCTGTTTTTACAACTCACCCAGTCTGACAGAGTGAGCCAAGTCTAGCCAAGTCTGGGTGAATTCATGGTTACTTTTTCAAACCACTGGTTAAAGTTCTCCGCAGAGCAGTTTCTTGGCTTTGTTTTTACTTCTCATGTAAGTCACAGGTGGCTGCATTCCTTTGCTCATTCACTTACCCATCCATCATCCACTCATTCATCCAACTATCCATCCATCCATGCAAACATCCATCACTGATATAGACTTATATACATTCAACTATCAGTTCACCCACTATCCATACATCTGACCACTCCTCATTCAGCCATATAAATGCATATCCAACTATCTATCCTTTCATCCTTCCATCCATTGCATTAGCCATCACCCATCCATTCATCCATACATACTTATGTGGATCCAACCACCCATCCACCTATCGTCTATCCACCCATCAAACCATTCCTCATCCATCCATCATTTCAACCATCTGTCATCCACTCACTCACTCATCATCCATTCATCCATCAGACTATTCCCCATCCATCCATCCATCCATCCATCATTCCGACCACCTGTCCATCCACCCATCCATTCACCCACTCATTATTCAGACCAGCACATGCCTACCAACTGTGAGACTCTGGAGATATGTGGACAACAAGTTAGACAGAGTCATCTTCCTCTTGAGTTTCAAGGAAGAAAGAAAATTAAGCTGGACCACAGTGGTGAGGGCTTCTCAGGAGGCTTCCTGGAGGAGGGAGTGGGGGATAAACTTTGTTTAGCATCAGGCCTGATTCTCAGAGACTACAGGGTTGTTCAATTCCTCCTCTGTCCTTTTGTTGTATAGAGACAGAATAATTGAAAGGGAAGGGGGAGACAGAGAGGAAGAGAAAAAGAGAGCCACCTGCAACACTGCTTTGTTCCTTGTGAAGCTTTTAGCTCTGCAAGTGGGGACCAGGGGCTTGAGCCAGATTCTTGTGAATGGTAACATAACATGTACACTTGACTACATGGCATTTTTTTTTTTTTTACCAGAGCACTGCTCAGTTCTGGCTTATGGTGGTGCTGGGAATTGAAATAGAGTCTTTTGGTACCTCAGGCACAAAAATCTGTCTCTTTTGTATAACCATAATGCTGTTTCCCCTGTCCTCATTACTCTGTTCTTTTTTAGAGCACCAAGAGTGGGTTGAAGTCTGAGAAACTGGTGGAACAGCTCACTGAATGCAGGTGAGGGAGGGCCAGGGGCTATGTCTCCAGGGGTGAGCTGTGGTTTTGTAAGAGTGGATGACAGCAGGACTGGGTCGGGACCTGGTCACTGAGGGAGAGTCCTCCCCAGGTTCCAGGTTCTCTCAGACCCACGGGTAGCCTTCCACCTTGCTGGTCCTACCAGGTGTGGCCTTGTCTGTGAAGATTATAAATGATGGGGTGGGTGGTGGAGGGAAGGGCTCCCCCAGCTGCACAGCTAAACCCTGAGCTTCCTGGGCTGGTGGATCTTGGAGCTGTACTGGATTGAGGCCTGGGGCCTCATACTGATGGTGTCAGTGACAAATGAAGACTGTGTCCCACACTTGAACTGTGTCTGGCAAAGCGTGGAAGGACCCTCCTGCACCTTGGTCCATAGGACCTGCCCACGCCCACTTTGCTGCTCTCAGCCAGAAGTGACCTCCCAGCCCCCCAGGCACAGAGGGTTTTGAACTGGCATTTGGGTGCTGAAACTCCAGTGCCTGATGCTGAGTTTGGGGAGGCTGAGCAGGCAGGTATGGGTGGGCTTCCTTCTCACTTCCTGACCCTGATATCACTCTTCAACCACCCTTTTCCTCCCATGAGCTTGGAAGGCTCTGTGTCAGCTCCTGGCTGGCTCTCAGCTTGTGGCGTGGATGGGGATCGTGCAGGGTCTTCCCTCCAGCCATCTGTATCTGTGCTGAGCCCTGGCTTTCTTCCCCACATCCCTCTCAGGCCCAGCTCCACACTGGCACATGGCAGAAGCCCTCGTTAGCAAAACACAGTGTGTTTCTGGGCTTGAACTCTGGCTTCTGCAGGGTGGGGCTGGGCTGGAAACCTGGAACAGCACGAAGGAACACCAGTTGGGAATCATAAAAGCAGAATGAAAGAAGCCAGACACATGAGAGTGAGCTCTGAGTGATTCCACTTGCAGGGATTTCTAGGACAGACAAAACTGAGGCTGGAAAGACCACAGCAAGGCTCATGTTTGCCAGGGTGGAGGTTGGGGGGGTTGGGAAGTGGGAGAGTCTTTTGGGGGGATGCTAAGAAGCTCTTGTCCCTCATTGGGGGTGGTGATCACACAGGGGTTTATGGGTATGGAAGCAGACAGGCTGTAAACTTAGAATTTGTGTGTTTTATGGTGTGTATAATAACCCCCGCCCCATCCCTGACTAAAATAGCAACCGTGCAAACAAGAAGATCCAGACAGTTCCAGGTAGGGAGCCTCCTCCGGGAAGGGCATGGACATCTCTTGCATTTGTTTTCCACGGCTCCTGCCTGCTTGCAGAGCCGCTAGGAACACAAAGCAGCATCCAGTTTCTCTATCAGCCTTGCCAACCAGCCTTTGTCATCTTAAGAAACAATAACTCAGTAGACTTTTTTTTTTTTTTTAACCATTTGTCTGTTCTTTTCTTTCTTGACTTTTCCCTTCAGCACAGAAAAGGACCAGTCCTCACGTGAGTATTGTAACAGGGTGAACTTTTGTGGGGTGGAGGGTGAGACAGATACGGGATGGTGAGGTTGCTGGGGGGCTAGAGCACCTTTCCTTGCAGGTCTGCTGTTTGTAACTCTAGACTCCTGCTTGTCCATTTGTCTGTTTGCCTATGCATCTGGCTGTCCCATCTCCTGGTATTGCTCCCACGGGTGGAGGGATTTATGCTTGCCATATGCTGGAGTTGTTTGAAGTCTGTAAGTTCTGGGTTCAAACACTAGTTCCCCCATCCATCAGCTACTGAACTAGTTGGGGCAGGTGCCTTAGCCCATCTGGGCTTCCCTTTCCTTGTTGAACAGGTGGGATGAATGATGGCACCTGTCTCTCCGTTGGTGATGAGGGTTAGGGAGAATGTGTGAGTGTGATTAGTAGCAAGTGCTCAATAATGACTGTTTCACACTGTGGCTTTTGCTTTTGTGACAGAGCTTGTCACCAGTCAACTCAGTGATCTGGCCACTTTCTATTCATTCATTCCCCAGTCAGTTGGCATAGATGATTGCTGACCCATTCATCCATCCATCATCCATCTATCCATCCATCATCCATCCATCCATCCATCATCCATCCATCCATCCATCCATCCATCCATCCATCCATCCATCCACATATCTACCAGTCCATCCACCCACACATTCATTCACACCATTCACCTACTCAGCAGCTCATTCAGCTGTCCATTTTAGCATTACTACCCCCTCCCAAACCCTCCCCACTAGGAACACAGAGCTATATGGCTAGAGGGTCCTATAAGAGGCACCACCACACCTGCAGAATAAAGGCTGACTGGGTTGTACATGTGTGTGAGTGCATGCACATGTGTGTGTGTGTACACACATGAGTGGGTATGATATATGGGGGTGGAATTCTAGTGGGTCACAGGTGAGGGTGAGCAGACTCTCCTCATCATCTTTCTAGCTTATTCCTTCTGCTCTGGCCTGTGTCATCTGAGCACCTCATTTCCTGGGTCCCATGGGGACACAGTTCCCTGGTCACAAGCCTAGAGGTCTGGAAGGGACCCAGATGCTTCTATCATTGATCCCTGGGGTGCTGGACATTGTATCATATGTAACCTTGTATCATATGTAACCTTGTACCATGTGGGCTGCTTTCCCCTGGGATAATAAGGACAGGGAGGTGAAGTAACTTGCTCAGAATCCCCCAAGTGACTGGTTGGCAGGAGAGGCAGGTAGATTCTGCCACACAGTTCTGTGGGCTGTCTGTGCCTAAGGACTGTCTCCCCACAGTGGCCATGGCATTACCTGAAGCCACTTCTGACCTTTGCCAAGGCCCCACCTAGGTGGTGCCATCAGCCTCAGTGACAGATGAGGGAATAAACCCAGACACAGAGATGGAGGCTGTTTTCCCTTCTCTCCACCCCTGCACCCATACACCCCACCTTGGGCCACACAACCAGAACAGCAGTGACTTGAACCCAGACCCATTTGTTCAATTAAAAAAAAAAAAAGCCTGGAGATAAAATATCAGCCCCCACCAACAGACTGGTTCCTCTGAGAACTTTTGTGAAAAGACTTCCCTGTTGGGCATGGAAATAATAGCATTGTAATGAGGTGTCTGTTGGATCTGTCTTCAGAGGATGCATTTGATGAATTATTTAAGGTGGCTCCAGAGAAAGTGGGTGCAGTGAAAGAGGTAAGAGACATCAAAGTTCCTGCCACCCTTCCCTCTACCTGGGGGACAAAGGGAAGGACCCTCAATTGTTGGGACTTGCTGTTCATCCAGGGGCCTTGGCCCCCAGCATGGCGGCCACCAACCAGAGCCCGGGCCTGGGGCTTTGTCTTCTCTGGGCAGGCCATCGTGCAGTTCGTCAACCAGAAGATAGACCGCTTGGGGCTGTCAGTGCAGAATCTGGATACCCAGGTAGGAGGCAGGGCTGCTGGGGTGCCGGGCAGGGAAGGACCACAGCAGGAAGGGGTACAGGCTCTGCAGGGAAACCACAGCTCCTTATGCAGCCTGGGGTATGTCACCTCTCTGGACCTTGAGGCTCCCCACCCCCGATGATGATGGCATCATCTTTGGGGCTACTGGGGGTACCCTGTGATCTGGGAACCATGGGAGCACTTACGAAGGGGCCCATCTATGCCATGACCACTTAACTTTTGTTGCTGTGAATTCAGCACCATCAGTTCTCTTTTCATCTTTTCCACAATAAACGGAGGAGCAGCCATCACACTGTCAGAGTGACAGCATGTGCACTGGCCCTGTGTACCCTACTCAGTGGGGGTCCTGACTGGGTGTGTGCCCTGTGCCCGGGGCTGTGGTAGGATCTGGTGGGCATGGTGCAGTGGGTCCTGGTCAGGCCCCGTGCACCCCTCAACATGAAGAGCTGGGAGGCAAGTGCCAGTGCCAGGTCTCCGGGACAGTGATGGAACCCTTTAGACGCCAGGCTCTGCCCACAGTGTAGCAGGGCTGTGAGGTCAGGCCCTGTCCCTGTGGGCCACGGCTGACAATGGCCTCAGCTGTGAGACTCAATTCCTTGTGCCTCATCATTCACACTGGCAAAGCCCCTACTGTGTACCAGGCTTGAGCAAAATGCTTTGTGTACACAGACTTGTGGAATTCTTCCCACAGCCCCTCATGGTGGGCACCGACACTCCCCTCTATGATAGAGGCAGATATCAAGGCTTGGAGAGGTCGTTTGTTTTCTTCAGTCCTCACAGCATCTGAACTCTGGCTGTAGAGGCCTCAGAGCTGGTGCTCCTTGCTGGCTCACAGTGGCCACTGGGGACATTTGTGTGTGTGCTGTGGGGTGACAGTATAGCAAAGTGGAGCTCCTGAAGCCTGGAGTCTGATGCACACCCCTTGCTTTGACTGTGTGGCCTCAGTCCTCTCTGAACTTCAGGCTCCTTTTCTAAGGAAGCAGGTACAGGAGAACTATGAGCTATAAAATGAGGTGAGGAACGTCTGATGTTTGGTATACCACCCGCCACTCCTATGGGCATAAGCAGGATCGTTCCTGAGGTTTACATTCTACCTGCTTCATCTTTGCTTCTTTCTTTCTTTCTTTCTTTCTTTCTTTCTTTCTTTCTTTCTTTCTTTCTTTTCTTTTTCATTTTTATTGCCATCAGGGTTGTCACTGCAACTTAGAGCCAGCACTATGAATCTACTGCTCCTAGAGGCCAGAGGCCATTTTTTCCTTTTTTTTTTTTCCTAATTTATTTGATAGGCAGAGAGAAGTTGAGAGGGGAGAGGAAGCTAGAGAAGAGAGGAAGAGAGACACCTGAAAAACTGCTTCGCTACTCATGAATCACCCCCTCTGCAGATGGGGAACAGGGGCTTAAGCCTGGGTCCTTGCACCTGATGTTATGTGTACTCTGCCAGATGCACTGCCACCCAACCCTCTGCCTCTGCTTTGCTAAGATAATGGCAGGTGTATGACTGATATTTAGAGCCGATGGGTTAAAAGGTGGGGCATCTTAAAATTCCTGGTATTTTGTTGGTGTTACCAGGCAATATCAGTAGAAAAGATTGCAGGGAAAAACTAATAACGTCAGGAGAGACCTAATAGGAAGAAATTCCATTAAGGACTTCAAGTGGGTTTTTTTTCTGCCAGTATCCAATCTTGTGTTTCGTATCTTTGAAGAGATTGAACAGGATTACATTAGCATACGAGATGCTGGTGGTGGCGGAGGACGACTTTATCTCTGAACACACAGACAGAAATATTAATGTGGTGGTGGGCAAGATGGGCCTGGGGTGCCACTCCCCCTTTCCTGGTAGAATATTGTCCCTCTCTGTCCCATGTGCAGGCAGCAGGATGTGGTCTTTCAGAGGCAATGGTGGGGGAGATCCTTCGCAGTAAACTGCCCAAAGTGCTCATTTTATTGAGCATATAATATGTGCCAGGTGTTCTAGAACTGTTTCACAGCTATTGCTGCTGCTTCCAATGTCCACAATAACCCGATTCTCAGCAGAGAGTTCAAGGCTTCTTGAACCTTCTTGAAGGGAGGCTTCTTCTTCTAGCGTTTGCCCTTCTTCCGTAGCCAGTCAACAGCGTCAGGTTGAGCCTGATGTAAAGTTTCGAGACCTCCTTTGAATCTGGAGAGGTGGCAGTCGTTGACTATGTGGGTCATAGTCTGTCTGTAGCCGCAGGGGCAGTTCGGGTCGTCTCTGGCTCCCCAGCCATGGGACATAGCGGTGCACCGGCCATGGTCTGTTCGATAGCAATTGAGGAGGGCCCAGTCATAACATGCTAGGTCAAAGCCGGGTTGACGTTTGTAGGGGTCTGTGATGAGGTGTTTGTTCTTTACCTCAGCTGACTGCCAACTCTGTTTCCAAGAGTCTGGAACAGAGAAGTTCAGTGTAGGCGTAGGGGACCAGATTGGGTGACGAGACATCAAGTATTGGACAGGGTGGGCAAAGATATCCGCGTATATTGGCAGGTCCGGTCGAGAGTAGACGTGGGAAATGAACTTAGATGATGCCAAATCCCAATGAATATCTGGCGGGGCGATGTTGCTAAGAACTGGAAGCCATGGAACCGGGGTGGAATGGATGGGAGGCTGTGTGAGTTCCACAGGGAAGTCAGCCTGTGAAAGGCAGAGGGGAGCCCCAGGCTCTTTGCTCCCCATCTCCTCTTTTGCAGTTTGCAGATGGGGTCATCTTACTTTTGCTGATTGGTCAGCTGGAAGGCTTCTTCCTGCACCTGAAGGAATTCTACCTCACCCCTAGCTCTCCTGCAGAAATGGTAAGTCTCCCAGACATATCTAAGACATCGGCATTATCCATCTATGTTCACTTCCAGGTGGAGTGAATGATGGAGGGGAAGTTTGTACATATATCTGCCATTCACCCACCCTTACATTTGACTTGACCATTCACTTGTTCACTCAGTATCTGCTTACCTGCCAATTCATCCTTTTATCCTCTCACCTGTTTATTCATCCATCCATCCATCCATCCATCCATCCATCCATCCGTCTGCCATATAGCTATCTCCTGTCTGTGTATTTGCTCACCCATCCATCTATCCAATGCACCACCTACCAAAGCATCTGGTTGCTCCTTTCCTGAGGTCCTTCCTGATGTTACTGTGTATGGGGCCCATCAGGGCAATCTGTCATGGCTCCTGCTTTTGAGAAGCTTACGTCACACCCACTGAACATTCAGTGATGTGTGGTCTTCAAGGGCCAGCAGGAAGTATGTTGGTTCATGGTGGGTTGGCCCTTGAATTTTCCCGGATTGTTCAAAAGTCAGATAGGAAAAATAGCATAAGATTTTGTGCAAACAGACTCTCATGCCTGAGGCTCCAAAGTCCCAGGTTCAGTCCCTTGCACCACCACAAGCCAGAGTTAAACAGTGCTCTAGTTAAAAAAAAACAAAAACAGAACTGCCTCCTATTTCCTTCCAGGGAGCTCCTGTTTTTTCCCCTTTATTTTAAAATTTTGAATTATATTTGATTAGACAGTGGGAAATTAACAGGGGTGCGGAGATAGAGGGGAGAAACAGAGACACCAGTATTACTGCTTCACTACTTGTAAAACTTCCCGCCTGCAGACGGGGACCAGATATTTGAACCCAGGTCCCTGTGCATGGTAACATGTGTGCTTAGCTGGGTTTGCCACTGCCCTGCCCCTGTGCTCAGTGTTTATTAATTAATTAATTATTTTTTTAGCCAGAGCACTGATCAGTGCTGACTGATGGTGGTACAGGGGATTGAACCTGAGACTTTAGAGCCTCTGGCATGAGAGAGTCTCTTTGCATAACTATTATGCTATCTATCCCTGCCCGTGCTCAGTGTTTTTGCACACTTCCAAATACTGTTTAGAAGCCAGGGACAAAATTCAGGCTTCCAGCAGCTCTGCATGCAACTAGCTTGCTGAGCCTATGGACTTTAGAAACCTCTTAACAGGAGGCAGCTTATAGTGGGACAAATGCAATAGCTCTTAGTTCAAGCCCTGAGAAGGAATTATTATGATATATTGTTGACATCTTGGCTACAGGGACATGTAATAGAAATGCTGAAGTGGTCATTAGCTGAAGAGGGTGGAAACAAGTCCTTTCCGGAGGAGGGCTGCCCGCAGAATTATCTTGGCAGAATGGCCTCGAAAAATTGGATTTCTCATTATCAGAACTTCCTTGCCAAGCATGTTTACGCGAGATTGCCATTCGTAGCGGGCAGAGAAGCTAGGGGTGGAGGAGAGGGGGAGCTCATCAGCTCTGTGAAAACCCAAACACCGGAGCCAGAAACCTCTGGTTTCTTCCCACATTCAATTATTTCGCCTCACGAGGATCTGCCCGCATCCTCCCGGGTCTTAACCTTCTCTCGGCTCTGTGGAACACTGTGCTTTTACCTTCATCATCTCAAACCGTGCATGGAAGAAAAATGATGCTTTGGGTAGGCCCTGCTGCGAGAGTTCCTGAGCCTGGGCATCCACTCCCGATTCAGCTGAATGTTGTGGAGCAAAGTGTGACAAATAGAAGCCAGTTTGATCATTTCTAGGGTGTTGAAAGAGGTCATTCTCAAAACACACACTCCCTGCAGAGGGCACAGCCGTGCCTGAGAAGTGCATAGTCGGTGCCCAATAAAAAATTCTTTTGCGAGAGTCAGGCGGTAGCACAAAAGGTGGTGGAAAGTGCAAGGATTGGTGTAAGGATCCCGGTTTGAGTCCCCGGCTCCCCACCTGCAGGGGAGTCACTTCACAGGTGGTGAAGCAGGTCTGCAGGTATCTATCTTTCTCTCTCCTTCTCTTTCTTCCCCTCGTCTCTCCATTTCTCTCTGTCCTATCCAACAACAACAGCAATAATTGCTACAACAATAAAACAAGGGCAACAAAAAGGGAATAACTAAATAAACATAAGAAAATTAAAACATAAGAAAATTTAAAAAATTCTTTTATTCCTCTTCTTCCTTCACTGCTTAGCTCTAGCTGTCCTGGGACTGGACATGGGGCTTTTTGCATGTAAGACTCTGTGCTACCACTATGCATCACCCCCGCCCCCACTTAAGAAATATTTAAAAATAAATGAAGTAAGAGCTACCTAAATATTGGCCCCATTAGATGCCCTGTGACACATGGATGCTGTGGTCAAATATAGGGGGGTGGGGGGGACACAGGATTTTGAAGGCTCATGAGACTCCACAACTGGTTTGAGATTTGCAGAAGGCATTTTGTTGTTGTCTTTTTTTTAAAGAGCTGGGGTCTCATGCATTCAGTCCTTCCATTCCCCAATTGCTTCTTCAGTCTATGGAAACACACACACACACACACACACACACACACACACACAGAGAGAGAGAGAGAGAGAGAGAGAGAGAGAAATGGAGGGAGAGAGAGAGACTAGAGCACCTTCTATATGGTACCAGAGTTCAAACCTTGCTCACTCACTTGGCAAGGCATGTACCCTACCCAGTGACTTCTCTCTCTAACCCCTATGAACTTGTTGAAACCAGCTTTCCCGGTCACAGACAATCTTCTTTTCACACTTTGGATAGTGTTTCGGGAGTCTCTGGCTTGAAACTCACATCCAGGGCAGGAGAACACCATGCAGAGTGAAGAGCTGGGTTCTTGCCCCTCTGACACTGACTCTGTGTCACTCCATGACTTGTGTTCATGATGAGAAGATCATGGTGACCATGGGAACAATAGCCCTTGTTTCCGGAATTGGCAGGAAGCAGCCGTTGAGTCCTCTTCTTCTGTTGAGACCTGCTTCTCCATCTTGGTCTGGGCATCTGTAGAGGCACAGCCCACCTGATTGGCAGCAGTGTCACCCTGTGACAGCCTCTTGTTCCAGCTGTAGAAGGGACAGTCCTGGGGCCAGGTGGTGATGCACCTGGTGAAGCGCTCAAATTACAGTGCACAAGGACCCAGGTTCAAGCCCCTGGTCCTCACCTGCAGGGAGAAAGCTTTTAAGTGGTGAAGCCGGGTTTCAGGTGTCTCTCTGTCGCTTTCCCTCTCTATCCCCCCTCCCTTCTCAGTTTCTCTCTCTATCAAATTAATTAATTAATTAATAATTAAATTTAGAAAAAAGGGGGAGACAGTCCTCAACACACTCTGCCTTCCCCACCCCTCCCCTGAACCTTTTTGTTGTCAGGGTTTCAGTGGTCCAGGCTAACTTTTTCAGAAAGTGAAAGATAGACAGGGCCAGGCAAAGGCCCACTAGGCTGAGCACACATGCTACCAAGCACTAGGACCTAGGTTCAAGTTTCCTCCTTCCACCTGTAGGGGGATGCTTCATAAGTGGTGAAGCAGTGCTACAAAGGCCTCCCTTTCTCTCTCTCTCTCTCTCTCTCTCTCTCCTTTCTCTCTAGAGTTTTGTTTGGCTGTATCCAATGAAGTAAAAAAGTAAACAGAAAATATAAACAGAAAAATATGAATGACGGAAAGAAAGAAAGAAAGAAAGATACCACAGCAGAGATGGTTTCTCCAGCGTGGTGGGGGCTGGGCTTGAACCCAGGTCTTGTGCATGGCAGAGCAGGTGCGCTACCCTGCTGGCCCTCCCTGGCATCTGGGTGCAAGCACAATGCAGTTGCTGGTGCTCCCGTGAGAGTGCTCCCTCTGCAACCTCCATATGGGCATGTGTACAGTCCAGGCTTGGGCTGGGGAGGCCTCACCCGCAGTTACGGGGTCCTGTCATTGTAGCTGCACAATGTCACCCTGGCCCTGGAGCTGCTGAAGGATCAAGGCCTGCTGAGCCACCCCGTCAGCCCTGAGGGTGAGTGTGCACAGGCTGGGTGCCCTGGCCTGCCTGACCCCCGCCCCCACAGCCTGCCTCAAACTCAGCAATGCTGGTAGATAAAATCTGGCTAAGACTTCCACCTTCTGCAGGGTGCAGAGGGCCCAGAGAGAGGAGATGGGGTTCAGGGACCCTGGGGTTAGGCTGTCCAGAGACCTTGAGGTGCTGCTGTGTTGCGTGCAGGGAGCTGTGATGGGGTGGGAGAGGGGCTGACCCAGGCAATGGGTCCTGGAAGTCTGAGTGGGTGCTGGCTTCCCTGCGGTGGTGGGTCAACCCCCCACCCAGACCTTCTCTCTGCTGCCCACAGACATCGTCAACAAGGACACCAAGAGCACGCTGCGGGTACTCTACAGCCTGTTTCACAAGCACAAGCTGAAAGGAACCATGGACGGGATGCCCCGAGGATCCCCAAACTAACTATCTGCGTCCCACCCAACAGCTGATGCTCTGAGCCACCTGCATCCCAGCGGGGGGGGGTGGGGGGGACACTGAGCCACTCTTCCTGCCTGCCCACTCTGTCTGTCTCCTATTTCTGTCCTTCTCCATGTCTTGGGACCCAAGAGACCCAGATCTGTTTTGAGCCTTGTTGGGTTTCTTTGAATGAATGCATTTCTGATGGGATTTGGGGCTTGTTGGAGTCCTTCCTGGGAGGGCTGTCTCACATGCAGAAGCATGAGTGAGCCTTCCTTTGCCATCTGCCTCCCTTCTCGCAGGGCTGGGTTCTGCACCCCAGCTCTCTGGGCACTCCTGGGAGATTTGGAACTTTATGCTGCTCTTGGCTCCAACTTGAGGGCCTGGCAGGGAAGCAGAGCCGCCCTGGGGTGTAGGGGCTGATGAGCAGCGACCTCTCCACTCCGTTCCTGCTGTCTGCCTCTCACTGGTGGAGGAGCCCCAGAATCACCTTCCAGAAGCATGAGCTACCTCCCTTTGGGGCCTCCAGAACTTCTCAGGGAGTTAATGGGTTACCTGTGAGCAGGCCTCCTGCCCAGATTCACCCCTGTGATGTGATGATGGGCTTTGCCCAAAAGCCACAGAGAAGAAATCTGGGGCTGAGGAGAAAGCATAATGGTGATACAAGAAGACTTTCATGCCTGAGGCTGTAAGGTTCCAGGTTCAATCTCAGCACCACCGTAAACCAGAGTTGAGCAGTGTGTTGGTGAGAGAGAGGGAGAGAGCGAGAGAGAACAAAGAAAGAATGAAGGGAGGGAGGGAGAGAGGGAGAGAGGAAGAGAGGGAGAGGGAGGGAGGGAGAGAGGGAGGAAGGAAGGAAGGAAGGAAAGTCTTCATGGTTGATGACAGAGTTAGAGTATCTCCCCACCTGTGTGTGTGGGGAGTATAACCACTGTCTCTAAAGACATTTGGCCCCCTTTCTGCACCCATTTCTCAGAGAGGAAGACCCAGTGGGAGATCTCCGGGAGCTGGCATCTGATCAAGCCCTTTAGAAGGTTAACTTTGAAAAGACTACCAACACCCGGTGGTGGCAAGGGTGTGGCATCCTTTGGATATGCCTGCTGTGCATATGCAAAATGGTCCACTCACTTTGAAGACAACTTGACTTTGTCTTATACAGCTCAACATCTGTTTACTACAAGACCTAGACACTCCCTGCTGGGATTCACCCAAGAAAGAGGGCAGCGTAAGGGTACTGGCAATGCTGTTGAGAAATCCCCTTACTGGGAGAAGCCCACATGTCCATCACTGAGAAAACGGAGACATCTTACTGTATCCCTATGATGGGGCTTAGCAATAAGGATGGAAGGGGTGGGAGCATATCAGTAGCCAAGGGCTAAAGGAAAGACAGAAACACAAAAGGATGCTGTATTATAGCACTTATAAGCCATTCTAGAAAAGGGCAAACTATGAGGGAAGAAGCTAGGTTTCCCCAGTAAGGGGCTGGAGAAGGAGACTGGCAGCACAAGGAGATTTCTAGGCGTGGGGGTGGGGGTGCCTTACCATCACTGTCCACACTCACCCTGACTCACAAAACTACACACTTAAAATTGATGACAGTTGCCATTTGCAAAGTCCTCCTTGATAAATCCACTAACTCAACTGAAAGAAGGTTTGGATTCTCTGCCAACTGAGGGAGGGTGGGGCCTATGTTAGGGTGAGTGATAGACATCACTAGATGGGCATCACTTTCAAGCAGTCTGGTGTGCAGAGGAGGAGAAGGCTGGGGATGTCGTGACCTAGGAATGCAGTTTAATTATTCCAAGGAAGATTCCAGGAGAGAAGATGAAGCAAAATAAGGAGTATCTTAGTGATGGAGGGGTATCTGAGCAGGTAAAGAAGGGGCTTCAAGTACAGGGAGGATGTGCCTGGGAAAGGAGGGAGCCTCCCTGAGGCTGTCAGGAGAGGGCTGGGACAGATATAGAGATGCACACCGAGGGCTCCCCACCCCCAGAACAAGCCTGTCAAGGTTATTGAAGTCTTTCTGATGTTTGAGTGATCTTTTGTAAGTAAGCTCTTGCTCTGAAATTGACTTTGCTGTTAATACAGCCACTCAGTCTTCCTCCTGGTGCTTCTGTTCTTTTGTCTCCTAACTGTTGTCTTCATGGTTAAAGTGGGGTTCTTTAGACATAATACGTAAGTCCTCATGGCTGTTAATTTGATCTGGATGCCTCTGCCTTTTCATTGGGGAATTTAGTCCATGGGGAAAAATGTTCTTAATTGTGGTAAAATATAGATAAAACCAAATTTGCCATTTTAAAGTGTACAGCCAGTCTTTAAAAAATGTGGTTCTGTTTAATGTTATTTCCTGAAAATGTTAATCATATAAAAGAAAAAAGAAAAAACAGCAATCCAGGTCAACTGCCAAGGACAAGAGATGTTACCGGCATCTGTACGACTGTTGGAATAATCCTGAGATAATGCAGTCGGCGGGAAGGCAGAAGATGAAGAAGAGGGAGAAGGAGATGATGCCAATGGCTGAGAGGCAGAAGATGCAGAAGAGGGAGAAGGAGATGATGGAGATGGAGGGTGGCAGAAGATGCAAGGAGGGAGAAGGAGATGATGGAGATGGCAGGGAGTGAGAAGATGCAGAAGAGAGAGAAGGAGATGATGGAGATGGCGGGGAGTGAAAAGATGCAGAGAGAGAAGGAGATGATGGAGATGGCAGGGAATGAGAAGATGCAGAAGCGAGAGAAGGAAATGATGGAGATGGCGGGGAGTGAGGAGAGGCAGAAGAGGGAGAACTACATCTTCAGCTTCCCAGCCATCTCCATCATCCCCTTCTCCCTCTTCTGCGTCTTCTCATTTCCCGCCATCTCCATCATCTCCTTCTCCGTCTTCTGCCTCCTGGTCATCTCCATCATCTTCTTCTCCTTTTCTGCATCTTCTGCCTCCCCGCCGTCTCCATCATCTTCTCCCTCTTCTGCATCTTCTGCCTCCCCGCCGTCTCCATCATCTTCTCCTTCTTCTGCATCTTCTGCCTCTCAGCCATCTCCATCATCTTCTTCTCCCTCTTCTGCTCTCTGCCATCGGCATCATCTCCTTCTCTGTCTTTTGCACCTTCTGCCTTGTCTAACTCTATTTTTTAAAAACTTTTTAAAGTTATTGATTATTGCGTAGAGACAGCCAAATTGGGATGGAGGGAAGGCCTAGAGGTTGATACTAAGGTTCACATTTCTGTAAGTGACTGGGCCCTGAGTATGTCGCTGGGAGCAGAGCAGAGGCAGAAAGCTGATGGTTCATGCTTCCTCTGTGACACTATAGACCCACATATCTCACACCACAGAAGTTTCCCTCTTTCCCATCCATCCGCATTCTCTCTCTCTTTTCATATTTTTTAAACCGTTCATTAAGAAATTATTTATTTGGGGTGTAGGTCCATCAAGTCTGTGTGGGAATCTCAGGACTCCACAGCTAGGGCCCCAGCTGATGGGGTGGTCCGGTAGTGACTAAAGAGTCCTCATTAAAGTATGCCAGTCTCTTGCCCTTATTCAGCTTTTGCAGTCCTTGCTTTGCTAAGGTTAGCTTTGGAGTGAGTGAGAGAACTGTAATAGGAAGTAGGTGAGGAGGGTGTCTAGGTCTAAATAGAAACTTTCCTTAGGAACTTTCATTTATGGTGTCTTTATTTTATTTTATTTTTTGTTGTCTTTATTTATTTATTGGATAGAGACAGCCAGAAATTGAGAGGGCCTGGGTGATAGAGAGGAGACAGAGAGACAGAGAGACACCTGCAGACCTGCTTCACCACTTGTGAAGCTTTCCCCCTGCAGGTGGGGGCCAGGGGCTTGAACCTGGGTCCTTGCACACTATAACAGGTGCGCTCAATCAGATGCGCCACCACCCGGCCCTTATGGTGTCTTTTTAGGTCTTTCTACTTGCTTGCTTCATTTAGTAACTCACTATTGTGCAATTTTACTTCAGGTATATGTTTTGTCCTAATTTATGGACACATGTTCATATGCCCTATCTCCCGGGACCTGTCACTGGTCATCTCCATCAGGAACAACACAATAGACCCCTTTGTGAGCCCATATAGGACCTTGCCCTCAACGAGAATCAACAATGGTCGAGAATGTTCCATCCTCTGAAGGAAGGCTGGACAACATACTCCAGGCTACACCTGAGGAAGATGGGTCCTGATATTGGGGCAGCTTGGAACGTTCCTACTGATGACCACAGAATGTGAGCTCAGACCCACAGGGATGCGATGGTCACATGGGCTCCTAAGGTGAATATGGGCACCAGGACAAATCGATGGGGTCTACAGTCAACAATATCTATACAACTTTCCCATATTTGGGAGGTAAACTCTTCCCTGATCCAGCTTTCAGGTTCTTTTTTCCAGGCGTGACACCATCTCCTCTGACAATAATGTAGGTCCACCTGCATATAAGAGGTTAGGCTAAACTAACTAATGTAGTAATGTGTCCTTTGGAATATAACTAAAACAAGCCTACTAGCGATCTTCAAAAAGAGCATGCCAAAGGTCATGGGATGATGTTGATAGCGGTGAGGCAGAAGACGCAGAAGAGGGAGAAGGAGAAGATGCCAATGGCGAGGAGGCAGAAGACACAGGAGGGAGAAGGAGATGATGTTGATGGCAGGGAGGCAGAAGATACAGGAGAGGGCGAAGGAGATGATGGAGATGGCGGGAGGGAGAAGATACAGAAGAGGGCGACGGAGATGATGGAGATGATGGGGAGGCTTAAGATTCAGAAGACGGAGAAGGAGATGATGGTGATGGCAGGGAGTGAGAAGATGCAGAAGAGGGAGAAGGTGATGGCGGGGAGAGAGAAGATGCAGAAGAGGGAGAAGGAGATGATCGAGATGGTGCGGAGTGAGAAGATCCAGAAGATGTAGAAGGAGATGATGGAGATGGCGGGGAAAGAGAAGATGCAGAAGAGAGAGAACTTCATCTTCCGCTTCCCAGCCATCTCCATCATCGTCTTCTCCCTCTTCTGTGTCTTCTTACTACCCGCCACCTCCATCATCTCCTTCTCCCTCTTCTGCATCTTCTGCCTCCCTGCCGTCTCCATCATCTCCTTCTCCCTCTTCTGCATCTTCTGCCTCCCCGCCGTCTCCATCATCTTCTTCTCCTTCTTCTGCATCTTCTGCCTCTCAGCCATCTCCATCATCTTCTTCTCCCTCTTCTGCATCTTCTGCTCTCTGCCATCGGCATCATCTCCTTCTCTGTCTTGCACCTTCTGCCTAGTCTAACTCTATTTTTTAAAAACGTTTTAAAGTTATTGATTATTGCGTAGAGACAGCCAAATTGGGATGGAGGGAAGGCCTAGAGGTTGATGCTGAGATTCACATTTCTGTAAGTGTCCGGGCCCTGAGTATGTCCCTGGGAGCAGAGCAGAGGCAGAAAGCTGATGGTTCATGCTTCCTCTGTGACACTATAGACCCACATATCTCACACCACAGAAGTTTCCCTCTTTCCCATCCATCCGCATTCTCTCTCTCTTTTCATATTTTTTAAACCGTTCATTAAGAAATTATTTATTTGAGAGACTTATGGATGTGGAGCTATGAGCAGCAGCAGATCTCTTTCTCTCCTCTCCTGTCCTGGATCAACTAGGAATATTTAAAGAGACCACCTGGGATTGAAACAATCCAGGACTAGAATGACTATAGGAACCCACTAAAACACCGGTGAGTACAAACACGTGTGGCTGGTGATGGAGAGGAGCCTAAGGAGATGTTAAGTGGCTGGTAACAGCCCAGCAGTCTGTCAGTTGAGACACCACCTCCAGTCTATTCCACCTACAAGGGAACAGCTGAAGGGAGGAGAGGACTCCTCAGAGACTCACCAAGTGCAACTCTGAGTCTCCATTGCTACTGCCCTCAGAATCTGGAGCAGCAGCAGGGAGGGACACTACGGGACAGAGATCTAACCAGGAAACTCAGGAAAAGACCTATACCTAGGTGGCATACCTGTGGGGCTGTGAAAGTCTCTTTGCATAAGCACTGGATTATCTCTGCCACACCCTGCTTTATGTCTTGGTCAGGAGTCAGTGATTAAGCTAAGAAGCCTACATATAGTTTAAAAGCCCTCAGGCTCCCATAGCCTACAGGGAAGAAAAAAAAAAGAGGCTTTTAAACCACTGAACTCCAACTCAGGAATTAAAATACTATTGAAACAACTGTTAACTTCCACCACTGTGAACCCTTTAATTAACTTACTTAGACACAAGTCAATCCAGGCAATAGTGATCAGTAATTTGAGAAGTACTGAGAGAGGGGACTCACAACATAATATATAAAATGGTTAAAACAAGGAGAAATATTGGAGAAACAAACCAGGACAAGATTCCAGCTAAAAGCCCCCCAGAGGGTGATGCACAAAATAAGGAGTTCAACATCCAAACACTAGCTAAGGAAATAATCACAGGAGTGAGTGAAGAATTTGAAAGAATTGTAATCAGAAATACAGGAAAAACAAATGAGACTATGGAAGAAAACACTAATTATCTCAAGGTTATTAGAGAGCTGAAAGCTGAAATCGCTGAGCTAAGAACACAACTAGCTGAACAAGCTAAAACAGTATCAGAACAGGGAACAAAATAGATGAACTCCAGAAAACAGTAGAGGGCAGAGAGAATAGAATAAATGTGGCTGAAGACAGAATTAGCAAGATTGAGGACGAATTAGAGACAACTAAAAAGGAAGTAAGAGATCTCAAAAAGATATTAAGAGTTGCTGAAAACAACAACAGAGTCCTATGGGATGACTTCAAAAGAAACAATATATGCATTATTGGCCTACCAGAGGAAGAAAGAGAGGGAGAGGAAGAAAGCATTCTCCAGGCCATAATAGCTGAAAACTTCTCTAGTCTAGACAACATCAAAGACATAAAGATTGAAGAATCCCAGAGGGTCCCAAACAGAATTAACCCAGACTTAAAGACACCAAGACATATCATACTTAGAATGGAAAGGAATAAGGATAAAGAAAGGATCCGGAAGGCTACAAGAGAAAAACAAAGAGTCACCTACAAAGAAAATCCATAAGATTAGCAGCAGACTTCTCCATACAAACACTACAGGCTAGAAGAGAATGACAAGATATATATCGAGTACTCAATGAGAAAGGCTTTCAACCAAGAATACCATATTCTGCTAGACTGCCATTCAGACTAGATGGAGGCATCAAAACCTTCAGACAAGCAACAGTTGAATGAATCAACCAAGCCTGGCCTGAAAGAAGTTCTGAAAGGTCTCCTATAAACAATGAGACCACCATAAATAGGACATATATCAGAACACTCTAAAACTCTATAAGAATGGCATTAACATATCTTCAATCTTTGATATCAATAAATGTCAGTGACCTGAATTCACCTATTAAAAGACACAGAGTAGGAAGATGGATCAGAAAATACAACCCAACAATATGCTGTCTACAGAAAACTCACCTAACTCAACTAGACAAACACAGACTTAAAGTGAAAGGATGGAAAACTATCATATAAGCCAATGGCCCACAAAAAAGGGCAGGAACAGTTATTCTCATATCTGACATGATAGACTTTAAAATAGATAAGATTAAAAAAGATAGGAATGGACACTACTTAATGCTCAGAGGATCAGTCAATCAAGAGGACTTAACAATTATTAACATCTATGCACCCAATGAGAAGCCATCCAAATACATCAAACTTCTACTGAAAGAGCTACAGCAATATATTAACAGCAACACATCATAGTAGGGGATTTCAACACCCCACTCTCTCAACTTGACAGATCATCCAGGCAGAAAATCAATAAAGACATAAGGGAGCTAAACGAAGAGATAGATAAACTAGAACTATTGGACATTTTCAGAGTCATTCATCCCAAGAAACTGGAATACACATTTTACTCAAATCCATATGGGTCATTCTCAAGGATAGACCATATGTTAGGCCACAAAGACAGCATCAGCCAAACCAAGAGCATTGAAATCATCCCAAGCATCTTCTCAGACCACAGTGGAAATAAACTAACACTTAACACTCAACAAAAGATTACTAACAGTCCCAAAATGTGGAAGCTCAACAGTACACTTCTTAACAACTTCTGGGTCAAAGAGGAAATCAAGGAAGAAATCAAAATGTTTAGAGAGTTCAATGAAAATGAAAACACAAGCTATCAAAATATTTGGGACACATCTAAGGCAGAACTAAGAGGGAAGCTCATAGCTATACAAGCACACATTAGGAAACAAGAAAAAGCACTAATAAACAGCCTGATCGCACACCTTAAAGACGTAGAAGAAGAAGAACAAAGGAACCCTAAGCAACTAGGAGGGAAATCACTAAAGTTAGGGCAGATATAAAGAACATTGAGAATAAGAAAACCATACAAAAGATCAACGAAAGTAAATGTTGGTTCTTCAAAAGAGTGAATAAAATCAACAAACCTTTAACCAGATTCACAAAAAAGGGAGAAGACCCAGATAAATTGGATACTAAATGAAAGAGGATTTATCACAACAGACACTGCAGAAATTCAACATGTCATGCGAGGCTTCTATGAACAACTATATGCCACCAAGCTAGAGAACCTGGAAGAAATGGACGATTTTCTAGTTACCCACCAACTTCCAAAACTAAGTAAACAGGAAGTAGATAACATGAACAGGCCAATCAGAGCTAATGAAATTGAAAGTTATCAAAAATCTTCCCAAAAATAAAAGTCCTGGAACAGATGGTTTTACAAATGAATTCTACAAAACCTTCAAAGAAGAACTAATACCTCTACTTTTAAAAGTCTTCCAGAAGATTGAAGACACTGGAGTACTCCCTGGCAGCTTCTATGAAGCCAACATCACTCTGATACCAAAAGCAGACAGGGACACAACCAAAAAAGAAAACTACAGACCAATATCTCTGATAAACATAGATGCGAAAATATTGAACAAAATTCTAGCCAACCGGATACAGCAGTATATTAAAAAGATTGTTCATCATGACTAAGTAGGGTATATCCCAGGCATGCCAGGTTGATTGAATATACGTATATCAATCAATGTGACCCACCACATCAAGAAAAGCAAGACCAAAACCCACATGGTCATATCAATAGATGCAAAGAAAGCCTTTGACAAAATACAACATCCCTTTATGTTCAAAACATTACAAAAAAGTGGAAATAGATGGAAAATTCCTGAGGATAGTGGAGTCTATATATAGCAAACCTACAGCCAACATCATACTCAATGGTGAAAAACTGGAAGCATTTCCACTCAGATCAGGTACTAGACAGGGCTGCCCACTATCACCATTACTATTCAACATAGTGTTGGAAGTTCTTGCCATAGCAATCAGGCAGGAGCAAGGAATTAAAGAGATACAGGTTGGAAGAGAAGAAGTCAAACTCTCCTTATTTGCAGATGACATGATAGTATACATAGAAAAACCTAAGGAATCCAGCAAGAAGCTTTTGGAAATCATCAGGCAATACAGTAAGGTGTCAAGCTACAAAATTAACATTCAAAAGTCAGTGGCATTCCTCTATGCAAACACTAAGTTAGAAGAAATTGAAATCCAGAAATCAATTCCTTTACTATAGCAACAAAAACAATAAAATATCTAGAAGTAAACCTAACCAAAGAAGTGAAAGACTTGTATACTGAAAATTATGAGTCACTACTGAAGTAAACTGAAAAAGACACAAAAAAGTGGAAAGATATTCCATGTTCATGGGTTGGAAGAATTAACATCATCAAAATAAATATACTACCCAGAGCCATCTACAAATTAATTGCTATCCCCATCAAGATCCCAAGCACATTTTTTAGGAGAATAGAACAAATGCTACAAATGTTTATCTGGAACCAGAAAAGACCTAGAATTGCCAAAACAATCTTGAGAAGAAAGAACAGAATTGGAGGCATCACACTCCCAGATCTCAAATTGTATTATAGGGCCATTGTCATCAAAACTGCTTGGTACTGGAACGTGAATAGACACACTGACCAGTGGAATAGAATTGAGAGCCCAGAAGTGAGCCCCCACACCTATGGACATCTAATCTTTGATAAAGGGGCTCAGACTATTAAATGGGGAAAGCAGAGTCTCTTCAACAAATGGTGTTGGAAACAATGGGTTGAAACATGCAGAAGAACGAAACTGAACCACTGTATTTCACCAAATACAAAAGTAAATTCCAAGTGCATCAAGGACTTGGATGTTAGACCAGAAACTATCAGATACTTAGAGGAAAATATTGGCAGAACTCTTTTCTGCATACATTTTAAAGACATCGTCAATGAAAAGAATCCAATTACAAAGAAGATTAAGGTAAGTATAAACCTATGGGACGGGAGTCGGGCTGTAGCGCAGCGGGTTAAGTGCAGGTGGCGCAAAGCACAAGGACCGGCATAAGGATCCCGGTTCGAACCCCGGCTCCCCACCTGCAGGGGAGTCGCTTCACAGGCGTTGAAGCAGGTCTGCAGGTGTCTATCTTTCTCTCCTCCTCTCTGTCTTCCCCTCCTCTCTCCATTTCTCTCTGTCCTATCCAACAACGACAACAACAATAATAACTACAACAGTAAAACAACAAGGGCAACAAAAGGGAATAAATAAATAAAATATTTTAAAAAATTAAAAAAAATAAACCTATGGGACTACATCAAATTAAAAAGCTTCTGCACAGCAAAAGAAACCACTACCCAAACCAAGAGATCCCTCACAGAATGGGAGATGATCTTTACATGCCATACATCAGACAAGAGTTTGATAACCAGCATATATAAAGAGCTTGCCAAACTCAACAACAAAACAACAAATAACCCCATCCAAAAATGGAGGGAGGACTTGGACAGAATATTCACCACAGAAGAGATCCAAAAGGCTGAGAAACACATGAAAAAATCCACCAAGTCTCTGATTGTCAGAGGAATGCAAATAAAGACAACAATGAGATACCACTTCACTCCTGTGAGAATGTCATACATCAGAAAAGGGAACAGCAGCAAATGCTGGACAGGGTGTGGGGTCAAAGGAACCCTCCTACACTGCTGGTGGGAATGTCAATTGGTCCAGCCTCTGTGGAGAACAGTCTGGAGAACTCTCAGAAGGCTAGAAATGGACCTACCCTACGATCCTGCAATTCCTCTCCTTGGGATATATTCTAAAGAACACAACACATCCATCCAAAAAGATCTGTGTACACATATGTTCTTGGCAGCACAATTTGTAATAGCCAAAACCTGGAAGCAACCCAGGTGTTCAACAACAGATGAGTGGCTGAGCAAGTTGTGGTATATATATACTATGGAATACTACCCAGCTGTAAAAAATGGTGACTTCACCATTTTCAGCTGATCTTGGATGGTCCTTGAAAAATTCATGTTAAGTTAAATAAGTCAGAAACAGAAGGATGAATATGGGATGATCTCACCTTCAGGCAGAAGTTGAAAAACAAGATCAGAAAAGAAAACACAAGTAGAACCTGAAATGGAATTGGCATATTGCACCAAAGTGAGACTCTGGGGTGTGTGGGTGGGGAGAATACAGATCCAAGAAGGATGACAGAAGACCTAGTGGGGGTTGTATTGTTATATGGAAAACTGGGAATGTTATGCATGTACAAACTATTGTATTTACTGTTGAATGTAAAACATTAATTCCCCAATAAAGAAATAAAAAAAGGGAAAGAAACAGAGAGACACTTGCAGCTCTGCTTTAGCACTCATGAAGTTTTCCTCCTGTAGGTGGGGACCAAGGGCTTGAGTCCAGGTCTTTGCACACTGTAAAGTAAGCCCTTTACTAGGTGCACCACTGCCTGGCCTCCCATAAATCTCTTTTTCTTTCTTTCTTTCTTTCTTTCTTTCTTTCTTTCTTTCTTTCTTTCTTTCTTTCTTTCTTTCTCTCTTTCTCTCTTTCTTTTTTTTTTTACCAGAGTACTGCTCAGCTCTGACTTATGGTGGTGTGGGGGATTGAACCTGGGACTCGAGAGCTTCAGGCATGAAAGTCTCTTTGCATAACCATTATGCTATAACCCCACCCCGTAAATATTTATAATCTATACTTTTGGTAAAATTTTTTGTAACATGATCCAAAGAGAAGTGAGTTTACTGTTTTTTAAAAAATTGCACCAGGCCAGCACCTGGATGATAGTCCACCAGGTAGAGCACATATTTTATCATACTTGAGGCCCCTGGTTCAGCTGAGCCCTGGCACTAACTGGGAGCACCATGCAAAGGGGAAACTTTAAATTGGTGGAGCAGTGCTGTGGTGTCTTCCCTGCTCTTTCTCTCTCTCTCACCCTCTATCTGGAAAAGAGAGACAGAGAGAGAAACAGAGAGTGGGAGATTCCTGTGAGCAGTGGAGCTGTACAGGTGTGAAACTCAATTGCTAGAATAAAATAGAAACTAGGGGCTTACCTGGTCAAGTTCACACATTAAAGTGCACAAGGACCTGGGTTCAAGGCCCAGTCCCCACTGGATATGGAGAAGCTCTATAAGCAGTGAAGAAAGTCTGCAGATATCTTTCTCTCTCCCTCTCTATCCCCTCCCAATGTCTCTGTCTCTATAGAAATAAACAACAGCCATATGTAGTTGGACAGCTCTCTGGGTAGGCTTTGTGCTTTGCCATGGTGTGGCCCACAGGTTTGAGCCCTGACAGCATAGTAGTTGTCAGAGTACATAAAAAAAATAATCCTGATGGATCAAAATATTCCGTGCACGATCCCAGCTGGCGAGAATGTAAGGCCCCCTGAGACGGAGTGCCACCTCAGTGATGCAGATGTCAGGAGAGGAGTAGAAAGACTCACTTGTCAATACTGAGCAGACATGTGAAAGGCACGAACAAATGAGACCCAGCTGTGCCAGAGCCCCCCTCCCCACCTGATGAAAGACTGGCAGGTGGTCCTGAAATGTGTAAAGAGAGAGAGAGACCACAGCACAGGGGTTTCCTCTGTCACTATAGCACCTCCCACATAGTGCCAGGGCACAGACCCAGAACACACACACACACACACACACACACACACACACACACACACAGCAGGTACCCTACTTGGTGAACTATTGCTGTGGCCTGTGTGCCTCATTTCCAGTCTTCTTCATTTTCCCCCCTCACCTAGTGCGATTTTCTTTCTTCCTGAGTGGTTTCCGTTAACACTGTGTGCAGTGGGCCGTCAATGTGCTTCATATGTCTGGAAACACCCTCACTTTCACTTTTGAAAGATATTTTCACTGAAGTGTCATTTTTTTTTACCGCCCTTTCAGTGCTTTATACCTGATGCTCCCATGTGTTCTGGCTCATGGGATTTTCAATTAGAAGTCAACTTTCACTTTTATTTTTATTTATCTATGTCATCTTTGGGAGATGCTTCTAAGATTTTTCAGTTTATTGTTTTTCAGCAATATGACTATGATGGTCTTTTTTTTTTTTAACTTCTTTTTGTTTTTTCATAGAGACTGAGAGAAACTGGGGGCCAGGCTGTGGCACATCTGGTTAAATGTATGCACTACAGTGCCCAAGGATCCAGGTTCAAGCCCCTGTCCCCAACTGCAGGGGGAAAGCTTCATGAGTGATGAAGTGCTGGAGGTGTCTGTTTCTCTTCTTCTCTATCTTCCCTTCCTCTCTTAATTTTTCTGTCTGTACCCAATAATAAATAAAAATTTAAAAAGATAGAAATTGAAAGGGAAAGGGGAGAAAAAGAGAGACCTATAGTGCTGCTTCACTGCTCAAAACTCCCCCCACATCCCACAGATGGGGACTGGGGCCTTGAACCCGGGTCCTTACGCATGGTAATATGTGCGCTCAACTGGGTGTGCCACCACCTAGCTCCATGTTATGTGTCTGAGTATGGGATTGTTAATGTTTCTTCTGTTTTGTGTTTGTAGAACCTTTGGTATCTGTGATCAGTTTCCATCAAAATTGGGGACACTTGGCTATTTAAAAAAATTTTTAATATTTATTTATTTTCTCTTTTGCTGCCCTTGTTTTTTATTGTTGTAGTTATATTGCTGTTGTTGTCATCGTTGTTGGATAGGACAGAGAGAAATGGAGAGAGGAGGGGAAGACAGAGAGGGGGAGAGAAAGACAGACACCTGCAGACCTGCCTCACTGCTTGTGAAGCGACTCCCCTGCAGGTGGGGAGCCTGGGGCTCGAACCCGGATCCTTATGTTGGTCCTTGTGCTTCGCACCATGTGCGCTTAACCCACTGCACTACTGCCCTACTCCTGGCTATTATTTTTTTAGACTTTTTTTTCTGTCCTATTTACCTCCTCCTTCCTCAGACCTATGTACATACATGTTAAGCTGCTCATTACTGTCCCCTGGGTTGTTTTATTATATGTTTTTTCTTCCTACAACTCATTCTTTTTTTATTATTAGTGATTTGTAAGATTGGAGGATAAAAGGGATACAATTCTACACAACTTCCACCACCAGAGTTCCATGTCCCATCCCCTCCATTGGAAGCTTCCTTATTCTTTATCCCTCTGGGAGTATGGACCAAAATTCATTATGGGGTACAGAAGGTGGGAGGTCTGGCTTCTGTAATTGCTTCTCTGCTGGACATGGGCATTGGCAGGTCCATCCATACTCCCAGCCTGCTTCTGTCTTTCCCTAGTGGGACAGCGCTCTGGAGAGATGCAGTTCCAGGACACTTTGGTGAGACTGGCTGCAACTCCTTTTGTGATGGTTACCTTGCTATGGTTTCAGATTCACAGATCTAGTCTCAGGTGGTGCTTTTGTTGTTAATTTTATCTGTTGTACTTTTCGTGTCAGAGTGTTATTGTTCATCTTAAGAAGTTTATTTTGGGTCTTCTGAAATATCTTTCATTTCTCTCCTTGTACTTTCTTCCACCGTTGTAAACATATGGAGTACACATATAACAGTATTTTAACATTTTTGTTTACTATTGCTATCATCTGTGTTGTTTCTTTTGCTTGATTTGTCTCTTAGTTGTGAATTATGGGTTTGTTTGTTTTTTGCTGCTTGATAATTTTTAATTGGAGGTTGGATAATATGGAAATTTATGCTGTTGAACATTGATTTTTTAAAAACTTCCTTTAGATGTTGTCGGTGTCCATCTGATACACAATGTGTTTCCTTAGAATTGATTTCATCCCTTTGGGGGCTTGTTTACATTTTGTTAGCCTGAGTCCAGAGTGCACTATAGTCTAGGGCCACTTTGACCCATCCCCAAGGCAATAGCTACCAAAAGACCCTCCCCATGCCCTGTGTGTTGGGAAGCATTTCCTCTGTGGCTGGTGGGTTACACACTTCCCTGCATGAGCCCAAGGGACTGTCTTTGCTCCTCTTCTGCCACTCTTCCCCCAGGATGACAGGCGAGGAAACTCTATCACATCCTTGACCAGAAACTCCAGGTGTGTGTGGTGGCAGCAGGGAATTCTTGCAGATCTCTGGAGTTCTCTCCCACTACCATGTCCTCTTCTCTGGTCCCTTGTTCCATCCCCCCATCCACAGTCCTAGCTGTCTCCTCAAGCCCAGGCTGTACTGAGGCCTCCTCACATACCCCCTTTCCCCCAACTCCCAATCCCCCACCCAGATGGCAGAAGGCAGGGAGCAGAGCCCCACCCACCTCCTCCCCTGGCTCAGGGCCTGTCTACATATGTCTTGTCTGGAAGGCAGGAAGGTAAATCTAAACCTTGTTATTCCACTGTGACTGGAAGAGGGGTCTGTTTATTTATTTATTCATTCATTTATTTTTAATGTAGTTCTGGGGAGTGAATCCAGGACCTTATATATTTGTAATACCCTGAGCTACCTCCCAGCCCATTTTTCATTTTCTGTTTTGAGAGAAAGACACTAAAACCCCACTCCTTCACCCTAGTATGCTTAATGGTGCTGTCCCTGGTGCTCTCACATAATGCTAGGGCTTGAACCAGGGCTTGAAGTATGGTAAGCCATGCACTTTGGCTCCCAGTCCTCAACATAGACCCCGTTAGTTGCCTGAGTTGAGGGTGCCATTTCAGCCTCAGCCTCTGCAGGCAGCACAGACTCAGGATGCCTTGAGTTTGCAGGGCCAGGATTCCCTGTTTCTTCTTCCCTTGGGATTCCTTGGGCTCCTTCCTCTCTGCCTTCCTGGAAGATCCTTATGTGAGAGCTCTTCCCACCTCACCACACACTCTTTTCTTGGTGATATCTTCTGTACCTCAAACTTCTCTCTCTCCTCTCTGAGAATCCTTCCCTGGTCCTTCCTTTAATTTTGTTTTGTGCTAGAATACACAGGATATAAAAATCTAGCCTTGTAAGCATGTCCAAGCACACACAATTCAGTAGTGTCAGGACCTTCACATTACTGATTGGCTATGGCTACTGTCCATCTCCAGATACAAAACTGAAGTCTTGCACCTGCTAGGCTGTAACTCCTATCCTCCTCCCTCTAGCTTTGGACCGACTGTTCTCCTGCCTGGGCAGACCCATGTGGCTGACTGCCTAGGGCACAGCTTCCTGTAAGAACCCTTCTCTTCTCCTACCCCCAGGCTCTCCATCTCCTAACTGCCCCTCCCTTCAGCCTCCTGGCCATCAGACCTGGGATGGGAAGCTCATGTGGATCCTCTGCCTTCTCCCTTCTGGACACTGAGTCCTGCCTTTCTGTACCTCCCCCCCCCCCCCCGCCCCTTGCCTGCCTCTCTAATGCATGCCCTTCTCCCCTCTGCCTTGAGGACAGCATAGGCCTCTGGTCCAGCAGGGCTCCAGGCCTGTCTCCTCTCACCCAGATTCCACACCAAAGGGACATTTTTCTGTCCTAGATACCTGGTCACAGCCCCATCCTGCTGGATCTTGGCCCATTTTCCAGCCTCTTCAGTGTGGTGGCCAGACCTTGTCTTCTAGCCTCACAGCCTTTCCCAAGCCAGTTCCCCAAGAGCCCTGGGTTCCTCCCACTCCTTTCAATAATTATTTTTTTGCCTCAGTTTCTGGGGCTTGGTGTCTGTACTATTAACCCACCACTCAGGCAGCCATTTTTCATATATATAATTTTATTTGATAAGACAGAGAGAAATTGAGAGGGGAAGGGGATATAGAGAGGGGAGAGAAAGACAGACACCTGAACACCTGTTTCACTGCTTGTGAAGCATCCCCCCTGCAGGTGGGGAGTGGGGGTTCAAACCCAAATCCTTGTGCGGGTCCTTAGTACTATGTGCACTTAACACATAGTACTGCCACCTCCTGGCCCTTTTCAGTTCTTTCCAAAGTGTGAATTGCCTCGAACCCACCTAGGAGCTTGTCATCACAAAGGAGACACAGAAGGAGGAGACAAAGGAGGTTGTACCAGGCCTGGGCACCAGTGGTGAGTGGAGGGACAGAAAGGGCAGGGAGCCCCTGAATCCAGCCTCTCTGTCTCTCCTTCTGCTCATATCAGCTGGCTCTGGAGACAGGGTAGCTGCAGTGGACTGGGCTGGAAGGCGGCCAGAGCCTGAGAGGGAACTGGCAGCCTGGGGCTGGGTGTGCATACAGCTTCACAGTGGTGGGAAATGCCTCGAAGGCTGGGGTGCCTGGGAGTTGAGCCTCTTCCCAAAATAATCCAGGGGGGCAGCTGTCTCCGGTTCTGAAACTGGGTCTGGCTGCTGGAGCTGCAGGAAGCCCCAAGCCCCACCCTGGCCCCGTGCTGGGAACAGATGGCTCCAGGAATAGTTCTTTCTTTGCCCAGAGTCAGCTGGGAAGCCAACAGCTTGTCTGAAAAAAGTATGTCCTCCCCTTTTCCCGTCTGGCAACAGATCAAAGCTACCACCCCAGCCCCTGTCCCATCCCTGCCCCAAAGGCCCCCTCTGCCTGTGAGATTTGGGCCAGAGGTGCCCTCACATCAGGGCCTATGGGGTCCTTACCACTGGTGGGCTAGCTTCAGAGAGCTTGGGCTAAGCTGTGCATGAGATTGCCTGCTTGAAGAATGGACAACAGAGAACAACTGGGCAACCCAGTTGAAGACACAAGTTATCATGCTCAAGGACCTAGGTTCAAGCCTCAGATCCCCACCTGCTGGGGGAAGCTTCACTAATGGTGAAGCAATGATGCAGGTGCCTTTTTCTCTTTCCCTCTCTAGCTCCTGTTCCCCTGTCAATTTCTCTCTGCCTATCAAATAGATAAACAAACAAATAAATAAAACTAAAATAAAAATTGAGTCTTCCAAGAAAATCTACTCAGGTTTGACCCTAGGTCCTGGTGCACTGGAGAAAGCTTAGCTGCTGTGGTTTCTTTTCCTCTGTTTCTGTTTCTAGCTCTATCTCTTGTTCTCTGAAAAAGTCAGCCCAGAGTGAAGAAACCCTAGTGATGAAAACATAAAGACCTGGCCTGGGAAGGTACTTGGTAGCAGGGCACATGTGTGAGAGCTTGTGTTCAGTCTTCAGGGCTGCAGCAAGCACTGGCAAACAAACCACCACTCCTGCTACCTGCACTTGGGTTTGCTTGGCTGGGCATTCTGAGCACTGGTGCAGGGTCATGCAGGGGCCAGGCTAGGGTACGGAGAGTGACCACTATGCAATCCAAGCTCCATTCTTGAGTTGCTGGTCTCACTGCCAGCCTGCACCCCACAGGCCCTGGGCTAGATGTGTGGGCCCATCAGCTCTGTGGTAAGTGGAGGGGCTCTGGTTCTGATGGCGTTTAGCCTGCCCCTCATGGTCTGGGCTGAGAGGGGGGTGGCCTGGGGTGCCCATGGGGGAAGCCCTAGCCTCTCTCTCATCTGGCTTTCTCAGCAGCTGTCTGCTTTGAGCAGGTCACCACTCCTTCTCTGTGGGTTCTGTATGCGTGTATTAGCCCAGAGACAGGGGCATAGAGAGCTATCAGCTGAAACCAGAGTAGGACGAACAGTTATGGACTCTCTTCACCTCTTGCCTGCCCTTCTCTCCTTTCCTTTTCCAGAGCCAGGGCCTCATACTTGCTCAGCTTTTCAACTCAGAGACGAGTGGATTTGTGTGCGGAGGAGAAACCACCACACCAGAGCTTCCCTGGATGTGGATGCCATGACACTCTCAGGTGGTGCGGGGACTCAAACTTGGGCTGTACTCATAGGCAGGTAGGTAGGTGCCCTGCCTGGTGAACTGTTTCTCTGACCCCATCCATAGGTTTGATTTCTTCTTTTATTTCTTCCTAAGCTTTCAGCATATTATTTATAGACAGAGAAGGCAGAGAGGAAAGGAGAGAGAGAGAGAGAGAGAGAGAGAGAAGATAGTTTTGAAGCTTCCTTGCCAGACTTGAACCTGGGTTGCACACATGGCAATGCAGCTCATTAGCCAAGTGAGATATTTCTTTGGTCCTTGATTTTTTTTTTTTTGTCTCCAGGGTTATTGCTGGGGCTGGTGCTTGCACCATGAATTCACTGCTCATGGAGACTATTTTTTTCCCTTTTGTTGCCCTTTTTTTTTTTTTATTATCATTGCTGTGGTTATTATTGTTGTTGTTATTGCTGTCATTGTTGTTGGATAGGACAGAGAGAAATCGAGGAGGTAGGGAATACAGAGAGAAGGGAGAAAAAGATAGAAACCTGCAGACCTGCTTCACCACTTGTGAAGTGACTCCCTGCAAGTGGGGAACCGGGGGCTTGAACTGGGATCCTTAAGCTGGTCCTTGCACTTCTTGCTGTGTGTGCTTAACCCACTGCACTACTGCCTGACCCCCTGGTCCTTGATTTTTTTCCCCTTCCCCTTCTCTACCTGTTCCCCTCCTCTTTTTTTTTTTTTTTTTTTCCCTTACCAGAGCATTGCTCAGCTCTGGCTTTATTATTATTATTATTTCTTTATTGGGGAATTAATGTTTTACATTCAACAGTAAATACAATAGTTTGTACATGCATAACATTCCCCAGTTTCCCATAAACAATACAACCCCCACTAGGTCCACTGTCATCCTTCTTGGACCTGTATTCTCCCCACCCACACACCCCCACCCCAGAGTCTTACTTTGGTGCAATATGCCAATTCCATTTCAGGTTCTACTTGTGTGTTTTTTGTTTTTTTTTTTCTGATCTTGTTTTTCAACTTCTGCCTGAAGGTGAGATCATCCCATATTCATCCTTCTGTTTCTGACTTATTTAACTTAACATGAATTTTTCAAGGACCATCCAAGATTGGCTGAAAACGGTGAAGTCACCGTTTTTTACAGCTGGGTAGTATTCCATTGTGTATATATACCACAACTTGCTCAGCCACTCATCTGTTGTTGGACACCTGGGTTGCTTCCAGGTTTTGGCTATTACAAATTGTGCTGCCAAGAACATATGTGTACACAGATCTTTTTGGATGGATGTGTTGTGTTCCTTAGGATATATCTCCAGGAGAGGAATTGCAGGATCATAGGCTAGGTCCATTTCTAGCCTGAAAGTTCTCCAGACTGTTCTCCACAAAGGCTGGACCAATTGACATTCCCACCAGCAGTGTAGGAGGGTTCCTTTGACCCCACACCCTGTCCAGCATTTGCTGCTGTTCCCTTTTCTGATGTATGACATTCTCACAGGAGTGAAGTGGTATCTCATTGTTGTCTTTATTTGCATTCCTCTGACAATCAGAGACTTGGTGGATTTTTTCATGTGTTTCTCAGCCTTTTGGATCTCTTCTGTGGTGAATATTCTGTCCAAGTCCTCCCTCCATTTTTGGATGGGGTTATTTGTTGTTTTGTTGTTGAGTTTGGCAAGCTCTTTATATATGCTGGTTATCAAACTCTTGTCTGATGTATGGCATGTAAAGATCATCTCCCATTCTGTGAGGGATCTCTTGGTTTGGGTAGTGGTTTCTTTTGCTGTGCAGAAGCTTTTTAATTTGATGTAGTCCCATAGGTTTATACTTACCTTAGTCTTCTTTGTAATTGGATTCTTTTCATTGAAGATGTCTTTAAAATGTATGCGGAAAAGAGTTCTGCCAATATTTTCCTCTAAGTATCTGATAGTTTCTGGTCTAACATCCAAGTCCTTGATCCACTTGGAATTTACTTTTGTATTTGGTGAAATACAGTGGTTCAGTTTCGTTCTTCTGCATGTTTCAACCCATTGTTTCCAACACCATTTGTTGAAGAGACTCTGCTTTCCCCATTTAATAGTCTGAGCCCCTTTGTCAAAGATTAGATGTCCATAGGTGTGGGGGCTCACTTCTGGGCTCTCAATTCTATTCCACTGGTCAGTGTGTCTATTTAATAGTCTGAGCCCCTTTGTCAAAGATTAGATGTCCATAGGTGTGGGGGCTCACTTCTGGGCTCTCAATTCTATTCCACTGGTCAGTGTGTCTATTCATGTTCCAGTACCAAGCAGTTTTGATGACAATGGCCCTATAATACAATTTGAGATCTGGGAGTGTGATGCCTCCGGTTCTGTTCTTTCTTCTCAAGATTGTTTTGGCAGTTCTAGGTCTTTTCTGGTTCCAGATAAACATTTGTAGCATTTGTTCTATTCTCCTAAAAAATGTGCTTGGGATCTTGATAGGGATAGCATTAAATTTGTAGATGGCTCTGGGCAGTATATTTATTTTGATGATGTTAATTCTTCCAACCCATGAACATGGAATATCTTTCCACTTCTTTGTGTCTTTTTCAGTTTCCTTCAGTAGTGACTCATAATTTTCAGTACACAAGTTTTTCACTTCTTTGGTTAGGTTTACTTCTAGATATTTTATTGTTTTTGTTGCTATAGTAAAGGAATTGATTTCTGGATTTCAATTTCTTCTAACTTAGTGTTTGCATAGAGGAATGCCACTGACTTTTGAATGTTAATTTTGTAGCCTGACACCTTACTGTATTGCCTGATGATTTCCAAAAGCTTCTTGCTGGATTCCTTAGGTTTTTCTATGTATACTATCATGTCATTTGCAAATAGGGAGAGTTTGACTTCTTCTCTTCCAACCTGTATCCCTTTAATTCCTTGCTCCTGCTTGATTGCTATGGCAAGAACTTCCAACACTATGTTGAATAGTAATGGTGACAGTGGGCAGCCCTGTCTAGTACCTGATCTGAGTGGAAATGCTTCCAGTTTTTCACCATTGAGTATGATGTTGGCTGTAGGTTTGCTATATATAGACTCCACTATCTTCAGGAAGTTTTCATCTATTCCCATTTTTTGTAGTGTTTTGAACATAAAGGGATGTTGTATTTTGTCAAAGGCTTTCTTTGCATCTATTGATATGACCATGTGGGTTTTGGTCTTGCTTTTGTTGATGTGGTGGATCACTTGATTGATTTACGTATATTAACCAACCTTGCATGCCTGGGATAAACCCCACTTGGTCATGATGAACAATCTTTTTAATATACTGCTGTATCCGGTTGGCTAGAATTTTGTTCAATATTTTCGCATCTATGTTCATCGGAGATATTGGTCTGTAGTTTTCTTTTTTGGTTGTGTCCTTGTCTGCTTTTGGTATCAGAGTGATGTTGGCTTCATAGAAGCTGGCAGGGAGTACTCCAGTGTCTTCAGTCTTCTGGAAGACTTTTAAAAGTAGAGGTATTAGTTCTTCTTTGAAGGTTTTCTAGAATTCATTTGTAAAACTATCTGGTCCAGGACTTTTATTTTTAGGGATTTTTTTGATAACTGTTTCAATCTCATTAGCTGTGATGGGTCTGTTCATGTTATCCACTTCCTCTTTACTTAGTTTTGGAAGTTTGTAGGTATCTAGGAAATTGTCCATTTCTTCCAGGTTCTCTAGCTTGGTGGCATATAGTTGTTCATAGAAGCCTTGCATGATATGTTGAATTGCTGCGGTGTCTGTTGTCATATCTCCTCTTTCATTTAGTATCCAATTTATTTGGGTCTTCTCCCTTTTTTGTTTTGTGAGTCTGGCTAAAGGTTTTTCAATTTTGTTCATTCTTTCGAAGAGCCAACATTTACTTTCATTGATCTTTTGTTTGGTTTTCTTATTCTCAATGTTGTTTATTTCTGCCCCAACTTTAGTGATTTCTGTCCTTCTGGTTGCTTTAGGGTCCCCTCCTCTTTTTCTTCTCTTCTTCCTCCACCTTCTTCTCTCTCTCTCTTTTTTTTTTTAAGTTGCCATTAGAAGTATTGCTGGGACTTGGTGACTGCCTAGTGAATCCACTGTTCCTAGAGCACACCCGCCTTTTTAAACTTTCTTTTCCATTAGACAGGACAGAGAGAAATTGAGAGGAAAGAGGAAGATAGACAGTAAGAGAAAGATGGACACTTGCAGACTTCCCTGCAGTTGGGGAGCAGGTGCTTGAACCTGGGTCCTTGCACACCACAAAGTATAAGCTCAATTGAGTGTGCCACCACCCAGCCTCATTTTTTTTTCATTCCTAAGGATTTACATATTTACTTTTGTGAGTGAGAAAGAGAGCCAGAGGGCAGAGCACCACTCCATATCACTTAGTTCCAGGAGTCACATGCAGTGTCTCAGCCCCCCAAGTCCTGCACTCTACTCCAGGAACCATCTCCCCGCCTTTTATCCTATGCCCCGCCACTGCTGCTCTCATGCCTGCAGTGTGGCTCTGAGGTTGAGTCTGCTACATGTGCTGAGTTTTTCTCAGGAGGCTTCTGTGTTGTGAATCTCCTGTGCCCTGCCCTTCCCACCCATCACTGAAAACCCCCTGCAGCCTGCACTGGAAGTGGGTGTCTCCCCAAGGGGTCTCCAGAATCTCTGCTGGCTGTGAAGGGGCTCCTTGGGCTCCCTTGAAATGAATGCCTTGGTCTGAGGCTGGTGGGGTTCCCCCAGACCCCAGTGCTATTGCTGACACAGCTGGCTCCCCACTTCCCCCTCTCAGGTGTGCTCCCCCTAACTTATGAAGTGACAACACAGCACTTTGAGGAGCCCAACTACTTGGGGCTCCTTAGCTGACTTCCATGCAGGTCAGATCTGGAGTTGCCCTGCACCCAGAGCCTTGGGGGCGAGTGTCCTGGTCAATGTCTCTGGGGTGAATTCGTCTGCTGCTTGCCTCTGGGATATCTGTGTCTCTCCTGCATATCTCAGTGCTGTGACTCCAAGGATTTTCCTTGTTCCCACTAGCCTAATGCAATGCATGTTAATGCAGAGATTATACAGATTTCTATACAAATATGCACAGAGATGAAGGTACTCCAGCACGCTTATGTGTGTATCTCAGGTTTTTTCATTGTGTGCAGTGGGGATTTGCTCATGAAATCCACCTGTTGTCAATGGGAGCTTCTGGCTGCACAAGGCTTTATTGCTCTCTCTACCTCTGCTAATTCCCACCTCTGCATGTGGAGGTGGGTGGCTGCCCTCCATCCCTTCGACTTCACTCTTTACTCCTCTTCAGGACTTCCCACCCCCATCCTGTCTTCTCCTGATCCTTGATGTAGTCAGATTATGGAGGAGGGCAGGGGCACTTATCCAGAGATAGCCTTCCTGTCACTCCAGTATATGCTACCAGCAAAAATCTGTTAAAGAACAGGATTAGTGTGGGTGAAACTGGAGGAAGAATGGAATCTCTTGGAGCTTTTTAGGATCCTGGATGTTTTGCAGGGATGGGACCTGCCTGGAGGACAGAGTGGGCTGTGGTAGAATCTCCAGGAGGAAGGAACCAGCCTGAGATCTCTGAAGGGGGAAAGAGACAGGTGTAGCCACTAAGCTTACCTACAGGAGGTGAGTCTCAGGTGTCACTGGCCAGGGCCTATGGGGAAGACTCCACAGCAGCCTCAGATAGAACATTCCAACAGGTGGGGCTGGCTGGGCTGGGATGCTGGGGCTACCTAGAGGGTGGAGGGAGGACAGTCAGCTCTTGGGTCCCAGCACCCCTGGGTAAAATGCGAACCCAGGGCAGGGGAGGATCTGGATAGGCTAGCAGGTGTATCCTGAACCAGGTGCTTTGCTCAGACCACCTGAGCCATCCAAGTCTGGGCTGCAGTGGTTAAGGAGCCACCAGCAGATATCCATCTACTGCTGGGACCCTTGAGGACTGGCAGGATGTCATGTGTAGTGACCAAGGAAATGTCTGGGTAGCACAGCATGCATCAAGCACAGTTTTCAAGCCTAGTCACACCTTGCCTGCAAGTAGCTTCCCTGGGTGAGAAATGTAGGGCCTGCTTTGCTGGTGAGCTTGGCAGTTGGCACTGTGGGCCCGTGGACCACCCTCTGAGCAGCAGCTCCAGGGCAGTGGTCCTCACCTAGCTTGCATACTGGACCAACCTGGTCCCAGTTCCAGCTGGAGACAGGCTCTCACCTCCCTCATACGAGCAGGGTGGGGGCACCTTGAAGTTCTGACCCTGTCCAGGCCATTTCACTATGATTTTCATCAGGCTGGGGGTATGGATTGACCTACCAATGCCCCGGTCTGGCAAAGAAGCAATTACAGAAGCCAAAACTCCCACCTTCTACACCCCCAAAAGAATTTTGATCCATACACCCAGTGGGGAAGAAATGATGGGGGGAAGATGAGCAGAGGGCTCTGAACTCCAACTCCGTCAGGACCTGGAGAGAGAAGTGGAAAAAGGGAGGGACATTTGGATGTAGTGATAGATGTAGATGTGACCTGGAAAGGAAAAGAAGATGGGCCCATGGGGAAAAACTGGGGGGGACAAATATATAAAAATATAGAAAGATCGTTGTAGAAATAATAGTTAACCCATTATCTGCAACCTTAAGAGAACTGCTGTAGCTTACAGTGGAGGGATTGGGGGTTCAGAACTCTGGTGGTAGGAATGGTGCCTAGTTTTACCCTATGATCTTGTAATTTTGTAAGTCAATATTAAATTATTAATTAAAAAACAAACAAACAAAACATGAGTTTTAGAACCACAGTTCTAGACCACCAGGAAAGAGGAGAACATCATTTTCCTCACCCTCCTTCCTGTTCCATAGACAAAATACACAGAGAGGCAGCAGGTGACAGGGACCCAGTGGACTAGGTCACTGGGGTGTACTGGTCACCTGATCTTCAATGTTGGTATGAGGTGTGACATCCTGACAGGTGCACCCACCTGATGCTGACAGTGGGGCAGTGTCTGCTTACACTGTGCTAGGAGCTGAAGAGAGCAAGTTCCCCAGGGAACTTGCAGGGAACCAGATCTAGGGCTCCACTGGCTCCCTGATGCCAGCCAGAGCTCAGTGACCCCAGGAGAAGGGTTCCCTGTCTCAGACACCCCCGGGGCCTGGGCTCCTGTGTCCAGAGGCATCCACTGCCTTGACCCAAGTTATCCTGATGGTTGGAAGAAAGTCAGAAAATTCCAGTCAGCAAAAAGGAAACCATAGCCTGATTTCAGATTCCCTGCTAGGTTGGGAACCCCCCATCAATTTTCCTTGCACAGCTGTGTCAGCACCTTGGCTCAGTGTGAGCTGGTCTGAAGGGTTCTCACCACCTCTCACCCACATCTCCCCCAGCTTCCTCCACTCCCCTCCGACTCCCAGCTGGGTCTGGAAGACCCAGGAACAGCACCTGTGGTGGTGGTGGGGGTGGGTAGAAATGGAGTTTGGAGGGAATAAATCTCTTCTTCCTTTGGGAATATTTCCACTTCAAGATATAGTCAACTGTAGAATTCACTCAACGGCAGAACATAGTGCATACTCATAACCTATTTATAGGGCGAGTCACCTCTCAGCAACATCATGAACTCATAGTTCTAAACTAAACAATCTCTTCTTCCTCCCTCCTCACTATATCCTTCCCCACCCCTCTCTTCTCCTTCCTGCCCCTCCTCCTTCCTCTCCTCCTCCCTCAGCCACTTCCACTCCTTCTCTCCTTTCTCTGCTCCCTCTCTTCTCTCTTTTCTGAACTCCTGTTCTTCAGCAAACCCACAGCCATGAAGCTGTAGAACCCCAAAGTGCACTGATGGCCCCTTCCCTTCTGGGTGCAGACCTGTCCCTCTGGCTGCCTCAGTCTTCCTGCCTTGGCTGCTTGGACCTGGGGACTCCAGTGAGGCCCCCTGATCTGACATCTCAGAGGGGCTCCTGCCCATCTCCCCAGCCCCCACGCTCCATCAGTGGCCTTGTCTCTTAGACCCAGTATTGCGGGGAGTGGCTGGCAGGCTGTGTGCGGCTTCCGGGACGTAGTGTGGGCTGTGGCACGTTGGGGCAGCACAGCGATGGCTTCTGAAATGAGAGGCTGAAGGAAGTAACAGAATGGACAATCGGGGTGAGGGGCACAGGGCACCAGGATGCTGGTCTCTGTCTCCCAAAGGGTGCTGGGAAACCCTGTGACTCTGCATGGTTTCCAAGAAGAAAGGGTTGTCGTGCTCCTTTTGTCAAACCCCACCCCCCCAAACTGTGCACCCCATGCTTCTGAGAAGGGGCTGCTCTGTGGCAGTAGAAATTGGGGCCCTTAATCACCAGGCAGGTGGCTCTGAGCTCTTGCCTGGGAGCCCCTCCAAGTTCCACTCCTGAGCCATCTGCCCAGTCCACCTTTCCTGTGTTCCCACAAGGTGGGGTCCCCATACCCTCATCGAACCACACCTATGGGCTCAACCATGGAAGCTCCTCTTTATTTCAGTGGGAACTGTCAGGGCCATGGCTGGGGGAGGGGACCCTTAAAGGTAGAACACCCCACTTGAACCCTCACTCATCCTTTTTTTTTTTGTCACAGCAGGGCCTCATATGTGCATGATTTTATCCCCCCCACCCCTCTGGGGGGACCAATTTCCCTGGTGTCTTCATGCTCCCACCAGGTGGTACAGAGTCTCCATCCTGGCCATGCGCATGGCAAGGCAGGCACCTACCTACTGAACTATCTCTCCAGCCTTCTGCTGCCTGTGATTCTGGATGGAAGATTAGAGTTTTGAAGTTGATACTTTGGCATTGTGGGGGGTGAGGAGGACTGCTAATTCCCTCCATCTTCTTTGGCTGCTGGACACCCCCTGAGGCAGCAGCCTGAAGGCCCCTGGTGTTGGGTCTTCCTCTGGTCCTTACTGGGCTTGCAGGGTGCTGTGTATGCCCCAGCCTTTCTCAACAGTGCAGTCAGACTTCAAGTGCCCAGGAGGAAGCTGGCAGACAGACAGACACACTGCAGGGCTCAACTTGCTCTGTAGCTGACACGGTTTCAAATTGCATAGGACTCGGCTATGCTGAGATGGAGATTGAGGTACGCACTAGGCAGACACCTCTGATGAGAGCCTGTGGAACAAGTGTGGTGAGAGTCCAGGCCCAGAGATGTGAACCCAGCCGGAAGGCGCCTTGGGCGGTTCCCAGGGGTAGCACGTGGTGTTGGCTTGTTCTCTGTTGGGTGGACACTTAGCTCCAGATCTTGGTTGAAGACAAAGGCTTTTAAATGCAGTTTTTCTGGATGGCACAGTTTCTCCCAGGTCAACATGGCCCTCCCAGGAGAAGCCAGGAGGAAGGTGGCTGGGTGCTGGCTCTCTGGCAGATGCATGGGCAGAGGGCAAGGGCTATGCCTTCCAGGTAGGGGCAGCGGGGCCAGCATCTCCAGTGTGTGTGGTCTGCCGGAGGTTGTCCCCATGGGCTTGTGACTGTGTCCAGGTGACCTTTCACATGGTGGGAAACCCTTTGCACGCATGTGGCTACTCACTTTCAGATTGCCTCTGACGGCAGGAATAAGACGGTGAGCAAGGAGCATTGGCTTCAGGCACAAGTGCCTTGTGATTGGTATCTGTCACTGTGGTTACTGTTGAGACTGAAGGTACATGAAAGTGTTTATATTCTGTAACTACCTCATGAGTTCCTACTAGGTGCCGGCCTGAGCAGTGCTGCTAGCATATACTATTGCTTATTATCATTATTATTGTTACTATTTACTGCTAGGGCTTTTGCTAGGACTTGGTGCCTGCACAGGTCTACTGCTCCCAGCTTTTTTTCTCTTTCTTTCTAGAGACGAAGGTGAAGCCTAGGTGCTGGAGCAACTGGCTTGGCACACACAGTACAGTGTACAAGGACTTAGATTCAAGTCCTGGGTCTCTGCCTGTAGGGGGAAAGTTTCATGAGTGGTGAAGCAGGACTGCAAATTGTTTCTTTCTCTCCCCATTTCCTCCTTCCCTCTTGATTTCTCTCTGTGTCTCTATCCAATAAGAAAATATTAAAAAAATAAATAAATCTTTAAAAAAAAAGGATGAAGGTTAAAGCAAGGAGCAGGGCTAGATAGCATAATAGTTATGCAAAGGGACTCTCATGCCTTCAGCTCCAAAAGTCTCGGGTTCAATCCCCTGCACCACCATAAACCAGAGTTGAGCAGTGCTCTGGTAAAAAATAAAATAAAATAAAATAACATTCTAGTTTAAGGTTAAAGGCAGGAATGAAAGGAGAGACAGAGAGAGAGGTGTGAGCGCCCCAGCACAGCTCTACCATTTGGTGCTTCTTCTTTGCCTGGTGCTCCCATGTGGTGGCTGAGAACTCAAACTTGGGTCTTTGCACATGGTAAGATCACGGGGGGAGATGGAGAGCAGGTGGTGGGTGCAGCAAGGGGTGAGGAGATGGGGGGACACAGCCCTAGCCCATTCTCCCCAGACTCAGAGGAAGCCTCTACTTGCTGCTTAGTCACCATGCTGCAGTTTCTGATCCTGGGACCCCCAGGATATCAGGATGCTGTTCACTCTAGGGGTGAAGTCAGCAGGAACCCCAGAACTCCACACTGCCTCCTGCTGTCCAGAATGTTGAGTTGTCCTCTCTGATGTCCATAGGCCTGGCTCATTCTGTAGGTGTCAGCTTGGTAACACCAGGTCACCAATGGGAATCAGCCAGGACTATGTTCCCTCTCCCCCCATAGTCTTTACGTCAGCCACAGTCAATGTATACTTGCTGCAGAAGACATAGGTGGTATTTCCTCTTTGCTTTCCTTTTGCTGTCAGCATAAGTTTTCCTCTCTCTCTTTTAATAAAGAGAACTGTGTTTCATTTTTAAAAATTATCTTTATTTATTGCTTAGAGCCAGCCAGAAATTGAGAGGGAAGGAGAAGATAAAGAGACAGAGAGACACCTGCAGCTGTGCTTCACCACTTGCAATGCTTTCCCCCTGCAGGTGGGGACGGGGGCTCAAACCCAGTTCCTTATACATAGTAATATGTGTGCTCAACACCCAGCCCCTTTTCTTTCCCTCGTTGTCAGGCTCAGAGACCCTGCGGGTCTCACTGTGCTCCAAAACTACAACAGTAGATTCCAGGGATTCAAGTCTGAAATGTGGCAAATGGAAGACTTTTCTAATGTTCCAAACCATGCGACAGTGGAACCAACCACTTGGCAGTAGAAAGCTCCCCATCAGGGGTGGCATCCAAGCAGTGGCCAAACAAGGACTTGTGGGAGCGTTGAAGAGACAAAAGCAGCTGTGTGTGTGTGGGGGGGGGTGTGGGTGGGGGTGACTCTGCCCTTCCCATCTGGCGCCCACCTTTCTGTGAGATGCCAGGTAGTGCCCTTTCGTTCCCCGGGCCCCGTCTCTCCATGGTTGCAGAATACGAGAGGTGACAGCATCTACTCGGTTCAACTGCCGCCCAGATGGAAAAGGCTGCAGGAGGAAAGACCAATATTTATTCATCCTCATATTCAGAAATTAAACCGGGGAGCCACAAATAGACATCTCAAGCGAGAGCCCGTCTGTCCCTGCCTTGCAGGCTCCTGCGGCAGATTCCTCGTTCATGTCACGTCTTGCCGCCTCCTGCACTGGAGTTAGGCTTGAACGTTTGCCAGGCCCTTGGTTCTTTTCTGAGCAATTAACGGGAAGGCGGGGTGCCTGCCCCCGCAGCGTTCAGGATGTTCTTTTAAAAGGACTTGCATTGCTTCTGACGAAGACTGTGCCTCCCTGTGCTCCTACCCTTTTTTTTTTTCTGCACGGGGCAAGCAGGGGCACGGCGTGGTCCCCACCAGAGGCTGCCAGGCACAGGTCACGCTGGGCCTTGTTCCCTGCCCTGCACTTGGCCCCTGTCCACCAAGGCTAGTCTCAGGACATCCCCGGCTTGGCGTCCTCGTCTTCACAAAGGCTCCTCTTCTCCACTGCCGTGGTGCTCTCCCCTCCTCTGGAAGGCAAATCTCCTGCCCGTGTTCCCTGGCTCCTTCTCCCCCATAAAAGGCTCCTGACTCCACAGCCTCCTGAAACACTGCTCTGAATGAAGTCATCAGTGATCCCCCTACTTGAGACTGAGTGCCAGACCTCAGCTAGTGTCAGTAGCGTCTGGGACACCAGTGGCCTCTGCCTTTACCAGTGGGTCCCTGTCTTCTTCTGGTCACATGTGCTTCTTTCATCCCTAGGGTCCCCTCACCCCATGCCACAACTTCCTCTTGCCTTTCTGCTAGTCCCTCCTCACTCTGCCACCTCCTCTTCCTCTCTCTTTGGCCTTAAACACTTTGGTGAATCCCAGGACTCAATTCCTGGATTTTGTTTCATCTTATTAACTGCCACTGCTTTGGTGACCCTGTCTATAAACACCGTTGAGAGGCCAATGAACCCCATAATATAACCTCAAACTGGACCTCTGTCCTTACCTCCAGTCAGGATGACTTCCTTCTTTCTTTTCTTCCTTCCTTCCATCCATCCTTCCTTCCTTCCTTCCTTCCTTCCTTCCTTCCTTCCTTCCTTCCTTTCTCTTTCTTTCTTTCTTTCTTTCTTTCTTCTTGCTTTCTCTCTCTTTTTTCTTTCTTCTCTCTCTTTCTTTCTTTCTTCCTTTCCTTCCCTTTCCTTTCCCTTCCTTCCTTCCTACCTTCCTCCTTTCCTTCCTTCCTTCCTTCCTTCCTTCCATCCATCCCTTTTCTTTCACAGTATTCCCAACCTACTAGGAGTTGTTGTTGCTATTTTTAAAAGTATTTATTTTATTTTAATGAGAGAGACAGAGGGAAACACACACACACAGTGGGGGGGGGAAGAGGGAGAGTGAGAGAGAGAGAGGGAAGAGCAAAGCACTGCTCAGTTTTGGCTTGCGGTGGTGCCAGGGACAGAACCCAAGACCTTGAAGATTCAGGCAGCATGTTGCTGCCTCCCTGATCCTTTAGCAAGATTTCTGGCTGCTTCCATTCTGACAATTCCCTTTGGATGGCAAAGCCCCTCTTCTCAAGCTCACTGCATATGCCATAGAACACCCTCTCTCCCAGCCTCCCTTGGAAGCAACCTCACCCTGAAGTTGCTCCAGCCATGAGTCCCTGTCCAGCTGCCTCTTCCTCATGTCTGCATCCAGTCCACTGGGGAGTCACACTGGCCATGTCTGCACAGCTTGTGCAGGAAGGGACCACTAGTGCCCGGTTTCCTCACTGGTGCTGTCATCCTGGTCCCCACCCCACAGCCATTTCTCTGCAGAGCTCAGAACTGTCCTTTAAAGGAGTGTGTCACTCTGCTCATAATCTGGCAAAGGCTCTGCCTTTCAACTAACATGCAAGCCCACATCTTCACCGTGTATGGTCGCCTACAGGGCCACTCCTAATCTGACCTCCTGTCTCCTCTCTTCATGTTACTGACTCTGTCACTTCTTTCCTTGCTCAACTGTTCCTCACACCCAATCAGCAGGCCTTGGGGAAGCCCAGGCAGCCACATGCAGAGCACCCCCATGAGGAAAACTATGCTCCTAACTTGATAGCCCCTCTGCCATACAGCCCCATCCCTCCTGTGGTCACTCTTGATCATGCACCAGATCCCAGCCTGCAGCCTGTGTCCACACTGCCACATAGTGTATGTGTTGAGGAGACACCTCCCTCCAGCCATCCCCACCCTTGTCACCCTGGTCCCTCCAGCAGCGCCACACGAAACTGAGCAAGCCATATGTTCAACCCAGTGGGAAATGGTCTTTTAGGCAACTAAGTTGTGTGTTTGTGTGTATATACGTGTGTGTGGGGGGGGGGCTGTTACACGACAATTGATAGCCTAAACAACTGTCCACTGAGGCCCTGGCTTGAAACTCATTTTAATGACGTGCACACATGCGCACTCATCATACCTCAATGCCAAGATGTGTTCACGTCTGTGCAGGCTGTCTCCTTGGCAGTGTTCTCTTCTTCTGTTTGACTTGGCTCCTTTTCCTCCTTCCCACACAGCACACCCCATGCTCCCAAGCCTCGCCACCTTATTTACCCGAATACCCGTGCACTCATTTATCAAAAGGGATTGACACAGACGTGGAGGTTTTGTTTGGGGGTGGGGGTTGGTCATGTGGCACAAAAATGGTTCTAGTATTTTACTTTCTTGTATGTGTTTTGCTTTTTCTGTGTTTCATATTTTTTTGTTATTTTTAATTTAATAGGACTGAGAGAGATTGAGGGAGAGAGAAAGAGAGAGAGAGAGAGAGAGAGATGGAGAGACAGGGAGAGAGGGAGAGAGAGAGAGAGGGAGGGAGAGAGGGAGAGAGAGAGAAAGAGAGAGAGAGATGGAGAGACAGGGAGAGGGAGAGAGAGAGAGAGTGAGAGAGAGACAGGGAGGGAGGGAGAGAGAGAGAGAGAAAGAGAGAGAGAGAGAGATGGACCTATAACACTGCGTCACTGCTTGTGATGCTTCAGTCCTGCAGGTGGGGAGCAGGGCCATGAACCATGAATTGTGAATGGTAATGTATGTGTTCAACCAGGTGCACCACTGCCCATCCTGTGTTTTGCTTTTCTTCTTCAGCAATTTCATGTGAAAACTCCCCCAAACCCCCAGGAAAGCTCCAATTTTGTCTTTTCAATAGTTGCATAAAAAGCCACATTGTGGCCATTTCCTATTAGTTAGTCATTCCCAGAGGCACTGGAGCCTGCACAGACAATCTTGTGGAAAGTTATTGTGAGCGTTTCAGGAATTTTACAAGCTGGTTATTAAATGCAGCCAGTATAAGAATAATTATTTTATAAATGTATGATTAAGCACAGCCTATTAAAACAAAAATAATAAAATACTCAAAGTCAATTACTTCCTGGTTACTTCACTGTTGTTGGTGCTTTCCAAGTTATTTAAATTAATTGTAAATAGTATTAGAAGTCTGCTTCTATGTATCACTCCCCAAGTCAGTGACCACACGCATTATGTAGGAGACAATAGGGAAAAGGCACAGACCATAGAAATGGACACACATTACAAATCAGGGCTCAGCTTTCTGTTTTGCTGGCTGTCTAGACTTAAAAACATCAACTCTTTTCTTTTTTTTTTAATTTTTAAGTGTTTTCAATTTAACGTAATTGTATTAGTGATTTGATCATTGTTTGCAAGAATATAAGATTACAATGATATAGCTCCATATCACACCCACCATAAGGTTTTGTGACCCCAACCCTCTGCTATAATCACCATAGATCTCATAAAGTACAGAGACAATTTGGTTCTCTTATCTTCCTCCTTTTCTTCAGTCTCTTCCTTTTTTTTTTCTGTTTATTTGCAAATTCATTTGTTTCAATTCTTTGAAGAGGTCCTGTTTGCATTTTGTTGAGTTTTTGGATGATTTCCATCGCTTTTTCTCTTTTTAAAACTTGTTGTCAACACGACCGACCATGCTTAGAGAAAATTCATTCATATTGATAAACAGATTGCAGCTTAGGTTTGACTTATCCTATACAATTTGGACTAAAACCTTTGCACACAGTTTAAGCTTTTTTAAAAACAAGGCTTTGTAGGCTGGTTTATTTTCCATCTATTATAATTGTATATAAAAGATCTTCCATTATACTCGGCTAAAGCAGGTAGCAATAACCTTGATAAATTAACCTTTGGTCTGTCTCAGGTAAATGGCACATATTTCACTGCAAAAGTATATGGTTGCACTAGTTCAATGTTGGTTTACACAGCTGAGTGTCTAATGGGTGTTGAAAAGGAGTAGGGGGAGAATCTGTAAGTTACAGCACTTGCAGTGACTTAGTCACTGTTGCTCACAGATTATAATTCTACATAAACCAAGATGCACATGAATTTTTTGAACCTGACTTGACACTATCAGATCAGTTCATTGGCTGAGGTCAACAAAGAAATGCCACATAGTTTTTCCATTTATGCAAAGAGAAAAAAAAATTTAAAAATATTTATTTATTCTCTTTTGTTGCCCTTGTTTTATTGTTGTAGTTATTGTTGTCGTCATTGTTGGATAGGACAGAGAGAAATGGAGAGAAGAGGTGAAGACAGAGAGGGAGAGAGAAAGATAGACACCTACAGACCTGCTTCACCGCCTGTGAAGTGACTCCCCTGCAGGTGGGGAGCTGGGAGCTTGAACTGGGATCCTTTTGCTGATCCTTGCGCTTTGCGCCACGTGTGCTTAACCCACAACTCCCAGGAAAATTTTTTTCTAAGGCAGGATAGAAAAAATAGAAATATGCCACAGAAGGGCTTATATATTTAAATATAGATAGGTAGTCATAGAAATAATAGTTAATCTATTTCTATGATCTTAGGAGAACTAATACAGTCTCCAGTGGAGGGAGTGGGGACACAGAACTCTGGTGGTGGGGAGGTGTGGAATTATACTCCTGTTATAATTTTATAAATCAATATTAAATCAATAATAAAAATGAAAAAAAAAGAATAAAGGACAGTAAGGGAGGACATAAGTTAGAGTTGGATGTGTGTGTCATATTGCACCCAAGCAAAGTGCTCTGGGCAAGGGACAGGCTGAAGGAACATTGGGGTCCTGGTATGTCTCCTAGACACCAGTCAAGGGGAGATGTGCTTATATGCTAAAGACTATTCTGTAAACCATTAACCCCCAAAACAAAAATTTAAAAGTAAAAAGAGTTGATTTTTTTTTTAGCATTTTAATTTTTTTCCCTTTTGTTGCTCTTGTTGTTATTGTTGTCACCCTTGTTTGATAGGACAGAGAGAAATTGAGGGGGGGGAACAAAGAAGGGGAGAAAAATATAGACACATACAGACCTGCTTCACTGCCTTTGAAGCAACTCCCCTGCAAGTGGGGAGCGGGGGCTTGAACCAGGATCCTTACACTGGTCCTTGTGCTTTGCGCCCTGTGTGCTTAACCTGCTGCACTACCACCCAACCCCCATAGTTGATGTTTCTTTTTAAGTCTAGACAGCCAACAAAAGAGAAATCTGAGCCTTGATATATTTACACAATGGAATCCCTGATATATTTACACAATGGAATACTACACAGCTATTAAGAACAATTAGCCCACCTTCTCTGACCCATCTTGGATGGAGCTAGAGGAATTATGTTAAGTGAGATAAGTCAGACAGACAAGTTGAATTTGGGATGATCCCTTTCATAAACAGAAGTTGAGAAAGAAGAATAGGAAGGGAAACTGAAAGCAGAATCTGACCGAGTTTGGAGTATGGCACCAAAGTAAAAATCTCTGGGTGGAGGGTGAGGGTAGATGTTCAGCTCCACTGGGGGGGTGGGGTGGCAGAGGGACACAGGCCTTTAGTGGTGGGAATGGTGTTAATATACACTCCTATTAACTTACAGTCTCACAAATAACTATTTAATTAATATGAGGGGAAAATGGATTGAATGTCTCAAACTTTTGATAGACTGAGCATATGTTCTTTCAGTCTAAGCACTTAAGACTTAAAATTGGTAACCAGATTGAATTTTAACAGTGGGCTCACATTGCTAATACATTTCTAATAATGGCTTGTTCTTTGACATATTAAATCTCCTAAAAGCTTAGACCAGGGAGAACAGAAGTAACTGGTGGCGTTACTTTATAAGATACAGTTATACATAAATAGCATAAAAGGACATAAATTATGGTGAGGTCTTGTATGATAAAGTAAATCCTAACAATGGGACTTTCAAAGTTAGCACAATTGCCAAATATTTTGGTTATAGCAATAACTATCTATTGCCTTCTTAAACTTTAATACATCTCCCAGTCCTGGAACCTCTAGGGCAGGGCTCACTTTCCTGCATGCTTATCTCAATTCATACAAACTGATACTGCATCTGCTGATCCCAGCCTAATCAATGCAGTCAGTACCACCTCAGCATGTGTTACTTCAGACTGTGTCCAGAGACTTCAGGCAGGGATTGTCAACCCTTCAGTTTAATAACTCTGGTAAGACCTTTCTTAGCTCATAGGACTCCTTAATTCCATTTCAGGTGGTGTGCTTCTTAACAAACCTCAAAACCTAGATATAGACAAGGGCCCATGAGATAGGGCATATGTACATGTCTCCATAAGTTAGGAGAAAATATGTACCTTAAAGCAAAAGTGCACAATAATTTGCAGTGAGTCAATAAATGAAGCAAGCAAGCAGAAAGACCTAAAAAGACACCATAGAGTACCTAATGAAACAGTTTCTACTTAGACCTAGATACCCTCCTCACCTACCTCCTACTACACTTCCCTGAATCACTCTAAAGCTAACCTTGTCAGACAAAGCAAGGGCTACAAAAGCTAAATAAGGGTCAAGAGACTGGCATACTTTAATGATGACTCTTTAGTCACTACCAGGCCATGCCATCATGTGGGGCCCTAGTCAGGGATTCCCACACAGACTAGATCTCTAACAGATCCCTCTCTCCACTGTCACTGGTCATTTCCATCAGGAACAACATAATGGACCCCTTTGAGGGCTCCTATAGGAGCCCTCAATGTAGATCAATAATGCTAGGGAATGTTCCATTCTCCAAAGGGAGGTTGGACAATACATTCTACCTACTACCCGAGGAAGATGAGTCCTGAAATTAGTGCAGCCTAGAATGTTCCTAGCTGTGACCACAGAATGCGAGCTCAGACTTACTGGGATGCAGAGGTTACATAGGCTCCTGTGCTGAATATGGACTCCAGATCAAATCGATGGGATTTACAGTTACTATGTATATACTTTCCCCATATTTGGGAGCTATTCTCTTCCCTGATCCAGCTTTCTGGCCCTTTTTTCAACTATGACACCATTTCCCCAGACAATAACCTGGGTTCATCTGCATATTAGATGTCAGGCGCAGGCAAGAACTAGTAAAGTCATAAGCCCTTTGGGACATACCTAAAACAGACCTATTAGCTTTTTCCATAACGGAGACCCCAAATCTTCATCTGCAATATTCTTGCCTTTAGGTTCATGATTAGTTAACAATTTGTTCTGCTTTATATCTACTCTTTTTCAGCCACCAGGTTCCAGATGCTACCATGATGCCAACCTGATTTCCCTGGGCAGACGACCCCACCATGTGTCTTAGAGCCCCACCTCCCCAGACCCCTGCCCCACTAGGGAAAGAGAGAGACAGGCTGGGAGTATGGATCAACCTGTCAACACCCAGGTGCAGTAGCGAAGCAATTACAGAAGCCAGACCTTTCACCTTCAGCACCCCACAATGATCCTGGGTCCATACTCCCAGAGGGATAAAGAATAGGGAAGCTATCAAAGGAGGGAATTGATATGTAGCTCCGGGAGTGGGTATTCTGTGGAAATGTACCCCTCTTATCCTATAGTCTTGTCAGTACTTCTACTTTATAAATAACAGTTTTTTTTTAAAAAAGTAAAAACAAACAAACAACAACAACAACAGCAAACAAATCCAAACCCTTCTAGCTTTTCAGTTTAGAACTGACATTATTCTTATTCAGTATTCCTTCCACAGTCAACATTACAGGGGGTGATATACAATGAATTTGCATTCACACTCATATGCAAAACAGTCCGTGTGCTTTTAGAAATAATTCTACAAAATGAAACGGCCTCTCTTGGAGCTGGAACAAGACATCAAACCACAGTTAAAGGAAACATAGAGCTAGGTGATGGTTCAGCAGGTAAAGCTCATGCTTTTCATAAGTGAGGACCTTGGGTTCAATTCCTGGCAGTTCTTGGGAGCACCATCAATAGCACCATGAGAACACCATGGCTGATGGAGCAATGCTTTGGGTCCTTGCCCTCCACCTTCCCACTTTCTCTCAAAAGCTATAGGATTAAAAAAATGGGGTGGGGCTGGGGGGGGGAGGGCAGTGACACAGAGGGTTAAGTGCATATGGCGCAAAGCACAAGGACTGGTATAAGGATCCCGGTTCGAGCCCCTGGCTCCCCACCTACAGGGGAGTCACTTCACAGGCAGTGAAGCAGGTCTGCAGGTGTCTATCTTTCTCTCCCCCTCTCTGTCTTCCCCATGTCTCTCGATTTCTCTCTGTCCTATCCAACAACAATGGCAGCAACAACAACAACAATAATAACAACAATGATGATAAACAAGAAGGGCAAAAAAGGAAAAAAAAGAAATTAAAATAATAATAATAATAATAATAAATGGGCTGGGGAGGTGATTCAGTGACATCACACAATATATGAGGTTCTGGGTTCATTTCCTGGCACTGCATGAAAGAAAAAGAGAAAGAGAGAAAGAAAGAAGCCTTATTTTAAAAAAACAATGTTACCCTTCATAGACTACACTTCAAAAAACAAAGTAGCCCCAAAGAAGCATCTCTGAAAAGAAGAAAATAACTTACAATATCTTGAAAACCCATGTAACTATAGGTTCAAAAAATAGTGAAAAGAAACACATTTTCATAAGACTAAGATGAAGCTTACTGAGTATTCTACTATTTCAAGTTATTGCTAGTTACAAAGCATCAATTTACAAATAACATGCTCATTTTTTTATTACCTTATCTAAAGGAGAACTTCTAGCTCTGAGAAAAAACGGAAAATACAAAAAGACAGTTTCATAGAAAGATCGTATACTTTAAGTGGACTCCCAACTAATCCAGACATTCATATCACTAACCTGCTTAAGAAACATTAACAATGAAAACTCGGCTTAAGAGTGTGCCATTTCTATAGCTACTGCATTGTGAATAGGACAAAAATATTGAGGATATAGTCTTCCAGGATTTGAAAACTATTATTCAATTCAACAAAGAGAGTACTCACCCCGTGGGCGAATGAGTACAGTTTTGACATACATCGTCTTTGTTTCATTTCCATCATACTTTCTAGCAAAAAGGAAAACATCAGTTCATGTTAGACTACATTTACTTGTCAGTTGCAACTAAAGGTTGGTTACAGAGAGTTTTGCAAAAATCAATATAAACATTCCAGGGGGAAAAACACTGACTATATAAAATTTAGAATAAAGAGTTTTTTCTTTAATATTTATAAATTTTGTGCCCACTCTTTTTTCTTTTTGGAGGAGTAATCAGGACCTTGCACATGTGTGATTTTATTGTTTCAGGTAGTCTCTCGCTCTCATGTATATATATCAGCTTTCCTATTCTTTATTCTCCTATTCTATCCTCTTTCCTATTCTATTATTTCCTATTCATTTCTCTCTCTCTCTCATATCTTCTTCTTCATATATGAGAGAGAGAGAGAGAGAGAGAGAGAGAGAGAGAGACCCCATAGCAGAGAGGGAGGGAGAGACCTTAAAGCGCTGGAGCTTCCGTGAGTGCCACAGCACCTTCTGTGACCACTGGGCTTTGAACCTGGACTGTGCACATGGCAATGTAGGTACCCTACTCCATGTGCTATCTGTTGACGCCTTTCTTTTTATTTATTTTTAAAAAAAATTATTTTGCCTCCAGGGTTATTACTGGGGCTCGGTACTGGCACTACAAATCCACTACTCTGGGTGGAGGCATTTTATCCTTTTCCATTTTTTCTTTTTTGGTTTGTTATAGGATAGGACGGAGAGAAATTGAGAGAGGAGGCGAAAACAGAGCAGGAGAGAAAGATAGACACCTGTAGACTTGCTTTGCCACTTATGAAGCGAACCCCTGCAGGTAGGGAGCCGGAGGCTCAAACCCAGATCCTTGCACGGTCCTTGTGCTTTGTACTATGTGCTCTTAACCTGGTGCACTACCATCTGCCCCCGCACTTTCTTTATGTCAGTAAATGTTGCCATAAATGCTAGTTACACATGTGCATTTTTCTCCTGGAGAACAGATTGTTTGCCACGTACTTGCCCACAGCAGAGGCTGTGTCCCAGTTGATAAACACCCCTTTCTTTCCACTCCATACCACCCTTGCTGGGTCAACACATCTATGTATTTTTTAATGTTAATGGATATTTTCTGGTTGCTTTCAACAGAGATCATAATAATTCTAATTTCTGGCAGCAGTGCCAAAGGGTGCCTTTTCCTTAAACCACTGCTAACAATAGATGGATAGATTAACTTATTGCCAGTCTGACAACCCTAAAGGGTATCTCATTATTCACCTTACCTCCCCCACAACTACCTCCTTCTGGGCCTGGTGTGCACAGAGGTATTGGGTTGTGACACATTTTTACATAGAAAACCAGAAAACTATATCATGACTTTTCTGACAGTCTACTGTTTTCACAGGTGTAGTTATCATTTTGATTCCTTGTGAGGACTGTCTCTGGGTGTGCCTTTTCTTTTTCTCCTCCTCCTCCTCCTCCTCCTCCTCCTTCTTCCTCCTCTTCTTCTTCTTCTTTTAAATTTCTTTATTGGGGAATTGATGTTTTACATTCAACAGTAAATACAATAGTTTGCACATGCATAACATTTCTTAGTTTCCCATATAATAATACAACCCCCACTAGGTCCTCTGTGCTTTTTATTTTTCTATTCGTTGTTTATTCTCTTTCTATCAAATTGTGGGTGTTTTCCCTGAAGTAAACATAAGCCTTGGAAAGGCCAGCTAGCTCACTTGGATAGTGGGCTGCTTTGCCATGTTTGTGACCCAGTGTCCACTGCTCTAAAAGAATATTTAGTCCCGCCCCTCATCTTTTTCTATCTGAAAAGTCAGCCCAGAAAGTGAAACAGAAGTATATAGGGCCGGGTGGTGGTGCACCTAGTTGAGCATACATGTGTACATGTTACAGTGTGCAAGGACCCTGACTCCCACCTGCAAGGGGAAACTTCACAAGTTGTGAAGCAGGGCTGCAGGTGTCTCTCTGTCTCTCTCCCTCTCTAACCCCCTCCCCTCTCAATTTCTTGCTATGTCTATCTAGTAAGTAAGTAAAGATAATGAAAAATAAAAAGATAAAAAAGAAGTATATAGGCTTTACATTTTTAATTTATTTTTTGTATTATCTTTTGCCATTTAAAAACCATTTTTGTATTGCCAAATGTTTCTCATTCCTTCTAAAGATACTGGGTATTGGGCCTTTGTTAGGAACTTTCCCTTACTTTGAGGGTTTAGAAGTTTTTGCTGATTTTTGTTTACTGAAGAATTTAATAGGAGATTCAGTTTCACATATGGCTAAAAAGGGGGCCTGATTTGATTTTCTTTTGGGATGGGTAGAAATTTATGTCAGGTTTATAGCTGAAGTCATGTGATTTTTTTTTTTTTTGCTTCCAGGGTTATTGCTGGGGCTGGTGCCTGCAGTACAAATTCACTGCTCCTGGAGGTCCATTATTTTTCCCCTTTTGTAGCCCTTGTTGTTTATTATTGTTGTTATCATTATTCTTGTTATTGCTGTCATTGTTGTTGGATAGCACAGAGAGAAATCAAGAGAGGATGGGAAGACAGAGAGAGGAAGAGAAAGATAGACACCTGCAGACCTGCTTCATTGCTTATGAAGCGACCACCCTGCATATGGGGAGCTGGGGGCTCAAACCAGTATTCTTATTCCGGTCCTTGCGCTTTGCACCATGTGTGCTCAACCCACTGAGCTACCACCTGGCCCCCAAGTCATGTGATTCTAATAGCCCCACAGTCAGGTGTTTACAGTCAGGTGTCTATAATAATAGGTCTTCACTGGTAATTCTCACGTCAAGCTGCTCACATCCCAGCCCCAGCTTCAGCAGATTCAGGAGGCCTGCTTATCCAGGGGATGTAGAATTCCTTTCTCTCTTCCTGAAGTTCCTTCTCTTAAATTTCCTGGCCCTGCAAAACACTTTTCTTTTTTTCCCCTCCAGTTTATATTTGTGATTAATAGTGGGTAACAAGAGTTTGAGATTACAGTTCTGTGTCCCTACCCTCCTACCTCCCAAAGACAAACATCATAGTTTTTACGAAGTCTTATAAGAAGCTTTTTTATTTTCAGCCATTACTTTTTATTTGCAAGTTCATGCGTATCAGTTCTCTGGACTCCACATAGGAGTGAAACCATCCTGTAGTTGTCTTTCATCTTTTACTTCACTAAGCATAACCACCTCCAGTTCTATTCATTTTGTCCTGAAGGACACAATATTGTCTTTTTTTTTTAAATTTCAGAGCAGTAGTCCATAGAGTATATATCCCATAATTTCTATATCCAGTCATCTGTCAATGTCCATTTAGGCTGCTTCTACTTCTTGGTTATTGTGAATAGTGCATGAACACAGGGGCGCATATGTCCCTTGGAATTAATATTTACATGTCCTTTGGACAAATATTTAAGAGTGGTATTGCTGGATCATAAGGTAATTCCATTTTTAATTTTTATTTTATTTATTTATTTTTGCCACCAGAGTTATTTGCTGGGGCTTGGTGCCTGCACTATAAATTCACTGCTCCTGGAGGCCGTTTTCCCGTTTTTGTTGCCCTTATTGTTGTCATTATTGTTATTGTTGCCATTGATGTTGTTTTTGGATAGGACAGAGAGAAATGGAGAGAGGAGGGGATACAGAGAAGGGGAGAGAAAGATAGACACCTGCAGACCTGCTTCACTGATTATGAGGCAACCCCCCTGCAGGTGGGGAGCCACGGCTCGAACTGGGATCCTTACGCCGGTCCTTGCACTTTGCGCCATGTGCGCTTAACCTGCTGCGCTACCGCCCAACCCTTGGTACTTTCATTTTAATTAATTAATTTTTACCAGAGCACTGCTCAGTTCTGGCTTTGGTGGGCAGGGGATTGAACCTAGGATCTCAGTGCTTCAGACAGCACAGCCTTTTTGTATAACCATTATGCTGTCTTCCCCACCCTCGTTTTCATTTCTTTTTAAGGACTCTCCATACAGTCTTCCAAAGGGATTGCACCAGTTTGCGCTCCCACTAACAGCGTATCAGAGTTCCTTTTTCTCCACAACCTTGCCAACATTTGTCATTTCCTGACTTGTTAGTGGAGGATACTCTCAGTTGTGAGGTGGAATCTCAGTGTATCTTGATTTGCATCTTAAGCTTAGAGAAATGCAAATTAAAACTACACTAAAGCTCCACCTCACAGCTGTGAGAACAGCCTCCATCAACCAAACACCTTGCCTTTGTTCTCCCAGATAGAATGGAGTTGAGGGACTCTGCTGTTCCAACTCTGGCCACATTGGCACAAATCCTGCCTCTCTCCAAGCACTAGTACTTCTGTGTTGGACTCCAATTGTGCTTTGGGCCCTCCATTCACAGTATCAGTTATAAAATATTTGTGGTCTAATGAGATAATAGTGATGTACCAACTAATAATTCTCTGTGGGATTGAGACCTACTTTTGGTATCTTAAATGATCATATTTACCCACATACTTCTGTATTCTGACTTGTTTACTGACCAGTGTCTTTGCAGTGTGTTTTAATATATGGGGTGTTAGGAAGACAGTATATAAGACTATCTGGGAAGAGGCAATGGTGAGTGTCCACTGTAGAACTCTGTGGCGTCACCAGCTGGATGAGACTGTGGAGCTACAGGAGCAGTTGGTGTCCTGAGTCATTTTTTTGTTGCAGACAGCATCTCTGGAGCGTCACCACATTACTTTGCCTTTGTATATGAAACACTTTTTTTTTTTGCCTCCAGGGCTATTGCTGGGGCTTGGTGCTGGCACAACACCACTGCTCCTGGTGGCCATTTTTCATTTTTATTGGATAGGACAGAGAGAAATTGAGAGGGGAGGGGGAGGTAGAGAGGGAGAGAAACAGATACCTGCAGACCTGCTTCACTGCTTGTGAAGTGTGTCTGCCCCCCCCCCACACACACAGGTGGGGAGCCTGAGGGCTATAGAACCTAGGTCTTATGCGGGTCCCTGTGTTTAGTGCTATGTGTGTTTAACCTGGTGCACCTCTGCCTGGCTCTCTAAAACACTTTGTTTTAACTGCAGCTCAGCCTGTCCTGACCTGATAAGTAACCAGTGATGCTGCCCAGAAAGCTGAAACATGATCTGAAATGTTTGCTGCTGCTGCTGCAGCTGGTGTGTGTGTGTGTGTGTGTGTGTGCGCGCGTGTGTGTGTGTGTGTGTGTGTGTGTACTTGCACAAGCACACATCAAGGAAACAGATACTGGAGTCTGAGTGGGCAATGTTACACAGGTTACAGGTTACACAGGGAAGGAAACATCTTTACTTCCATCCCACATACATTCACTTCAAGTCTACTGAATGTGCAGTGGTTAGGCAAGAGGTAAGAGGCTGTCTGTCTTAAGTGCATCTTGGCTATGGACTACATAAAGCTAGATTCTAGAGGGAGGCATGGAATCTGAAAGGAAATGGCTAGTTTGTGAACAGATGTAAGCGGAAGAGAGACATTCCAGCAGTGTGGGATTTAGAAAAGCTAGGAAGCCAAAAATAACTTGATAATGCGATTGAGACGGTCCCTGGACAACAAAGACTCCAACTACCAGAGGGCAAAAAGTAGATTAGACTGTTCCAGACAAACTTAAGTTAGCTCCTGTGATGTTGTGAATGAGTGAGATTTGGGGGCAAAAAGGAAAACAAGCACAGCTGAGATCTGTATCTCAAAAATAACTTTTAGGTGGAACTAAGGCACTTGAAATTTACTGGAAGCAAATAAATCAAAGCCTAATGAACTGTGAACAAAATCCAAAGCTCACACATTGTCATACTCAAGGACCCAGGTTCAAGCCCCCAGGCCCCAAAAACAGGGAGGAAGCTTCACAAGCAGTAATGTAGGTCTATAGGTGTCTCTCTATTTCCCTCTCACCTCTCAATGTCTCTCTGTTCTATCAACTTAAAAAAAAAGATAGAAAGACCCAAGGTTTAGATTATAATGAGACAGAGTGTTCATGGCTTAAAACAAATACCGGGGTTGGCAAGATAGCTCACTGGGAGGGTGGCTGCTTTGCCTTGCAGGAGGCCCAGGTTCAAGTCTCACCTTCACTGTACTGAGGGAAGCTTTGGTGCCGTGCTGCTTTTTCCATTCATCTCTTCCTCTGCCTCTCTGTGCTTCTTGTGCACACACAAAAAAAACAAACAAACAAAAAAAAACACCTTGGAGTCCCCAGCCTTCATGGGCAGGTGGCAGTCAAATGATCCCCAGGCTCCTAGGATGATAGGCTCTGCCAGGCCTACTTCAGATATGGCCAGGGGGATGGCACATCAGGAGTTAGGGCCAGGGGGAACAAGGGTCTTGCTCCCTGAGATGCTTAATCTAGAATCCTTCACAGCGGGGGCGGGGGTATCTGCATCTGCCCTACAGGGGTTTGGTCAGAGAGCAGCATCTCTCCACATGCAGGTCTCTGGACCAAGAGAAGCAGGCAGAGACCTCCAGCCCCGTCTTGTGCCCTGACAGCACTGGACACCACACTCATGCTTGGGAACATGAATAGCCAAATCGAGGGACCAGGTTGTGGCACAACTGGACAAGGACCCAGTGCACAAGGACCCAGGTTCAAGTCCCTGGTCCCCACCTGAGGGGAGAGGGGAGCTTCATGAACAGTGAAGCATTGTTACAGTTCTCTTTCTCTCCCTTGCCTTTCAATTTCCGTCTTTATCCAACATAAATAATAAAATGTTAAAATAAAACCATTAATCCCCCCATAAAAAGTTAAAAAGAAAAAAAAGTTAAAATATTGTAGATGAATTAGAAAACAGAAAAGCCACACTGAACACAGGGAACAGTTGACGTGACACTCCTTTATTAAAACGTAAGGACATCTTTATAAAAACTACTGTATATAAAGACCAAAGCAGTGCAACAGCAGTCAGTGTAAAACACGGTATTCTTGTTAGTACATTATATTATTAGTATGATTCATATTGGGAGTATTACTGATTTTTGGTTTTCCCGGTTACCAGCTCTCAGTGAGAACCCTGCCTCCTGCTCAGGTGGTGTCGGGCTCACAGGAGGGGCATTCCAGTGCTGCCTGAGACCAAGGACACACACACATAGACAGACATGCCAACCTTGGTGGAGGCCTTCCTTGTGAAGGCGTTGGAGCCTCCACTCCCCATGCTTGGTGGTCCCACTGAGTTATTGCACTCACCCTGATTCCAGCCATGCCACATCCTGTCGCCAGTTTAAAATAGAAAACAAGGGAGGAAGCGCACAAGACGGAGATTGGGTTAAAGAGGGTGTTTGGGGGTCACCTGTTTGATGCCACCCTGGATGCCTGCATAAGTGTCACCTGTGACTTTCTATCAAGTGCATAGAGTCCTCTCTTGGGGCTCAGCTGAATTCAGTGGGGTCCCATCTGGGAGGGCGGTTTAGAGCAACTCAACAGGGTCTCTCCCTGCACAAGCCCCGGCAGCGTGGCTATTCACAGCACAGTTGGTAGAAGTGGTGCCTCTGGGAGTCCGCTACCATTGATGTGACCGTGTTGTGAATACTGCCCCCTAGAGGTGGGCACTGCAGCAGCACTGGATTTCAGTCTGTCAGGGGCAAAAAGACCTGGGCTTTGATATAAAGCTAGGAGTCCTAGGTACAGAAATGCCTAGTGGTCAAAGCCACTCACTCACCACCTATCTATCTAGCACCAACTATGTGGCAGGGGTTTGGGCCGGAAATTTAGGGTGTGTGTGGGGGTGTGTAGAGGGGGACAGTGCCATTTGCAAGGTCACTTTTGTGGGTAGGATAGGTGAGCCGCTTGTTTGCTGAAGGGATCCACACCTTCCTTAACTGTCAGTCACAATCAGCAGGCCCCCCAACTTGGTTGGTCCCCACCTTTCCCAGAACACACCATGTTCCCTGCCATGTCTGCCTATGGTAGAAACTGCTGTTGGAGGGGTGGAGGGAATGGTGGGAACCAGGCTGGGAGTCTGGCAGGTATTCCTGGGACAGATGAATGAATGAATGGATGGATGGATGGATGGATGGATGGATGGATGGATGTGGATGGATGGATGTGTGGAGGAGAAGATGGATTTCTTAGGCTCTTGTCTCTGACCTTACTGTCCCATTTCCACATTTGGCTCTCTCAGGTCTCAGACCTGAAAGTTCATGGAAATGATTACTAACTTGTGGCTGAGGCTGTGCTTGCCCTACGGGGAGTCAGGGAGCCTAGAAGCAGGCAGGTGGTGTAGCTTTCTGAGGGTGCAAAGAACACCCCCTTCACCCCCTACCACAGCCAGTCATGTGTCCTGGGGCAGCAAATGGCAGTGACATGGTGTTGCTTGCTCATTGGCCCTCTGACCTTGAGACCACTGTCTGGGAACTGTGGGGACCCATGAGACCTGTCAGGTGCTCACTAGATAAGTGACAAAGTCAGAACTCCACAAAGGCCACCCCATGCCAGCCCCAGAGTTGTAGAACAGACTATGGCACGACACAGCATTTCAGGGATAGCGATACAACTGCCCTTTAACACGATCCAATAAAGCCCTCAGTAAGGCTGCCTGGGGCTGTCATACCACCTGGGATCGATGGGCCTCAGGGATTCACTTCAGGAAACTTGATTCCATGGCCTTATGGCAGCGTACTGGGTTAAACTCACATAGTACTAGGACCTGCAAGGATTCAGGTTCGAGCCCCTGGCTCCCCACCTGCAAGGGAGATGCTTTACAAGTCGTGAAGCAGCTTTGCAGGAGTCTTTCTCTCTCCCTATCTATTTCCCCTTCTCCTCTCAATTTCTCTTTGTCATATCCAATAAAATGGTAAAAAAAAAAAAAAAAAAATGGCCGCAGGAGCTGTGGCATCATAGTGCTGGCACCGAGCCCCAGCAATAACCGTGGAGGTAAAAAAAGTAACTCTATTCTATCTGGGTGGGGACCTATCACCCTTTAACAATTATTCCAAGCCAGTGACCCCACTGGGGACATGTCTTCCAGAGGTGACATGGTGAAGGAGTCGCAGCTGCAGGTGTGGGCTTGGATGGGGACAGTGGGCTGGAGGGGTGATAGAGGCTCTGAGCTCAGTGTGGCATGGACAGGGCTCTGTGGGAGCGGCTGGGCTCTGGGAGGAGGGAGGCTGGGTACAGCCTTACCAAAGAGTTTGGGGTCATATGGTGAGTGGGGACATGTTTCTGGGGGGTGGGTGGCTATGAACCCCCTTCCTTGTTCATGTCATTGCCGGTATCCCAAGTCCTTCTCCCTACCTTGATGGCCAAATTTGCCTAAAGGCCTTTCTGATGCCGAGGGGGATCAGGCTGGCTAGCTGCCTACATAGATGCTTGAAAGCATCCATGGTGAGAGAAACTGGACCTTTCTGCAGAACTGCACGCTCGCACGCACGTGTGCATATGTGTGTGTGTGTTTTCAGTTAAGGCCATTTTGCTATGGGGCCTGGCCATCCTTAGCTGTCTGCCTGGCAGCTGGTGGGGGGCACATCTACACATATGCAGGCATCCTCTGGGGGAATGCTTGGCAGGGAGACTTCAGACACCCTGGGGAGGGCAGATATGCCTACCAGGTATTGGTTCTGAGTAGAGATTTCCAAACACACACTGGTGACACCACACAGAGAAGGGCAGAAAGCACAAAGCCACATGAGAGTAACACTTGGTTCCCGGGGAAGAGGTGCTGACAAGTGGCGCTCACTGCACAGGATAGCTCCAAACACTCATTCCTCTGCAGTTCGATTATGGTCATTTTCTTTCTCTCCTCCTTGCTTCTCTCTCTCTATTACTCTGTTGTCGTTACTAATTTATTTTACAAAGGACATAGTGACAGTCAGAAGCTCACAGTAGAAAGTAAAAGTAGGCATCCTGAAAAACCCAATTTGAGAAGTCACTGAGAAATGCTAACTCTGAATATCTACTGGAACTTGTCATCCTTCCTGCCTCTCATTCTTGAGCTGACTCATCTAATGGCCGTGCCACCTGCTGTGGTGGGGATAAGGTTTCATACAGATGATTTGAGGGGTCTCCTGGGGGTTTGAAGAGCCTCTGACATTGAGGGGACTGAACTGCACAAAGTGCCTTCTGCACAGGGCAGTCACACCCCTCTACCACCACACTCCAGCCCCAAATACTCGATGGGAAAGAAACTGAGGCTCAGAGAGGCAGGGCAATGCCCACAAGGCCACCCAGCCAGGAGGGGTGTGCTGTGGGTCCCTGTGCTCTGCCCTTGTTGTGTCTGCGGTGCTGGTGGTGACTGAGCTTTGGGTTAGAGGCCTCCAGCAGACTGTTCCATCCTCACCCCAGGCTGTGACAATAGCCCCCCACCCCTGGGTTACCAGTTTTTCCTGAATCTGCTGGAGCCAGGAGCATTCAGAGACGTCAGGGGGCAAACCTCAGGAGTGCAGAGCACATGGACCTAGTCTTTAATGCTGTGTGACAGTGACCTCTAGATGCAGCAGGTGCCCCAGGCAGGCAAGGCCACCAGCTCCTTCTTGGCTTCATGAACATCACCCACCACTGCAGGGAGTCAGAGGTGTAATAACACCCCCTCCCAAACCTCAGTATCTGATCAAAGGGAGCTTGGGTGGAGGACACAACACTCCCTAAGCCCTCGGGGCTCTAAGTTCAGGATGGATGGCAGAATCTCTGTCCACCTCCAGGCTTAGGCTCCACACATGGGATGCAGGCAGGGGTTGATCCAGCCATACTCAGTGTCTATCATCACCCCTTGATGGCAATCTTGCTCTGCATGGATGAGGCCTTAGGGGTCTGTCCTAGGACGACTGGAATCAAGAGGAAAGGAAGTTGTGCCTCTCCTTAAGCATACAGCCTAAAGCTAGTCTTTGCCCAGCGGCACAGTCCTGGCTGCACTGTCTAGGGCCATGGGCTTGGGTTTCCATCTGAGTCTGTTTCTTGACCCACAAAACGGGGGGGGGGGGGGGGGGGGGGAAGGCAGTTTCTTATTTGTAGCACTGTTGAGAAAGTGAAGAGCCAGGCTGTATGGAAAATGCTTGGTGCTCTAGAAAGTTCTTCCTTTTGGGGGGGCAGGCAATGGTACACCCAGTAAATGGACATATTACCAAGTGCAAGGACCTGGGTTTGAGGCCCTGCCCCCACCTGCAGGGGGGGTCTACTTTACAAGTGGTGAAGCAGGTCTGCAGGTATCTATGTTTCCCTTTCCCTTTCTATCTCCTCCCTCCTCTCTCAACTTCTCTCTGTCCTATCCAATACAAATTAGAAAACAAACAAACAAACAACACAAAGGAAAAAGTTGCCTCCGGGAGCAATGGATTCATAGTGCAGGCACCGAGCCCCAGAGATAACCCTGGAGGCAAAAACAAAAGAAAACAAAACAAACAAACAAACAAACAAATTTCTTTTCTAGGAAAGGACAAGGTGCCAGTGCTTGTACAGCATTGTTCCTCACTCTGAGGCTCCCCACCCTCATCTATTCTGCCTCCCTCTCTGTCTCAGCTGCCCTGATTGCTACGGGCTAGTTGAAATTAGTGAAGACTGCCTTACTGCCCCTTTGCTCTGCCTGGAATCCACCACCCTGTGTTTATTGCCCTGGATATCTCCTGGGATTCACTCAGAGAGTCCAGAGCCCTGAGTGCTCAAGCTCCCCAATGGACTTCCTCCCCTCTTAGCACTTGCCTCTCACTGTCCTCTCTCCCCCGCTGAATGGCCAGCATGGTGAGAAGGGAAGGCTCCTTGGGCAGGAAGCACACTGTCCATTAAACAGGCCCCACGGAGCTATGGGCTGAGGGAGATTGTGGCATCAGTGACATCAGTGGTAGAGTGCCTCAGTGGCAGGGTAGAACCTTGGGGACCTAAGCTCTTTGTTTGAGTGATGTGTGTGTGTGTGTGTGTGTGTCCGTCCAGCAGGGTGGGTGGTGGCTGCAGTAAGCAACATGGACAGATGCTAGAGACATAAAGTTATATGAAGTGAAAGGGCTTCTAGAACCTTCCTCTCTGGGTCCCCACAACAGTTGTCACACTGTCTCTCTTGGAGGGACAAAAGCAGGGCTTCTGGTGGGTCTGTCACCTCTTCACTGCCTGGCAGGAGGCCACAGTGTGTGCTGTGTTGTGAAGGCTTCCGGGCAGTGTTGGTGGATGTCTGGGGGCCACGGGTTACTCACTAAGACCATCCAGGAGCTACTTCTGGGAATGGGCTGGGGGTGCCCTGGCTGGGGTGTCTGACCCTGGCTGTCCACCCCTTCAGGTCAAAGTCTGTGCCTGATTTCCTGGCCATGTACCTCTGGGCACTCACTCGCCTTTTCTGCTCAGAGTCTGCAGGGGGCTCATAGCACCTCTCCCAGTAGTGAGAGGAGGTGGCCCCCCTAGACAGCTGGACCTATGATCCTTATTATTCCTATTGTCCTGGAGATGAATGCTGTAAGAACTGACTCCCTTACCCTCTGGTGTGTTCAGATCCCTAGTGCTCCCTGACTCCCCAGGGACGTCTTCCTGCTCCCCACTCCAGCTGGTTGCCAACTACCAGCTACAGCAAGAAGCTGTAGCCCAGATTCTGGTGGGGACCTTACCCTGGTGACCTGTGCCCATCAGAGAAAAAACAATCAACCAGACAAACAAAAAGAATGCCCCGAATCATACACACATACTTGCGCATGGAACACACACACACACACACACACACACACACACACACACACACACACTCTCTCTCTCTCTCTCTCTCACACTCAGTATTCTGATATCGAGGGTCCCCCTGGCCACAGCTGGAGGGTGTGGGGTGAGGGCTACATGCAACAAGCATGGGCCCCTGACCTCTTTGACCCCAGCAGTCAGAGCAGCTTCCTGTGGTCAGCCTGAGTCCTCAGGGCGTCCCCTCTTGGAAGCCACCAGCCCAGAATGGGACTATTGCTTTTGGATAGGGAGCTCGCAGCCCCCTCCCAGCTACCCCCAGCCCCCACCCCTGAGCTTGCTCCTTGTCTTGGAAGTCTGTGGCAGGGGGTTTAGGGCACAGGTGGCATCTCCTCTGTTGCCGTTGTGGCCACCTCCGATCTCCTGGACACCCCTGTTGATGTGGTTCTTCTCCTTGGAGGCTTGGCGCCTCCCCTCCTCCATCCTGAGGCACAGCAAAAGGGTTTTTCTGGAGAAAGAGAAGGAAACAAAATGTCACACGCTGGCTGGGGACACTCTGGGGACCAGGAGTC